>NC_080195.1:16211373-16821148 GCF_030028045.1 Hippopotamus amphibius kiboko
CTAATATTCTGTTGTATATATGTACCACATCTTCTTTATTCATCTGTTGATGGACATTTAGGTTGTCACCATGTCTTAGCTATTGTAAATAGTGCTGCTATGAACACTGGGTTGCATGTATCTTGAAAAGACTATATTTCCTGAATTGAATTGCTTTTGTGCTTTTGTTAAAAATTGGTAAGACTTATTTTTATGAGTCTATTAAGGGGTTCTCTATTCTGTTGATCTATGTGTCTATCCTCCCACCAGAATCATGCAGCATTGATTACTATATCTATAGAATAAGTCTTTAAACTGGGTAGACTGATTATTATTGGTTTATGCTTTGTTTTTGCAGAATTGCTACTCTAGTTCTTTTGTTTTTCCATATAAATTTTAGAATAACATTGTTTACAGCTACAAAAAAAATCTTTCAAGGATTTTATAGGAATGTTGCATCTTTCCTTGTTGAGCCTTTGAATCCATTAACACGGAACATTGCTTAATTTCTTTATTGCTTAGTACTTTCTTTGGTTAGTTTCATCAAAGATTTTAGTTTCCAGCATACACAGTTTGTTAGATTAACCCTAAATATTTTTAGAGCAGTAATCAATGGTATTATAATTTAATTTTGGTTTCCACGTGTCCATTGGTAGTGCTATGTAAAAATATAATTGATTTTTGTATGTTAATCTTTTAACCTGAAACCTTGTTGAACTCTCTTATTAGTTTTCTTTGTCCCCAATATTAGGGGAAATTCACTCAGTTTTTCACCATTAAGAATGATGATAGGGCCTCCCTGGTGGTGCAGTGGTTAAGAATAGCCTGCCAATGCAGGGGACACGGGTTCGAGCCCTCGTCTAGGAAGATCCCACATGCCGCAGAGCAACTAAGCCTGTGTGCCATAACTACTGAAGCCTGTGCACCTGGAGCCTATGCTTCACAAGAGAAGCCACCGCAGTAAGAAGCCAGTGCACTGCAATGAAGAGTAGTCGCCACTCTCCACAACTACAGAAAACCCACATGCAGCAATGAAGACCCAACGCAGCCAATAAATAAATAAATAAATAAAATAATTTTTAAAAAAAAGAATGATAGTTGTAGGGTTTTTATATGTGTTCCTCATCAAGTTGAACACATTCCTCTTTATTTTTAGCTTTTTGAGAGCTTTTTGTTTTTCTTAAGAAAGTACTGAATTTTGTCAAGTGTTTTTTCTGCATCGATATGGTCATATGATTTTTTTTAGCCTGTTGATATGGTAGATTTCACTAACTGATTTTTTAATACTGACATAGATTTGCATCCCTGAAGAAAATCTCTCTTGGTCATGGTGTATAATTCTTTTTATATGCTGCTGAATTGTATTTGCCAGTATGTTATGAATAATTTTTGCATCTGTACTGATGAGGGATATTGGTCTACAGTTTCTGGTATTAATTTTTTTTCTAATTTTGATATCATGGTAATACTCTCTTCATAGAATGAGTTCAGAAATGTTCCTTATTTTTCTATTTTCTAGTACAGATTGTGTAAAATTGGTGTTAATTCTTCTTTAAATGCCTGGTAGACTTTGTGAATCATTTGACATGGAGATTTCCTTTATGGGAAATTTTCAATTCTTTATTTAATTTCCTTAAAAATTATAGATTTATTTAAATTATCTATTTCATATTGAGTTGTGGTCATTTGTACTTTTTGATAAATTGTTCTATTTGATCTAGTGGTTAAATTCATTTTTGTAGAGTTGTTAGTAGTATTCTCCTACTGTCCTTTAAAAGTCTGCAAGAGATCTAGTGATATCTCCTATTTAATTTTGATGTTAGTAGTTTGTTCCTTCTTTTTTCTTTTGTAAGTTCTGCTAGAAGTTTCACAATTTTATTGATCTCTTCAAAGAATCAACTTTTGGCTTTACTGATACTCTAATTTTGTTGTTTACAATTTCACAGATTGCAGTTCTTATTTATTAGTTCCTTCTTTCTGCTTGTTTTGGGTGTATTTTGCTCTGTTTTTTAGTTTTTGAGTCAGAGGCTTAGATTATTGATTTGAAACTTTTCCCTTTTCTAATGTGTTCAATTAATGCTATATATTTTCCCCTCAGCACTGCTTTAGCTGTATCCAAAAATTTAGCATGCTTTACTTTCATTTTCAATTAGTTCAATATTTTTTCTACCCTAGTGACTTTCTCTTTAATTCATAAACTATTCATAAATTTGTTTAGATTTCAAATATTTGACAACTTTCCTGTTATCTTTCTTTTATTGATTTCTAATTTTAATCACTTGTGGTCAGAGAACATACTATGCATGATTTCAATGTTTTTTAAATGTGTTGATGTTTGTTTTATGGCCAAGAACATGGTCTATTTTGATTTACCACATTTTGGGTACCTGAAAGGGGTAATGTGTTCTAAAGTTGATTATGTCCTGTTGGTTGAAGGCGTTCTCCTATATTCCTGCTCATTTACTGTCTAGGTATTCTATCAACTGCTGTGAGAGGAGTGTTGATTTCTCCAGTTATAATCCTTTTAAAAACATACTCTAACACAGTCACTTTGATTCATCCTATGAGGGTAAATATTATACCTTAAAACAAACCATTACTCTTTTACAATTTCCTTTATTTAATAAACAGAGCAATGTAATGCTTTAACCAATCTATTTTCCTCTAAATAATTCATTTTTCTTATCCTTTACACCTGTTACCTGTTGATAACATTCATTGTTTACCTCAGAGAAGGGGGATTATAGCAAGGCTATTCTTGGCTTTTTTCCAAATAAGCTTTCAAAACTCGCTGTAAAGACATTTTATATGGGAGACAATCTTTGAAAACCAAATACTAGAACAAGGAGGAACTCAAGAAACAAAGTTCATTTATAAATAATAGATTAGGAAGAATGCATGACAAAGTGAAAGTCACTTTTCTGCCCCAAAGGAAATGAAGATCCTCTGTACTGAGGATAGAGGAAAAGTTATAAATCCATTGGGTTAGACAAAGTTCTTGCATCCTTCATGTGGGTTCTATTGTGACAGATATTGAACACAGTATCTGGTGGAATATGCCAGCGTGACTAATGAAAGAAGCCAAGGATCAGACAAGAAGAATGTGTATCTTATCCTATGCCAACATGAAGAGCTGACAGCTGAATCAGGCAGCCTTCACTTCTGCAAACATTGACATTTATAATAAAGCTCTCCAAAACTTAAACGGAATCCCAGGGAGAAAGTGGAATTGACTGGGTTTACCCAGAAGAATATGAGATTAAAATTTTAGCTGCCAGAATAGAATAGCAGTTCAAATTACAAATCAAATTATTATAGAAAAACAAACCTGCCTTTTTTTTCCGAAACCAAAGTTTGTGAGCTATGAAATGTGCACCCACTGCAACTATATGCATCACTCACAGACTAAAACCATCCTGAATTATGCCAGAATCCATGTACCCCTTCCATCCCTGACTGAAGGATGTAGTAAGATTCAGAGTTCTAAGACGATGAAGGAGTGAGAATTAGACACTGGATGAGTAAGGAATTTAAAAAAATTTATTTGGAAATTAAGAATGCTAAAATGTTAATGGTTTGAGATGTAAGTATCAAAATTTCCAAAAGGGTCGAAAAGACCACCTCCAAAGGCTTTGTCCTATCTTAAAACATGCTTTTTCAAGGCGTTCAGGACAACAGTTCACATACTCCAGCCCAATTATTAGGACTCTAAAAATAGCTCAGTCATCCACTCTGCTGCATGGCAAGTGTATCTAAGTTATAACTCAAGTTCATATGTGATAACTTTAACAGGAAGAAGCAAAAATGTTTGGTAGAATGAAAATCAGCAAAAATCAAATATAAACATCTTTATTTAACTCCTAGTTCTATCACTCAACAAGGTGAAATCTTAACGGGGATAATTATCCCATTATCAGAGAACCTTTGTGAAAGGTAAAGCACATAGTACCTGCTCCATAGATGCTATCTGCTGTTTTTTTCTCTTAATCTGATCAAATAGCACTTCTTTGTTAATAGTAAGACTGATACATGTCTGAAACTTTATTTTGTTAAAAATATGAATACTTGCTCTTCCTATGTGATAGTATTGAATAAATGGGTTTATATGTGATAGCCCTTCAGATATTAAAAATTATACAAATAAAATACAATCTTCATTATTACATCATGGTTATTATAATCTCAATCAATAAGAAGCCTAAATTTCTCACTAAACACTAAATTCTTAATAAAGAAAATCAGTTTCAAAAATAATGACTTTCATACTAACATTGGCACATAACCAATACATTTTGTGTACGTGAATTAATACTTAAAAATTATAAAGCAGACAAATCACTTGTAACATTCAGCTAAACGTTATATGAAAATTTCAAAGACAGGAGTCCAACTTCTTATTCTGACTATGATGTCATTCTAAATTTACTCTCCCTCCCATTTTTTTTTAACAATGCTCAATCAGATTTGCACAAACTTTGCCAGGTCTGGGGTTAGAAGAGGTCTATAAATATTTACATTATTTAAATTTTCAGCTCAGTGGTTAAAAAAAAATTATCACCATTTGCTGCACTGCTAAGGTGGTTAAATAGATTGTAAATTAAACAGGTGCATACTCAAGGTGCACCCAGTTTCATCTTTCCAGAATTAATTACATGCATTTGCTTTGCTTCTCACATTTGGGATCATGATAAGTTGGAAACTTTAAATTTTCAGGTCATAAAAATAAAAATTTTATAAATGTAGAAATTAAATAGATATATTCTAAAGCACTTTTTTTTTACTTGTACTTTACCTTTATAATTTACAGGTGTATACATACACAAAACTATTAATGTAAGTTTTTGATCTACAATTATAAGTTTTGTGTTTCTTTGGCTTGACTATAGCATCATCTACCATAAGTTTATTACCATTCGGAAGTAAGTTGTGTTTAACTCAGTATTACCATCATGAATTTTATTAGCAATTATATACGGAATTCAGTAAACATCCACTTTCATATTTGTAATCCTTTGGGCAGTTCCTTTAGTTAACTTTTATTTCTGAAACTCATAACCCCCTAGACAGAAGATGCACGCTCCTATATGTTCAAAAGATAAGCGAGCAATTAGAATAGTCTCAAAAGCAAGACTCTGACTTTATTCCTTGCTCAGCATCTGTTACTGTTTTAAGGGACAATTTAGAAATTGTTTCTACATTACCATCTCTTGGTGCTAGACCTGTCACAGTGTCTCAAATGATTTCACATTAGATCCGAATGATGCATGTTTGAAACCTAGGAACAATTTTCTTCCAAAAGTAGAACTGCTATGGGTACAAGTAACAGTTAAATACTATACACTATTCTATAAAGAAAGGCCAGATCCTAAACAGTAACACTTGCGTGTTTGGGGGAGGACTATGACTTCTCTTGCCTAGAGGGAATAAGAGAAAGACAAAACACGAGGGTGACTCAAAAATTATCCGCACTCTGGCTGTAGCATTTATAGGAGTTTTAACATAACCAGAGTGAGGGTAATTTTAGACTCACCCTCGTACAAACTAAATAGTGGGTTTTTTAAATAATTACAGATCACTCTCAATTATCCATGCAAAGTCACACTCATTGCCAGAAGCAAGGTTATGACCCTAAACCAGTTGGGCCCATGAAGTTTGGATGGTGCAGCCTCTATGCAGACAGCTGTACCCTGTCACCCTCCACCTGTATCCCCACACACCTGTTTCTTCACCAAATGAAAGGAGGGGTGTCAGAGGAGGAGGGTTAGGTTGCCCCACCCCCCTTCATATCTCTGACTAGAAATGTTTTCCCCACTGTTAGTCAGCCAGAAGAGGATCTGGGTTTGGTTTTATGCACTTATTTCAAAAATGTGTATTTATACTATTTATACAGTAGCTACTGCATGCTGGACCACGTTCTAGATGCTGCAGCTATAGCAGTTAAAAAAGAAAATCCTGCCCATCCTGGGCTTACATTATAGATTTCTTTACTAAAGGAGCTAGCAGATTAACCTATGCTTACTACCTCATTCTTCAGCCTATGCTTTTCCCAAACGTCCAGGTTTTGTTTTCAAGACGTCTTTAAAGCAGAAAATAAAAATCACATTACAAAATAAGTTCTTGAAGTGCAGAAAACTAAGCATGATGGGCCTTTAAAAAGGGGGTCTCAGATTCCTCTCTTCCTAGTAGGAGGCACAATGGCTCCTCTGGTGATGGGAACCAGTAAAAATCCATGTTCTCTTTCATAAACCCACGTCTGAAGCACTGATTAAAGGCACATAACCCTCACCCTTCCTATCTAGAGGGCTAAGGAACAATCAAAAGCGCTCCAAGGGTCAGAATGGTAAAACAGGCCTAGTTCTCATCTTCAGTGTTCTTACCACACACACATACACACACACACACACACACTCATTACAATGCGAGGTGATGAACGTGTTAAGTAGCTTGACTGTGACAATCATTTCACCATGGACATGTGCATCTGAACACTGTCTACCTTAAATATATACAATATTTGTTAATTATACCTCAATAAAGCTGGAAAAAATAAACTAAAATATAAAAATTTAAAAAAAGAGTCCCAGTTCATTCAGATGTCTCTGAGACACAGGGAGTAGCAGAGGTGTTGAACGAGCACTAGAGAAAATGGCTCAGTAAGGCAGTAAAGCAGGAGAGCAATCAGGCCAGAAACACTGTGGCATGGCCCTCACATAAACATGTCAACTTTTATCTCACCTTTTCAAATATAGAGTAACTATAGCAAGGTAGTAGGGAAAAATGAGTAGCTATTTCCTGGCCTTTTAGAAAATGACTCCTCTGAAGCCATCCTTGCCCTTTGCAGAACAGAACCTTATGCAGGATTTTGCCTGGGGTAAAAGTCATGTCATTTCCCACGTAGTGACAGAGCACCTTTTCTTTCTTCAACTCTTACTTTCTTGCATAGGGTGAAGAAATTAGTTACCTGGAATATTCTCTCTATCCAAAGTCTGCTCTATATGACCCTCAGGTCATTAAGAGGCATTCAGATAAATGTCATCAAAACTCCCCAAATGCTGCTGGCTATGTATGAACTATTTAAAAATATAACTGAGCCTATTTGTTAAATAAATATTGAAATGAAGGTGTCTTCAATGCTTGACTTTATCTTCTTATAAAAACTGAGTAGACTTTTTCTTAACAAATCATGAAATTATATATACTTAGATAAGTTAAATATTTTAATAAAGTTATTTAGCTAAAACAGTTGTATAAATATGTATTTGATTCATATTAGATTCTCCATATCAATAAGGCCAAATGATATGAATGGAAGGGACAGCACTGCACTGGATGGCTTCAAAACTACTGAATAATATTCAAATAGTTTTGATATAATACAAATTTTTGGAATAAATATTATATAATTCTATCAGTGATAACAATAAGAATTATTACAATCATTTATACTATTAATATAATGGTCTAATGGTATAATGGAAAATGACTTTTATGATCTATGTTTTATTATCGGGACTTTTATTTATTCACTCAATAAATATTTTTTCATCCAGTTACGATGACCCTATCACGATGTTACTCAAAGGGAATACAGAGATGACCAAGAAACAGACATTGCTTTAAAAAAATGTGCAGTCTAGTCAAGGAAAATTATGATATATATGGAATTAAATATTTAACCACAATATTAAACTAAGATATGCAATAAGTTAAATAAAGGAATCACATAGGAATAGCATTTAATTGAGCCTCATGGGGTGTGAAAATTCTCTCTTGAAGAAGAAATTGCTAAGCAAAAACATGAAAAGTAATAAGATGGTAGTCAGGTAAAATATAAGAAAAGTATGTTCTAAGCAGAAAGAAGGAAGGCAAAAAGGACCTGAATTTGGTACATTTGAGGAACTGACAGAAACACAATGTGCCACAGAATTGAGTAGAAGGGATAGAGGTGCTGCAACTTGATGAAAAATGAGGCTGGAGACCAAGGAGAACCCAAGTCATGAAAGGAATTTTAAATCTCATGACAGTAAGAAGTCTTTGAAGTGTTACAAAGGAGTAACAATAAATTTCTGTTTATAAAAAGATGGCTCTGGATACAACGGGAAACAAGAATTGGAGGACAAGATAAAAGCAGAAAATGCATTATGAAGTTGTGTAACACAGAAAAGACAATGGCAACATGAACTAAAGAATTTATAACGTCAATGAAGCGAAATTCAAAGGAAACAGTGAATTTGCTGAATGTAAACTGTGAAGGTGGAGGAGTTATGAATGAGATCATAAGAACTGCCTTAAAGTCCAACATGCCCCAAAGGAAGTCATAATCCTCCTTCCCAGACCTACTCATCCTCAAATGATCTGTCTGTAAATGCTACTACCAACCACTCAGTTGCATAAGCCAGAAATTAGAAAATCTGCCTTGCCACCTTCCTCTGCCTAAGGATTCAAGCCCCCTCATATCTCCTGATTGGCCCGTATTCATTTTCTTCCATCTCCAGTGCTCCTGTTCTTAGCTATGCAGAGAAACAGGAACCTGAAGAGAAACTGAACAGAAAGTGTTGGGAATTTAAAAAGAAAGCCAGAAGAGCTTCCTAGGGAACTACAAAAGACAGAACTTCAAGGAGTAAAGCCATCCAGTGTTGCTGAGTGACCAAAACAGGGATGCAAAGTATCTATTGGATTAAGGTATTATATAAGAGGGTGCTAGTGTGAGGAGCAGATTTTCACTGGAATAATGAATGGAAGTCAGATTTTCCTGAACTGAGGAGCAAATTAAAAAATAAAACCAAACAAAAAACAGTAGAGATGTGAAGAGTAAAAAGATAATTCTTCGTAGCAGCCTAACAGAGATAGTATAGCCCCTGACCAGAGGCCTGCCATCAGTAAAGGTTTTGAATTTTGTTTGTTTGTGTGTGGGAGAATGGGAAGGCCTTGAGTGTGTTTAAATGCTGCTAGAGAAAATCCGTAGAAAAGATGAAGAAACAAGTGAGAAAATATAATTTAAGAAGATAGATTTAAGAGGAGGTAGCCAACACAAGGAGAATACCACTTGGATTGTAACAGAAAAGAAGAAAGGATGGTGTGTTTTTAAGCTGTAAATGTCACTTATTTTTCTGGAATTTACAGAGAATTTATAAGTAATATTCACCATAACAGTTCTTTCTCTTGTTACTGATTTAACAGATGCTTATGTAATATTCAGCATAATAGTGGCTTTAAGACTGATTAGATATATTGATATGACATAATTATTCATAGTCCCACCATCTTATTTTATATTGTTCTTACTATCAATAATGTTTTCTTTGATTAAAAGTATTGCAGGGACTTCTCTGGTGTCACAGTGGTTAAGAATCCATCTGCCAATGCAGGGGATACAGGTTCAATCCCTGGGCCGAGAAGATCCCACATGCCACAGAGCAACTAAGCCTCACGTGCCACAACTACTGAGCCTGCGCTCTAGAGTCCATGAGCCACAACTACTGGGCCCATGTGCATCAACTACTGAAGCTCACATGCCTAGGGCCCGTGCCTGGCAATAGGAAAAGCCATCACAATGAGAAGCCCGTGCACCACAATGAAGAGTAGCCACAGCTCCCCACAACTAGAGAAAGCCCACGTGCAGCATCGAAGACCCAACACAGCCAATAAATAACTAAATTTATAAAAATAAATAAATGCCTATCAATAAACGTACATCCATACCATTCTATTTAAAAAAAGTATTTCATTATATTGTTTGTAATTTCATTACCTGTGTTTTCCTCTTAATAAGTGCAACTTGTATTATTTATATTTTTATTTTAATGATTATAACCTCACGTTATAAATCTTTATATATCTTGATCTATCAACTTGATGCTGTGTTAACTGAGTTACCAGTATGAAACAAGAAAATCTGAACACATAGATATCCACTCAAATTCCAATGTCCTCCACTGCCTCTCAATTTTTGCATTAAAGCATTGTTCCTTTTCTTTCTAACTTTATATATGTTAGTGATAAATATAATATGATTATATTGGTGAAAATGTGAATGCATTTTTATTAATATGATTTATGTTTAAAACATTTTAGGTTTACCCAAAAAATTGGTCAAAAATTACAAAGTTCCAGTATACCTCATTTCTCCCACCCCCACACAGTTTCCTCTATTATTAGCATCTTTCATTAGTGTGGTATATTTGTTGTAATTGATGAATATTGATACACTATTAACTAAGGTCTATAATTTACATTGATCCATTCTTTGTGTTGCACAGTTTTATGAATTTTGACAAATGCAAACTGTTACGTATCCACTATCAGAGTATCACATGGAATAGTTTCACTGCCCTAAAACTCCCGTGTTCCACCTATTTATCCCTTTTTCCCTTTTTCTGAACTCATAGCAACCACTGATCTATTCACTGTCTCTAGTTTTGCCTTTTCCAGAATTTCATATTGTGTGAAGCCTCATAACACTGGCTTGTTTCACTTAACAATATGCAATTAAGTTTCTTCCACATCTTTTTGTGCCTTGATAACTCATTTCTTCTTATCTTTGAAAGTATTTCATTATATGGACGAACCACATTTTGCTTACCCATTCACCTGTTGAAGGACATCTTAGCTGCTTCCCATTTTCGCCAATTATAAATAAATCTGCTATAAGTATTCATATGCAGGATTTTGTGTGAACATAAGTTTTCAACTCATTTGGGTAAATACTAACTAGCACACAATATCTAAATAAAAAGTAAACATCTAATGAGTAATGTGGTGATAATTACGATGGAAAATAAGAAGAGGAAAGGAGATAAGCAGTGCTATGTAACATAGGGCAGTCAGGCAAAGCCTCTGATAAGGTAACATCTGAGAGACTTGCAGGAAGTGAGGAAGTCAATGGACATCTATGGGAAGAGCAGTTCAGGCAGATAGAATAGCAACTACAGAAGCCTTAGGCACAACAGTGCTTGTTATTTAAGAGTGGAAAAGGTCAGAAAATGAGGATGAAGTGGTGAGGAATGAGACCAGATAGGTGGTGGCATGGCAGCGGCAAATGAGGAACTTACTCTGAGACAGTAATCTTGATGAACCTGTAGAAACAGGAAACGATTGCAATTATTCATGTAAAAAGGAATGGTGACTTAGATCATGTTTGTATTCATGGAATGAATGAAAAAGGAACAAATGTTGGTTATGTTTTGAAGGCACAGGCAATGTGTGATCAATTGCCTGGAGAGAGAGAGAAGAGCAAGCAAAGTCACCACATGATTTTGTTGTTGTTGTTTGCAGTGAGGAGAGAAAAATCATATTAGACATTTCCACCTTTGACTTTGTCATTGATAGACACAAACTTGAACCACAAAACAAAACTAGAGCCTACCTCCTTCCACACACAGATTATCAGAGAGCATCAATTTGATTCTTTCACCACCTGATTCCCTTGCCCTCAATTCTATCCTTCTCAGTAAAAGAAGAAGTCATTTGAATCCTGGTCTATCCTTTTTTATTCTTCTGTAACAACTGATCATTCAAGAATTTACAGACATAGGGTTGACTCAGCCAACAATGCTCTTATTTACACTTGAAGCAAATTGTGTCCTGGACATGGTAAACCACTTCTACAGGGTGGCACCCCTAAAAGAAATAACTTGAATGTACTTCTCCTACCTTCTATATACTTGTCTTTATCTGAAATAATCTCTCTCCAATTCTCCTTTGAAAATACACAGAGTTAGTGTCACCTAAAGACTATTTGGCTATAATATGGCCCTGAGCTGACATTTTATATTAACTTATGTTCCTTTACTTTGAAACTTTAAAATCTCACTTAAAAATAATACGTTTGCTTTTAATCATTCAAATCCAAATTTCTGAACTAAAACTATCTCTACTTGTGCACTCTCACTTCTTGTTTTGGTCTTCATCTACAGCAAAATTTCTGTCTATACCCACTATCTCCAATTCCTCTCTATTCTCCCTTCATCAATATCTAATCATATTTTCCTCCAATCACTGCAACAAATAACTTCTTTTTGCCGTCATCGTTGACCTCTGCTTTGCAAAATCTAATGACCAGTTCTCAGTCATCATCTTCCTTGACCCACAAGCAGTATTTGACAGAGCTGATTACTTTCACCTCCTCAAAACACTGACTCATGAGGCTTCTGAGAAAGTACCCTGTCTTGAGTCTCCATCTACCTAACCGGCTGTGCATTCTCAGTACCCTTACCTGGTTTGGAGTTTCCTAGTAGTTACTTCTTAGTAATCTTCTCTCTCTGTATTCACTCTACGGTCTAGATGAACTCAACCTGATTCATGACATTAAATAACAACCACATACTGAAGATTACAAAAACTGTATCTATGACCCAGACTTCACTCCTGAATTCTAAATTTGTCTGTACAACTCCATTTGGAACCTAAGAGACATCTCAAATCTTTCATGTCTGAAACCCGACTTGATTTTACATCTTCAGATCTGCTCTGCTTACAGCCTTCCCCACGTCAATGAACAGCAACTTCATTCCTTCAGTTGTCTAAACAAAAATGCGCTATTTTTCACTCTCATAACCACACATAAACCACCAGCTAACTGTATCAGTCATACTTCAAAAAATCCAGAATCAGACCATTTCCTCATTTTCATTATTACTACTCTGGTTTATGCTAATACTTCCATCTTAGATTATTGCAACATCCATTCGGCTTTCCCTGCTTTAGCTTTGGGCCCTGCGCAACAGTCAGAATGATTATTTTAAATAATAGAAAAGACATTACTCCTGTGTTCAGAAGCTTTCCATTGGCTTTCCATATCACTCAGAGTAAGCCAGTATCCTTGCCATGAACTCCAAGGCCTTACTGATCACACGCACTCCCTCCTCAGCTCTAATCTTAGGTGCTCTTACCCTCTTCTACTCACTCTTCTGCAGGCACACCAACCCCCTTACTGGTTCTAAAAATGGCAAGCAGGGTCCTTCCCCAGGGCCTTTTGGGGATATTCTTCTCCCAGATAATCTACTTGGTTTATTTCCTTATTTACTTTATGCTCAATATCATCCTATCAGGGTGACAACTGTATGTAAAACTTTGACAACTCAATATGAAGTAGCATGTGTCCACCCTCCAAGCCAAGCACCCCTCTATTTCTCTCTGCCTGCTTTATTTTTCCCCGTATACCTAACACAATCTAATATATCCTGTTTTACTTTGTTTCATGTTTATTATATGCCTTTTCCACTAGAAAGTGAACTCCATGAGGACAGGGACTTTGTTTAGGTCTTACGATGTCCTAGCACCTAGAATAGAGCCTGACACATAGTAGGTGCTCACTAAGTAGAATGTCTAAATGAAAGACAAAAAAATATAATGCAAAATGTTGATAACACCAAAAAGATAATTTAGACAAAATTTATTTTCTTAAATACCAGAGTCCACTTATAAACGTGGAGGATTTATATGACTAGCTACATTTGGGAGATGTAAATCTTTATTTTCACTCCTCTACAGACTTTAAAATAGTCATGGTATTTTCAAAATGCACAGTTCATACTGAAAACCAATTGGGGAAAATACATTATAAAAGTTTTCTAGGATTTATGTTTGTAGTAAAATAAATTTTAGAGTACAATCATAACTCTTGTCTCCTGACAACTGCCATCTATATATAAATCTGTTCTAGAAATGGGCCAAAAGATACATTGTACAGACACCATGAAATTTGATTCAAAATGATGTTTCATCAAAATGTACTCTGAAATATATTTTATTCTGACTTTTACAATATATTTTTAAATCTTACATCAGAGAGATGGACAGCTACTTGTTAAATCAACTATTATTTTAATGTATAATTAAATAAAAGCTTAAAAAACACAAAAATGATGTATGATAAGTGCTTTAAAACTGTGATAGATGAAAGCTTGTATGCTTTAGTTGACATATAATTCAATGGCTAATATAAACAGATTTCCACCCCAAGAAATAAAATATTAGCTCTTCAATCTTGATTTTAGGGACCAAAACCATATGTTAAGTTGCTGGGAGCAAAAGTTTTAGTACATGCACTTCCAAATTAGAAATATCACTGTAGCATATTTTGTGACTATGAAATGGATCTATACTGAAATATTTGGTTTCACAAGTGAGAAGAATTATAATTTTTTAAAGTTGACTGCCCCCATATGAAATGGAAAACATTTACCCAAGAATTCATTATAATTCCTTGAAGTACTTTGAAAAATAGGGAACACTGGTAGGGTTACTCCGCCACAAAAGTAGCAGCTGGAGGAAGGCCTGAAAGCACCCTCCCCTTGAGCTGTGTACTGGGAGGCAGGTACCATGTAAGAGGCATAAGTTGTTGGGGAGGATGATGGGATAGTGCGATAAGGCTTCCAGACCAAGGGTAGAAGCAGGATAAGTTTTATAAGTTGCCCCAAAGGCCATGTATACTAGACTTGACTCTTTCCCAGAAATCCCTAAATTTGCAGAAAACAATAACAAAATTATTGTTATGCTTGACAAAGGAGCCACTGATGGAGGAGAATTTTGTATCCATGTTGGCCTTGCAGTGGAAACAGATGGTCTTTGTGGTTGCAGAATCAAACAGGAGAGGAAAACCTGATAAAGTAAGCTCTTAAATCAGAGCTTTGGATTGTGAATTGTGTTTATCTAAATATTTAAGGGGCAGAGAGTCTTCTGAAACCTGGATTATACTTTGGGATCCTCTTAAGGAATCTCTGACTCAAGCTATAATTCCCTGCTACGTCTTAGGATGAATTTTCACCTTAACACTCAGTGCGCAGTGAATTTCCCCCATGCCTGCCTATTAGACACATAGTACAGAGGAGTGGTGATAAGCTGACATGAAAAATTATAGTCTTTAAAATATTCTGGGATGAGTACTGCAGATTTGATGGAGCAAGGGAGGAAGGAATGTGTTGAAAATTGACATTTTATATAATGAATCAGTATTACAGACCATTATATAATTTTATCAGAATAATGAGGTCTTTGGAATTTCTTCACGAAATAAGCAGCAAGAGACTATTTTGGGTGTTAGTGTTAATACAGCCTCAACTGCCTCACAAAGTCTTTAAAAACTGCACCATTTGTAGAGAAAGAAGAGAGAGCCATTTGAGCTGATTAGGCCCTTGTGCCCTGATTCACTGTTGAGAAGCGATTCTATTGTTAGATTTGTCCGCTATTGAAAGAATAGCTATTGAACCCACCTTGGAGCTACACAATAGCTGAGTCCAATTACATCTGCTGGGAGCCAACTAGTTACATTCATGACGACAATAATTGTAGAAAAATTTCAAGTGGTTTTTAAAACAAAAATACAATTAAAAATTAAAATGGGTTTTGACGCATGTGTAATGCTATGTACCCACCACTCTACCATACAGAGATTCACGGCTCTAAAAATCCTCTGTACTCTGCCTCTTCACCTCTCCCTATCATGCCAACCCCTGGCAACCACTGAACTTTTTACTGTCTCCATTGTTTTGCCTCTTCCAAATGTCATATAGTTGGAATCATACAATATGTGAACTTTTAAGATTTCTTTCACTTAGTAATATCCATTTAAGTTTCCTCTGTGTCTTTTCATGTCTTGAGAGATCATTTCTATCTGAATAATATTCCGTTGTCGTTAAACATCTGTCAAAACCCACAGAATGTACAACATTAAGAATGAACCCTAACGACTTCAGGTGACAATGATGTGTTAATGTTGGTCCATCCATTGTAACAAATGTACCATTGTGTTGCAGGAGGTTATATGTGTGTGGAGACAGGATATATGAGAACGCTCAGTAATTTCCACTCAATTTAGCTGTGGACCTAAAACCGCTCTAAAAAAAGTACATTATTTTTTAAGTATTTAAAAAATTTTTAAATTGCAATGGGCTATATATTTTTCAAATCACGAGACAGAAAAGAGAAAAAACATAATCAATTAAACAAAATGTAGAAAACAATGAAATATAGAAAAGAAAATAGGCAAGAAAATAAAATGCATAAGATATAAAAAAGGAGCCAAACATTAATTTTGAGTAAACATCATAAAAGGAAATTTGAATGAAAGGATTTGCACATCACATTAGTGATAGGATACTCAATTATATTAACTCTTTAACTTGCTGTACATCAACTTGCAAATGTATATGATTAAATTCAGATAAAAATTTCAACAAGAGTATTTTGGAACATGACAAAATGATACTAAATTCATCTGGTGAATGAAGACATAAGAATAAATGTTACAAAGTAAAACTATAAGATATCTCAAATCACTATAACAGAAACTAAACAAATTTGAAATGGCACAAGAATAAACACATAAATGGAAGAGACTAGAAAACACAGAAATAGACCTAGGTATAAGAATTTAGTGGAATAACAAGGTAACAGTAAAACCAGAACAACTGTCCATTGATGGTATTAGGATACTGATTAGAGAGTATAAAATGAGAGTTAAATCATGATCTCACACCTTATTTGAAATTAATCCAAATGTTAAATATAAAAAGCGAAAGGAGAAAAAATTAGATGCGTCTTTTTTTTCTGTCCTTGGAAAAGATGTCTTTTAAAATTATAGTGTCAAGGATTTAGCCACAGCAACCAGAGAAGAAAAAGAAATAAAAAGGAATCCGAATTGGAAAAGAAGTAAAATTGTCACTCTTTGCAGATGACATGATATTATACATCGAAAACCCTACGACTCAACCAGAAAACTGCTAGCACTAATTGATGAGCTTAGTAAAGTAGCAGGATACAAAATTAATGCACAGAAATCTCTTGCATTCCTATACACTAACAACGGAAGAGCAGAAAGAGAAATGAAGGAAACTCTCCCATACACCATTGCAACCAAAAGAATAAAATACCTAGGAATAAACCTGCCTAAGGAGGCAACAGATCGGTATGCAGAAAACTTTAAGACACTGATGAAAGAAATCAAAGACGACACAAACAGATGGAGGGACATACCATGTTCCTGGATTGGAAGAATCAACATCGTGAAAATGACTGTACTACCCAAAGCAATTTACAGATTCAATGCAATCCCGATCAAATTACCAATGGCATTTTTCACAGAACTAGAGCAAGAAATCTTACGATTTGTATGGAAACGCAAAAGACCCCGAATAGCCAAAGCAATCTTGAGAAGGAAAAATGGAGTTGGTGGAATCAGGCTTCCTGACTTCAAACTATACTACAAGGCCATAGTGATCAAGACAGTTTGGTACTGGCACAAAAAGAGAAAGGAAGATCAATGGAATAGAATAGAGAACTCAGAAGTAAGCCCAAACACATATGGGCACCTTATCTTTGACAAAGCAGGCACGAATATACAATGGAAAAAAAGACAGCCTCTTCAATAAGCGGTGCTGGGAAAATTGGACAGCAACATGTAAAAGAATGAAATTAGAACACTTCCTAACACCATACACAAAAATAAACTCCAAATGGATTAAAGACCTACATGTAAGGCCAGACACTATCAAACTCCTAGAGGAAAACCTAGGCAGAACACTCTATGACATCCATCAAAGCAAGATCCTTTTTGACCCACCTCCTAGAATCATGGAAATAAAATCAAGAATAAACGAATGGGACCTCATGAAACTTAAAAGCTTTTGCACAGCGAAAGAAACCATAAGCAAGACTAGAAGGCAACCCTCAGAATGGGAAAAAATACTTGCCTACAAAACAACGGACAAAGGATTAACCTCCAAAATATACAAGCAGCTCATGAAGCTTCATACCAAAAAAGCAAATAACCCAATCCACAAATGGGCGGAAGACCTAAACAGACATTTCTCCAAAGAAGACACACAGATGGCCAACAAACACATGAAAAGATGTTCAACATCACTAATCATCAGAGAAATGCAAGTCAAAGCCACAATGAGGTATCACCTCACACCGATCAGAATGGCCATCATCACAAAATCTGGAAACAACAAATGTTGGAGAGGGTGTGGAGAAAAGGGGACTCTCCTGCACTGTTGGTGGGAATGTAAGTTGGTACAGCCACTATGGAAAACCATTTGGAGGTGCCTTAAAAAACTACAAATAGAACTACCATATGATCCAGTAATCCCACTCCTGGGCATATACCCAAAGAAAACCATAATCCCAAAAGGAACATGTACCATGATGTTTATTGCAGCACTATTTACAACAGCCAGGACATGGAAGCAACCGAAATGCCCATCAACAAATGAATGGATAAAGAAGATGTGGCATATATATACAATGGAATATTGCTCAGTTATAAAAAGGAATGAGATGGAGCTATATGTAATGAGGTGGATAGACCTAGAGTCTGTCATACAGAGTGAAGTAAGTCAGAAAGAGAAAGACAAATATTGTATGCTAACTCATAGATACGGAATCTAAAAATGGTATTGATGAACTCAGTGACAAGACAAGAACAAGGATGCAGATACAGAGAATGGACTGGAGAACTCAAGGTTTGGGGGGCGGGGGGTGAAGGGGAAGCTGGGACGAAGTGAGAGAGTAGCATAGACATATATATACTACTAACAGTAAAATAGATAGCCAGTGGGAAGTTGCTGTATAACAAAGGGAGTTCAACTCGAGGATGGATGATGCCTTAGAGGACTGGGATGGGGAGGGTGGGGGGGAATTGAGGGAGGGAGGGAATACGGGAATATGTGTATAAATACAGATGATTGAACTTGGTGTACCTCAAAAAAATAAAAAAATAAAAAATAATAAAAAATTTTAAAAAAAATTTTTAAATGGAAAAAAAATTATAGTGTCAAGGAAAAACCATATAGACTGTATAAAATGTAAAATAATTACATATTACATTACCATATAAAAAGCAGAAGAGGGCTTCCCTGGTAGCACAGTGATTAACAATCTGCCTGCCCATGCAGGGGACAGGGGTTTGATCCCTGGGCTGGGAAGGTCCCACATGCTGCAGAGCAACTAAGCCCGTGTGCCACAACTACTGAGCCTGTGCTCTAGAGCCTGCAAGCCACAGCTATTGAGCCCACATGCCACAACTACTGAAGCCCACGTGCCTAGAGCCCATGCTCCGCAAAAAGAGAAGCCACAGCAATGAGAAGACCTCACACTGCAACAAGGAGTAGCCCCTGCTCACCACAACTAGAGAAAGCCCATGGTGCAGCAACAAAGACCCAACACAATTAGTTAATTAAGTAATTTTAAAAAATAAAAATAAAAGCAGAAGACAACTGTAAAAATTTATAACAAATATGTTAGAGGTTCACTTCTTATGATACATGTAAGTTATATAAAATATATTTTTATATTATTTTAGTTTCATCTTCCAGCACACCATTCCTTTATTGGCACTCTGTTAAAACATAGCTCTGCCTCTCTAGCAACACTGATTGATCTGGGAGAGGGTAGAAGATCTGAGCTAAGGTAAGCCCCTACCCCAGAACACTGACCAGCAGTCAAAAAGGCTGTTAATGAAGTCAGGACAATCAAATCCTCTCATAAAATGTCTCAAACACCAACTGCGACAGGGATTTGGCCCCTCTCTGGAAAAATTATGAAACGCTTGTTACAAGAACTGCCATTTTCTGTGTTTCCAGACACAAGGAAAGCTGATCTGGAAGAATGATGCTGATAGGCCAGGAGGGCCGTTACACACACACGTGCGCACGCCCACACGCATGCACCTGAACACACCTGCAGTCCTAATTTTGAGAAATTAGCCCAGTTTTTAATGACCCTGGGTGGTAAAATATTCTATTGGTGTATATACGTATATAACCACAAATCCATAAGTAGCATCGTGAAAATCAAAAACACAATCACGTTAATTATTTAATTTTTTAAAAAAATCAAATCTTTCTCATTTTACTGAAAAGTATGCACCAGAATAAATGAAAGAGATTCTTAATTGGGTCAAAAAGACTTTTTAGGAATATATCCCCTTTAGGAAATTGCACTTAAGAAACTTCACTTCCATTGTAAAATATTTCTTAAGACTATTATATCTGTGGCTTGTTATGCAGAGCTGTGAGTGCTATCTTTAAAGTGAACTCTGAGTTATTGTACATCTATTATTTCTAAAGTCTTATAGGGGAAGGGGTGGTTAATCCTCAAAATCTCTGATTATGCTGTATAAATCACATACTTTACTATGTACTCACAAGATTTCTCTTCTGAAGCATATATACTATCACTGGTAATAGTGATTGAAGATGTTTATTCCATGAGGTCTACATTATCTGCTTTGTAAAGAACTGAAGTTTCATTTTTATCATAAAGACATATAAAGGTAATCCTTTTGACATACAGATGTCTGAATGCTTTACCAAAGCACTCTAATTTTAAATTGAACTTATCAAATTAATCTCTATTTCTGGACTAACTCACATAAAGAATATTTATTTTAAATCACTGTAAATCCTGTGCTTTTAATGAGTTTTGATAGTCATTAATATTTCCATCACATTTCCTCAAAGGCGAGCTAATTACTATTATTATTTTAAGTTAGAAATATAAAATGTATTCCCCATTTTCATGACTTTGAAACATAGCTCTTGAGATATAATCTTTGTGTGAAAAGCATAAAATGAATTGTCTGTGAAACAGTACACATTTTTCCTGTAATGAAAATTTTCTCTACAATGACATCCATCTTCTGTTACCTGATGGGCACATTAAAGTCAAGCTTTCTAACATTGCTAGATATTATTTATGTTGAACTTGTGCCAGCTTCAGATACCACAAAAATTTTGTGTGTGTGTGTGTGCTTTGTGTCACACAAGAGGCCACAAAGTACACACACATACACAAAATTTGTATAACAAATCTGGAGAGGTAGGTAAATGTCTTCAGCTTCTCTAGAACAATGATTTTTTATGAGGTCTATTGAGAAGTATGACTGTGGTTTAGTGAGATGCCAGTAAGAGATACTCTAATTTAGCCATTACTTATTATATCTAGTTTTGAAAATACTGACAGAGAGTCCATAAGATAGGAAGTCCAGTCTATGTCTGTGAAGAATGTACTGCTACACATTAGAGTGGGAAGAGCTGTGTGGTCATTTGTTAAATATATCTAAATATCTACACCTTTGTTTCCGCACTTGAAATCCTACAGGGTGATTGTATACATTGATTTGAATCTTCCTATGAACAAAAATGAGTGAATGCATGAATAAAAAATAAATAAGTAAATCAAGAAGTAAATACTTCTAAAAGATTAATAATGAACTTCAGTTCACACGTGCTATACATTTCAGTAAGCCGTGCTCACCTTCAGATTTGATTATTGTATTTATTATTTGGTATCAGCTTTGAACCCTATGATGCCATAGATTTTTCCAGCACCTGCTAGAACAATTGATTTTGGTGTCAGCATTATGAAGCTACCTGTGACATATAAATATTTCATTCTTATTTGTACATAAACCAGATAGGAGTCATCCAAACAACCTTTTTTTAAAACTGCCTTAATTTAGATTTTTGTTTCTAGTTGGTCTTTTTGAGTTGTTTTACAATCCAGTTTGGATTTATAAATTTGTATTCACTCGGATAGTTACTGATTTACTATTCTACTGTACCTGATGCTAGCAGTCTTGATTCCCTAGCTGCCTTATTCATCTCTGTTGGTAGCCTAATTAATGGAAGCTAAAGGGAAGAAGTGGTAACCAACCTGAGTCCAGAATACAAATATGTAACCACATAAGGTTTAAAACAGCTCACAGTGGATATCTGAAGTTTGTAACAGATATGCATAGTTAAGCTTCCTTTTTATTTTAATCAATATATTCTATACATTGGGAGAAAAATTTAAACATGTGAAAAATAACACTTTCATTCATCAAGAATATACAATTATTAGTTCAAGAATACCATTTATGGTTGTATCTTTGCAAAATTTAGGGACATTTGGGTGGAAGAGGGAAATGTTTATAATGATGGAGGGTGTATATAATGCTGGGTCTGAACAGAAACAGCACTTGTATCACCTAGATATGCTATTGTCATAGCTACGTGCGAACATGATTAGCTGTGGTTTTCCCCCTCGAATTCACTGGGCAATATTCAGGTCACCACATGGAGGTAGTACTCACCCAGCCTGATGGGAAGAGAAACTGTAAGCTTCATTCAGAGTCCTTTGAGTAGCAAGCTCCTGTAAGATAAAGACAATGGATTATTTGACCTTCATCTCTAGTGTCTAGGACAATATCAAGAAGACAACAGGTACTCTACAGATATCACATATAATGCACGTTTCTTTCCAGCAAGTAACGGAAGTCCTAGAGCTTGCTTGTTATCAGGGTGAGCCAGCGCCCAAATCATCGGTAGAACCTCAACACTATTCTCTAAACACTCATCACGGTGCTCTGACCCCCATCCTTGCTGATTAAAGCGTGGTCTATGGGTCTGCATTTTAACAAGACCCCCCAGGTGATTCATGGACACACTCACGTTGGAGACACACTGCCTTACATCACATGTGACAGGCTCTCCACTACTCAGGCTCACAAAGGAAGGCTGTACTTAGAGCATTTAAGTAAATGGGCTCTGAAATCAGGTATCTAGGTTTGCACTTGCCTTTACTTCTTACTAAGCATAGAACTTTGGGGCAACTTACTTAACTTTGCTAACCTAAACCGGAGGTGGGAGTAATAATAGTATTGTCTACACAATATTTTTTATGTTGAATATGAAATGAAGTATTACATGTGACACTTCTGCCACATACAGTTGGCCCTCTGTAACAGTGGGGTCCTCAGCTGTGGATTCAACTAACCATGGATAAAAAATATTTTTTAAAAAATCCAGAAAGTTCCAAAAAGCAAAATTTGGATTTTCCGCATGCCAGCAACTATTTATATAGCATTTACATTATATTTACAGCTAGTTACATGGCATTTACATTGTATTAGGTATTATAAGTAATCTAGGGATGATTTGAAGTATACAGGAGGATGTTCACAGGTTATGTGCAAATACGTTGCCATTTTATAGAAGGAACTTAAACATCCTTGGATTTTGGTATCTGCAGGGGATCCTGGAACCACTCCCTATATATGCCCAGGTACAACTGTAGTATTACAGTATTTTTTATTACTATTACTAATAAATATTATTGTAACTTAGTTAATGCTAATAAGATACAATATATACACAGGGATTCTTCTGTGATTATACAATGTTCCACAATCTCAATTTAAAATCAAGGAACTCTTTCACCTCTAAGCTGTCAATTAACATGATATACAAGAATTGCAAGTGTGTAAGTAAATTATTGATTGTAGGGGAGACAGGAACTGTAGCTGCTTCTTCCTCTTCCTCTCTTCCTATCTCTTTCTTCTCTTTCATCCCCTTGTTTTTGATCACTTAATAAACTTGTGGAAAGGGGGAAGGGAAATGTCCCCTTTACTCTGCTCATAATTATTTAATTTCTTCTCCAAACACCCCCAAATCATAGCCTTGGGGTTAAGGGCCTCCCTCATGGCAATGATTTACCTGTTTAAGGACCCTGGACTTAATTTGGATTTGAATTAACCCCTTCACTGTGCCACAGGGGTACAATGGGTCCATGGGTGTTTTTCCCTGTAACACACAGAACTGGTGTCTTTGTTTCGACCACATCATAAGTAGCTGAGCAGCACAGCACAACGGGTACACAACCCAGAGGTCTCAGATCACAACTGTCCTCGCACAGCACAACGGGTACACAACCCAGAGGTCTCAGATCACAACTGTCCTCGCACAGCACAACGGGTACACAACCCAGAGGTCTCAGATCACAACTGTCCTCTGCTACAGTCCTATTTTTCCTGCCAGGAAGGCTTCTCTCTTTCCTTGTTTCTGTTTTAGGTTTCTAGCCACATACTCATGGTTTTCTATTTTTGTCTTTACCTGATCCCTCATAGTGCAGACCTTTTGCGTGGTTATGGGGAAAGGGGCACTCCAAGGCCTCCCATTTCCTCTGAATGCCAGGCAGTTTTCCTGGGATCAGGGTACCACACGGGATTAGGTCACGTGTCTATGGCCTGGGTGGGGGCATTCAAGCCCCATGACGGTCATCAGTCCTCAGGCACGGTGATAAGCAGCAGGGCTAAGCAAAGCCCAGGCACACTGGTTAGGGATCTCGCCAGGGGAGAGCAAGTGAGTCTCCAATGCTGCTCCCCATCCCCTTTATTTTCCCATCAGTGCTGGGGCCACTGGCCACCAAGGATGTGCAGCTCGATACTCTTGGGTATCAGGAAAGCACACAACAGCAGCAAGGCATGCAGCAGCACAGGAGAAGGGCTAGGTCACTACACTTGCCACTACCCTTTCCCTATTCTTATGAGGCAATGGAGAGCCATTCTCAACTCCTGTCTCCGTGTCCTAGAACTGTGCCTTCCGCAAGACTTCAGGAGGTCACTGGGCCACCTTCCTGAATAATGGCTAGATGACTGTCCCACATGATCAATCTCCAATCACCAGCTAGACACAATATACTAGAATCTAACCTTGAGAGCTCTAGTCTGATCACACGCAAGCAGGACTCGAGCCCACCAGTTCAGACACTAAGCCTTCACTGCCCCAGGGCCTACTGACAGATCAGCCTCACATCCCCCCGTCCCGGGTATGTGGTATATACTTATAATGGAATATTATTAGGCCATAAAAAGCAATAAAGTTCTGACACATGGCACAACAGCGATGAACCTTCAAAACATTATGGCAGAGACGGGCACGGAGACCCTTCTGGAAGTAACATCATGATGGCTGCCCAAGGAGAACCCCAAGTTCAGTTCAAACTTGTATTGGTCGGTGATGGTGGTACTGGAAAAACTACGTTTGTGAAGCGTCATCTGACTGGTGAATTTGAGAAGAAGTATGTAGCTACCTTGGGTGTTGAGGTCCACCCCCTCGTGTTCCATACCAACAGAGGACCTATTAAGTTCAATGTGTGGGATACAGCTGGTCAGGAGAAGTTTGGCGGACTGAGAGATGGCTATTACATCCAAGCTCAATGTGCCATTATAATGTTTGATGTCACATCGAGAGTTACTTACAAGAATGTGCCCAACTGGCATAGAGATCTGGTACGAGTGTGTGAGAACATCCCCATCGTGTTGTGTGGCAACAAAGTGGATATTAAGGACAGAAAGGTTAAGGCAAAGTCAATTGTCTTCCACCGAAAGAAGAATCTTCAGTACTATGACATTTCTGCCAAAAGTAACTACAACTTTGAAAAGCCCTTCCTCTGGCTTGCTAGAAAACGGATCGGAGACCCTAACCTGGAGTCTGTCGCCGTGCCTGCTCTCGCCCCGCCAGAGGTGGTCATGGACCCAGCCTTGGCAGCACAGTACGAGCACGATCTAGAGGTTGCTCAGACAACTGCCCTCCCGGATGAAGATGATGACCTGTGAGAAAGCGAAGCTGGAGCCCAGCGTCAGAAGTCTAGTTTTATAGGCAACTGTCCTGTGATGTCAGTGGTGCAGCGTGTTTGCCACGTTATTATATAGCTGAGCAGAACATGGGCTTAATCTTTGGGATGCTGAAGGAGATGAATGGGCTTCGGAGTGAATGTGGCAGTTAAAAAAAAAAACCTTCATTTTTTGGACCTGCATATTTAGGTGTTTTGGAACCCAGTTGTTTCCTCCTTGAGTTTCAAATAGAAGACTGCTGCGGTCACATCACAACGTTCAGTTTGTTACTGTCATTCCCATTCCTTTTCGTTTAGAATCAGAATAAAGTTGTATTTCAAATATCAAAAAAAAAAAAATTATGGTAAGTGAAATAAACCAGGCACAAAGGAAAAATATGGTATGATTTCACTTAATAGTAAATATCTAGAATAAGCAAATTCATAGAAAGAAAAAGTAGATTAGAGTGTACCAGGGGTTGGGAAGTGAAAGAAATGAGGAGTTGTTGTTTAATGGTTATAGAGTTTATGCTTGGGAAGATGAAAAAAGTTTGGAAATAGCTGTGATGGTTACAGAACATGTCCATGTACTTAATGCCACTGAACTGTATGCTTAAAAATGGTTAAAATGGCACATTTAAAAATATATATTTTACAGGAATTCCCTGGCAGTCCAGCAGTGAGGACTGCCAGGGAATTTCACTGTAGGGGACACAGGTTCAATCCCTGGTCAGGGAACTAAGATCCCACATGCCGCATGGTGCAGCCAAAAAATAAAATAAAAACACATTTTACCATAATAAAAAATTTTAATAGGGGTAAGTATTATAAACTCCATTAATATAGAAACAATAAATTATCAAAATATAGAATGGGGAGAAGAAATAAAAATAGAAGTTCATGATCATCTTATGGATGTTAGCTGGGAAAGGATTATCTCTTCTATCTGACATATCAGGTGGCAGGGGCTTAAAATAAACTTAATAGTACAAAAATTTTTGGTTGGCCTACTCTCTCTCTCATCTCTATATCTTCCTTGGCTTTTATGGCTAACTGGCAGTCACTGTTAAGAATGGATTCACAACAAGCATACTTTATGAGTTGTTCTTGAATATCTGAAAATACCTTTATCCTGTTAAACAGGATTAACAATTTCATAGCTTTAAAATTCTAGGCTCTAATGAATATTCACTCAAACTTTGGATTTACTCTGCTGTTAACTAGCATGTATTTCTGCCGATGAGAAGCCTGATGCCAGCCGAATTCTCATTTCTTTGTAAGTGGACTGTTTGCCATTTTTGTTTTGCTTTTCCTCTCCCCTCTGGAAACATTTAGAACCTTCTATTTAAAACCAGTACATGGGTTCAGTCTTGTTCCCTTGTTCTTCTCCCTTTCATTCTGAAGTCTCAGTTGTCTCTGAACTCTGGGAAATTCTGTTTTCTTCTTTTTCTTTCCCTTTTTATTTTTTACTATTTCCTTCTCATCATTTTCTCTGTTATTTTTTCCCTGAAATTCCTACGAATTAAATGTTGACTCTCCTGATTGATTCTCTTAATTCTTTTCTTTTCCTTCCCCCTCCCTCCCTCCCGCCTTTCATCTCTATGTGCTGGGAGAATTTCTTGGACTGAAATTTGCAACCTCTTTATTATATTTTTGGAAATTATATTTTTAATTACCAACCGTTTTTTTTCCAACTCTGTTGCTTTCATTTTTGTACATAAAATAACATTTTACAAGTATAAAATCTTTTAAAACTTTTCTGAGGACACCCAACTGAGGGGTTTTCAGTTTTGTTGAGTCTATGTTCTCTACATTACTTCTCTTTATGTGCGTGTGGCTCATCAATTAGCAAGTGTCACTTTAGGGTGACCTGGTATTGTACTGCCTGCTCTTCCCCGCCCCCCCACCCCCCCCCGTCCCCCAATTCCCATCACTAAAATGGCAGCGCTTTACTCTGGAAAGGAATAAAACTGGTGAGTTTTATTTACTTATGAAAAGTGCATTTTTCTGAACCTCATCTCTAAATATTCAGATTTAATGATTTAAGTATTCACCTCTAATTTTTAAAATAATCCTCAAGGTGATTCTTCTAATCAGCCAGGTTTGATAACTCAAGATTCACCCCAACCATGAGATCATAGCATCTCACCCTGAAGAATACAGGGCTGGGCCATGCTGCTGGAGGGATGCTTTCCTTGTGAACAGGTAAGGCATTGAAGACTGTTTGCTTCTTGAACATGTCCTCTAGACAATTTCACGGGATTCTCCTTTTAGATGATGGCTCTTAATTATTCCTTTGAGTCCATGATATTTTGGACCTCCCTTCTCATCTGTTGCTATGATAGACGACGACTAGTTTCATATGACACTGAGAAGCTAAGCAAATTCCAGGGTCAGGTCTACAGGAAAGGAAGAATATTTAGTCTAGCTTCTGGTTTAGACAAAAGGATTTCTTGTAGCTTAACAAAACTCAGAACTCATAAGGGCTGTGGATCTATGAAAGTTGGTTGTAGTAGTGTTAATAAAGACCATGCATTTACTTCTCTACATAAAATAGTACCACCCACACCCATCTCTCTCTAATCTCATCCTGATGTATTTTTCTTCATAGCATTATCACTTCACAGAGTATATAATAATTTATTTTTACTGTCTCCTCCCCATCTAGAATTTAAACACTATCTATTTCCTCCCCAACTAGAATTGAAGCTATTCAGGTTGCAGGTTTGTTTCTTTTCTATCTCCCTAGCATGATAGGCCTCTAATAAGCACAAATGGAGTGAATAAACTTACCTTCTCATATCTCATTTATGTTTCTCTCTCCTGGAGCCCTAACTGGGAGTGATAGGTAGAGATGAGAATCGCTATTGACAGTGACCACAAAAATTGACTTGGTAGAAGATTTACAAGCTCTGATGCTAGCTATAAGCATAATATCCAACAATATTAATACCAAGATAAAAGTCAAATGCTGAGGATTCGATTCAGTAAGTTCCTTTGAAATTTTGTTCAACTACTGGAGTATCCAACATGAAGAAACAATTCAACAAGCTTATTAACTTCTTAAGTAACTAATGTGTATATACACAATGCTTTTAAGTTTGTGACTGTATATGTTCATACTAAATCTAGAACCAGTGTGTCTACAAAGAGTTTCAAAAGTGGCTCTGTTTCCATTTGTTTACGGCTGAATTCTTGAGTTCATTTGGATAGTCACATACAATAATGGATATTTACTATGAAGGAACTCATGGCAGAAAAACTTTGGTAGTCTCATGAGATAGTTTTGGAAAAAAATTGTGCTTGACAGTTTAAGTTCATTATTACTGACAACACTGGCAACTCGGATTACTATGTACTCTCACACTGAAAATAGTATTTGAGGCCAGGTAAACAACTAAGAGAGTAAAACTGCTGTGTGATTTTAAAAACTATAAATCATAGGGCCTTTTCTTACTAAAAAAGAAGAAAAGATTAAAGTATTGGCCTATTCCATTGTAAGCAAATACAAAAGTAGACTTTCTAATTTATAAATTTTTAAAATAAAACCAGGTAAATGTATGTAGCTTGAATTTCTACAGCTGCAGTCAGACATGTTCTAAACTTAGTGGGCACTTATCACATAGTCCCTTCTTGTGGTTCCTCCTTTAACCTCCTCCTGGCATCTGTTTCTCTCCTCTAATTTCGGAAACTTAAAAATTCCTCTCTAGCAATCTCAGTGTTTTCTATTTAGATAATTCAAGGTCTATCCTCACTCTTAATGTCCCCAGCCACGAGAGAAAGAATCATTGTAGGAAAGTGACATATAGCCATTGAGTGTGAGTCTTGGACTCTGAGGATACAAAATTTGAAACAGGCACGTGAAGTACAGATTAGAGAATTTACGTCACAAAGGCACAGGCCCTGCAGTAGCAATTTATCGAATTCACACAGCCAAAAGACTAAAGCCAAGATTCATCTGAAAACCAAAAAACAGGGAACTCCCTGGATGTCCCGTGGTTAGGACTCAGTGATTTCATTGCTGTGGGCCCAGGTTCAACCCCTGGTTGGGGAACTAAGATCCCGCAAGCCATGCAGCGTGGCAAAAAAGAAAAAAGAAAGAAGTTTGCCTGCTGAGGTGGTGAGCTTCTCAACAGACATGGGTCGTTAAGAACATGACCTTCTAAGCTTCTAAAGTCAAGGCTCCGTTATTTGGCATACAGCCTATTAAATTCTCTCTTCAAAATACAAACTACCAGTCTAACATGTGTGACCATCTCCACTGCAACACCTTTAGGTCTGAGGAACTATCACCCTCCTCTGGCTTTCTGAGACCTGTTAACCAGTGTCCCTGCTTTCACCCTGACTGTTGTAACCTCTATTTTCAATACAGCATGCAAGCGATTCTACAGAAACCTAAGTAAAATTACATCACTCCTGTGGTCAGAGCTCCCCACTTCACTGAGAGAAAGAGTCAAAGACCTAGGGTTGTCTCTCATGCTCCCCTCCACACCATCACCTCTCCACGTCATCCTGGGGCACAACCCAGCACTCTCCCCATTGCTCCTCCACTCCACACATTATACTTCAAGAACACCAGAGTGAGCTCCCATCTTCCGGTCTTTGGGTTAGAGTTTCCTCTGCCGAGAATGCTCGTCCCCTTGTTTACGTGCATGACTGATATCGTCATTAACTGTAGGTCTTTGCTCAAACACCACCTACTCGTGAGACCTACCTTGACCACTCTGTTTAATACTGCATCTGCCCATCTCTACTTCTGATCCAATTCTGGCTTTCCCACAGCATTTCTTGCTTTTATGGACTGAATGTTTGCATCTCCCTCAAATTCACTTGAAACCCTAACCCCCAATGTCAAAGTATTTAGGTAACTAGGTCATGAGGGTAGACCTCTCATGGATAAGATTGGTACCCTTATAAGAAGAGACAGGAGAAATCTTACTTCCTGCCTCTGCTCTCCACCACATGAGAATATAAAGAAAAGAGGACCATCTGCCAACCAGAAAGTGGGTTCCTACTAGAACTGGACCATGATCTCTGACTTCTGATTTCTGACTGTGAGAAATTTCTGTTAATTGATAAGCCACCCAGTTTACAGTATCTTGTTACAGCAGCCTGAGCTGACTAAAACAATTACACATCATCTTTCTCCCACAAACAAGATTGTAAATTACATCAGGCCAGGGATTTTTGTTGGTTAAGAATTGAAGAAGCTCTTTCATCATTCTTAACATATTTCACAAAGCTCGGTTCTTCTTAGAGCTTTTGATTTCCAGATACTTTTACAAAATTCTAACCATTATTTTATGTCTTTAATTTTTTGGTTTACATACACTTATACATAAAAATTAAACTCTGATTTAAAAGGAAGATCTCAATGCAGTCACTTTGGTTTCTTTATAATACTTTTCTCTTTTTTTTCCCCACTGAAATTGTATCATACTGTCAATATTATGCTTTTGAATAGCTTCTCATTTGCCTTTAGCTGACTGACTGTGGGCAACTTTTCTTCTGAAGACAACTTTCTGCTCTAAGTTATGTATCTAAACATATCCTTCCTCACTTAGGCAACGTCCAAGGACACCCAACACACTTATCATTTATATTTTATCAAAAAGTTCTTCTCATTCGTTTAAGTTAGGTATGGAAGAGAAGCTCCCATCGTGTTTCCACTAACCACGGAACGAAATCGGCACAAAGTCAGGGCAGACATCCATCATGAGTTCAGTCTTAGAAGAGTAAGATTTCTGGGAGTATTCTGAATATCTGAGGTCAGCCATCAGCATGATATTGAGGCAGGAGACAGATGGGCCCCCAGAGTAAACAGTCTGAGTTCGTTCCCTGTGGACCGATACTCTGAGACGGGAATAACAGGACAATTGGGAGAGGAGGCTGGGCCCCGCCCAAATAAAAGGTAAGAGACCACATAGCCCTCATTCTCAAAGTCAGCAGAATTCCCCTGACCACACATGCACAGAAAGCCTCCTTGGAGGTCAAAAGGGAAGTGATGCCAAGTGGCCAAACCTACCCATAAGCCTCTTCGGTGGAATCCATCTTGGCTAAGAGATGCACAAGTACACGTGGGAAAATCCTCAGATACACCAAATATGGACTTTGAACCAGGCAAATCAAAATGACTGGTCAAAGGAAACACAGAAGAAATGCCCCATATAAGTGATTGAAACTGCCACAAGGGCGCGACTCTCTGAGTCCACCCGTGTGTGTATCCACACATATTCTGCTCCTTTTTTTCCCTAATAAATACTTTACTTGTTTCACTACTTTCCATCTTTGTGGGAATTCTTTTCTGCAAAGCCATAGGGCCGGGGCCTTGTCACTGACCACTGTTCTGGTGACTAGTGCTCTCACCACCACTACCTGACCTCAATCACTGACCAGGAGCTGAAATCCTGCTTCAAGCTGCTGCGGGCCGAGGCCACCCGAGATCAACATTTTCTCTGTCTTATGAACTATATTAGAAAAATATTAAGCTTCTACTCCATCTTGCTAGGCAATCTCCAGTATTATCTCACAATACTGACATTCAGTTTCTCTCATCACGGTCCCTCAATCAGAACCTGTCCATCACAGTTCTACACGTATTTGTATCTGCCACCCCTGCTTCTTTTAGATCAGATTCTTTTGAAAAACGATTATCTCCTTCTGCTGACATATCATAATCATGACTTTCATCTCAACATGTATTACTGTTACCTAATATGTCATGTTCATTCCCTTTTGTTAAAATTTAATGCTTTCTCAAATATTCTGAGACTAAATTCTTTCATACTGTCCCCCTGAAAATTACTAGGCACTGCCCTACCGATTGTTCTCCCTTCCGTAAAGCAGGTGTAAGATTTTACAAAGTGAATTCCTCACAATAGAATGTATCTCTAACTCTAATTGTAAGTTTATAACTTTATAAAAAATCAAAATTCATGTCCAGATAACCAAATTTTATTTGACATTTTCTACGTAGACAGCTGTTTAACCCCAATCTATTCTTTGTTATTTCACTATCATAAACTTAAACTTGAAGAGATTAAGATAAGCTTGTTTTCCCAAAGTTTTTAGTTCTCATTCTGAAACATCAAAAACATGGAGAAAAATAATCAAAGGAGAAAAGACATGACATAAATGCATTAAAAAATGGGAAAAAATATATTTTTAGCAATTGCTCAAAAACTACAATACTATTATGAAATATAAATGCAGTTGTGCTGATGTAACTATTTTCAGTCTTAAAAATCCTTTTAGAGATGTGCACGCTACTTAAACGAAATCATGATGAAACTATTAAACATAGGAAGAAACTAATTCTGGGACATAGGAAGTAATGCCCATAGTTCAGCAATTTGCTTCAAAGAATAACGAGGCAAAGATCATCTTTTATAAAAGCAATCTATTAAATTATATGCTTAGTTCTCCCAATTGTTAAAGAGAAAATGATGAAATGACAGAGGTTTAATGTTCTATCTATCTGTGTTCACCTCAACTTCCAAAGATCTTTCAATTTTCAACGCTGGTCTCTCAAACACATGGCTTATTTTGTTTTCTTCAGAATTCAGCAAGCTATCACAATGTTAAACATTTTGTTCTGCTTTATTGAATGGACTATATTAGCTTGATTAGTTTGATAATACATTTTACAAACTCATATTTTCCAGAAAGGATCAAAGAGAGTTGCCTACTCTACCAAAATGTGTATCTTTCCGGCACACATACTGCATCTTGACAGTTATATATGGTAGGAATGAGGAGAAAAGACTCATGGGTGACCTTAAAAGGCTACTCAAAATCACTCACACTATTTAATTTCTGAACAAGTTAGACATCGCATGCTTCATGAGTTCCTCAGTGTTTTCCTGGTGATGGATATACCTCTCTTTGCCCACTATACACTGTGAACTTTGCAAGTACATAGGGACTGGAATTCTTTTGCTACCAAACATATTGGAAACCCATAGACATGATTAGACTTGGTGGTTTTATGTGTTTTGTCAGCCAGTGACATCATGACATGTGAGAATGTTCTGCCAAGAAAAGTCAAAATTTCCTAACATTAAGGATTTCATAGACAAATCATATGTACTAAATGTCATTTAATCTATACAATGATTTGAAAGTAATCCAGACCCAAGGCAGGAAAAAAAATTCCTCTACCACCAAGCTTATTATAGCAAGACATTTGATTCTGAGCAAAATACTAAGTTAGGATTTGCAAACTATTAAAAGTTAAACAATAGTCTGATATCTACAAAAAGGGATATGTTCTTTTGCCTTTTCAGTACTATCTCATTTGATGAAGCATCAAACTCCCTACTGGGAAAAACAGACAAAAGCTAGTAAATAGTACCTTTCTTTTAATGTTCGTTTTATCTGTGAATCACACAAGTAGTACAGCAATAAGTAAATGAGTTGAATGATGTATGCAGAGAACAGAGCATTCTACCAAATTGCTTCTTTTGGAGAGAAAAAATCTAAGATAAGTGTGTCCAAGGGGAGATTAAAGCAAGTCAGCAGAGTTCCTGTAAGACAAATAGGCATTACAATTCCCAAGAAAGGGCTTTTTATCAAGGCTTGTCATTTAGACAAAGTATAATCAAACAAATATAAACCCAAAATGCAATTCACAATTTTCCTGTTAACACCGAGTTAATCTTTAAAGAATCACATCCAAAACCAAATTCTTTAAAAGACATACTCTGTGGACAACTGCCTCAAAGAACAATGACCCAATCCTCACAAACTGGGTTTAATAAAGCAGAATGAAGGCATGATTGGGTTCTTTATTTATGAGACATGGCAGAGCAGCTGCATGGTGTGTACCACCTCGTGAATGGGTTCCGCCTCCAGCAGTTGTCTACAGCAGATGGAAAAGTGACAAGCTCCACTTAACACGTCACAGCATCCGCATAGTCATAAAAGAGTTCCCAGCAATTCTCTTCTGAACAGAAGCCACCTGTTTACTATAAACCCACCTTTTATTGCACAAACCACAATTTTAATTTGTAACTTGCACCTGAAAGGTAACACACCTTGGAGGTCAAAGCTGCCAGGTTGCAAGTCAATCATAAATGTTTGAAGAGTTCAAATCTCTGGTAGCATCTCAACAGTTTAAAATTTTTAATATGTCCAAAGCTTGCTTCTAAATGATCCAATCCATCTTTTCTTAGAAAGGGGTTTCATTGTAATTATAATTTCAGTTGGCATTTTATTTGGCTTTTGTTTTATTCTAGAACTATGCTTATATTAGAAACAGACTCATTACCTCTTTGGTTATTAGAAATAGACTCATTATGCCTTCTACTTCATCTCAGTAGCAGAGATATAGGCTGAAAAGCTAAAGATTTGTCTCTAGCCTGTGGCTATTATTTCTTCTCAGAAAGAATGAGTGTTTCATCTGGCATCTGAGACCCCTTCCTGTTCATTATGGGAGATCATCAGTGTCTCTAGTTGTCTATGATGGTTTAGCATTGATCATATGTCTCTTAGGACGGAAAGAAAAAATTGCTTAAAAAATTGGAGCTAATGCATAAATCTAAAATCAAAGATAACAGACATCACTAGAGCATCAATTCATATTACTGTGCTATAAATCTATTACAGTAGACACAATCTCTCTCTGAACCAAGACATTCAGCAGAGGAATGAAGCAAAAGCAGAAAGAAATCTTATTTGGATGATGAATTCTACAAGAAATTTATGGTATAGCTCAGTTTTTCTATTATAGGTTTTATTAGGCGTCTGGGATTAAACTTGGATCCCTTCAGGATCTAACGTACAGATGATTTTTCTTGCCCTTTTTCATTTTGGCTACAAACTTGCCCATCAAGTTTATAATGCTAAATCTGGGGCATGTAAACTATTCTTCATGTAGTAATATTTTTAAGAAGAAGTGAGAGGAAGTTTGAGCAGCAGGGTTGGAGCATAACATAGGTTAATTGGATATCTGTCTACCTGCCTATTTTTTAGGGAAGAAAAACACAAATTTAGAAGGCAACTTATGTTACGTTCCTGCATCATGCTGATCTGTCTGCCTATGCTAGAGGGTTGGAAAAAGTTTCACTAGTCACAAATACATAGATCTGCTCTTTGGTTTTGTTTTAAATTGTGTATCTATGTTATATTTATTTTTCCTCTTTTATAGAACGAAGTTTTCTGATTTAACCTGAGAAAAAAGAATGAGGAAAATCAATGAGATCGTAAAAAGGACAACTGATTGCTTAGACTGTGTGTCAGGCAGGGCTGCTTCGGGTGCTCAGAGAGTCATTATATTGTCGTTACACATTATTAAAAAATTCACATCCCCAAGTCACATATACCACTCCATTCGTTTCTACAGACATCTCTTGCGATTATTAATACAAATAAACTACAAATGATGTATTTCAGAAGACAGAAATGGATCAAGTTTAATGTAAATTATTACAAAGATCACACACATGCAGCCCAATACCATTTTCTTGCTCAGGCCCTCTCCCAAACTCCTACTACAAAGATCCAGAGGTCCAGAAGAGAAGATAAATTATCAGATACTCTAATGTAGGCATGCAAGTCACACAGAAGATTGCATTTTGATCTCCAGGATCCAGCAACTTTTTCTGTTTGACCATTTTTTCATCTTCTCAGCTAAGCAACTCCTACAGGGAATCACAGCCATCATTTTGCACAAATGGGCTTGTGGTAACTCACTTGTCATCCTTTCACAGCAAGCCCTGTAGTGCTATTTTCCAGCTTATAAGAAACAGAAGGATCTCATCAGACATATATTCAGAATAAGTGGTGAAAAATAAAACGTTCCTGACTTTTTGCATCTGACCAAATAACACTAAAGTATTTCTGAATATTATATCACAGAGACTCAAAGAATAGAAGCATATTTACTTTGTGAAGAATAGGCAATCTCTCACTTAGAAAAAAAACATTAAAATGCTTTTATCTTTTGAGAAAATTAATAAAATAACACTTGGTATGGTAGTCAGAAAGATTTTTCTAATATATATAACATGAGCTCATCATTTGTCATAACATTTCTAAACAATCTTCCATCAAAAGACTGGCTCTCACAATTGAACAAGCATTTGTTTACTAATACATCTATTTGGCTAACTCTTGATAATAGGAGTGGGACAATCTGTGTTTCTCAAAATATAAAAATGACATTCTTATTTTTAACATTTTATTGTCAGATATTTGCAAGATGGTTTACAAGTCCTTATCACATCCCCCTAGTATCTGTGACTATTAACACGCCAACCTAACAGATGAGAAAGCAGAAAATAAAAGAAGTATGCAACGCTACTGACTAAATCTGGTATAACACAGGATTACTCTTGGATTGAATTAATTCACTACTTTTAATTCAAAAGTTTTATCAAGTTAAATAAGAAATGGCAAATTAGTACATGTTCAGATTGTTTTTCTTGTCCCCAATATGATATTATTACAAGTTTATGGTAGAGTAAATTTTACCTTAAAATTTCAAAGAAAAATAATTTTTAAAATCGGGTAATTTACAGAAAAGATTTATTATATGCTTTACGCCTCTGTATAATTCAAAATAAATATATTTTCATTTAATTATTCATGTCTTTTTTTTGTTTTGAAGAAATTAAATAAATTTAAAGTAGTTCTTAGGGTCCACATTCATGCAGTGCCCATCTGAGAACTTTAATGCTACGTAATTCAATAAAGGATGTCTTGGGCTTCCTAGGTGGCACAGTGATTAAGAATCCGCCTGCCAATGCAGGGGACACGGGTTTGATCCCTGCTCCAGGAAGATCCCACATGCCGTAGAGCAACTAAGCCCATGCACCACAACTATTGAGCCTGTGCTTTAGAGCCCATGAGCCACAACTACTGAGCTCATGTACTGCAACTACTGAAGCCCACGCGCCTAGAGCCCATGCTCCACAACAAGAGAAGCCATGGCAATGAGGAATCTGTGCACCACAACGAAGAGTAGTCCCCACTCACCACAGCTAAAAGAAAGCCCGCACACAGCAAAGAAGACCCAACACAGCCAATAAAATAAATAATAAATATTTTTTTAAAAAGGATGTCTTATATTACATATCATATAGAATTAGGGAAGATGCGGAATGTTGCCTGTTGACTTCTGTACTGCTAGCAACTACGTACAGAACTAGATTATAAAGTTTTTCTAAAACTATATATTAATATATGCATTAACTTTTGACATTAAAAATTTAAACAACAGAAAATAGTATAGAGTAAAATAAAAGCCCCTTTTCCCTGACTTCCTCTCACCCAAAAGTCAACAAACTCACAAAGTAGGTATTGTCATTTCATTTTACAGGTAAGGAAACTGAAGCACAAATTGATTCAGTAACTTGTTTAGGAGTATCACTGACTGAGTGGCAGACTCAGAACTCAAACCAGAACTCTGAGGCCCCCAAATCCATAGAATTATGATTGTCAAACTTTAATGTGCATAAAAGACATCTTCTTCTGGCCAAGATGGAGTAAAAGTTTCCGGATTCATTCTCCTTCCTGAATCAATTAAAAAGAAAGACAAAATACATTAAAAATTTTTTTTTCAAGACACTGGACATTAAGCAATGAAGGACAGTGATCCCTGAGAGATGAGAAACAAATAAGATGAGCCTTGCCCTTAATCCTGGCTTGATGCTTGGAGAGGGTTTCTAGGCTGAAATGTAGGGAAGAGAGTTATTAGCGAAGCTCAGCAGTGTCACACAGTTGAGGCAACATAACTGGAAGACTGCAAAGGCCAAGACAGCTAGCGTTTGCAGGACAGAATACTGGAAAGCAGAGAGCTGCACAGACAGGATGCTAGAGACCTTCATAAAGTATGCTTTATACACATAGCTGCTTACTGATTAATGAGTGTCTATGAGAAAACTATTCAAGGTCAAGAAAGGAACCACCAGAAATAAGAGCCAAAGCACGCAGAAGAGTGGAAAGAGTGCCTAATCCCACCAACCAGGCTGGAAAACTTTGCAATTTACTGGGCATTGAATAAGATACTCAGAAGGGTCTTGTCTTGGTAATGGGGAAAAATAGCCCTAGACTAAATGCTGACAAAGCTGAAAAGCAAGACCCAATAGGATCCTATTCTTTCTGTGCAAATGAACTATCTCAGAACAAAGCTAAAGAGAATTTTTAGGAAATTATCCAGCACCCAAAAAAGCAAAATTCACAACGTCTGGCATCCAAATAGAAATTATGAGCCATTAAATAAAGAAAAATATACTACACAAAATGAGGAAAAAATTAATCATTCAAAATTGACTCATAACTGGAACAAACAGTAGAATTAGTAGAAATAGACACTAAAACTGTAATCCACACAAGCTAACATTATACGTAATGGTGAAACACCAATATTTTCCCCCAAAGATAGGGAATAAAACAAGGATGTGCACTCTATTTCTACTCTAGTCTATGCACTATCCTGGAGGTTCCTGCCAGGGTAATGAGGCAATAAAAAGAAGGGAAGTGTCTAAATTGGAGAGGAAAAAAATAAAATATATCTACTCTTAGGTGGCATGATATCATAACTAGGAAATCCTAAGAAATCCACTAAAGCACTATTAGAACTAATAAATGAGTTCAGCAAGGGTATAATAAATAAGAGAATCCTTGAGTACTATTGGTAGAGATATAAACTGGTACAGCCACTATGGAAAACAGTATGGAGGTTCCTCAAAAAATTAAAAATAGAACTACAATGTTATCCAGCAATCCCATTTCTAAGTATATATCTGAAGAGTGAAAACAGGATCTCAAAGAGATATCTGCACACTGATGTTTGTTGCAGCATTAATCATAATAACCAAGACATGGAAACAACCTAAGAAAGATGAATGGATAATGAAAATGGGGTAAAGAAAAAGTATATATTCAACAGAATATTACTTAGCCGTAAGAAAGAAGGAAGTCCTGCCATTTGTAACAACATGAATGAATCCTGAGGGCATTATGCTAACTCGAATAAGTCAAACAGAGAAAGACAAATACTGTGTGATCTCACTTATATATGAAGTCTAAGAAAGCACCACTTATAGAAACAGAAAGCAGAAAAGTGGTGGCCAGAAGCTGGGGGGTGAGGGAAGTGAGGAGATGCTGGCACATGGTACAAATTTCCAGCTATAAGATGAGTAAGTTTTGGAGATCTACTGTATAGCAAATAACTATCATTAATAATACTGTAGTGTATACTTGAAAGTTGCTAGGGAATAAATCTTAAATGTTCCCATTATAATAACAGCAAAAAACAGTAATTATGTGAGGTAAAAGATGTGTTAATTAACTTTATTTGGGTAATCATTTTGCAATATTTTTTTTAATTTTTGTTGGAGTGAAGTTGATTTACAATGTTGTGTTAGTTTCTGCTGTACAGCAAAGTGAATCAGTTATACATATACATATATTCCCTCATTTAGATTCTTTTCCCATATAGGCCATTACAGAGTACTGAGTAGAGTTCCCTGTGCTCTACTGTAGGTCCTTATTAGTTCTCTATTTTATATATAGCAGTGTGTATATGTCGATCCTAATCTCCCAATTTATCCCTCCCTCCCCCTTATCCCCTGGTAACCATAAGTTTGTTTTCTACTTCTATAACTCTATTTATGTTTTGCAGATAAGTTCATTTGTACCCTTTTTTTTTAGATTCCACATATAAGTGATTTCATAGGATATTGGTCTCTGTCTGACATACTTTACTCAGTAGGACAATCTCTAGATCCATCCGTGTCGCTGCAAGTGGCACTGTATTGTCCTTCCTTATGGATTGTGGTCTTCATTCTCACTGCTACCCCTGACCTACAGAGAAGTCCTATCACTCTGATGCTCATCCTAACACCAATGTTTTATTCACTGCTTTAGAAAAGGATGCTCTTAGGGACAAAGAGAAGGAAATGATGAGTGGGTCACAAATGATTAGTTCACACCAACAGTCCTATATGTCTCCACTGTCAAAATTCATCCTGTATGTTATACCAAGGCATAAATGGCACCTCAGCCTCATCTCTACAGCCTCTATTGGGTCTAGGATGCAGCACAATCTGAGAAAGCCAAAGCACTCCCAGCTGCCTGAGTGGCTAAATGGATTCTCTGCTGAGGGTTCCCATGCTGCCAAGTCCAGCTCAGCCAGAAGCTAAGCTTTTCTTTCCCTCACCTAGGGAGAATGATCAGCCTAAGAAGCATTCCCGCATACAGTAGACAGATTTCTTGATAGTAAGTATTAGCAAAACATTTGCCTTTCTGCAGTTGTCCCAGCCATTTCCTATGTTTGACTCAGTAACTGACTCCTTGGGGTGTGCTAGAATTTGGAGGCAATGAGGTGTGGTTGGAGAGCACGTCAGGAGAATTTGCTTCTTCTTATAGAGTTGCTTCCTTCTGCCTAGCTGCCACAGGATTTTCAGTAAAGTCAAGAACAGTCTCATCAAGCAGAGGAAGAGAGACTGCTTCTTGCTGATAAGGGAGGCAAGGCTGGGCTCAGGAATTGTGGTTATCCTGATTCATTTGACTCTTCCCTAATGTCCCCATTCTAGTCATGAGCTACTCAATCTTTCCCAACTAATAACTTGGCTTTGATTTTTTGTTGTTGTTATACACATTCTTCTGTGCAAAGAATACTATGGAAGGGCCACTGAGACACTGATTTTTTAACTATACCTTACACTGAGATTTTAAAGTTTTAAAGGAGCTAATTTATTTCCAGTTAGACATAGCTAGCACTACCACATTCTTGACATTCTTCATGCCCTTCATACAGGACTTCAGGGGTTCCAATTTGCCACTGCATGTTACAGACCACGAGAATCCCAACCCAAGCTTGGCAAGATAATCAAGCTCCAGTTCACAGTTCCTTTGAGGTCTATTACTATACCATGCAGAGTTCATTAATGAAAGCAACAGAACACATTCTTGTCTTTATTTAGAAAATAAATTTATTTTAAAAATTCAAATTAGTACACATAATCCCCAAGAGGACAGAAGCATCAGTTGAAAGTTATCCAGGGAGGAACAATTCCCAAACTGTCCCACTGGCCTAACTGCAGATTAATCCCTAGTCCTTGGGTCACTGGCACTGCTGCTGCTGGGACATCTGCCTCCACTGTCTCTAAAAACTCTCTCTCCCTTGACCTCTGCCAAGCAGAGAGTTTCCAGGTCTTTTCCCTCTTCTGCATCCTTGTCTCATGTTAGTGTAAGTACCAGGTGGAAATTAAGTGATATTTTAGCCTCCTGGTTGCCAGGAAGGTTGGGGAATTGGGTTCTTTGGTTCTACTGGGGTGACCGTGAGGTATAAAAAAGTGAGAATGCTCTGAATATAAAAAGCAATCCAAAAGGCAGAAAGCTACACATATGACATATTGCTCTTACTACGTAACTAAATAGTCTGCTTCTTCTTCTACTTCTTGATTTATTATGTTCATACAGTGTCTTTAGAAAAGGTGAATGTGAAGGGGTGGACAGGCTTCTGACCAGTTTCCCTTATTCAGAATGTGGAGGAAGAGAGTATGCTTTTCTCCAGAAGAGAGACTCTTTGTTTTTGGTGTTGTTGTGTCATTCACTCTCATGTTCTGCTTCTCTCACTGTTCCCCAAACTTGCTATTGGAGCTCTCTCTAGACAACCAGCTCTCCTGTTTCCCAGTGCAGCTCTGGGTTTTAAATCTGTGATCCAGCCCATCTGTACCTTCAAGTTAGTGTGAAGGGCTGGAGTGCAGGGATGGGATGTTCTCGCTAGTCCAGGTGATCTGATTGCCCTCTTTTTAACCCAGTGACCTGATTGTCCAGTTTCCCCTCCAAGTTTAATAATTTTATGAATATGCTCTTTTACTCATGCAAAAACATAGCATTCTCATATATTTCTTTTTTTTTTTGCAGAGCTTTTTCATTTTCTCTTATCAATTCTATTCCCAGTGCTTTCTATCTTCCAGAAATATTGTACATTTCCAATGAAGGCACCCTTTCTTACATTAGCTCTACAAGTTACGTATTATTCACACTTTAAGTAAAACTGAAGTTTAGAAAACTGAAGCAGTTTGCTGATAAGAAATGAAGTCAAGATTTTAACTCAATTCTGTTTAACCCCAGAGCCCAAGATTTTAACTTCTGCAGAACATACATTCCATTATACAATACCATGTTGTTCTTAAGAAACCATTATTTCCCTTACCATCTCTATTCAGCAGTCTGAAGATATCTATTCATTTGAAGTTGTGAGCATTGTTATGATTTGAGATTGCCATAACTAGCATTCTACCTAGTTAATTGTAGTAGGCACTAAATTCATTTCTAACTAGACTCATCTATTTCTCATAAAATTATGTTTCCCAAATGTCAGTTTCACTCTTCTCCTCAAATAATCAGGGCAATTTTCCATTTGAAAAGCTATTCTTCTCTATGATTTTTCAGTTAGACATCTGAATGTGACAGCCACAAAGTAACAGTTTCCTCCCACCCCAGAGTAATTAGAAGAAACCAACTTCCTCTCTTACAGAAGGAAGAAAACATTGTTTAAGTTCAGTTTTAGCAGATAGGACCACTAGAAAGAGAAGGAATCCTCCAATTTTCACTAACAAGAGCTCTAATTGCTCCATTGGAGAGTTACTGAATACCGAGATAATAAAGCAGAAAGGAAAATGGCACTCTTGGTTGCCTAACCCTAGGTAAACTAGAAGAATGAGTTGGCTTGGAATGAAATGAGTATTGGGACCTTATGCATACAACTTAAAGCAGAACATCTTGTCAAGTGGGTGTCAGGGTATAAAGCTCTTTAGTCAATGTTTGTATTACTAGATACACTAAAACACTTAACAGCTTGCACTGTAATCTATCAGAGTCATGGAGCTAAGAAGGGACTTGAAGAGTGCCCTTCTTAAAGAGGCCTTGAAAGTCAACTGTCATGAAAAAAAGCCAACTATTTATTCAGCCATGTTTATTATGCAAATAAATACATCTCTTAAAAAGTTGCTTGCAAATTTCTGTCTATTAAGCCTATTATCCCATTTATTTGCATAAAATATCAATGATGCATGCCTGCAAGGCAAAAATGTCCATGGCACAAAATTAAGGGAATATGATAGCAAACTAACTTCTAGTAAAGAGAAGCAACTCTTTTTGTAAGAAACTCTAAGTTACATAAATAAAATAGTATAATAGAATTTTAGCCTTTAAAATGTCTAATAAACACAACTTTTTTCCTAGAGAAACTGAAGCAACTTAAGATGAAAACACCACAACTAATAAACTAATGTATTATTCTTCAGGAAAGAAGTAGAAATCAAAACTTGAAAAATAAAATGGGAAGTAAAATAGTTAATGCTGTAAGATACAGTTAACAGGAAAATTTTTAAGAGTTTGGAACCACAGCTAGATATACATTAATATAATATAAAAAATTTGGATGGTTTCTGAATCCTATAAATATCATCAAAACTTTCAAGATTAAAGTTTATGGGTTTAAAAAATCAAAGGAGCAGATACTTTACAAGAGGAGACTTCATCCAAAATGGTAACTTACAACCCCTAAGATTTGTCTTAACCATGCCAAAAATAGCCTTCAGAGGTAGTTTATACATAATGAGAAGTGCTGACTTCTTCCTTTTAAAGAAAAGAGGAAACAAACAAAAATGCTGCTGGATATAAATACCTACTAACAGTTTTCACCTAAGCCCTTTCCTAAGTTTTCAGCGATCCACACTTCTCATGGCTTCATGCATGCTAAATTCATAGCATGGTGCATACTGCTTTATACACTACTAACACATTTAGAAATATATGAATGATATTTCAGACGCGTTCTTTTCATAGATCCATTCCAGGTGTGGGAATCACGTTTCCGGCTCCTGAATATCCACATTTGATTTAAGATCCATCAAATTTCTAAATCATTGGTTTTAATTTTTTTCTTAAAATGATTATGATTTTGCCTCACTTTACTCATCAGTCAAATAGGGCTATTAATGGTAATGACTTCATAAGGTAAGGACTAAATAAAACGCTTGGAACAGCACTCCATGGTGCTGTTCTGCAATGATGGTAATAACAAAGAGACAGTGATAATTACTACTTTCCACCTCCTGCTGGGAGCCATATCTGCAAGGTCAGACATGAGCGCCTAGAACAAGGTTACTCAATTCAGCGAATAAAAATACAGGACACCCAACTAAATTTGCATTTCAGATAAACAACTAATAAATTTTCAGTAAAAGTATGCAATACGTGGGACATACTTTAACTGAATTTCAGAAAAACATTAAGTTTTTTAGCACACGTATGTCCCAAATATTGCATGGGACATACTAATGGTCACTATCTCAATAGGGCTATGGTAAAATTTAATTAAAATGCTCAGAATAGCACTCCATGAGTATGAGACTCAATGATGATGATGAGTCAGTGGTGATTACTACAAAATTATCTACTGCTTAAAGGAAATCCAAATTGAACCAGGTGTCCTCTATTTTATCTGACAATAAATTTCAAAACCACTTACAGTTTTGTTTTGAAAATGGACTTGTGCCATTATTAGATTAGTAATTTAAGACATATCAGTGAATCTAATTGTATCACTATATAATCAATCATCTGACAGTCTAGAATACTGATAAGGCTATGTTATTCAGTAGGAAATACATATACTGTAGAGTGAATCCTAGATCTATCACTTAAGAGCTGTGTGATGTTGGCCAACTTAAATAATAATCTACATGAGCACAGGCTTATTCATTTTTTAAAATGAAGCTAAGTAAAATCTACAATGTCCCTTGTGTAGGATTATTAAGAAGAGAAAAATACACAAAATGCCTAGTGCAATGGCTGTCCCATGGCAGAATTTCAATATTGTGAATTTTTTCTCCTTCCCTTATCAAATATAAAACAGTTTCTGGAAATAACACCTGTACTACTTTTAAATTCCAATGTAATCTGCAAAGGTGAATCTTGCAAAGGTGAAACTAACAGACTGATTAAATGAATTAGATGTTAAAAGGGGAATGGAAGAGGTCAAAAATAACTCCAAGGTATGCGTAGTGAAGGTAAAAAAGAGTAGTCACAATGGAAAGTGAGAGAATGTAAAAGAAAGCATGTTTGAGAGGGAAGACAGCAAGTTTTAAACATAATAAGTTTGAAATAATGGTCACTTTTTGGGAGACCTCCCAGTTGGTCTCCCAAAACATGGTTCTTATTATCTTAATTCTCTCATTTCATTATGATTACTCGTCAAAAAATGAACTAATTCATATTAAATGCTTGAAATACTATTCAGAATATGGTAAATCTCAATGTTAGCAATTATTCAATTTATGTTAGCTGTTATTATTTTTATTATCTTTTCAACTGACCAATTTGAAATTATGAAATCATTCCTGACTGCTTAATATCTACTGAATTTTTTTCTTTCTTTATATATATATCCCCTAAAATCATTTTCTCAAGTGTGTTCTGATCAAGACAGGAAAAAATCCCAAATTTCCCACTTTACCTTTCTCATACCCACAAAAAAAATCCCCATTTTCTTGATCTCTTATTTAGACTCACAATATGTGTGTTTACAGAAACAGAAGCTTACTATTAAATGTATTACATGTATGTATGAGGGTGAGTCAAAAATTATCTGCACTCCAGTTATATTAAAATGTCTATAAATTCTACAGCCAGAGTGCGGATAACTTTTGACTCACCCTCGTATATCTATTTATTTATATTTAAAGAAACATTATTATTTATTATTTAAATTTTAGAAAAAATAGAAAGGTAAGAAAAGGATAAAAATCATTCATGTTCCTGAAACTACAACATTATCAGCTAAGATTCTGGTGTATGTTCTTTCAGTATTTTTGATGTACAAGTGTCATGAAGAGTCCTTCCATAGTTCTGTGGCCACTGCATATTCTACATTTGAGATCTTATCATGTGTTATAAGCTTTGCCCACTCACTGAGAGATATTTGTGTTAGTTGCTAATGTGGATTTACAGAATGTGAGTTTATAAAATGACAGGATGGTAAATCTGAGACCTAATTGGATTGAATATTTGCAGCAGCCTCGAAAGTCCAAAGGCCCTTATTTGTTAGCTTTAGCACACAAAAATTTCTCTCTGGAAGCCTAGACCTTTCCCTTGCAGCCCACATAGTCAACACAGACTATGGCTGACTCTTTCCAGAGAAACAGGAATATTCATCTGATCACAGGACTTCCTCAAGGTTGTCCATTTGGCCCAAATTTAATCCTAATGCCACAAGTGCACTCCATCTGCCCTAACAACCACTGGCGTATTACTGGGAATAATTCCCTTGGCAAACGTGTGACTAGCTGAAATCAAGGTGTAAGCACATCCCTCCATCCCTCTGTTCTGTGATTTTTATGCGCTTGACCCAACTTCCCAACTGTGTTCCAAATTCTCCTATTCGAACTAGCACCCCATGATTAGAAAACGTGCCGTATGGGGCACATGTGTCACAGCCACACACATTCCTATCTATTTCTCTTCATTAGTCAATTTCCTTACCAACTGTTAAATCTTATTGAAAGCCAAATATCTCTGCCTCTCCAAGTCAAATATATATTCACTTTTCATCTCAGTACAGTGCTTTTCAAACTGAGAAGTACCAGTTCTATTTATAACCTATCACAGACTAATAATCATGTAAAATATGATAAAAATAATTAGGAAAGTAAATTTCAAAAAAATTATAAAATAGAGCCCCATTTTTCAAAATAAGGGACACCATAGATATAAAATTATCCTACGAAATTTTTAAAACTTTCTAATGCTCATTGCTAATTTTGATACCTATCACATTAAGAAAGACAGCAGTTTGCAGACAGGCACCAGTCATGGATTTCACTTTGAGTACCTGTATCTTAGTGTACACACACACACCCACACACACACACCATTTTAGGTACCACTAGTGCTGCATGGAGTAATGTGTGCTGCATGGAGTAATGTATGCTGAACAGTTTCCTTGTAATGCTTATTCTTCAATGATTTACTATTTGTCTCACTTTTCTCAAATGTATGAGCTAATAAAGATATGAATCTTGTTTTTATGTATTCTGTAATCTACAGCCTCTATTAAAACACACTTCACAACGCATGTGCCAAATAAATGGTGACTGACAGGTGTACGGTTTATACTCTCAGGCACACTGTTAGGCTGCTCTTTGTACACACTATAATAATGTAGTACAGTTCTTGGAGGTAGAAATATGAAGTGACAGAATGAACTGGTAGGCACAGTATTTGGCTAAATGCAATAAGGGTATTTATGTTATATTTTTTTTTAATTACTTCAGTTGCTGTCTTAGATTGTGTTTCTCAGAAACAGACTCTGGCACACAAAATTGCGTGTAGAAACTTTCTTGGGCTGTGTGCTTGAGCAATATTTCTAAGAGGCAACAAGAAAGCTGGGATTAGGCACAGGGAGGAGCTGATCCACAGTGCTGTGACAACAGCGTCAGTTGATCCTCCCTGAACTATGGGATTGAAATGGCTCTTAACAGTCGTCCCAGGATGTGTCAATGACACTGGACCCATATTAGCCCATCACTCATCACAGGCTGTGAGATGAAAGCCGTTGGAATGTTGTAGGCAGTGTCTTTTATGCCTAACATGAGCACGCTGATGTGCTGAGTATAGTTTGCCGGGAGAGAAGACAAGTGCAGAAGCAAGCAGGCAATTAGGAGCCACAGTAAGCGCAGCCCAGGACTAAGATGACATGGATCAGCATGGTCATGGTGATGGTGAGATGCAGCTGGAATCTGCATATATGATGAAGTGATAACTAAATGGATTTACTGATGGGTTATATGTAGAGTATCAGATAAAAATGGGAATTGAGTAAGTTTTGAGTGTAAGCAACTAGAAGGAGGGATTGGTCATTCACTGAAATGGAAAAGACAGCAGAAGGGATTGGTGAGCTGAGGTGGAAGAATCAGAAACTTGATTTTGAATCAGAAATTTGGAATATGTTAAATTTAAGATGCTTATAGGTAATACCAGTGCAGAGTTTAAGTAGGCAATTGGTTATCGAAATTTAAAACTCAAGAAAGAGAACCACACTGCAGGTATAGTTTAAGAAACAATGAGGGACTTCCCTGGTGGCGTAGTGGTTAAGAATCGTCCTGCCAATGCAGGGGACACGGGTTCAATCCCTGGTCCAGGAAGATTCCACAAGCCTCGAAGAAACTAAGCCCGTGAGCCACAACTACTGACCCCATGTGTCGCAACCACTGAAGCCCACGTGCCTAGAGCCCATGCTCCACAACAATAAAAGCCACCTCACTGAGAAGTCCGAGCACCGCAATGAAGCGTAGCACCCCGCCCCCAAGCTCACCGCAACTAGAGAAAAACCCACAGGCAGTAATGAAGACCCAATGCAGCACCCCCCCCCCCCAAAAAAAATAAAGAAACAATGAGCACAGAGATGCTTTCTACATCATGAAATTTAATCTGGTCACTTAAGAAGTAGATGTGGAGAGACAAGAGATTTAAGGAATAAAATCTATGACATTCCAAATGGCAGAAAACCAAGGAGAAATCAGCAAACAGCTCACGGAAAAGTAGCCATTGAGGCAGAAGAATCAATAGTGATTCGCTCCGTGAAAGCTAAGTGAAGAAGTATTTCGGGAAAGAGAAAGCAATCATCTGTGGGAAATGTTGCTGAAATGTCAAGTAAATTAAGGACTTAGCAATAAGGAAATAATGTATAGTCTTGAAAGAGGAGTTTTTTTTTTTTGAAGTAAATGGAAGCAAATACCACAGAGAAATCTGAACAGTAGATATGGACAACTTTTCCAAAGAAGTTTACTATAAAGAGGATGAAATAGGTCCATAGCTGGGAGAGTAAAGTGAAGAGGTGCTCTGTTTGTTCTTCTCTTTATTGGTGTGGGTAGGAAAAATTAAAACGTGTTTATATTTGATGTACAATGGGGAAAATCTGAAGATACATGAGAAATAAGAAATAATTGCTAACTGATTATATTAGTAATAAGGAAAATTAAAATTAAAATTGCAATGAAATACTATTTCAGGGGCTTCCTAGGTGGCCCAGTGGTTGAGAATTCACCTGCCAATGCAGGGGACACGGGTTTGATCCCTGCTCCAGGAAGATTCCATGTGCCGCGGAGCAACTAAGCCCGTGAGCCACAACTATTGAGCCTGTGCTTTAGAGCCCATGAGCCACAACTATTGAGCCCATGTGCTGCAACTACTGAAGCCCACGTGCCTAGAGCCCATGCTCCGCAACAAGAGAAGCCACGACAATGAGGAGCCCGCACACCACAACAAAGAGTAGCCCCCACTCACCGCAACTAAAAAGAAAGCCCGCGCACAGCAAAAAAAAAAAAAAAAAAAAAGACCCAACAGCCAATAAATGAATGAATAAATAAATAACAAGTGAAAATGCCTTAAAAAATTTTTTTTAAAAATGCTATTTCACATCAACCAGATTGGCAAAATTAAAAAATTCTGATGGCGTCAAATGTTGACTAGAATGTAGGGAATCACCAAGTCTCAGACACTGGTTGTAGGACTATATATGGTAGCGACCACTTAGGAAAAATGTTTGATGATACGCAGTGAAGTTGAAAGCATTTAGTTCCAGTGATCTAGTGATTTCACTTTCTGGTACCTCTTCTAAGGCAGTGCTTTTCACATTTTAATATGCACAGAAATCACTGGCAGCATTATTAAACGCAGATTCTGATTCAGGCAATCTTGGATGAGATCTGAGATTCTGAATTTCTGACAAGCTTCCAAGTGATGCTGATGCTGCTTGACAGTGGATATACATTGTATAAGGAGGCTCTTTAGAAGCTCTTGCACATATACCAGGCAACAGATACAGTGATGTTCACAGAAGCAGTGAAACAACCTGACAGCAATCTTACAGTCCATTAAAATGAGAATGGCTAATACATTAGGGAATATTCAACAGAGAGAATACTGTGGTACTATCCCTAACAAGACAGACTTAAAGTGAAAAACAAATCACAGAATATCTGCAGTATGTTATGCTCTATGTAAATTTTATTTCTGAACATAAAAAAATAAAAGTTATAGTGGGAGACTACACCCCAAAATACATGAAAATGGTTGCCTCCAATGAGAAAGCGGAATGGATGGGGGACAAGCAGCTCAACCTTTGTAATACAAAAGAAAATATGCCAAGTATTAATGGTGTTAATACAGTACAATGGATATTCATTGAATTATTTCTTTTTAATTTTATGGATTTTTAAATACAACTCAAACTTATACAAATATTTAAAAAGAATATCCCTGGAAGAGGGCACATCCATGAACAATTATGGTACCAGAATATTAAAAAAATAGCCCTCTACGTGCAGACGGATTCTGTATAAGTTTGTGTGTACAAGGAGCAAACTCAAACTTTCAGAAATGGAGTGGAAGTGGCAGAAAATTCCTTATGCATCATTATACATTGTCTTTGTTTTATTTTTTTTTCTTTTCAAACAATAATCATGTGATATTTTAATATAAGCACTTACAGAAAATGTAAAGTAAAACAAAGTTAACATCAGTAAATTCGAAAATATTAAAGCAAATTAGCATAAGAATAGTGTGTCAACTTAGGAGGTGAATGATTGGGACATTTTTCAAAAAAACCAAAACAGGTAACTCAGCACAATTAAAAATATTTCCTCTAATCCAAAATCTCTTATTGCATAATCAGATAAGATATTTAATTTCAAATATAAGATATTTAATTTCTATCTCAAATCATGTTACGAGATATGTCACCTACCTTCCAGCTTCCCTACTTCCTATGTCCCTCTTCTTTACCTGACTGATGGGCCCTAATCTGCAGCCCATATCAAGTCATACTTTTTTGCACTTCTTTTGCTGATTAAGTCACCAAAGGTGAGTTTTCTCCATAATTCAACCCACTTAAATCAGCATAACACCTGATTGAAATTCTCTTATAAAATCTGTCTTTGAAAGGAACTGCATCATTATCAGCATAAAAGATAGAATCAGTGCTGGCCTCCATTTCTCAAAAAAGTCTAAATGGTACTCAGATCAAACTGAACATCATTAAGTCAGCAATCTACAACAATCTAGGTGTTAAGTTCATTCCTGTGGATCAAAAGTAGGATCCAATGTCGAAAATGACATAAATGTAAAACAGATTCATTCACTTAAAAATATATTATTCTCCTACCATGTCCCAGGTGCTATGCTAGGCTTAAAAAAATTAAAAACCTAATAAACATCAGGTTTATACTTTATCTTTTAATTAGGCACACACCATTTTCCCAGTGCATACTACAGTTTCAAAAAGTTGTTCAGAAATGTTGAGTATGTCTGTGTATAAGAGAGGGAAAGAGAGAGATGAATCTACGGTAGTATTTTATCTACAGTCCCTGATTAAATAGAATATGTCAATCTTTCCCCTGGTGCTAAAGAAACTGGTGGTTCCATATAATGTGCTCTACCATATCTTTGGTTCTTTCTTTTACAGTTTTCCACTCAAGTGTCTATCTCATAAACCTTGTCACTGTTCAATTTAGATGCTCCAGATGGAGTTAAACACCAGTGGGGATTGAAAATGATTACACAGGCAGTTAGAGCAGACTTTTGGTTTGGGTTTCCCCCTTGATGATCACCATAGCAACAGGGTCTCTTGAAGCTGAGATTATCTAAAAGTGGATAGTAACACAAAACCCGGAAGGAGAGGAAAAGAAGAATCTTATACCCAGGAAGTGTGTAAAAAACAGAAAGATGTACAAATGAGTAGACATTTTCATGGCAATGTATGTTTATCTTTCATTTCTTATAAAAGAACCATTTCATGTGTGCTATATGAATGTATCTACAGAAATTCTCTTATTTTCTTTGATTTTGAAGACATTAAAAATTGTTTGCTGGCAATTTGAGGCAATCTTCACTAAAAGTAACTGTTGGCAAGACCCTCTATTGATGACTCAGGATCACTAACATCTATTCAGCATAGACTATTTTGCTTTATTAACCTATCAGCAAAATAACCTCAAGTATGCACTGTCACAAAACATAAAACGTAACACATAAACCAAAAGCAAGAATGAAGGAAAAAAAGCTTATCTTTCCTTTCTTCATATTTCTAATTTCCTCATAACCCCTTCTGAATGTAAATCAAAGCACTTTAACATAAAAATAAGTAAGTTTTCTCAGTCCTCATAGCTGGAATGCCTGGAAAACGCAGGGCCTCCCTTCTATGACCATTCTCCCTGAATATCAATGTGTGGTCCCCATGACTCTGTAATAAACTCTTTTCTCTGTAGATCTAATCCTAGGCTCTCCTGAAAGCTGTTTGTTTAACAAGCCCTCGATTCTCTGAAGTATTCAGTCTGCACCACTCAGCCACCAATGCTCACTAAGAACGTTTTCCAAAGGTGCCCTCTCACATGCAATTCTATTAAAATCTCCAAAGATTTGTTAAGGGCTTGCTATCAGGACCTATATTTAAGTAGCATAGAGTCTAGCAAGAGAGGTAATTGTAGTGCAGTGTGATACAATAACTAGAACTTTGTATATAATAGAAAATCAAGAAGAATGTGAATGATCAGGGAAATTTTTCCCAGAGGAATTGCCATCAAATCTTAGTATTGAAGGATGAATAAGCATTTGTCAAGGGTTCAGGAAGGAAAAGTTCTATCGAGAACAGAAAATAATACCCCTTTTCCTTTCGATTGCATAGGAGTGTAAATCAATGTAAATGAACTGAGGGCCTAAGAGTGGAGAAATTAGGGACCGGAGACTAGAATGTGATATGAAAAAGTAAATACAATAAAAATTGGCCTTTATTCTTTTGGGCTAGGGTCAGTGGCTAAATCTAGCTCACCACCTGTTTTTTGGTAAAATAAAGTTTTATTGGAACACAGACATACTTGTTCATTTACCTCTTGTCTTCAGCTGTTTTCAAGTAGTTTGGACAGTGACCATCTGACCTACAAAGCCTAAAATATTTATTATCTGACCCTTTACAGAGAAAGTTTTGCCAACCCCTGATTTAGGTAATGGGGATTGAATGAAATATTTTAAGCAGGAATTAATGAGAACAGATTTGTGTTTTAGTCTTTTAATCAGCAGATGGGAGGTTAGCCAGAGGTTGAGGACATAGAGGCAGGAAGATCACTGAAGAAGGAGAAATCATGAGAATCTAAACTCAGGCAGTGACTATGGCAATGAAGGCAGAGAACAGGAACTGAAAACACTTCATATTTGAAAGATACAATAATTAGGGCCCCACAAAGTTTTAAGTGTGGAGAATAAAGTCAGGAGTCAAACATTTTTCTATCACCTGAGATGGGGGAAGGGGAACAGGAGAAAAAGGCAGATTTGGGTAAGAGAATGCTCAGATAATGGGAGAGGATCCAGAGATGAAGTCTTACAGCTCCCTTGAGTCAGAGCAAATCACCTTTATCTTTTTAAAAACAACATACTTTCTTGTTCTTGTTTCAAACAGTAACATAGAACATGTCTGCTGAATAAAATTGTAAAAAGAGAGAAAACAAAATAAAACAATGAAAGGCAGCCTTAATGACACAATTGTAACATTCTTAATAGTCTGTGTCTTCTATTCCCATGATCAAGCATGCTCTACAATTTTTTACCAAAATAGAACCATGTTCTTAAGCTATTTCATAAAGTCCACAAAGGATAGACAGGATATTTTTAGATTTTGTTTTTACAAACAGCACTCTGATTACATTGTTGGATAAAATTTCTATCATGTATATAATTCTTTCCATAGGATAAACTCCTATATATAGAATTGCTAGGTCAAAGAGAACACACATTTTTTTAAGGTTTGGTTTTTGTTTTTGTTTTTTTCTATTTTACAAGTGTCTTGTAATCATTTATTTGCAAGTTGTAGAAATCCAGGCAAAACCACGCCAGAAGAAAGAGAATTCATTAACAAAAAGACCATTAGATTCCAATTGCAGAAATATAGCTGCACCTCCTGAGAAATACACTGGGAACTTTCAAGTCAAGCATAAAACATCTCTTGTTCTTTCTTTTGCCCCTGTTCTTTCTCCTTCTAGGGTGGTGTTATCTTTCTTTATACTCTCTGAGCTACTATATTATGATTTTAATCACTAACCTTTCTTGGCTCACCCATTTGATTACATGTGGTGCACTCTAGCTGCCCCATATAATAGCTTCAGTCTTTAAATCTAAATAATCTTATAGCTCTACCTGATTCCAATTTCAGAATCCCCAAAATAAAATTATCAAAAGACCAAAAGAAAAAATCTATTTGACCCCACTGAGATCATTTGCCCAGCCCTCTTCTACTCAGCTCTGTCAATGGGTCCATAACCATTTGTAAGAACCTCCCATTCCTTCTTCAAGGCCTTTGAATTGGACAGATCTCATAGTTAGGGATATAATTATAGGCATCTCTACCATAGAAAGCATTCAATACTTATTATTAAAAGTAGAAATAATAAGTTAATGTGACCTAGTTTTATCAGAGATAATCATAGTTTCCATTTTTATTTATTATATCCTGGATTTATTTTTTAACATTTAAAAAAAGGATCATGAGACTCGATGATGGGTGCTGCCTTAGAGGGCCAGGACAGGGAGGGTGGGAGGGAGTCGCGGGAGGGAGGGGATGTGAGGATATATGTATAAATACAGCTGATTCATTTTGGTGTACCTCAAAAGCTGGTACAAGAGTGTAAAGCAATTATATCCCAATAAAGACCTTAAAAAAAAAAAAAAGATCATGATCATTTTTCCAGGTCAGGAATTAAAGCCCTACACAACAATTTTTTTTTTTTTTTTTTTTTTTTGCCACACTGCACAGCATACAGAATCTTAGTTCTCTGACCAGGGATCAAACCTGCACCCCCTGCAGTGGAAGCATGGAGTCTCAATCACTGGACCACCAGGGAAATACCCCTACACAATAATTTTTAACAATTGCTTAATATTCTAATCACTATATATACACAGTTATCAAGCCATTCCTCCTTCGTAAAACATTAAGATTCTTTTTGGTGCTTAGCTATTAAAAACTGTGTGATGACTACAATGTTTTAGAACATTTTTCAAGTTATTTATTTAGAAAAAAAATTCTAGGAAGGAAAGTGGTCATTCAAAAGATTCAAAACTTTCAAGTGTTTTAATACACACTGACAAGTTGTGATCTACAAATCCTTACCAGTTTAGAGGCATTATACCCTAGCCTGGATGATGTTAGTGTTACATTTTCACCACTGTCATCCTGATAGTTGAAAAATGTTAAACATTTTCATTCCTTTTTAGACAACTGTTCAAATGGTTGTGGGTCATTTGTACTTTTCCTTTTACACACAGTCTGTTTCTGCACAAATAACTAGTTGTCTATAATTTACTTGTACGATGTTTTCCTTTATCAGCTAAAGATAGTAAAATTTCCACTTCTATGTTAGTTCAAATTTTTATCTTCACTATTTGCACTTTAACATTGTTTCAGGTAGAATTGTTTTCTTCTTTGGTTGTCTTCAGTTTGATGTGGAGTGGGAAAGTTATTTATGTATATATAATCAAATCTGTGAATCTAATCATGTACGGTTTTAGCCTTTGTCAGGATTTGGTGATGCATTTAGAAAAGCCTACCCCAATTATAATTGTAAAATGTTTTTATCATGTTAAATTTATTTCCAGTATTTAATGACCACATTTTATATAGTGAAATCTTTAGTTTCTTTGTGATATGTTTGGGTGTTCTATGTGAGGAAGGGATATAAAGTTTTTATTTTAGATAAATATGTTAAATCAATGAACTTAACAAACTATCTCTTCTATCACTAAAATTCAAAAATTAACATATACAGTTTCAGCTCCAGTGTACATAAAGTTAGTATGTTGACATACCCACCTTTATAAATAGAAAAGGCTGAACAAATTGCAAGTCAATGACTTTCTTGGACCCATCAAAGGGTCTGAATTTGTAGGACAAACCACCACCCAAAAGCTGGAGAGGTAATCCTATTTCAGAGATTTACAGCAACCAGGATCCAATTGCCTAGAGCAGAAACTGCTTGAGCCACAAACTGGTAGGAACACTTAATAATTTTGACAAATTGTTGGAGGCTGAGTGTGGATCAGCAGGAGGGAGAAACTCATCAGGCCATAGTCTCAGCTCCTCCATCTCCACATTCATGGGGTGTCTTTCTAGGAACCTCATCAGATTCTCACAGTGAGGATTTATGAAAGATCTCATAGCTTTGGCAGGGGAGAGGGAGAGTAACAACTGTGAAATATGCCATAGCCTCATCCATACAAAGGCCTATTTTCCCCATGAAAGACCTTTGCCAGATCTCAATTCTGAAACCTTATCCCAATGGGGAGAAGAAAATTACTCCTCCCTCCAGCCTTCTCTAGCCTTTCTCTCATCTCAGGGGAAACAAACAAATAAACAAAAACAAAATAATAACTACAGTTAACAAAGGGTCAAAGCTTTAAAACATAGATTGGGAAACCTGCAGTCAGGGAAGAAAGTAGGGATCAAGGGAATAAAAGATGTACCACTTGTGAAGGTCACGGTCCAGGGACTCAGGTCAACCTAGGGACTGAGATTTATTTGGAAGATTTTAGAACACTCCTCTTCTTCTATACCTTCAAGAGGCCTCCAGTGCAGTAAAGGTGGATTACAGCTGAAAGACTCGTGACCCAGAATTTCTCTGAGGAGAAGTATATACTGAAACCCAAAATCAAGAAGGAAGACAAAACCAAGGATACTGGAGGAGTGTGAAGGCTTTTGTACCTATAGCTACAATAATTAGAAACACAGCCCAGCTCCTAACCAGATTAACATAAACCCTTAAACTAAAAGCCCATTTATCTTCGTTCCAGACACAACATGTCTGGCTTTCCACAACAACAACAAAAATTACAAGGCATGCCAGGAAAAAAAAACACAATCTGAAGAGACTAAGCAATAATCAGAACCAGACTTGGATCTGATACAGATTTGGGGATGATTAGACATAGAATTTAGCATAACTGAAATTAATATGTTAAGGGTTCTAAAGTATTTAAAAAATAAACTGTATCCAAAAATATAGCATAATGTTAACAGAGAGATGGAAACTCTAAGAATAAAATGAAAGTCTAGAAATCACAAACACAGGAACCGCGAAGAATGATGCCTTAGGCTTATTAGTAGGTTCAACATGGTCATGGAAAGAATCTGTGAACTTCAAGATAGGTAAATAGAAACTTCTCAAACTGAAATACAAAAAACATAAAGGATGACAAAGCCATAACAGACTATCCAACAAATGTGAAACAATATCAAAAAGTGCAACACATATGTAGTTGAAATGGTAGAAGGAAAATAGACAATGGAGCAAAAAGAAATATTAGCCAAAATATTCCAAAATTTATAATAGATAGAGAACCACAAATACGTACAAGTAGAATACCAAGCAGGATAAATTCCAAAATATCTATGTCAAGGCAGATCATATTCAAACTTCAGAAAATTAAAAACAAAGAGAAAATCTTGAAAAAAGATAGAGGGGGTAAAACAAAACAAAAAAACTTACCTATGGAGGAACAAGGAAAAGAATTACAACGGACTTCCTTCCAGAAAACAAGCAAGGAAGAAGAGAATAGAATGAAATATTTAAAATGTTGAAAGAAAAATGCCACAACTAGAATTCTACATCTAGCATAATTATTCTTCAAAAGTGAAGGAAAAAATGGGCGGACGACCTAAATAGACATTTCTCCAAAGAAGACATACAGATGGCCAACAAACACATGAAAAGATGTTCAACATCACTAGTCATCAGAGAAATGCAAGTCAAAGCCACAATGAGGTATCACCTCACACCGATCAGAATGGCCATCATCACAAAATCTGGAAACAACAAATGTTGGAGAGGGTGTGGAGAAAAGGGGACTCTCCTGCACTGTTGGTGGGAATGTAAGTTGGTACAGCCACTATGGAAAACAGTTCCTTCAAAAACTACAAATAGAACTACCATATGATCCAGTAATCCCACTCCTGGGCATATACCCAAAGAAAACCATAATCCCAAAAGAAACATGTACCATAATATTTATTGCAGCACTATTTACAATAGCCAGGACATGGAAGCAACCTAAATGCCCATCAACAAATGAATGGATAAAGAAGATGTGGCATATATATACAACGGAATATTACTCAGTTATAAAAAGGAATGAGATGGAGCTATATGTAATGAGGTGGATAGACCTAGAGTCTGTCATACAGAGTGAAGTAAGTTAGAAAGAGAAAGACAAATATTGTATGCTAACTCATATATATGGAATCTAAAAATGGTACTGATGAACTCAGTGACAAGACAAGAACAAGGACGCAAAAGCAGAGAATTGACTGGGGAACTCGAGGTTTGGGGGGCGGGGGGTGAAGGGGAAGCTGGGACGAAGTGAGAGAGTAGCATAGACATATATATATACTACCAACTGTAAAATAGATAGCCAGTGGGAAGTTGCTGTATAACAAAGGGAGTTCAACTCGAGGATGGATGATGCCTTAGAGGACTGGGACAGGGAGGGTGGGGAGCAGTCGAGGGAGGGAGGGAATATGGAGATATGTGTATAAATACAGATGATTGAATTTGGTGTACCTCAAAGATAAATAAATAAAATGGAAAAAAAAAAGTGAAGGAAAAACAAAGACTTTCTTGGACAAAAACTGAGGAAATTCAGTGCTAGCAGTCCTACCCAGCAAGAAATGTTAAGTTTTTTGGTCAGAAGGAAAGCAATATAGTTCAGAATTTTGGATCTACATAAAGAAAGAAAAGCATCAGATAAGGAATAATGAAGGTAAAATATAATCTTTTGGTTTTCATATTCTTAATCTAAGAGAATAATTTGTTTAAAACAATAATGAGAGAAGTTTATTAGATGATTATAACATACAGAGACGTGAAATAAATGACAGCAATGTCATTGGAGATGGACACGGATGAGGAATGAGAACACTGTTATGAGATACAGGCATTACACATGAAGTGGTAGATTTTTTTTTTTTAAGGTAAATTTGGATTAGTTAAAAATGTACATTGTAATGTGGTACATACATACAATGGAATATAACTCAGCTATAAAAAAGGACAAAATTGGGACATCTGTAGAGACATGGATGGACCTAGAGACTGTCATACAGAGTGAATTAAGTCAGAAAGAGAAAAACAAATGTCGTATATGAACGCATATATGTGCAATATAGAAAAATGGTACAGATCAACTGGTTTGCAAGGCACAAATAGACAGACATAGAGAACAAACATAGACACCAAGGGGGGAGAGCAGGGGGTGGAGAGGGTTGGTGTGGGATGAACTGGGAGATTGGGATTGCCATGTATACATTACTAATAAGAAAAAAATGTCAAATTGTACACTTTAAATGTATGCAGTTTATTGCATGTCAATTATATCTCAATACAAGTTCTTAAAAAATGTATATTGTAAACACTAAGGAAACCAGTAAAATATTTTACAGAAGTATAATATATTTAGAAAGAAGTTAAAATATAATCAAATTAAATGTTCAATTAAAACCAAAAAAGCAGGAAAAAAGGGAGAAAATTAATATTTAAAAACATTTTCTATATGCGTGGGCTTGTCTCTGAACTTTCCATTCTGTTTTTCTGTTTCTACATGAATCAGTTGCACACAGATTTTTATTATACTTGCATTCATCTTATTGAATAATTTAGAGAAAAATGATATCTTTGGCCCTGCTGAATTTTCTTTTGCTTCATTTAGTGAAGTCATATTTCACTTTTTACTCAGTTACTTTCTTAGGATTTCTATTTTCACTGCTGTTGTACAATAATTTTTGTTAACCATCTGTTTCTTAACCCACTACGTTAACATTATGTTTTTAAGCAATTCATGTCAATTAGTTTCTAATTTTTTTGTGTGTATTTTTCAATTAGGGGCAATACTATTATTTTTTCTCTTTTCTAGAAAGGTACTCATATATTCTGCAAATAATGTCAACTTGTTTTTCCTTTCTAGTACTGTATTTAAGTTTACTTTCAAAAAATCTCATTTCCTAGGATTTGTTATACATAAGGAAACATATATAAAGGAGCTGTTATATATAATGGAGCTTATAGGTCTTCTTATCTAACAACTAAATTTAAAAAGACTACTTCAATGGTTTTTTGTTAAATATTGGCTTGCTATTGGTTTCTTACACATAATTAACCAAAAAAAATCTTCAGCATAAGAATTGCTTTAGGTTCTGCTGATACAACCAGCCAGATAAGATCCCTGCTTTTGTAGAATTTACAGTCTATTGTAATAGGTTACTTAATTGTAGTCATAAAAGAAAGAAATAATCAGATAAATATTATAATCATTAAATCAAAGATGCAACTATTTTAAGATTTACCATTATTTATTATACTAGGCTTAAAAAATAAGACACCAATAAAATTAATACATACAAGTTACTGTAAGATAACTTGTATCTCATTTCAAAAATGTAAAAATATTTTAAGATTTTTGGTTTAGAATCAGTAAAAAATAATTGATGAAACAGAACAAATAGATTTAACAAACATGAAAAATATCATCTAGTGGAAAGAGTTATTCAGACAATTAAAACAAACAGAATGGTGACTTAAGTTTGCTGGCTAATTTATTATAGACTGGTGGTCAGAAAAGGCTTTTCTCATTTGGTAAGGTTTAAGCAGAGTTCCAGAAGAGAGCAGAGATGTCAACACTCCAGGCAATGACAATATCTACTGAAAAAGACTCCAAGAGAGAAACAAGTTTGCCATTGTGAGAAACAGAGAGGTTTATTATCACTGGAGCAGATAGTAAGAGAAGGGGAGAATGCTGCTAGATGAGATCAGAGTGTAAACAGGATCCAGCTCTCTTGTGATTGCCTTCTCAGACAATTTACATTTATTCCAAGAGCTAGGAGAAGCTGCTGAAAGGTTTTAAGAAGAAGGCAGTATGAATTATTTTATTTTTAAAAAAGGTAATCTAATTACATAGCATTATGGTTTTCTTCACTCATTTTAAAAATTGAAGAACTAGTTTAAAGAATTGAATGCAGGAACCACAAAAGACGCTGAAGAGCCAAAGCAATCTTGAGAAAGGAAAACAAAGCTAGAGGCCTCACATGCTCTGATTTCGAACTGCACTACAAAGCTACAGTAATCAAAACAGTATGGTATCAGCATATAAACATACGTATAGACCAACAGAACAGAATAGAGAACCCAGAAATAAACCCATGTATATACGGTCAATTAATTTACAACAAAGAAGCCAAGAATATACAATGGGGAAAGGGGGAAAGAACAGTCTCTTCAATAAATGGTGTTGAGTAAACTGGACAGCCACATGCAAAAGAACTAGACCACAATCTTACACCATATGCAAAAAATTAACTCAAAATGGATTAAAGACTTAAATGTAAGATTTGAAGCCATAAAACACCCAGAAGAAAACATAGGCAGTAACCTCCCTGCATCTTGGCAATGACGTTTTTGGTTTTGACATCAAAAGCAAAGGCAGCAAAAGAAAAAAAAAAAAAAAAAGACAAGTGGGACTGCATCAAACTAAAAAGCTTCTGGACAGTAAAGGAAACCATCATCAAAATGGAAAAAACAACCTACTGAATGGGAGAAAATATGTGCAAATCATATATCTGATAAGGATTTAATATCCAAAATATATAAAAACTAATACAACTCAAAAGCAAAAAAAAAAAATTTTTTTTGATTAAAAAATAAGCAGGCTATCTGAATAGATAGTTTTCCAAAGAAGACATGCATATGACCAACAGGTACATGAAAAGATATTCAACATCACTAAGCATCAGGGAGTTGAAAATTAAAGCCATAATAAGATATTACCTCACACCTGTTAGAATGACTATTATCAAAAAGACAAGAAATAACAAGTGTTGGTGAGGATGTGGGGAAAAAAGGAACCCTTGTGCACTGCTGGTGGGAATGTAACTTGGTGTAGCCACTATAAAAAATGAAAACACCAACTCAAAAAGATATCGGCACCTCTATGTTCACTGCAGCATTATTTGCGATAGCCAAGATATGGAAACAACCTGAGTGTTCATTGATGGATGAATGAATAAAGAAGATGTGATATATACATAAATCACAATCAATGGAATTTTATTCAAAAAAAAAAAAAAAAAAGAATGAAATCTTGCCATTTGTGGCAACACAGATGGACCTTGAAGGTATTATGCTATATGAAATAAGTCAGAGAAAGTCAAATAAGTAATCTCACTTATATGTGGAATGAAAAAACAAACAAACAACTTACCAAGCTCATAGATACAGAGACCAGCCTGGTTGTTGCCAGAGGCAGGGGTAGGAAGTTGGATGAAATGGGTGAAGCAGGTCAAAGGACAAACTTCTAATAATAAAACAAATAAGTCATGGGGATATAATATACAGCATGTCAACTATAGTTAACAACACTATTGCATATTTGAAAGCTGCTAGGAGAGTAAATTTTAAAAGTTCTCATGATAAGAAAAACTATTCTATAACTATATATGGTTATGGATGTTAACTAGATTTATTGTGGTGATTTTTTCACAGTCTATAAAAGCACTGAATCATATGTTGTACACCTGAAACTAATATAATGCTGTATATAAACTAATATAATGTATAATATAATCAGTTACACAACAATTAAAAGAAAAAGAATACAATTCTGAATCTGAATGCAATGTGCTGAGTTTTTCTAAATTTCTAAATTACTAAACTGCAGTGCTATACCAAATACATAAAATGTGTGCTTAGATTTTATATTATTAGAGGCACAAGGTCATGCCTATATGATAATAATTTCAAAACATTTAGTATCAAATAAGTCAAGGAACTGAAAAACTGGACACAAGAGTAAAAGTGCTGGTTCATGGTCAAGGGGTGTTCATGCTATCCAAAAGGCAGAGCCAACATCTCTGGGAAGTAAGAGCCAACAGTTTGGCAAATCCTTGCAAACCAGACTAACTACATTTTGTTCTTATGGTCTAGTTAATTAAAAACATGAGCTGGATGTTTCAATTAATTCATATCAAATTATCATTCGGAGTCTGAGATGAAATATGTAATGCATTTAGAATAGTGCTTGGCATATAGTAAATGACCAATAAATATTATTATTATAATATTGTCAACAATGCTTGTCAAATACAAGAAAATTGAAAATAATGCTTTGTAAAGTCTATTCATCACCATGAAAGTATTTTTATTGTTGCACTGAAGAGAAAGGAATCATCATTCCTTTCTTGGGTTTGTTTCCTGCTGGCTTCAGGAGTCTGTGATTAGAGCATTACTGCAAACCCATGATGACAAGCCTGGTCATCGTAAGCATAACAAATGTCAGGAAATTCAGTTAACCCCATATCCTGTTCTTCCTGTTATGTCTTAGATACATTTATATTTTTTTAGGTGAGTACTAGAAATTTCAGAACTCTGTTCAAGCATTACTCATATACTGTGGCCAAAAGTGTAAACTGAATAACTTTTCCACAAGGCAATTTTGCAAAACTTTAACTTTTGCAAACTGTTTGAGCTAATAATTTTCCTTCTTGGAACCACGTATATTCAAACATACTTATCTGTAAAGATATTTATTGTGACAACAGCAAAAAAAAAAACAGAACTGAAATGCCCAGTGATAAAGCAATAGTTAAGTTATTACAATAACATATATGTATCAATTAAAAACAATGTTACATAAAACTATATATTGATGCAGGAAGATATTCTTAATCTATTAAAAACTTTAAGTGCTATTACCAAAAACTAATGCAACCCCATATTTTGTAAAATATAAAAACAGGAGACAGTCATTGACAGAAAAATACTGCAAGAATATAGAGTATTGATAAAATTCTAATAGTACTTATATCTGAATGGTAGTGTTAGAGGTAATTTCCATTTTTTTCTATTTCTCTATGTGCAGTTTCTAATTTTTCATAAATGTATTCCTGGTTTTACTTAGAAAAAATAGCAGATTCTTTTTTCTAGCTAAAATGTAACAACATCGTTACAACATTAAAACTTAGTTTACTGTCACTGCATACTAATGAGCATTCAAAAGTAAGAGAAATAAAGAAATAAAATATATTAAAATAAAAATACACAATTTACATTTTTTCATATTCAGTCAAATATTTCAGACATTTTAGTGGGGTCAGGGATGAAAAGAGCATTTATACTGGTTCCAAAGACAAGAGACAGGCTTACAGCTCTGGTACCATTATCAAAAATTATCACCATCATCATCAATTAACATTCATTGAATCAATTCTCTGGGAATCTAAACCTATGTCTCAGAAATAGGGCACATCTGGAAGTAAAAGTCACTTCTTCAGGGTTCAAGAGGACTACTTAGGAATCTCCTGTTTCAGAACATTACACAGTATCTGGTCTCCTGAAAGAGTTAATGTAGTTTCCAGAGCCGTCCAACATATTAAATAGTCTCAACAGAAAACAACTGGATTATAAAACATAATTCCTGAACAACTGCACTGGGAATAGCAAGGCTCAAATGATATATTACCTTTTAAAAAAAAAACTGTTGCAGATGCCCTATGGCTGATGAGACTTCTATCCCAAGGCACCACTGCTCTCAGAACACCTGACTAGGTACCAAGCAGAATTTAAGACGTGTCAACTGAGATCCAAGGTAAATAATGTGCCAGAAAAAAAAATTAAATCAAATTTAACTGAAACTTTAAGAAAGGCTTCAAATTATTCATTCAAAAAATGGTTTCACTCTCAAAATGTGTATAGGTAATGAGCTCTGTGGCCTTTGAAGGTATGTCTTCTTCCAAATAGTCATTTTTTTCAAAATAGTTTTTTAATTTAAATTACTGGAGATTTAATTAAATCACCCCAGTTGAATACATAATGTGATTCATTCCCAAAGAATAATATCTAGGCTGTATTTTTCAAAAGGAAAAAAAAAGCTTCCAAATGTCCTATGGTAAATATGCAATGGAACATACTGGTTAAGAATATTTTATAATAATTTGTATGGTGTGTAATCTATAAAAATATCAAATCACTATGTTGTTCACCTGAAACTAATATGATATTATAAGTCAACTATACTTCAATTAAAAAGTAAAATAATAAAAAATAAATGGATAAAAATTTTAAATCACCCTCAAACAAACAAAAAAGAACACAAGGTCTAAAATCAAACTGCTTGGGGTAAAATCCCAACTCTGCCAATTACTTAACATGTCTATACTTCAGGTTCTTTACCTGTAAAATGTGTATAATCATTAATTGTCACACCTACCCATAGGTATACTGTGAGAATTAAGTGAGTTAGTGAATGTAATAGCATTTAGAAAAGTGCCAGGCAATAATAACTACTCAATAAATGTTTATTATTATTTCTTTGCTACAGTATGTAGTCATGGAAGCATGACTTTTTTTTTGGTTACCATCCTGAATAACTTTCTCTGGTGAGGGTTCAATGTCTCACATCAACTAACGTGGGGCCTTTGGTGAAGTACCACAGTGTTCTTTCCTAACTGTCTCCCACTAGCACTTTTCCCTTAATTCCAACAAAGCCTAAGTCGTGTTTTTGAAATCTCCACATAAGCGTAAAGAGAAAGAATATGTTGAATGACAAACTCAAGATTCAAAATAATCATTCATCAGAAAGCTGAACTATAAGTATCAATACTATGATCGAATATCACATGAATAAAGATGATGTCCCACATTTGGGATCACAAAAATCAAATGTGCAAATACAAGACAAGGAACATCTAGGTCTAAAAGTTTAGATATAACATTCTTTTCTTTCATTCTATTGATGTGATGTATCACATTGATTGATTTGCATATGTTGAAACATCCTTGCCCCAAAGGTGTAAATCCCACTTGATCATGGTGAACAATCCTTTTACTATGCTGTTGAATTTGGTTTGCTAGTATTTTGTTGAGACCCTGTGCATCTATATTCATCAAGGCTATGTGCCTACAGTTTTATTTTCTAGCAGTGTCTTTTACTGATTTTGGTATCGGGATAATTCTGGCCTAATAAAATGAGTTTGGGAGTCTTTCCACCTCTTCAACTTTTTGAACAGTCTGAGAAGGACTGGCGTTAATTGTTCTTTAAGTGTTTGGTAAAATTCCCCCTGAAGCCATCCAGTGCTGAGCTTTCTTTGTTGGGAGATTTTGATTACTGATTCAATGTCCTTACTAGTAATTAGTCTATTCAGATTTTCTATTTCTTCATGATTCATTCTTGGTAAGTTGTGTGTTTCTAAGAATTTTTCCATTTCTTCCAGGATGTCCAATTTGTTGGCATATAATTGTTCAAAGTAGTCTCTAATAATGCTTTGAATTTCTGTGGCATCCATTATAATGTCTCTTTTTTATTTATAATTTTGTTGATATGGAGATTTCCTTCTTTATTTCCCTTGGTTAGTCCAGCTAAAACTTTGTTAATTTTGTTCACCTTTTCAAAGAACCGACTCTCAATTTGGTTAATCTTTTCTATTGTCTGCTACTTCATTTATTTCTACTCTAATCTTTATTATTTCCTTCTTCAGCTAATGTAAGCTCAGTTTGTCCTTCTTTTTCTAGTTCCTTAAGGTATAGAGGTAGGTTGTTCATTTAGGAACTTTCTTGCTTCTTAATGTAGATATTTACAGCTATGAACTTCCTTCTTAGAACTGCTTTTGCTGCATCCCGTAAGTTCTATATATTGTGTTTCCTTTATCATTTGTCTCTCAAACATTTTTATTTCCCCTTTAATTTCCAATTTAATCAACTGGTTGTTCATTAAAGTGTTGTTCAATCCATGTGTTTGTTAATTTTCCAGTTTTCCACTTATTATTGATTTCTAGTTTTATGACATTGTGGTCAGAGAAAATTATTGATATGATTTCAATCTTCTTGATTTTGCTAAGACTTGTTTCGTGGCCTAACATGTGATCTATCCTAGAAAGTGTTCAGTGGGTGCTTAAGAAGAATGCATCATTATGCTGTTGTTGGATACAATATTCTGTATATGTCTGTTAGGTCTACTTGATCTACAGTGTTGTTCAAATCCACAGTTTCCTTATTAGTTCTCTGTCTGGATGATCTATCCATTTTGAGAGTGGGGTATTAAAGTCTCCAACTATTACTGCTTATTTCTCCTTTTAGCTCTGTTAATTTTTGCATTATATATTTTCGTGCTCAATGCTGGGCATGTAAATATTTACAACTGTTATAACTTTTTGATATACTTACCCCTTTATAGTTATATAATGAAGTTCTTTGTCTCTTCTTACCATTTTTAATTTAAGATCTATTTTGTCTGACATAAGTATAGCTACCCCTGCTTTTCTTTCCTTTTTCTTTTTTCTTTTTTGGTAACCATTTGCTTGAAATGTCTTTTTCTATTCCTTCATTATCAGCCTATGTTTGTCTTTAAGGCAAAATTTAGTCTCTTGTAGGCAGCATATTGGTGGATCTTGCTTTTTTAATCTGTTCAGCCATTCTATGATTTTTAATTGGAGAATTTAATCTGTTTACAATTAAAGTAATTATCAATAGGTTAGGACTTACTATTGCCATGTTAAATTATTTTCTGGTTGTTTTTCTTCCTTGTGTCCTACCCTATCTTTTTTTGTGTGTTTTGATGTCTTTCGGTATAAGTATGCTTTGACTTCTTTATCATGCTCTTTTGTGTAATCATTATAGGATTTTTCTCCTGTGGTTACAATGAGGCTTAAATAAAAAAACTTATACCACCCTATTTTAAACTGATAATAACTTCAATAGAATTCCTAAACTTTACACTTTTACTTCTTTCCCCCTAACATTTTAGGTTATTGCTATTATAAATTATGTTTTTTTATATTACATATATTTTCATACTGTGTAGCTAATAACAGCCCCAGGTTCTCTTTTCGCACTGGAGGAACTGGAGGCTCAGGGGAGGCCTCTCCTCATGGTGCAGTGCTGGTCTGGGGGAGGGGCAATGTGGTCAGCATATAGCTGCTTCTCTTAACATTCTTATGCAGTCTTTCTTGGTCTCTGTGTGTGCTACAGGGGTGCCACAGCCTCATTCTCAAGTTCTGGGATTCTCTCTGTAATACCTTGTTCTTAAAGAGTTGTTAGTTGCTCCTCTTGTGAGAGAGAGTGAAGTCAGGAACAACCTATGTCACTATCTTAGTGACAACAATCTCTCAACCTCTTAACACTAACGGTACCATTTATTTAAACCTTATTGTGTCCCAGGTACTATAATTGGTATTTTACATATATTACTTTGGATCCTCACATCATTTTATATTAAAAAAAAAAAAAGAGTATACGATCCACGCCAAAAGTAATGCCCCTTCTATATTTTTTGTCTCTTAGTACAAGGTATCAAAAAAGAAAGAAGATCCAACATATTAAATTACCTAATGAAGTCATAAAGTGTATAGATAACCATTTCAGGCACATGCTTGCAATTGGTTCATTCATCATGGTATTACTGAATGCCTATTATTCCAGAGTGTGTTCAAGGTGCTAAGAACTGATTCAGCAGGTAAAAAAAAATAAAATCTCTTGCTCCCTGATCAACATGTTAATGAGACTGCATATACTTGGATAAATGGTATAAAAAACTTAATTATTGACTGAGTAGAACTGTGATAGATACTGATAACAGAGTAGACAATATTCTTCCCAAAGTTGATTTAAAATAATTAAAAACTTTAAAAGAATTTACCAAGCATATGCATATAGCATTACACAATTTAAAATCAAACAGTACAAAGCACTCATCATACCTTACAATTTAAAGTCACAGACAACTGAGTAAAAATACAGACTCTAGAAAATGGACAAACCTATATTAAGCATTTATTGTTATCAAAAAAAGAGTGTAGTATTTATCATTTTGCTATTTTCCCTAGAATTTTTTCCATTTCAAGTAGATGTATAAAAAGATAAAGTAACCGAGATGAAATCATGAAGGTAAAAGAAAAGAGTTAACAAAGAAGATTGTTTAAACTACCAAAAAGTATAGTACAAGTGAATTCACTAGAAAAGAAATTACATTTTAAAAATCCACCTCCACAACTTCCCTAAACATGTGTGTGCACACACATGCACACATACACACCTACAATTTAAAGTACTTGAAATCTTGAGTACTCCTAGGTTTCTATTAACAGTATGCTACTAGATAAGGTGATTAAAGAGAAAAGGCTATTTCGATTCATTAGCCTGGAGATAGTTGAGGGTTTGAACTTCAAGGTTGATAGCTTTGGTTGGAATTCTGGCTCTGTGACCTCCCTGATCTGGGACCTTGAGCAAGTTTCTATGCCTTTCTAATATGGGAGTAGTAATAATACCTATTCTTACAATGTTATAAGGATTATGTGGATTAATTCAAATAAAGAGTTTAGAAAAATGTCTGACACATGGTAAGCACTCAAATTACTATTACCACTATTTTAATTGTTTAACTTTACATCAAATTAGGAAGATTTTTGGAAAACAACTCAAAAAATATTATTTTGAAAGATACACATTTTCCAGATTACATGAACTGTGTTCTCAAATGCACAAACACACACACACGGGGTCATCACATTAATTCCATATCATAACTAAGAAGCATCTGAATTCCAGCGAGTCACCATAAACCTTGCTACCTATGAGCACTTTTTCTAAGGCATTTATTACCATTTGTAAGGAAAGAGTCCCCATATGGCATATTTTTCCAGAATCTGATTAAAAAGCAATCATTGTACTTGCACATGCATATGCAGCTTATGGTAGTAATTATGAATGGAGAGGTGACTTCTGGTTCCACGGAAAATTACCCTGTTATTTTGTTTCTATGTTTTAAAAGTACCAAGAAATTCATGAGCCATTAAGAAAAATGCATATGACATAAACTATACGCTGTAAAAATATATTATTCACTATTTAATATTTATTGAAACCATTCCATCAGTTCAAGGACTACACTGTGTATTTTCTATTTCACTTTCTGCATTCTTCTTTTCCAGAGAAATCAGACACTAGTTACTGGGAAGCACCCTTTTACAGCTTGTTAAAAGAGGGATGAGACAGAAAGGAAAATTGTTTATTTCCCTATTTCCATGTTTGTCCTTCAGAATAATTCCTGATTGGAAACAAATATTCCACTGAAAACTCTCCTTGTGAGCAGCATGCCAGGATGAAAAGAATGAGAAAATGGGAGCCTGTATAGAATTTGCTTTCCATTTTTAGCCAAGAGCAAATGAGTAAGTATCCTTAATTCCACTTATTTCTTCGACCTCATTCTTTCCTTTGTTAAATTAGGGGCTCTGACCAGCTGATTTCTAAATTTCCTTGAGCACTATCTATAATATTAAGAAATAAAAACAGTATGTATTTTCAGAAACTCTAAAATGAAAAAGCTATAATATCAAAATCACTTACTAATTTAGCTAACTCATTTTCATCAATGTGTTATCAGTTAAACCAAACGTTTCTTATTCAGATTTTGGATTAATGATCAACTTTCAACTAATATTGACTATGTGGAATTTTCATGGCCTTCCAGAACAGCACCAGGCTGTAATTAATGAATGACATGATATGAGATAATATGATAATTAGATATCTGTCTCCTTAAACTGAGCAAACAAAACTCAAGAATTTTTAGATACACCAAAAGGATCTGTTGAGAGTAACTAGGTCTGTTTGTAAACAAGAACCACCTTCATTACCTTTAGCACAGACACACAAAGCAACATTTTTATGCATTAACTCCCAGACCTTTATCTTTGCCTCTAACTTTCCCATATGGCTTGTAAGCACATGGTTAGGACATGACCTGGGTTCATGTAAAAGTGCAGGATCCTCTGAAAAACAAGTATTTAATCTTCAAGTAGTCATTTAAAATTGAGTATAAATGATTTTTGAAATTCTTGAATTTTCCAGAGTGGGAGGAAATGTACAGAGTTAAACTTTGTCTAGTTTCTAATTTTTCTGTGAGCCAGTTCCAATCAGAAACAACGCATAATCCAAAGGTATGCCATGTATTTACTGTGGTTGAATATTCAAGAGAGAAAGAATGGAATCAAGAAGTCAAATTGTATATCTTAAATATATACAATTTTTATTTGTCAATTATATCTCAGTAAAGCTAAAAAAAGAAGAAATAAATAAGATTGAGCAAATCACTTCTATCTTACTTCCCATATGATGACAGAAATAAATTTTTCAAAAATGAAAAAAATCAAGAAACAAGAAAAAGTATAAGAAGGTCTGAAAATTCCTAAAGAAAAAAAATATACTGAGCCAACTATGGGGGGAAATAATAGCCAGAAAGAAATCACAAACAATGACAATCAGGGAAAGATGTTATTGATATGGGAGAGGTTTGCAAGGAGTTCAGAGCTAAGACTGCACAGATTAAAAACTGTTCTGAGATAGTTATTAGGAATAATTAATATGGTAACCAACAGAAGCTCCTCCACCCCACTGGTCCCTACACTGTCTTCCCCTTTACTGAGCAAAGGTCAGAAGAACATATGCCCCCTGAGAAAGCAGGAAGAGAGGTTCCCTGAGCAAGAGAATGAATGCAACAGTTAGCCACACCAGGACCTATCAACCCCAGTTAGCCCGCAAACATTTTGACACCTCATTCACAGTCACTCATATCCTATTCTTGTAAATTGAATGGCCTAATGGACAGGGATTTTTCAAAGGAAGAGATGAACTGACCACCAAAAATCCAAAAATCATTTTAATGAGCAATGTGCCAAAAACAAAATAAACCCAGCTCACAACATACCAAACTCAAGGAACTAACACCCGTGGCAATCTAATTAATAAGTATAATAATGACAAGGATCTTAGAGAAGATTGTGTATACATGAAAAAAAAAAACAAAAACCTGTAGATCTCAGAAATTTAAAAAATATAACTGTCAAAATAATGAATAGATGAGCTAAAAGAGTAAAATGTACTCAACTGAAAGGCTCATTAGTTAGTTGATATATTAAGAAAAAGATTTTTCTAGTAAACTATCCAAAAAGGCTGAGTATATAGAATGTATTAGAGCATCAGAAACACGAAGAAAATTTAAAAAAAAAAAAGTTAGAAATGGCTGGAGAAGTGTAAATAGAAAGTGTAAGTAATTAGAAGGATGATAGAAAACAATTTCTAGGAACTAAAGACAACCCAGGATGATGAATGAAAAAAGGATGAGTCCTTATTCAAGCCACATTTTACACCAAAGATAAAAGTGGGGAAGGAAAAAGTGCTTAAAAATATATGTATTCATATGTGTGTATGCATGATAGATAAATAGTAAAGATCAATACAGTGTATATCCAGAGAATATTTGAAAGGCACCTATTCATGATGGTACCTCCAGGAAAATAAGTAGAATTAGAAAAAAGTAGAAAGAATGAAGAGGGTCTTCAAATTACTTTATATGTATTGCTTGAATCTTTTATCATTAAAATGTCCACATGTATTACTTGGCTTAATTGGAAACATAATTTAAGAAAATGAATTAATACTACTTTTAATTGACTCATGTTAATAATAGAAACTTTCAATTAATATTTAATGTTAGTAGTATTTTACTTTATATTAAAATAAAATAATTTAGTAATTTAAGAATAAGAAAACAATATGAAGTAGTCAACAATTTAATATTTAAATTCACTTCAAATATATAAAGTCCCATAACTAAAAGGACTTTCAAAATTAGAGGCAGTCAGAGACACTTGGTCTTGCTACATAGTATATGCTTATAATGTTGTGCAAAAAGCTGGGTTTTTAAAAACTCACACTTAGGAGTTAGGAATAGGAAATGTAACAACCACAGTCTTTCAGAGATATGTTGGAAATGGCACCTGCACACAGGAAAGGGAACAACAACTCCAAAGAAAGAACCCCTCAAGATAAAAATAAATGAGTAACTGGTATCAATTTCTCCAACAAAAATAGCTTAACAACAGGTAGGCCTGGTTTGCTTAGGAGGAAGTAACAGAGGGTTTGGATACCTTATGGGGGTAGAAAACATAAAAGACCATCCCGGCTTTTTGTATAGTATTTGAAGTGAAATATTCGCTAGCTAGCACTAGATCAAATTTCAGTGAGAGACAGGAGCATATTTCCCCGTCATCCTTAAAATTCAGGAATTAAAAGCAGAAAGGAAGACCCAAAGTATGAGTCTCTGTTCGTTATAGTACCTAGACATAGGTACTCAATAATATTTTTGGAATGAATGGATGAACTAGTTCTAATAAACTCCTAATATACCAAGACTGGTTTGCTATATGTTGATTCACAGGGAATAAGAAAAAATGTTTAATAAAAGTATACAGTATTTTGTTTTCAAGGTCATCTCCACCACAGACCAGCTATGAGATCCTGAGTACATAATTTAATTCCCTTATTTTATTACACTAATAACTATCCTGCTTCCCATCCCCAGTTCAAATTAGATGTTCAGATGAAGTGCACGTTAGCATTTTAGGTAAAGGGGATATTACCCAATAATATGAATCCTTCCAGAACAATACCATAATTGTCATGTAATCCTCTCCTTTGAAATATTCAATAACAAATTGTTTAGATGACTTTCCTCCACCAGTGGTGAACAGTCAAGGTGACAAGTACTGACTCTCCTAATATTATACCGGGGCTATGCAAAGCCACATGCATTGTGAGACCTCCTTGCCTTTAACGTAAACATTTGAGTGAGCTACCATAGTGCACCTGCACATCTAGCTTGTAAGTGTGGATCAATTCCTAATCACTCAGGTTAGCCTACAAAATTAAAAAGAAAGAACAGATGAAGTGGGAGAGGGGAATTCAACCGAGAGCAATGGATTCAGTGTGCCTTGGCCACAGAGAAGCTGAGGGAGGCTCAGGGAAGGGTAAGGCTACCAACTGAATCCAACGGAATCTGACTACTAATCCTTCATTTACTCTCTATACACTAAGCAAGGAAATTAATTTCTTTTTTTAGCAAAAGATTAGAAAATCTAACAGCTAATGAAAAGGAATGCAGTTAGATCAGTAGGTAATTTCTTTAATCCCTTTGTAAACATACAAACCCTAGTTATTCTTTCACACTCATAAGTCTTCACATTTCTTATGGAAAATATACCTTTAGTTATAAAATTATTAAGTTTGAAAAGTAAGGTAGATGAACTTTGTATGCAAGTGGAACTGAAACAGCACAGAAAAGGCTTGTTTTGTATGGAATTAAACTTATTTTGTATAGAAGAATGTTGAAGTACTAGTTAGTAATTCTAAGGAAAATGATAACATATATTTACTAAATTTTGGTGAGTTTTACAGTATACAAAGATGCCAACTTACAGAGGTAAATAAAGTAATGAGTATCTCTGCCAGCCACATGTAAAAACTCATGTAACATTATCTAAGTATCAAGCACTCCACATATATTTACTTATTTATTCCTCACAAGAACCCTAGGAAGTAGCTGCTATGATTATCTTCATTTCAAAAATAAAACAACTGAAGCACATAGAAATTATACACTAAAAGTATCCAAAAAGCAGCTGAGACGATGTAGTCTGAATTCCAACTATAAACTGAGCTATTAACTACTGCATGATATTTTGCCTCGTGCATCATAAAAACCTGTATCCCTATTCACATATACAATTCACACTACAAGGCACCAAGAAGAATGTTTATTGAGGTAGGAAGGGTTAAGACTCTAAGAAGAACAGGTGATCAAAGAGTGACTCTCTGAACTAAGTAGACCACCTATGGCTGTACCAGATATAAATACGGTTATCAGTGAGACTAACGTGGATGCAACAAGATTAGGCCGAGATTAGGATCCAAGTACTGACATGTTTAACAGAAGACTTGGGATGACATTTTAAAAATTCTATCTGAAATTCAAGTAGTTGCAAAAGATTAAATTTCCAGCATATTTTAATACTGAAAAATTTAAATAAATGGTTAACTTATGCATTTAAATGTAAAAATTAAAGTACCATATAAAATTTATACTTATAAATAAGTTTTTTTAAATAGCCAGAAATTTTGCCTTGCTCTTTTCCCCTAACGTTTCATTCTCATTGAATATTATTTTTATGTAATGTATTTATGCTTGAGACTTTTATTGATCACCCAATTATATTTTTCAAACAATGCTCTAACTATACATTGAAATTTACTATCCTTATTTTATGTGACCATAAGTTTCCAAGTAAAGTTTCTTCAAGATTGAATTTTCATTACAATAATTAGAACAGCTAAAACAAAAGGTATGTATTTAATTTTTTTTAACTAATTAATAAACCTAAAATCAATTTTCATTGCAAATATATCTCAGTGAGGTGGGTAGAGCTCTGGTTTATTTTTTCAATTGGGTCATGTATCTGTGGATATTACTGCTAGAATGAAACAGAATTCTAGATCAATTTTATTCTCACTTTTCATTTTTATAGATATAATCTCTGAAAACCTTGTTCACATAAATAAGTAGATGGAAACTGAGGGAGTTTGGTAATAGCAATGCCACTCAATTTTTTAAAATCCTTCTGAATTTTATATTTAAAATTCCATAGTCATTCATCATTAAAAAAAAAAAGTCATTGTTAATAATATAGCAGTTTCTCCTGCAGAGCAAAGAAGAGGAAATTACCTGACCTGTAAAAAGTATTTTTACAAAGTCATCAGAGCCATGCACTCTCTTACCACTAGCAACAGTATTTCAAATCCTCCCTTTAAGGGCTGCCCCAATGTTTTTATATCCTTGGGTCACATGCATGAAAAGATTCATATGTGAGGAGAAATGTACTTTTCTACCCTGAAAGAGGAAACAGGAGAGAAAAAACAAAACAAAACTAGTTCTTTCATCTCAGGGATGTTCTCAAGGAAGATCAATTTTAGGAAAAAGTAAAAAATAAAGTTAGAATCTGGAAATCATTTCCTTTAATACCACCCAAGGCTAGTACCTCTTGGGAAGTCTTTGTTTACCCTGAGGATACACATGCTTCAGTAGAGACCACTGGTCTAATATGCAAAGGAATATTTAGACAGAAATAAATTAATGTGAACATTTATGAGGGTTTGGGGGTATGTGGGGCAAGTTAGTTCATGAACCAGCCTCAGTTTCATCTTCTGCGAAAATGGAAATAGTTTTCTTAGGGTTCTAATGAGAATTAGATATAATGTGTGCCAAGAGCCCGGCACCCTGCTTGATAGAAACCACATATTGAATAAACACTGATTTTATCAATTTTCCTATAGCATTTTGCACTTATGGCTCTCACTCTCTGGAGTCTTTTTCCCCTGAGTCATCTCAAGCCTGGCTCCTTATTATCACTCAATTATAAGCTTAAATATCTTCCTCTGACTTTCCTGAAAATCCAGTCTAAAGTAGTCCTCTAATCACTTGCTATCCCATTTCTGTATTCTTTCGCTCATAGCTCTTAATGCTACCTGATATTGTCTTGTTTGTTTGCTTGCTTTTATTGTTTATTTTTACCCACTGGAAGTTAAGCTCTGTGAGAGAGGGATGTTATCTACACCTCCAGTGCCTTAAGCAGTGTCTGGCACAAACTTTGTTTGCTATAAATGATTGTTTAATGAATAAGTGAGTCAATCTATTAGTTTGCTAGGGCTGCCATAACAAAGTACCACAGACTGTGTAGCTTAGAGAACAAGAAATTTATTTTCTCACAGTTCTGAAGACTAGAAGTCCAAGATCAAGGTGTTGGCAGGTCTGGTTACTTCTGGAGCCTCTCTCCCTGAATTGCAGCTGGCCACCTTCTCTGTGTCCTTATGTGGTTGTCCCTTTGGTCTGCATTGTTTTGTGCTAATCTTCTCTGCTTATATAGACAGAATTCATATTGGAGCAGGGTCCACTCATCTGATCTCATTTTACCTTAATTACCTCTTTAAAGACCCTATCCCCGACTACAGTCACATTCTGAGATATGGGGGGCTAGGACTTCAACATGTGGATTTAGGAGGGATACAATCCAGCCCATAACAGTGAGCGAATATTCTGAGTTTCAGATTCTAACCTAAAGCAGCCAAACCATTAGTCCTGACGACTAATTTCAGGAACCTCCACTCACCAAGTAATAGTTAGGTGATGTCTGGCAAAAACCTAGTAAGCAAAGTACAGCCTCCAAAATACAGGCTAAAAACAGAGCATATTATATCTACACAAAATCCTATAAAAAACGTTAATACCAGCATTGCTCATAATAGCCAGAAACTGGACACAACCCAAATGTCCACCTGCCAGTGAATGGATTAACAAACTGTGATATATCTATACAATGGAATAACACTCAGCAATAAAAAGGAATATAAAAAGCATGTATGAAACAAGGATGAAACTTAGAAAGCAAGATGTTAAGTGATAGAAGCCAGACAGACTCTATACTGTATAGAACCACACACACAACATTCTAGAAAAAGCAAAACTTTAGGGACAAAAAGCAGATCAGTGGTTGCCAGGGACTAGGGGTAGGGAAGAAAATTTATTTCAGAAGTGTTCAAGTGAACTTTATAGAGTGATGAGAAAATTTTATATCGTGACTGTGCTTTTGGTTACATGATTATATATGTTTGTCACAGCCCATCAACTCTAATGCTTAAAAGGAGTAAATTTTATTATATGTAAACCATACCTCAATGCAACTGATTTCTCAAAAATCGGAGCATATCAAAAGTACTTGGAAATCCATGTTTTCATCGGATAGATTACCATAGGATTTTTGCAAATATCATTTCCACATATATTTTGGGAAGAAAACAAATATGCACACAAACACACACACATGTTTATAGTAAAACTAGGCAAATTGAAATGTAGACTTCATGTATAAAATTCTGGAGAGAGCTAGAGGAGCTCACTGTCAGTGTGAACCTGTAATTTTCCCTGACAGCCGCTGAGATAATGCCGCACGCATTTCCTCTTGTTTGAATCTGAAATCCCAAAACCTTCGCTGAGCAGTCAGTGAGGATGTTGGAAGGACCCCTCCAAGCCATCATTACTTATCTTCACTTACTGGAACAGACAAAGATTTTTATACACTTTTCTATTTTATATCATTTTTAAATGTCCTATTGAAGTGCTTCCCCCAAACAAAAAATACTGATGTTGTAGATAGAGTAGCACTCAATGTAATTTAAAGCAATTTGAGGGATTTAGAATAAATTCCAACTGGAAAAAAAAGAAAGAATGGGGGGGTGGAGTATTGTCTAGAAGAACTTATTCCATAGGGGACAGATGGAGAGGATATTTGTGTTTAATTTAAATGTTCTGCAAAAGTTAATACTTACAGCAGCAAACACCCCCAGGTTCCTGGCAAATGACAGGAACACTTTATCCTGAATCCTCAGCAGGATCTGAGACCTAGGGATTCTGAACCCATCTGGAGCTAGAGTTCTCTCTTTGAAATGAGGCAAACCAGGAAAGGACTTTGAGGAGACTTCCACGCCTCTGCTCCAAACCTACCTGCAACCCTAATGCCCCAAAGTTTCATGTTCTGATTAATTAGAGATACCAGGTTCTCATAATCACTGACTGCTCTTTCTTTGGGGGCTGATTTGGTTTAACGCTGCCTGACATTTCATCCAGTACACTCTGAGCTTTCTTACAGCAATAAAAAATAACAGCCTCTCTCTCTGACAGCAAAGAAGGTTTATTCACTGCTGTCAAATAGATGAACAGTTACAGCTCTCCTCCGTACTAACTCACAGCACAATAGGTGGAACATCAAGAATAATTATATCAAATGGCCATGGAAACTGACTCACAGGATGTGCAGGTGAACGCCCGTTTCAGACTTGACATGCTCCTGTGTCTTGTGCTGCTTCCAGCAGCGAAGGGCTTCTCGAAACTTCCCTCTGAGCCTCATTTGAGTATGGAAAGCTGCCAGGAAGGTTCCTTTTGAAAAGCTGTGATCTAAGGGACCATCCCCACCCTGGGCTTCGAGGACTTGCCCCGGGAAATGGCCCCTTCACTGCCTCAATGGGGGCAGCTGCCATGAGTGGAAGGGGCACCTGGTGTCTGGGGCCAGCATGGAGCTGTTGAGATCAGCAGTAAGAAATGTGGATAATGGCACAAGCAGCTACCCAGGGGAGTCTGAGGGAGAAAAAGGATTAATGACCTCTGAGACTTCTTTTTCCATTCTTTTCTTGAAATGCCAAACCATGGAGCCAGTTATCAATCAACAGAGTGAAATATATCAGTGGATGGGCTTGGTTTGCTACAATGACAACCAACTCCACTTTTGAATACTCTTTGAAAACAATTTTTACTGTGCAATGCTGGAGAAAGCCAACAAATAATAAACCTGTCGCAGCAGTCACCAAGTGCTCGTAAATACCAAAGTCTCTGCTGTGCAGCTGTAAAAGGAAGCCTTTCCCAAGCTTAAAAAATTGTCAATGCTTAATAATTGCAGCTGATATCATTCTCATTTAGGGCTGCAATATGGGGCAAGGATCTTCCAAACTCTCAAGGTGGGAGCTTCCTGTCCCCACCGGTCAGCAGTTCAGAACGGAGGCCCAGCCATCGGATGAAGGCCCAGCAGTTCTTTGAGTTCTACTTATTTTCCCAACTGTGCTACAGTTACACACGACTAAGTTCATCTTTTCATTTAATTCAGAAAACTATACTGAAGTGTGCTTACTGTGCATTTTTGGTGACACAATTTCAAAGGCGAAAGAAATCCATTTAATGAAAACCATAGGCCTCCGGGCCCTGCTCAGCACTGTGGCCCTCCAGGTGGCCTGCCTGTACTTCCTCATTTGTCCTCCCAAAGCAGTTTTTGTTTCATCCCTGTCTGCCCAATTATCCGCTCCACTTTACAGTGATCAAACCAGAACTTGACCAAAAAAAAAAAATTCTCATACAAACCCTGACTTGAGAGAAAAGAGGTCTCTATTAGAGAGCAGAGTGCTGAGTGGATATTTTTCAGCAATATCTTGTCACTTTTGAGGGATTTGGCGGGGACAAACTTTGTGGCCAGATTCTTCAAAGGAGGATGAGAAAGCAGCCTGTTGGGTGTTCTGGAGGGCTCACTGTGAACAGGAACAAGTTGCTTCCACTAAGCAAAGTGCTGTCTCTAATCAAGATAGAGTTTCTAGGTGTTCAGAAGGCTCCCATTTCCTGAGAGGAGCCAGGTCACACATTTTTTTTTTTTTGGTGTTGAAACTAATAAGTTACCAGATTTGGAGGTGACAGCTACAAGCACACATTCTTCAGGAAGGTGTAGGAAGAGGAGGTTTGTTAAATGAGTTTTCTTCTTCTGTGTTAAACTTTCCCATACCTGGACTGCATGGGGGTGCATAGGCACACACAGCCTCATGCTGGCATCCACACACAGCCTCATGCTGGCATCCTTCTTCTGTGACGCTAACACGGATCATCTCCAGTGTTCCCAGGGAGCATCTCCTTTATTGAGCCTCCATTTGTAGTTGTTTTTAGAAGACCCACCTCTCCTGAGCTCCTCTGAATAGAGCAGACCATTATGTGCAAAGGTGGAGATTCCGTGGTGTGGTCAAGCGGCCATGTCCAAAATGGCTTTCTAGGGTTAAGAACAGATGAATCCTCCCAAGAAAGACACGGCACTAAACACAGCACAGGCCATCGCTTCCCATCCAGTAACAGAAAAACAAGAGCTCCCGGACCCAGAGTGACTCCTCACAGAGACTAACTGCTGACATAACAGGATACCTTAATGGTTGCTTGTCCTAATTTACCATCAGACCATTTTCAGTGATTGGTTCAACAAATGAACATCCAACAATACCAGCAACAACAAAATACGTTTCTCTGATAGAAAAAAATGATGTTGCTTTGCCCAGACTTTCCATGGAAACACTGGTTTATACACTCATTACTAGAATATTCATCTCATTAGAAAATATGTTGTATAGAGTTACATGTTATACCAAAACCATTCATTTTTCTCCATCACTACATCGAAATAATTTAATCAACCAGATATTTTTAAACTGATTTTGTTAGCTGCTGAAGCCAAAAAATATTTGGAGTCATACTTGAACTTTCTCACATCTAATCAGTCTAAAACCCAGTCAACTCCACATTCAAAACACAGCTTGCATCTGACCAGTTTTCACAATTCTAACAATCTACTTAGCCATCTTTTGAGTATATCATTTTTAGTAGCCTCCCTGCTTCTGCCTTCCCTTCTTTGGTTCATTCTCCACAAAGTACAGATGTTGGTAAAACATAAGCCACATCATGTAAATTGTCTGCTCAACCACTACAATGGGTTACTTTGTCTATTACAGAGGTTAGTGATTTTTCTCCTGAAAAGGGCCAGGTAATAAATAACGTAGATTTTGTGGGCCATATGACTGATCTCAATGCAGCAGGAAAGCAGCCACAGATAATGCATAAATGACTGGTGTGGCTGTGCTCTAATAAAAACTTCATTTAAAAACAGCAGAAGACAACATTTGGCCTTGTTTGCTGACCCCCAGTATGTAAGACCATACATGATCTGGCTTCAGGCTCTCTGTGCTACTAATCTCCTTCTTAATACTTCACTTTAATCACAGTGGTCTCCTTACTGGTCCAGAAATGGGCCAAACATAACTCCACCTCAGGTCCTTTGCACTTGCTATATTTCTTAAAATGTTTAATTTAGATACACATTGCTGCATGACAAATGATACTAACATTTAGTGGCTTAAAACAACAAAGACCTTTATAATCTTTCATGATTCTATGTGTAGACTGTGCTCAGCTGGGCACTTCTTCTACACATGATGTCAGCTAGAGGTGCAATCACCCAGAAGCTCAACTGAGTGGGAATATCTAAAAAGGTTTGTTCACCTGCTAGCAACGGATGCTGGCTGGTGTCTGGGCACTCTGCTAGAGCTAGTTCTCCTCCACAAGGTCTCTCCACGGGACCTGAGCTTCCTACAATATGATGGCTTGGTTACAAGGAGGAATGTGCCAACTACAGAACATACACAGCATCACTTTTTTTTTAATAGACTAGTGGTCACAGCAAGTCATAGGGCAAACCTAAATTCAAGAGAGAAAGAATAGACTCCATTTTCCAGTGGGATGAGTATCACAGAATTTGCAGCCATCCTCATTCTATCACAATGTCCTCCTTTGCCTATACGTTTTTTTTAGGTCTTTATTCAAATGTCACCTCTTCAGAGGCCAGTTCTGGCCCCGTACCCAAAATGCTTTCTATTTTCACTATTTTATTTTTTTCTTATTGCAATTGTTCATTGTATATCTTCATATGTTAATTTGCTTATTTTCTCTTTCCCTACCACTAGACAGGTATGTGTTCCTTGTTTGTTCACTATTCTTTCATCGTTTCCTAAAATACTTCCTGACCCAGAGAAGGCATTCACTATTTATCAGGGAATCAATGAATGAATGGAGTGCCACTCTGTACTATGCACTGTGCCAGTCACTGAAGACAGAACAATTCAACAATGTTTCTGCTCTGAAAAACTCATAGCCTGAAACTGAGAGCCTGTTAATCTGGAACTGATAAAATTTCAACTCCAATAATGTGAAAGAGAATCACAAAATTGTGTGATTTATTAGCAAAGTTTACAGTGCTCAAAAATGAAGAGGGGATACTAAATATTTAAACAAGTGAGAATACATTGGTCTCCTCTCCTCTGTCAGTGGTAGGGGTTTCCAGGAACCTGTGGTGAGAGGACTTCTGAAGCCATTTTAAAGTTCAACAGGGAAGAGTGTCAAGACATTACTATTTTCTGCCAAGAGTGTTGAAGCGGGTATTTACCAGACGGTTTTTATTTATATTTAAATACTGGAATTAAGGAATAAGAAAAATATTGATGAAAAATAGTTTGCAAATATCTTCAAAATACAAAGTATGGTCTATTTGTTAACTTATTTGCATGTTTTACCATTTGCTCTGATATATATACCCTGAAAGATGTCAGGGAGAGAGTATCGAGACTGAGGAAATGTATTAGACCACACTAATATGTTGATTATTAGCATTAATATTTGAGAAAATTCTACTTACTAAATAGGGAAGCTCATACAGAGCAATACAAAACAATACCAATAACTAGCAAAATTCACTAAAATCTAGACATCCTATCATTCATCTCTCAGCTCAGGAATTTCTTGACATTCAGAGTAAGAGACACATGTTCACTTTGTATATGTGTTTTGGAAAGTTAGAATAAGATGATATATAGGTGCATAGTAAAAACATGATGTCTGTCTTCAGGATTCAATTTTGTTCCAGTGTCTACCTTAGACCTTAAGTCACTGTTACTGAGAGAGAAATTACCCAAACAACTATTCCAACCCTGGCAATGTTGCTGCAATCTTTCAACTGCGTCAGGAGTATCTTGGGGGGGCCTAGCCTATATCTTCCAAGAAAAGAGAAAGATTATGGGATGGCAAGTTTTTTGGAACAGTGAGTGTTAGAGTACAAATTACCTCATATAATAAAGAAAACTCAAAAATAAATAACTCAAACAAGATAGAAGTTTGTTTCTCTCTCCCATAAAAGTCCAAAAGTTGGTAGGCAGTCGAAGGCCACTAGGTGTGCTTTCTCCATGATGCTATCTAGGTATCTAGGTTAATTCTGTATTGTTGCTTCACTCACTATCCTTGAGTGTGTCACCCTCACCTGCACAGTCAAACCTGGATCACTGTCACATTTCTGTGTTCTTGCCCCAGAAGGGGAGAAAGGATGTGTGGAGGGTAAACAGCTTATTTTCATGCACTCAATCTGGAATTTGCACATATTACTTCCACTTGCATGCCTATCTCCAATGTTTACACATACGGTTCAAAATGTAGTCTTCTAGCTGAATGACCATGAGCCCCACAGCAACTCAGAGGATGACAGTATTAAAAGGAAGAAGGGGAGAGTGAAGACTATAGAACAAGTAGCATCCTAGACAGAGCTGACTACTTCTTCCAACCCCGAAATCAACAGATTAGCTTCCCTTAATCTGGATGAGATAGTGTTCTTAGGATCTGAAGAATTTAATATTCGTTTCATTATTGTTTCAGAACGGAAAAATAAATAGAAAGGAAATTACACAGGAAAAAATAACTGTTTTCCTTCTCAAAATGTGGAAGACAACACGAGTCACACACACACACACACAAACACACACACAGTGAATACAGGAGGGAAGGTGATCATTACTTTCTCTGGTGTCTTTTGATAACAAAAGAGAACCGAGGCCAAAGAAATCATGCATTTTTATATCTCTAATATAAAACAGGAAGAGGCAAAAAAACAAACAAAACAAACAAACAAAAAAACCCAAAAACCAAAACCAAAAAAAAAACCCAAGTGGAGAATAGAGATGTCCAAATTCTCACACCGGAGAATGATCTTACTTTGAAATCCCCCTGAGGAACTATGAAGCCTGAGTAAATTGACTGATTATATATAACAGCCACATTTTAATGTTCTTGAATTGAGCAACAAAATTAAAAACTAAAACATTTTCCATTTAAGAAGATACCCAGAGAAGACTGTGGGGTAACGTTGCTACTACCTACAAAATTTCATCTTTATAAGAGATTCTAAGGAAAGATTATACTTCCTTAACAGAATGTTCATGGAGAAAATGAAAATGAAAGAACCAAAGAGAATGACAAGTATAGTATGCTGCAAAATACATAATAAATAGCTAATAAAAACTAAGAATTAAAGCTGTAAAATTAGTCTCCCAGATATACCTTTGTATTTGTTGAACTAGTTTACATTTTCATTTTGTTTTTACAATGATATATATAATTCCTTTAAAAAGAAAAACTATTTTTGCATATAAAGACCAAAGTACTGTTTATTATCTGTCATCAGAATTGTTCCAGAAGAAATTATTAAAAAAAATAATCAAGACACCATGTGATATTCTATTTCCCTTGGCCCTGGGAATTATTGAGAAAACAAGAGGGAAAATGTTGCCAAAAAGGACAATAACTAAGTGAATTTATATAAATTGTTGCCAATAAATTTATATTGCCATCATTCATTACATAATTAGGGTTCAGATCATTTAGGAATATAATCTTTTCTGTAGTCCTATGTTAATAGTCTATTAAGAAAGGATTAACTATGAAAAATTATCCAATCATTAAAATTGGTTAGAAAAAGAGGCACTTAAAAGAACATTGCCTAAGGTTTTTCTGGGTTTCTAAGATAATCTTATTTGGAAATATTGTAAATTAGTAGCTAAATATGTGCTGTGTTGCTTTGTTTTATAGTAAACTGAGAAGAACTTCCACTGACTACACATAGAAATGGACCTAAAGTGAGATGAGTTTACATGTGGGAGATTAGACAAAGCTAAAGTATCCAAACTCAAAATGGGGATCCAAACTGTTTCTCTGTAAAATGTCAGTAAATATTTTAAGCCAGGTGCATCACATACCTTCTCTGTCCTGTATTGTTACATATATTTTTCTTTTTATAACTCTTTAAAAATGTAGAAACCATTATTAGCTTGTAGGCATAAAAATAGACCAAGGGTCCTGCACACTGATCCCTGCTCTAAATGATTAATCATGTAACGAGAATAACGCTCAGTTTACATCTCTTCTGTGAATATGTAATTGCCTATAAACATACTTACATATATATTTATGGTAAAATCCTCATGTTCATGGCTTGAAACTCATTTACTATCCTTTTTACCAAGACTCCCATTCCCCACCTATAACTCAACAACTAATAATCAGGCTGGGATAGCCTTTAGTTTTACTATAAAAGTTTTACAGTTTATCAAACATGCCAAAGCTCAAACATATTTGCAATTGTATTTGCAGTGAAACAAAGATCAACCTATTAAATGATACTGACCAGTGTGCTGGGCCTGGCACAAAGCGTATAGGTGCATTATCTCAATGCTGTTTCTCACTACCACGCTAGAAAGTAACTACTTATAATCCACATGAGAAAACTAGGCCCAGAACAGCTAAGTGACTTTCCCAAGGTCAAAGAGCTATTATGCAGTGAAGCCAGAATTTGTATCTTTCTCCTAAATTTAAGACAAACCTACTCTATCCCTTCTTTAAAAATCCCCACCCACTTCCTCAGAAGTCTTATGAACCAGGAGATAAACTAAATCTGGTCCTCACCTGTTTTTGTATGGCCAAGAGCTAAGAATTGGTTTCATATTTTCAAATGACTGGGAAAAATTCAAAATTCATGACGTGAAAATCATATAAAATTCAAATTTCAGCATCTATAAATAAAGTTTTACTGGAAAATAGCAATACTCATTCATTTTTGTATTACCTATGTTGCTTTAGTTCTATAATGCCAGAGTTGATAGTTGGGGCAGAGACCATGTAGCCTGCAACCCTAAAATACCCTCTGGCCCCCTACAGAAAAAGCTTGCCAACTATTAGCATAGATTACACCTTCTCTTTCATTTTCAACCTATCCCTCTAACTAAATATTTACCCACTGTTCTTAACTATATTCAGGTCATTTCCATTTAAAAAACAAAAAAAGAAAGCAAAGAGAAAGGCCTTACTCTACCATTTGTTCCAACCACTAGCCTTACTCTTTCTTTACCTCCAAATTAGTCTGGAGGGTTTTCATTATTAGTCTCTCACTCACTCATCAACCCACACCAAATTGTCTTTAGGGACTATCACTTTAAGAAATAAGCTTTCAATAACATCACCACAGATTATAAATGTACTAGTTCTCACCTGACTTGTCTTTTTGGAAAGATTCTATACTACTGACCATTCTTTCATTCTGAAGCAAGTTCCTTTCTTTGCTTCTTTGTGCAAAAAGTGTGCCTGCTTTTCCTCCAACTTCTCCAGCCACTCTTTATCTATTGTTCAGATCCACTCTCTTCTAACCAGAATTTAGTAGTATAATTACTGAGCCTAAAGACTAAGACTCTTGAGTCTTCTCTTTTTTCAATATCTGCACCCCCTACATGATTCTTATACATTCACGCCTTCAATTCCTACCTATAAATTTGTGAGTTGTTTGCTTATATCTCTAGTTCAGACATCACTTTTTTTGCTCCAGTCATAAATCCAAGTTGATATCACCTCTTAGGTGTCTTAAATGAGCCTTGACATATACAGAACCAAATGATAATCCTTCTACACATACCTATTCTTCTTCCATACCACCCTCTAATTTCAGACACTGGCACCATCACTCATACGGCTCCTTAAGATTAGAAACCTTAGCATTTGACATCATTTGACACCATCTCTCCTCAGCTTCCCATAACCAGTCCATTAGCAGGTCCTAAATCCTTCTGGAATCCATCTACTACTCCCCATTTCCCACTAGTCCCTAAATTCAAATCTGCAGAACCTTTCACCTAACCTGCCTTGGTGCCCCCCTGACTACTCTCAGGCCCCACTCTGGCTCCTTCAGCCTACTGTCTACACTGCAACCAAAGTGACGTTTGATTTTGTACCAGGACAAAACTTTCCAGAAGGGAAAGAAAGCAACAGGATACTGACAGGATAAAAATCAACTTGGCATCTGCAATCAACAATGAGGAAAATAAATTTTCAATCTAGCAAACTATATGTAGCCAAAATATGACTGTTGTTCAAAGGAAGGAAAAGAGACATTTTTAGATATTCTAAACTTACAATATCTATCTTCCAAATATTTTGGTGGAAAAAAAATGATTATTTAATGGTTAATCTCAAGAATATAGAAAAAAATTCCAAGAGAGAAGGGTACACAATACACCAGAAACAGCGGACCTGATTTAGATGCACAATGCCATCCAGGGTGTCCACATGTGGACAAAGAAAGGATACCTGGAAAGATCACTTCAAAAAGACAGTGGGGGGCTTCCTAGGTGGCGCAGTGGTTAAGAATCCGCCTGCCAATGCAGAGGTCACGGGTTCGATCCCAGCTCCAGGAAGATCCCACATGCCGCGGAGCAACTAAGCCTGTGTGCCAAAAAAAAAAAAAGACAGTGGGGTTGAGGACTGCTTTGAAGATGGCAGAATAGGAGGATGTGCATTCACTCCCTCTTGCAAGAGCACCAGAATTACAACTAATAACTGCTGAACAATCATCAACAGAAAGACACTGGAACTCACCAAAAAAGACACCCCACACCCAAAGGAGAAGCCGCCATGAGATGGTAGGAGGGGCGCAATCGCGTTAAAATCAAATCCCATAAATGCTGGGTGGATGACTCACAAACTGGAGAACAGTTATACTGCAGAAGTCCACCCACTAAAGTGACAGTTCTGAGCCCCATGTCAGGCTTCCCAACCTGGGGGTCCAGCAAGAGGAGGAGGAATCCTCAGAGAATCAAACATTGAAAGCCAGTGGGATTTGATTGCAGGACCTCCACAGGAGTAGGGGAAATGGAGACCCCACTCTTGGAGGGCACACAAAAAATAGTGCTCCCAGGGGGAAGGAGCAGTGACCCCATAGGAGACTGAACCAGACCTACCTCCTGGTGTTGCAGGGTTGCCTACAGAGGTAAGGGGCAGCTGTGGCTCACCAAGGAGACAGGGGAATTGGCAGCAGGGGTTCTGGGAAGGGCTCATTGGCGTGAGCCCTCCTAGAGTCTGCCATTAGCCCCATGAGAGCCTGTAAGCTCCAGTGCTGGGTAGCCTCAGGCCAAACAACCAACAAGGTGGGAACACAGCCCCACCCATTGCCAGACAAGCAGATTAAAGTTTTACTGAGCTCCACCCACCCAGCCCAACCCACCATCAGTCCCTCCCATCAGGAAGCACCCACAAGCCTCCTAGATAGCTTCCTCCACAAGAGAGCAGACAGCAGAATCAAGCAGTATCAGCAGCATTTCGTCTTGTGGAACTGAAAACCACAGTCACAGAAAGAGAAAATGAAAAGGTAGAAGACTTTGTACCAGATGAAGGGACAACATAAAACGCCAGAAAAACAACTAAATGAAGAGGAGATGGGCACCCGTCTAGAAAAAGAATTCAGAATAATGATGGTGAAGATGATCCAGGACTTTGAAAAAAGACTGGAAGCAAAGATAGAAAAGTTGCAAGAAAAGTTTACCAAAGACCTAGAAGAATTAAACAACAAACAGATATGCAACACAATAACTGAAATGAAAAATACACTAGAAGGAACCAATAGCAGATTAACTGAGGCAGAAGGGTGAATAAGTGACCTGGAAGACAAAATGGTGATAATCACTGATGCAGAAAAGAATAAAGAAAAAAGAATGAAAAGAACTGAGGACAGCCTAAGAGACTTCTGGGACAATGTTAAATACACCAACATTCACATTATAGGGGTCCCAGAAGGAGAAGAGAGAGAGAAAGGACCTGAGAAAATATTGGAAGAGATTACAGCTGAAAACTTCCCTAACATGGGAAAAGAAATAGCCACCTAAGTCCAGAAAGTACAGAGAGTCCCAGGCAGGAGAAACACGCCAAGACACATAGTAGTCAAACTGACAAAAATGAAAGACAGAGAAAAGTTATTAAAAGCAACAAGGGAAAAACAACAAATAACATACAAGGGAACTCCCATCAGGTTAACAGCTGATTTCTCAGCAGAAACTTTACAAGCCAGAAGGGAGTGACATGATATAGTTCAAGTGATGAAAGGGAAGAACCTACAACCAAGAATACTCTACCCAGCAAGGATCTCATTCAGATTTGACAGAGAAATCAAAAGCTTCACAGACAAGCAACAGCTAAAAGAATTTAGCACCACCAAACCAGCCCTACAACAAATGCTAAAGGAACTCCTCTAAGCAGGAAACAGAAGAGAAGAAAAGGACCTACAAAAACAAAAACAAAACAATTAAGAAAATGGTAATAGGAACATACATCTCAATAATTACCTTGAATGTAAATGGACTAAATGCATCAACCAAAAGACACAGACTGGCTGAATGGATACAAAAACAAGACCCATATGTATGCTCTCTACAAGAAACCCACTTCAGATGTAGGAACACATACAGACTGAAAGTGAGAGGATGGAAAAAGATATTCCATGCAAATGGAAAAAAAGATATTCCATGCAAATGGAAATCAAAAGAAAGCTGGAGTAGCAATACTCATATGAGATTAAATAGACTTTAAAATAAAAAATGCTACAAGAGACAAGAAAGGACACTACATAAAGATCGAGGGATCAATCCCAGAAGAGATAACAATTATAAATATATATGAACCCAATATAGGAGCACCTCAATACATAAGGCAAATGCTAACAGCTATGAAAGAGGAAATCGACACTAACACAATCATAGCGGGGGACTTTAACACCCCACTTACACCAATGGACAGATCATCCACACAGAAAATTAATAAGGAAACACAAGCTTTAAATGACACAATAAATCAGCTTGATGTAATAGATATCTATAAGACATTACATCCAAAAACAGCAGATTACACATTCTTCTCAAGTGCACATGGAACAGTCTCCAGGATAGATCACATTTTGGGTCATAAATTAAACCTTGGTAAATTCAAGAAAATTATCAAGCATCTTTTCTGACCACAGCACTATGAGACTAGAAATCAATTACAGGAAAAAACTGTAAAAAACACAAACACATGGAGGCTAAACAATACGCTACTAAATAACCAACAGATCACTGAAGAAATCAAAGAGGAAATCAAAAAATACCTAGAGACAAATGACAATGAAAACACAACAATCCAAAACCTATGGGATGCACCAAAGGCAGTTCTAAGAGGGAAGTTTATAGTGATACAATCTGACCTCAAAAAACAAGAAAAATCCCAAATAAACAATCTAACCTTACACCTAAAGAAACTAGAGAAAGAAGAGCAAACAAAACCCAAAGTTAGTAGACAGAGAGAAATCATAAAGATCAGAGGAGAAATAAATGAAATAGAAACAAAGAAAATAATAGCAAAAATCAATAAATCTAAAAGCTGGTTCTTTGAGAAGATAAATAAAATGGATAAACCTCTAGCAAGACTCATCAAGAAAAAGAGGGAGAGGACTCAAATCAATAAAATTAGAAAGGAAACAGGAGAAGTTACAATGGACACTGCAGAAGTAAAAAGCACCATAAGAGACTACTGCAAGCAACTATATGCCAATAAAATGGACAACCTGGATGAAATGGACAGATTCTTAGAAAGGTATAACCTTCCAAGACTGAATCAGAAAGACACAGAAAATATGAACAGACCAATCACAAGGAATGAAATTGAAACTGTGATTAAAAATCTCCCAACAAAAGTCCAGGACTAGATGGATTCACAGGTGAATTTTATCAAACACGTAGAGAAGAGCTAACACCCATCCTTCTCAAGCTCATCCAAAAAACTGCAGAGAAAGGAACACTCCCAAACTCATTTTATGAAGCCACCATCACCCTGATACCAAAATCAAAGATACTACAAAAAAAGAAAACTATAGACCAACATCACTCATGAATTTAGATGCAAAAATCCTCAACAAAACACTAGCCAACAGAATCCAAAAACACATTCAAAGGATCATACACCAGGATCAAGTGGGGTTTATCCCTGGAATGCAAGGATTCTTCAATATACGCAAACCAATCAATGTGATACACCACATTAACAAACTGAAGGATAAAAACCACATGATCATCTCAATAGATGCAGAAAAAGCTTCTGACAAAATTCAACACCCATTTATGATAAAAACTCTCCAGAAGGTGGGCATAGAGGGAACCTGTCTCAACATAATAAAGGCCATATATGACAAACCCACAGCAAACATCATTCTCAATGGTGAAAAACTGGAAGCATTCCCTCTAAGATCAGGAACAAGACAAGGATGTCCACTCTCACCACTACTATTCGACATAATTTTGGAAGTCCTTGCCACAGCAATCAGAGAAGAAAAAGAAATCAAAGGAATCCAAATTGGAAAAGAAGAAGTAAAACTGTCACTGTTTGCAGATGACATGATACTTTACACAGAAAATCCTAAAGATGCCACCAGAAAACTACTTGAGCTAATCAATGAATTTGATAAAGTTGCAGGATACAAAATTAACACACAGAAATCTCTTGCATTTCTATACACCAACAATGAAAGATCAGAAAGAGAAATTAAGGAAACAATCCCAGTCACCATTGCAACAAAAAGAATAAAATACCTAGGGATAAACCTAACCAAGGAGGTAAAAGACCTGTACTCAGAAAACTATAAGACACTAATGAAAGAAATCAAAGACGACACAAACAGATGGAGGGACATACCATGTTCTTAGATTTGAAGAATCAACATTGCAAAAATCACTATCCTACCCAAAGCAATTTACAGATTCAATGCAATCCCCATCAAATTACCAAAGGCATTTTTCACAGAACTAGAACAAGAAATTTTATGATTTGTATGGAAATGCAAAAGACCCCGAATAGCCAAAGCAATCTTGAGAAGGAAAGACAGAGTTGGTGGAATCAGGCTTCCTGACTTCAAACTATACTACAAGGCTACAGTGATCAAGACAGTATGGGACTGGCACAAAAACAGAAATATAGATCAATGGAACAGGATAGAAAGCCCAGAGATAAACTATGGACAACTAATCTATGACAAAGGAGAAAAGGATATACAAGGGAGAAAAGACAGCCTCTTCAATAAGTGGTGCTGGGAAAACTGGACAGCTACATGTAAAAGAATGAAATTAGGACACTCCTTACCACCATACACAAAAATAAACTCAAAGTGGATTAAAGACCTAAATGTAAGGCCAGACACCATAAAACTCCTAGAGGAAAACATAGGAAGAACACTCTTCAACATAAATAATAGCAAGATCTTTTTTTATCCACCCCCTAGAGTAATGGAAACAAAAACAAAAATAAATAAGTGGGACCTAATGAAACTTCAAAGCTTCTGCACAGCAAAGGAAACTATAAGTGAGACGAAAAGACAACCCTCAGAATGGGAGAAAATATTTGCAAACGAATCAACAAAGGATTAATCTCCAAAACATATAAACAGTTCATCCAGCTCAATATCAAAAAACAACCCAATCAAAAAATGGGCAGAAGACCTAAATAGGCATTTCTCCAAAGGAGACATATGGATGGCCAAGAGGCACATGAAAAGCTGCTCAACATCACTAATTATTAGAGAAATGCAATTCAAAACTACAATGAGGTATCACCTCACACCGGTTAGAATGGGCATCATCAGAAAATCGACACACAGTAAATGCTGGAGAGGGTGTGGAGAAAAGGGAACGCTCTTGCACTGCTGGTGGGAATGTAAATTGATACAGCCACTATGGAGAACAGTATGTAGGTTCCTTACAAAACCAAAAATAGAACTACCATAGGACCCAGCAATCCCACTGCTGGGCATATACCCAGAGGACACCTGAATTCAAAAAGACACATGCACTCCAATGTTCACTGCAGCACTATTTACAATAGCCAGGACATGGAAGCAACCTAAATGTCCATCAACAGATGAATGGATAAAGAAGATGTGGTACATATATACAATGGATTATTACTCAGCTCTAAAAAGCAACGAAACTGGGACATCTGTAGAGACGTGGATGGACCTAGAGACTGTCATACAGAGTGAAGTGAGTCAGAAAGATATAAACAAATATTGTATATTAAAACATATATGTGGAATATAGAAAAATGGTACAAATCAACCAGTTTGCAAGGCAGAAATAGAGACACACAACATGCACATGGACACCAAGTGGGGAAAGCAGGGAGAGTTGGGGGAGAATGAATTGGGAGATTGGGATACCAGATTGTACAATCTAAATATATGCAGTTTATTGTATGTTAACTGTATCTCAATAAAAGTTCTTAAAAAAGAAAAGAAAAGAAAAAATAGAGTGGTAAAAAAAAAAGAAATTAGCTAAGTGTAAAAAAGTGGCAAATTTTAAGAGGTGTAGGGTAGAGGAAAGACATTGAGGGATGCTAAATTCTAAATTTACAAAGTGGGTATACTGCTTAACAGCTGCTGGAAAAAGAAATAGAAATTTACACATATTTAATTTAAATATAAATATATTGATATTATAAAGCTATCAAATGGAGAGAACTGACTAAAATTCTATCAAATAATGGCAGGAGCAGAAGGAGAGGAGGAAGTGAGTGGAGGTCAGAGGAAGTGAGCTAAGCTTGTCATCTGCTGTAATAGTGATTTCATGTTATATACGGCTTTTAGTTGATATGATAACAAGTTAAGGTAGAAACATTATTTGGGATATAAACTGACTTCCAGGAGAAAATAAAATAGATAAGCTCTGTGGAGTGGCACGGGAGCTAGGTGCAGGAACTGTGCTCTTGGTTCCGTATTCTGAGCTCCTTGAATTACTGTGTATATTACTTGTGTGGTAAAACATAATTTTAAGAAGTAAACTGAGTTTGAAACCACTCAAATATTAAAATTTAGAAGGGACAAAACTAAAAGTCCTGAGAAGTAAGTACAGAAGACTCACAAAAATAGAGAAACCAAAAAAACAATTTAGAGAGAGATTTATTTTCTTGGATGTAAAAACATCCTGATCTTACTATCAAACAAATATGATCCTTAATATATCTCTCATAAAAGAAATAATAAGAAAAGGCTATTAAATTCAAGTCTCACACATACACTGGAGTTGGAAATATATAGAATTACAATGATACTTGTTATTTCATATCAAGCAACAATGAGAACAATGAAACAGTAAAACTGTCTTCAGCAGACTTCTAACTGTAATAATATGAGGTGAGAAAACTTAAGGATTATATATTCTTTACTTATGTAATCTCCATGTATTACAGAGTTCAGTGTGAAAGTGCTCCCTCTGTCTGTAAAACACAGCCCAGCAGAGCAATGTACAATGCATATCTATAATATTTAGCAACAGCAAGGCACTCCACAGGTTCCACTAGGTGCCTGCATTCTTCCCACAAGCTTTTAAAGCACCCATTCTTTTCCCTCTTATGTTCTCATGAATATCTTATATCTTTTTACACCTGAAGAGAGATAAAAGCATAATAATTATATTTAATTATTAGAATAGCTTTTTAAAGCCACAAGTATCTACCATGGAATTTGAGGGATATTTAATACAAAACTGAACATACCCTCCAAAGTCATTTTCTTTTTGCAGTTAGCTTATTTCAACATGCCCAGTAGTGATGAATCCATTTTTGTATATACACGAATGCGGAATCTAATATTCAAAAGGCCACCCAAAGAGCACAGTCTAAATCACACCAGGTACACAAATCGCTTCTCTCATCCCTGAGAGATTGCTCGCACAGTTTCAGTGATTGGGAGATTACTTCAAAACACTGGCAGATTTACTACTATCAAAAAAGGCAGAAAATAACAAGTAATAGGGAGGATGTGGAGAGGTTGGAACACTTATGCACTGTTGGTGGGAATGTAAAATGGTATAGCCCTTATGATGCTTCCTCAGAAAATTAAAAACAGAATTACCATATTACCTTGGGTATATATCTAAAAGAACTGAAAATAAGGTCTTAAAGAGATATATGTGCACTCATGTTCACAGCTCAATTATTCACAATAGCTAAAATGTGAAAGCAGCCCAAGAGTACACTGACAGATGAATGAATACGCAAAATGTGGTATATACATACAATGGAATATTATTCAGCCTTAAAAAGAAAAGAACCTTGAGATGAACCTTGAGAACATTATGCTAAGCGAAAGCAGTCAGTCACAAAAAGACAAATACTATGATTCCACTTATATGAGAAACTTACAGTAGTCAAAATCATAGAGAGAGAAGGAATGGTGGTTGCCAGGGGCTGAGGGCGAGGGGAAGAAATGGGAAGTACTGTTTAATGGGTACAGAATTTCAGTTTTACTAGATGAAAAGAGCTATGAAGATGGATGGTGATGGTTCCACATTATGAAGGTATTTAATACCACTGAACTATACACCTAAAAATGGTTGAGATGGTAAATTTTATGCTGTGTATTGTATCACAATAAAAATTATAAAATCAGACTGATTTATGGTTGACAAGCACTAGTTCTTAGAACATTCTATCTTGTGTTAAGTTGAAACTTGCCTCACTTTTACCCCATTAGTCCTGGTGAGATCTGACCATTAAAGCAACATAGACTAACCGTATTTTTTCTTGCACATCACATTTCAAACATTCAAATTTAGCCAGACCACATTGAAGGTCTCATTCAATGCAGTTAAATAAACTGATTTTATAATTTTGGTTCAGGACATAATTTTGAAATCAGAGGGACCAGAGTTCAAGTTCTATATCTGCCAATTTCTAAGGATAACATTTGGGGCAAGTGACTAACCCTTTTAAGCCCATAATGTAAGCAAATAATAGTAGTAAATGACATATGAGTTAGTTGAGCGATAACACACATATAAGGCACTGATACATAACTGATCTGAGTCATTTTTTATTTTTGTAAGATTAATATTTCACAGGGTGTTATGAGGATCAGCTGATACAACCCATAGAAAGACAGTCTGCCAATTCTAAAGCATTATACAATAGTAATTATTTCTAATTATGTTTGGTCCTTCAATTATAATGGCCAACCTAAGATAAGACAATATTAAGCTTGTTTCACTCATGAATTAAGCATAACAAGCTACTAGATATGCTGCTTTTTAAAGATGTGTTGTAGTGACTTATAACCAGACATCAGTTCTAAAATAACCTTTGAAAAAGATTTTTGTCCTTAACATCTATTAATTCTGTATGTAAACTATGATGAAGCTGAGGCAGGCAGAACTGATCATTCAAGATAAATTTTTTCATGGAGCAACAAACAATTCTTGACTATTCAATAACACAACTATAGAACAAAAAAGAATGCTATTATTTTGAGGAATGAATGTTATTATTTTGAGCGTCTACTCATGAACTTTAGCATTTTCAACATCAAGCATGCCATTTTGTGTCTCTTGCCTTGCAGCTAATAGGTTAGGCACAGTCCATCAACACTGGAATAACCCAGAGGCCAGTAAAGTGTGTCATTATGCAACTCTTGCCCCACGAGAGAGTCAGCTTAAAGAAAGGGCAGAAAAGTAGAATTTCACCATAACACATTTTCTCAAAACACAGTTCAGTTTTTAATTAATATTAAGGAACTAATGTGCTAGAAGAAATGCAGTATCCTATGAATCACATGGAAAGTGTTTGTTAGAAAGAAGGAAAGAAATGAATAAATGAAAGGGAAATACAGTGCTTTTTGGAATAAATCTACATATAAAATGAAATCCCTTGTACTTTCTAGTCATAAAAGTGTAAACCATTCTTAAATAAGAATTATACTTTTTGTAGTTTTACATTTAACTTAAGGCTTTATTAATACTTTGTGAGAGTATCAGTATTCACTTCTTTGAGGCTTAAATATTTGTTTCCAAATCTGCAATAAAGCATACTAAAAAAACCCCAAAGCTATCAAATACAAAAACACATACAATCAACTCTCTTCTTATGAAGTTTATACAACAAAATTTTCTGACTAATCAAATGAAATCAGAAGTGTTTAGTGACTAATTTAATACCCTCTGGTATCACTTAGTGTGTTTTAACTCATTGATATGGACAATAGGCCAATGTTTGGATCACTCGCAATCATCATGTCATTTTTTGAATGTTCAGAAACCTAATAGCATACAAACAATTAGAAGAATATTAGAAAAGAAAATCATAATTTGGACATTATTGTTTATGTTAGTTGCATCATATCTTTTTTATTGTGTTGTCTAGAAGTGATTAAAAACAAAGGGCCTACAAAATAGACACACCTGGAGGTGGCTTCTTTAAATTAGATTAAGGTACATTGCTTTGGAAGTCCTTTACTACCCTATATCAGAATAAAGTAAGACGTATATTGTAAAGTAGAACTACATCCTAAGTTTAACAAAGATGTGTCATATGACTAAATTTATGAGCTATGTTTATTATTATGTATAACAATTTATTCTTTTTGGCAGGCAGAGAAGTAGGAAAGTATCTGAAAAATGATACCTGAAAGCATGTGAACTTTTTAGAAAGAGAAAATTTTAAATAAAAATAAAAAATAGATAACATTTACTGAGCACTTACTATATTACACAAGCTGCATCAAATTTGTATGCTTTATATGCATTACCGCATGTAATCTTCCCCCAAAACTATTTAAAATAATTACTTTTATCGACTCCTTGTTACAGATGACAAAACAATTAAAAAGGTAAAGTGATTTTTCCAAATTCAAATAGTAAGTCAGGATTCAAATCCAGATGTGTCCTGAAGCAAAATGCAGAGCCACATCTGCTATTATACATACCAGTGATTTTTCAAAAATGATTTGTAACACTAAAAGCAAAGGCAACAAAAGCAAAAATAAACGAGGAGAACTATATCAAACTGAAAACTGTCTACCCAGCAAAGGAAACCAACAAATTCAACAGGCAACGTATGGAATGGGAGAACAGAATTGCAAACTACCCATCTGATAAGGGGTTAGTATCCAAAACACACAAGGAACTCATACAACTCAATAGCAAATGATAATAATTTTAACCCAATTAAAAATGGGTAAAGGAGTTAAGTAGACATTTTCGCAAAGAAGATATACAAATGGCCAACAAGTCCGTTAAAAATTGCTCAACATCACTAGTCATCAGGGAAACACAAATCAAAACAAGGAGATATCACCTCATACCTGTTAGGATGTCTGTTACCAAAAACAAAAGAAATAGCAAACACTGGTGAGCATGTGGAGAAAAGGGAACTCTTGTACACTGTTAGTGAAAATGTAAACTGGTATATCCACTGTGGAAAAAGTATGACGGTTCCTCAAAAAATTAATAGTAGAACTACTAAATGATTCAGCAATCCCACTTCTGGGTATACAGCCAAAGGAAATGAAACCATTATCCTAAAGAGACATCTGTTCCTCCAAGTTCACAATAGCCAAAGTATGGAAACAAGCTAAAGTCCATCAACAGATGAATGGATAAAGAAAATTTATATATAATGGAATATTATTTAGCCTTAAATAAGAAGAAAAATCTGTTACTTGTGACAACACAGGTGAACCTTGAGGGCATTATGCTAGGTAAAATAAGTCAGACAAAGAAAGACAAATACCACATGATATTGTTCATATGTGGAATCTCAAAAAAAAAATCAAACATAGAAATAGAGGGTAGAAAAGTGCTCTAGGGTGGGGAAATGGGGAGAGGTTGGTTAAAGGGTACAAATTTTCAGTTTTAAGACGATGAACAAGGTCTAAGGATCTAATGAATAACGTGATGACTACAGGTGATAACGCTGTACTGTATAATTGCAATTTGCGATGAGAATAGAACTTAAATTATCTCATCAAAAAAGAAAAAAGTAAACATGTAAGGTGATGGGTACATTAACTAGATGAGGGGAATCTTCTCACAATGTATACATATATGAAATCATTACATTACACACTTTAAATATCTTACAACTTTGTCGATTATACCTCAGTAAAGCTGCAGGAGGATGAGCTATCAATCAATATAGTTACTAGTGACCAGCATTTATTTAAAAACATGAAATAGAGTAGAATCAAATAGAGACTATCATAATGCATCGCAGAAGGGTAAACAGTTTGGTAAAACTTTTATTCCAGAAGACAGACGATAGAATAGACAGATACATAAATAGATACATCGATAGATGATAGGCAGGTAGGTAGGTACATAGATAGATGCACACTGACAGACTGGAAGTCATGTAAAGGCATCTCCTACCTTAGAAACACTGTGTATCAGAAATTAGGTGGTAGAATAATAATACCACCAATAGGCATAACCCACTGGACTGTTTCAAGCATTAAATGAAATAATGGATAGTAACTGTGATATAATAAGTGTTCAATAAGCTTATGATTAGTCTTGTCAGTAAAAACATAACCATTTCTACTATGCTTTACCACCCATAAAAGAGCAAGGGCTGCCTGCATCTTAGAGTTTTACAAGCCTTAAGGATCTTTCAACTTTATCTAATCTAATAGTTTCTAAGATTAAACTCCACTGTGTAAAACAGATAAACGCAGACTGGATGAAGTGAGGCAAGGTTCTGGTCTCTAAGCTCAGCCTGCCGTTTTTGATCACCCAGGCATCAGTTCCAAGTCACTCTTTCCTGACTACTCAGTCTATACCTGTGCTTATCACTGTTTATATCACTACCCGATAATCTCTCTTTCTTTTTTTTTTAAATTTTTAACTGTTTCCACACTACCACCAGTAGCAAATGTTAGGTCTTTGAAAGCAGAATCTAATTTCTTGTTCAGCAGGTAGAACTGTGCCTAAAAGATAACAGACTATCAAAAAAAACTTACTGCATACATATAGGCAAAATCAAGAAGTCAGTGGAATTTACTTCAGTGCCCATCCAATCTTTCTTCAGATCGAGTCCTTGTTCTGTACCATCCTAATCCCCACTAAGAGATAATATTATTTTAAGGTGTCTGCTCCTAAGTGTGTTAAAATTTTAAGAGGACCTCTGATAGGCCCTGCAAGCCAGAGCTCAGGAGGGGCTGGCTAGGGACAGCCAGGCAGAATCACCAATATCTACAGAGCATCACTAACTAACAGCTATTAAATCTCTCACTTTCCCTCTCCTTCTTTCCCAGTATTCTCCCAGTTGTACTGACAGTGAATCTGGGTCTTGTGTCAGAACCAGAAGTGGGAGCACAAAAAAAGGAGAAAAAAAGCTCCCATGAAAATATGTTCCTTGTATTACATGAGGAAGTATAAATTCATGTATAAATACATATTGCTTTATTTGTGCATAAATCCGTTAAGCATAAGGCATGTTTTCTTATATTCACAAGTAATGTCTGTTAACCAGGCAGTTGAAGAACCCCAGTGCAACTTGTAGAATTTACTGAGATTCAGAAATGATGTTTCCCTGCATTTTCCAGTAAAGATAACATTAGGCTTTTTTTTTTAAAGGACTCATTTATAATCTTTTCCTTTTTTTTTTTTTTAAGAAACTGGTGAGTGAAAACTTAATCCTTTATGCATGGGAAAGATATTTGGAGTAAAGGAACATTCAATTTCTTTCTTTGGAAACAGTCTTCCTCTCCCCTCTTACCATTATAATCTAGTTTTCAAAAGATGGCCTACCCCTTGAATGGAATATGCAAAGGTACAGTGTTTGGAAAGATGAGTTTAAAGCGGGCAGGAAAAAGAGGACAAAAGGTCATTCAGAAAAATCTTAACCTGTAGGAGTCAGGATGCAGGTGATCAGAGTGCTCTCTGTGAAACAGCTCCTACTCCTCAGGGCAAAGATATAAAATCCTGCTCTAAAGAGAAATGTCACAAACATTTTACACAGACAAGTAGACCCAATTTTTTTTTTTTTTTTTTGGTTTCTTCCTTTCCTATCTCCTTTCTCTCTTATCTTCTTAATTTTCATACTAGACTGATCCCTCGGCCCCCCACTTTCCTTCTGAATTTAAATAGTCACTTAAAGATCTGTAACAAGGGGCTGCCCATCCCTGGGGCCATGTGCTGTTTTATTCCTAGCCGAAATATTTGCTGTTGTTTAGACATGAGCCTACTATTCAATTTTTACAGATCCTTTTTTATCAAGATTATAATAATGGGTTCCATTCTAGGGTAAGCAAATAATTTGTCAGAGAGCATACTTTATTCCTCCAAGGAGCATAAACTCTTCCAAGCAAATGGGATCTCATTAACTAACTTAACTGAGAACACATACGCATAATAGCATTAGGCATTTCAAGTGGCAACGTGCCAATTCTGGATTCCAGAAGAATCTAAGAAATAGCACATTAGTCTCTCTGCCAAATTTAAACCACATACACTGTAAAATACGAGCACAGAACACAACAGCTATGATGTTTTAGCTACTGTGATGGTTAATTTTGTATCAACTTAACTGTATCAACTTATCATGGAGTGCCCAGTTATGTGGTCAAACATTATTCTGGGTATTTCTGTCAGGATTTTTTTAGACGAGATTAACACTTGAGTAGGTAGACTGAGTACAGCAGATTCCCCTCCATGATGAGGGTGGGCCTCGTCCAATTATTTCAAGGCCTGAATAGATCAAAAGCTTGACCCTCACCAGAGTAAGAGAGGATTCTCCTGCCTAATGGCCTTCAAACTAGGACACCAACTTTCCTCCCGATTCCGGGTTCTAAGACATCAAGTCTTCCTGGGTTTCCAGACTCTCAACCTTCAGATTGCAGCTACACCAGTGGCTCTCCCGGGTCTCCAGCTCACTGACTCACCCTGCAGACTGTGGGACGTGTCATCCTTCACAATCGTGTGTGGCAATTCCTTATAAGTCTCTTAATTTATTACTATTATTGGTGTGTGTGTGTGTGTGTGTGTGTGTGTGTGTATACACACACACACACATCCACGCACATACTTTTGGTTCTATTCTATGGAGAACCCTGGTTAATACAGAGAGATAGACCAAGTTATATTACAAAACACAAATCCTTGAATTCTGTTTAGATTTTCAAAAGTTGGTATAAACTTTAACTTAGTAGTCAGTTTTGGTAAAGTTTCTGGATCCTTTTCTTTATATAATCCACCCTTCAATTTCTAATAGGTAACTTAAATTTAGATATTACATTTTTTAAGGAAAAGTGAATATTCTCCCAGTCAATAGAGTATTAACAATATCATTTCCTGACTCATAGAATTTTAGTTGGAATGAACTTGAAAGAGAAGCTGATCTACAGCTTCAGTGTTTGGAAGAGAAAAGGGGCATCAAAAAGGTGAGTATGTCTTCCAGGCAGTACAGCTCATCAGAGGTGATGCTCAGACTCAAATGCAGTATTTTAACTCAAATCAGAATTATGCTACTACTTTGCACAGTTTGATGTTTGATATATCCAAATAAGATTTACAAACCCATCTGAACTCTACCCCATTTCAGAGTTCCATGACAATAAATGAGAGGAAGAACAGAATTACGAAGAGAAATTCTCCCTTGGAACTTTTCAAATCCTCTCTCCCAGCAAAGCAAGGCACATACCCTGAGCAGTATCAGGTCATTGTTTCTGAAGCTGGTTAGAAATCTACTGATAATATTTCATTACCTAGCACATCAAGGCCTTTTCCAAATTCTAGCTCACAAATGTGGAGAAACTGGATTCTTGAGGGTAACGATTCATTTACTTCACCTCCTCCTTTGCCCTTTTTCGTGTGGCAGGATTGATTTCCTTTCTCTGTATAATTTCACTTGTCACTATTCATGACTTGAAAATTGACCCTCTCTTCTCTTTATACTTTCTTTTGTGAGCCAAATTCTTTTCTTTTAAACAACTGAAATGCACATTAATAAAAATTATTGAAAATGGCATTTATGAAAATGCTTGCTTTAGATTTTTTCTTACTAACATGAAGTACTGTACTTCATAAACCTGTGAAGAAATATCAAATTAACACCAGTACTTAAATAGTGAAACAAAAATCCATCAGGTCTCCAGCTCTAGCCCCATCTTATCACATACACACCCCAACAGCAAATTTAGTCTTTAGCTCCCTTTTATTCCACAGAGGAAAGAAATGGGGTCTTTGCCTCCCAATTTCTAAGGTGATGCCTAAGTTATTAAACTAAAAAAGAAAGAAACGTTAAAGCTTTCTTAAGAATTGTAAGAAAATAGGCTTTCTAAAATTCTGGCAGGCTGGAGAGACTCTGCTTTGTACCCTAATATGAAGATTGAGTCTTCTTGGAGCTGAGTTTGGTTGAAATAACTTGCAAAGTTTGATGTTTATAAAATTTCCTTGTGCCCAAGTATTACCAGTGAATATTGTTCCAAATTGATGATGTAAGACCCGGGAGTATTAAGGGAGGAACCAAGCTTTCTGGGTTGGGCAAGCCTCTATCATGTGTAAATGGTGACTCTGACCATGTCACCCTGTGACCCTGCCACAGACTTTAGGGAACAAGGAAAGCTACACCGAGATTCACTGCTTTAGCTGTGATCACTATCTTCTCCTTCTAGTTTATCAGGTTACTTCTTCAGGTTATGGGAGTTCTGAGGTTTTTCTGAAGTAGACATTCCAGTTCCTGGCATCTACTGCTTAAATTATTAAATAATTCAACAAATTTATTTCTTTTTTTTTCTTGGCATGAACATGAGAACAATAAAAACCTAGGGAAAACCACAGAGATCTTAATACTTTTCTAAATTGCCTCATGCAGACAAATCAACTGTCAAAAGCATAATATTCCACCAAGTAAGAGTTCATCTGCACACAATAATGAAGTATTTTTAAAAAAATTTTTCCAAGCCTTAAGTGACTTGCAGGCACATTAGCTAAAGTGAGCTTGAACTATCAGGAAGAGGAAACACTGCTTAGTATATATTTACTGTAATTTGGGTATGTTATTCAAGTATCTTGAGTTTCAGTTTCTTCACCGGCAAAGTATGGAAATAATATCCACTCTGTAGACTTTCTGTGAGAATTAAAGAGAATAAATCAAGGTCTTAGCAAAGTACTAGACACTAGATGGAAACATAGTTTTCATTTTTAAGAATGTATTTGCAAAATTCATAGAGAGAACAGCCAGTGCAAGGCTTAGAGTGGCTAGATTTAAGTTCGATATCGTACCCATCTGGAATCTGAGAAGAAATGGAAGAGTGGAGCCAGAATCAGATTAAAGGGGGATAAGAGACAGGTTTGGACATTGAAAAACTACAGAAGGTCAGAATTAAAAAGTACCTGATAATTTTTTTGCTTAGATGGAAATATAAGAAAAAGCATTCAATTTGGCTTCTGGGATCCCAATGAAATGACCAGTGGACATCACAACTGGGTAAAATGGGAACCTGGGCTGGGAAACAAGAAGAAATGCCAGTCATGTACCAGATACATCAAAAATTATCTGCTACGTACAGTGCAAATATTAAAAATAAAGCAAGTTAGAAAAAGACCTTCCCCCTGCACTACGAGAAAGCACAGTGTTCTGGGAACCCCATATTGAACCTCCTGAACACCTACCACTCCAGCGAGAGGGCTTGGAAGTCCTATCACCCCTGGAGCAGTCAGAAAGCACACCACTCAGAATCCTCGCTGATTCTGAAGAGCAGCCAAAATTGCAAGCAGATGTAATCAGTGAGTCAGGTATCCACAAGAGCACAGCCAGCAGGAATTTAGACCACTGGGCCTCTCCGTGGTGTAGACAACATAGGACGTGGTACAGACAACAGTTTTTCAGGGCATAGCCACAACTTGTGCCTGGCTTAGAGAATTTACCTCTGGATTTACTAACATGGGAGTTTTTTGAGAACTTGATCAGAACAATTTCATTAAAAATAGTATCAGTATCTTTTTAAACATAAAAAATAATTTTAAGACCAAACTGAAGAACTTAGTAATACCCTGTGTTGGTGAGAGTATGGGCAATTGGTACTCTTATTCATCGATATAAAGAAGAAAATTTTTGTGGAAGGCAATTTAGCCTAAAAACTGTCCATAGTCTTTGAACCAATAAACTGAAACAGAAATTTATCAAAGGAGAAAGATACAGGTGCACACAAGAATTTACATTCAAGGACGTGTTCATCTTTGCTGACTTAAAGTGGCAAAAAACAAACTGGACATGCTCCGTCATTCCCCTCTACATATTGCCACTCTATGTGCTATTTTACCTGCACAAAACAAGTTCTCCTCCTTTCCTAACGGGCTTCTCCTTTCTGACTCAGCTTGTGCCTCACCTACTCTCGAAGCTTTTCCTGACATCCCAGGCTGGATCAACTCTAAATGTCATGTCTTCTGAATTCGCATAGAGGTCTCTGCATATTTTTTTTTAATCACTGCGCTTATCACATTACATTAAATCTGTCTTTAATGTAATGAGTGACTTTCTTCTGTATTGAGCCACAAAATCCTGAAGTACTCAAAAATAGTTTCTGAATTGAACTGAACTATGTAACAGAATAGGGAATACAGAAGAGACAGTTTGGAGGCAGTCAAGTGTTCACTTTTAGATATACTGAGTTTGCAGTAATGGTAGAATATTCAAATACAGATTTCAAGGAGAACTTTGGAAAACTAGCAGGTGGGAATTCACACTTAAGGATCAGGAAAGAGGCCAGGACAAGAGACATTACACATGAACTCTAGTTATTTATTTAGAGGTAACACTTTAAATATGGATGAGAATATCAAAGGAAAACACAAAAAAAGAAAAAAGAAAGCAGCAGAAAGAACCTTTGTGAACTCCTGCACTTAACCAGTGGAAGGAGCAGCCAGAGGGTTTGGAAGAGACTTGAAGAGAACAGTATCACCAGAGCCAAATAACAGAGTCTCAAAGAGGAATAATCCACTTGTTTGTTTTATTGTTGTCTATGGTTAGAGTAGTGATTCTCAACCTGGGATTATTTGTCCCCAAGAAAACATCTGGCAATGTGGGAAGACATTTTCTGCTTGTCACAACTGGGGGAGTGGGGATGGAGGGCTGGGGACGCTACTGTCATCTAGTGGGTAAACGCAAGAGATGCTCCCTATATTACTTTGCTATGACTATCATAACCAAGTAGCTTGAAGACCAGAAATTTATTTTCTCACAGTTCTGGAGGCTGGAAGTCCAACATCAAAGTGCTGCCAGAGCCTAGTTTTTCCCAAGGCCTCTCTTCGTGGCCTACAGATGGCTGCCCTCTTGCTATGTTCTCACATGGCCTTTTCTCGGTGTGTGTGCTCCCCCAGTGTTCTTCTGTGTGTCCTAATCTCCTCTTTTTATGAGAATACTAGTCAGGATGGATTAAGGACCACTCTAATGATGTCAATTTAACATAGTTATTTTTTAAAGAATATCTCCAAATACAGTCACAATCTGAGGTACTGGGGGTTAGGGTTAAACATATGGATTTGGAAGGGACACAACTCAGTCCATAACACTCTTCCCTTTGGACCCCCCAAATCCATGTCCTTCTCACAAGCAAAATATATTGACTCCTATCCCAAAAGCCCAAGTCTTAACCCACTCCAGCATCAACTCTAAATCTGAAATTTCAACTAAAAATCATCTAAGTGTGGATGAGACTCAAGATATGATTTAGTCTGAGGAAGAAATTCCTCGTCAGCTATGATTCTGCAAAACCAGAGAAGTAATATGCTTCCAACATGTAATGAAGTGACAAGCATAGGATGGACTTTCCCAGTCCAAAAGGGAGGCATCTGAAAGAAGAAAGGAGTCAGAGGTCCCAAGCAAGTCTAAAACCTAGCAGGGAAAATTCCACTCAATTTTAAGCCTCAAGAATTTTTTTCTTTGGCTTGATGCTCTGTCCTCTGGACCCACCAAAGTGACAGTCCCAACTTCTGGGCCTACCGGAGGACAGTGTTGACCCCGAACCCCTGCGTGATAGCCTTGCCTGCTACCATGGAGGGCAGACAGCCTCATTTCCTCACGTCTGTGTCGGGAGGGGTAGCCCTGCCAATCTCTTAACTGCCTTCAGGGTCATTATTCCCTGTTCTTGAAGAACAACTGTTTTTAGTCAGCGCGATCGGCCTATCCTGGAGTCCAAGAGCCTTTCATTTTGTCCCATCTCTATTCTCTATTTCCTTTAGTGCAAGCTGGATGTGTCTCTGCTGGCATAGTCCCATCTGTATTCTTGGCTTCTGCTGAGATAGCTGATTGGATCCATGGGTCACATCTGTAATCTCCTTATGAAGTGATTGTCCTACTATACCACTGGTGTACCAGAACCTTTTTCATTTCTTTGCAATATGGATAGGCTAAGAATTCTCCAAATATTTAAGTTCTGGTTCCCTTTGGCTGAACAATTCTTCAACGTATCTCTCTCCTCTCAAATTTTACTATAAGCAGCAAAGAGAAGCAAGATTGACATTTCAGTGCTTTACTTATATATCTCCTCAACTAAATATCCAAGTGCAACATTCACAAATTTTATCTTTTACAAAACATTAGAGCACAATTAAACCAAGTTCTCTGCCGCTTTATAACAAGGATCACTTTTCCTCCAATGTCTAATAACATGTTCCCCATTTTCACCTGAGGCCTCACCAGAAATACCCTTACTGCTCATATTTCTAATAACAGTCTCTTGAATACGATCTATACTTTTTCTAACATGCACCTCAAAATTCTTCCAAGCTCTACCCATCACCCAGCTCCAAAGCAACTTCCATTTGTACGTATTTGTTACAGCAGCACTCTACTTCTTAGTACCAAGTCAGCAATCCCCAGAGGAACAGAACCAACAGGATGTGTACACAATTACAGAGAAAGAGATTTAAGGAATGACTTATCGAACTGTGGAAGCTTGGCAAGTCCAAAATATTACAGGCCCACAAGATAGTTCTTTTCAAACTGGAGACTCAGTTGCATTTCAAGTCCAAAGCCTATCTGCTGGCAAAATTCCTTCTTGTACTTGTGAGATCAGTCTTTGTTCTGTTAAGACCTTCACCTGGCTGGATAAGGCCCACCCACATTACGAAGGACAATTTGCTTTACTCAAAGTTCACTGATTTAAATGTTAATCTCATCTAAAAAAATACATTCACAGAAACATCCAAAATAATGTTTGACCAAATATCTGGGCTCCATGGCCCAACCAATTTGACACATAAAATTAGCTATCACATTGCGTTATCCTGCAATGCACAAGACAGTTCCCTGCAACAAAGACTTAACTGGCCCAAAATGTCAGTAGTACTGACATTAAGAAAGTCTGGTCTGGAAAGGTGAAGAGATTATTAGAATGGTCATTACATAAACAACAAAGCCCACAACAGAAAAAAAACAGAATTTAGACACCTTGGTGGCAAAACTGCTGGTACATTCTCTTTGCAGGTCACTCCCTCAAAGTTCTCAATAGAAGTGCTTAGAGAATAGAGGGTACTCAAGAAATGTCACTGATTGACAATAAGTGGACTACATGACTGGGAAAATGAGAGAAGAAATAACGCCAGTATAAGTTTTATTTGGTTTCATAATATTTCATGGGAGAATTTTTTACTTGGCCCTGGGTTTAACGTATTCATTTTAAAAGCTGACTATTAAAATAAGAGACTTAGCTTATTTTCACCCTTTCAGCCTCTGCCGCTTTATAGTGTGTTTTCTGGTCACTGTTTTTACCAGTCTGAGAATCTACTATTGCCTTAAAGCTAAATTAGGGGCTTTATATTTGGAAAAAGAGTATTTTGGCCAAATACACCTATGTAAAAACCAGACATTTTGTTTGTTTGTTTTAAATTTTTATTGGAATATAATTGCTTTACACTGTTGTGCCAGTTTCTTCTGTACAACAAAGTGAATCAGCTAAAACCAGACATTTTATAAATTTAACAACTAGTATTCTTACAAATCAGGAAGATTCCTCTTTAAAAGGAATTGGTTTTAGTTTTCTGAACTAAAAACAAAAAAACTTAAAAAAAAATTAGTACAAGCATGAATTGGTGCTATTTATTTGGTTTTCTCCCATGATAGCATTGCTTTATAGTGACTTAAATTAAAAAGTGTATCTATTATTCTAAAAACTTACAGCCTTGAATATCTTAATTTCCCCTGTACAAAAACTGAATAGCTCCTTCTGGTCATTTTTAGCAGATACAAATTGATTACTTTATGTAACCAAAGTCCTTCCACTGGGGAAAAAAAAATTTGTGCTGCATTCTCTACATAGTCTTTCATAATTCATCCTGATCGAAGCAGTAAGCAGAGCTGAGAGGGTGATGAGCCCACAGAGGCTTCATAAAGTAATCAATGAAGTACCAATGATATCTCAAAAATAGCTGCAAGGCTACCTGTGGTGCTTTATAGTTACAAATATGCTGTCAAAAAATAGATTCTCTTTTTTTTTTCCCCCTGAGTATTAAGCACTTGTTTCTAGGTATTTAACTGACCCCTTAGTTCTGCAGTTCTGTAAGTTTTCACTCACAGAGAAACTGAATGTTCACTTCTTTAGGGACTGACTGCTGGCCATACCTTAACCTATCACTTCTATTGAATACATACTAAGGTAATCCTCACATTTTATCCTGTCATTCATACACTGAAAGACAAGTCCTAATGTTACAGAACATTCCTCAGGCTGGTTGGTCATGCCTAAGTGGTTCTTCTTTGGGCTGAGCGATGTGAGATCATCATGGTGAGCATTTCCATATTTTTTATTAAGATAAAGAAAATTGCATAAAGTGCATTGCTTTCCTTATAAACTTTGAGTCATATACTTTTAGTTAAAATAAAGAAGACATAGAAAAGCTACTTTATTCAGATCAGCGTTTTTTTTTAACAATCTTAACTGGTTATCATTGATGCAAACTTAAGAGATAGGGAAGCAAAAAAATGTAAATTTATATTCAACTGAAGGTCAAGGAATACTTTGTGTAAGTGTCACTGACAGCACTGGTTAAGATCAGTCACCATAATCAACTACAAACCAGAGAGAAACTACTGGAGCTCTGAAACACAATGAAATCCAAGTATGTGGATTTATTGTTTCAAAACTGGCATTTTCCATGTCAGTGGTCCCCATTCGAAAGATTTCTTTTCTAGAAAAGGCTGTTTTCATTTGTATGATATTTAATGGCATAGTAGTCGTATTGTTCAAAGAAGTATTAAGTCTGACTCAACAAAGTAGATCTATACCTTTGAGGTGAACTGTGTTATTTTAACAAACTTTTTATTTTAGAATGCTTTTTAGACTTACAGAAAGGTTGCAAAGATAGTCGGAGAGGTCCTGCATACCCTGCATCTAGTGCCCTGTAATTAACATTTTACATGGCCTGTGGCACATTATTCAAAACAAGAAACTGACATTGGTACATTTATTAGTTTCCTAAGGTTGCTATAACAAATTCCTACAACCCTGGTAGCTTAAAACAACAGACATTTATTTTCTCACAGTTCTGGAGGCCAGAAACCCAAAAATCAAGATGTCCCCAGGGCCATACTTTCTCTAAAGACATTAGGAGAAATTTTGCTCTTTGCTTCGTCTAGTTTCTGGTAGTTGCTGGGATTTCTTGAATTTATAGCTTGAATCTCCAATCCCTCTTCCATGACCACATTGCCTCCTCCTCCTCTGTGCTTCTCTCTGCCTTTCTAAGGTCACTTGTCACTGGATTTAGAACTTCCCAGATAATTCGCAGTGATCTTATCTCAAGATCCTTAATTACATTTGCAAAGATACTTTTTCCAAATAAGATAACATTCACAGGCTCTGGGGATTAGGACAGGGACATATCTTTTGAAGGGGCCACCATTCAACCCCCTACATTCTATATTAACTAAACTCCAAAATAACTGTTCCATCAATGTCATCTTCCTGCTCCAGGATCCACTCCAGAGTACCACCAAGCATTTAGTTGTCATATCTCCCCCATCTCCTCTCATCTGTGACAGGTCCCGGGACTTGCCTTGTTTTTCATGACCTGGAGAGTCTTGAGGTGTACTGGCCAGCTATCCCATAAACCACCAATCTGGGTTTGTCTGATATCTTTCTCATGGTTAGACTGGGTTTATAGGTTGCGGGGGGAATACTTCAGAGATGAACTGCTTTTCTCATCATATCATATCAAGGGTACATGATATCCCCATGACATTACTGGTGATGTTAACCTTCATCGCTTGTTTAAGGTACTTTTTGCTAGGTTTTCCCATGTTAGCATTACTATTTTTTTTTCCTTCCCCTATTCCATTCGATGGAATCAAATCACTAAGTCTACCCCATGATGGGTAGGGGAATGGGGGAGAAGGGATTAAGCTTCACCTTTTACAAAGCAAAATAACTACATATATTATAGGGAATTCTTTTGTAACTTCTCTCCCACTTATTTTCAATCATTTATTCATATCAGTATAGATGCACATATATTTATTTTATACTTTGGGTTATAGTCCAATATGTTACCTATTTTGTCACTTAAACTGCTCCAGCTGTGGCCATCAGGCGTTTTTTTTTCAGGTTGGCTCCTGTATCCTTTTGACAGGTCCCCATTGTCTAGGCTTCCTTGAACACTTCTTTACTTTCTGGTACTACAAGTTATCCCAGGCTTATCTTGTATTTGTAGTTTACTTTTCAAAGCCAAATAAAATATTTAATACTCAAGAGTTTGGTTGCTTATCTGGAATAAGAAGGACAGTCACCTTTTAATACCTCTTGGAATCAGTAAGTAAAAACAGTGGCACAGTTTCATAAAGTGATGATTAAACAAACAGCTGAGTTAAAGAGTTATGTGGGATGACTCATTGCTTTTCTTACAACTAAAACGTTCATGCCTCATGCAGAAGACTGGATGTAACACTGAATCCTAATAATAGAGTGAGGAACCTTTGACTCCAGCACAACCTCAGCTGACACTGTCAACTCCCTCATGGTACAAACCTCTCTTGGCTGTAGACTGGGCACTCCCTTCTCACTTGCTTATACCTTCTCTCAGCGTTTGTAAATGGAGCAATGTTGTTCTCTCATAAAATCACCAACTGAATAATATTGTTTTCATATAAGAGTTTTAGTCCTGGAGACCCTAGAAAATTTTTACCGTGTAGGTATAGGTCACATACCCCAGAAATGAAGTGACACAGTGCTGCCTGTGGAAGCTTATGCATACCCACTTGCAATAAATAGCACTGTGAAGGATGCCTACTTGTCTATTTGTTTATATTCTCCCTAGAAGAGGAAAGCAACGAGATTTTCCCCTGATTATTGTTGGACTTTCTGGGAGGCAGGCTTTATTTACTTATTTATTTTTATTTTTTTGCTGTGCTGCATGGCATGCAGGATTTTAGTTCCCCGACCAGGGATGAACCCACATCCCCTGCTGTGGAAGTGCAGAGTCTTAACCACTGAACCGCCAGGGAAGTCCCGGCTATATTTACCTAACACTGCTTGGTCAACAGCACAATAAAACAGGCCACAATTAAGGTACTATATAGCAATAAGGATAACTTCAATAACATGACATTTTACTATTTTCAAAACATACGTGTGTGTATGTGTGTATATATATATAATCACCAAATAGCTCTGCCATATGTGCAAGGAAGCTATCCAGTATGTTGTCTCCACTCTGGGGATGAGAATACCTGCAGGAAGACAGACAGGATTTCTTGGTGCAATCATAGCTATTTACTTACAGAGCACAAGGAATCAGGAATTTCTTCTGAATCATTTTGTATTACCAATATATGAACAGAAAAATCACAAAAATGTGCTATATATTTAAAATGCTCTTTACTGTTCTAATGGAACATATGAGGTTAATCCCAATGAGAAATATGTAAACAGCTACTAAGTAGTCAACCTTTTCTCTAAACACAAGTTGCATTTATATGACCCAATGTACTTACAGCCTAATTAACCAGACAGTTTTCCAAAATTTAGTCTGGCATAAATCCTTAAAAAGTCATTTTGAGAAAATTATGTGTGTATTAATGTCAAGGTGGGAAAATATGGTGTTTCTTCCTTTAAAACAATAAGTTATTTCAATAAAATATATTTTAGAAAATATGCATTGTAAGATTTTACATGGAGAGATATGACGTGCTCTTTTGTTTTTTTGGCATGGAACACTTTAAAAATAGTGTATTTTGCCTTGTTATTTCCACAAAAGCACTTAGCAACCTTTCATATTTTCAACATCATTTTTTGACAAGACAAAGAGAATTATAATCCGTGGGTGGCACTCTGAAATAATAATCAGGCCATTGTCATAAGAAAGAACAACATGTCAGCTGTTGGAATGTTCGCCAACTATACTTCTCTGAGAATCACAAGAAATGTCTTCATGACTATTTATGATATAGTGATTTTACTTTTGCTATCCAAATGAAGTCGTTAATTCTAAAGGGTAGGCCCTCACCACTCCTGAAGCCACCTTTAAAAGAGTGAAAGAAGGAGGAAATTAAGCAGTCAACTTATTTAGGATTTTTTTCCTCTGCTTGTCACATTCCTTTTTTTATCTTTTCAAGACAACTGTGATCTAAAATATCACTGAATATGAATTGTAGGAACTATCTGAAGAATTAATCTAATGTATTTTGATGTTTGGTTTTTAAGCACAGTTAGGAAATTACCATCCCCAAAATTGTTAATTAATGCTAAAACTGGCAATTATTCAGTTTCCCATTTTCAAAGTGTGGGTGAGCGCTTGATTCTCTTTGGATTTTCAGCCGGTAAAAGCAACAGCATATAAATCTGACTCCACTTCTTTTACTTCTGCCATAGACAAAGCATAAGTGTTGTCACAGTACATCTTCCTGCTTCCTTTTACTTATTACCTATTTGAGTCTTTATATTTAAGACAGGATTCAAGTAGACACATAGTCAGGTCTTATTTTTTTTATCCATTCTGATAATCTGTCTTTTCATTGGTATATTTAGAACAGTTCAAATTTAAAGCATGTTGATATCATTGGATAAATATCTACCATGTTTGTAACTGTTCTTTTCCTTGCATTTGTTGTCTCTTTTCGTTTCCCCTCTTTTTCTGCCTTCTCTGATTTTAACTGGGCATTTTATATGATTCAATCGTATCTTTTCCCCAAGCATATCAATTATACTTTTTAAAAATTTTAGTGGTTTCCTTATAGGCATTAATTCTCTTGGCTCATCTACTCTGTGTCACCTCCAATTGAGTACATTTCTCCAAGTTCACAGCTCCTTCCCACCACTGACCTTTCCATACGAATCTCCCCCTTTAGGGTTTTCAGCTGCTCCCCCTTGCTACCCATTCATGTCTGGGGTTATAAAAGCCCTACTACTTACGTGCCTGACTTCTAGGTAAATTTTCTGCGTTTAAGGCAGAAAAATACAAGCCAGGATATATTGTGATGGTGCCATAATACCATGTTCACAGCTCCTTTTCTTTCTCCCCGCTTGTTTCCTGAGACTATAGTATATAGTTTGTCTAAAGGAAGAAGGAACTGCGTTTTGGCTGCTCCAAAACTAACATTTACATAGAAGAGATAATTGCCTAGTGAAACACCAAGTATTTCTGAGCCAGGACGAGTAACTCTGCTCTTGTTTGCAGGAGGCAATTAACTCTATCAATCCTTTAGTTGCTGGAAATCCCTTCCAAATTCTGGCAGTGTTATCAGACCTACTTTGGGTATTACTGTAAATTTTGGCTTTTATTTTTATATCTGCATTTTTTACCGGGAAGTTAAAAGAGGATGTTAAGCACTATTTTAAACCCAAAGATGAATCTTGAATCAGTAATGACTATTTATTACTAAACAAATCAAACCCATTTTACCCTCCCATATGAGGCTCAACACAGAATGGCACTAACCTCCCTACCGGTACTCTATCTTGAGCTAACTGCCTAAATATACCTGAATGTCCCCAAACTTCTGACTGTTTCGTTATCTTCTATTAGGACTCCCTTAGCTCTAGATCTACCCATTGAAATTCTATATTCAAGGATTATCATGAATAGCTACTTCTCTATGAAACATATTCTGATACCTTCAAGAAGATAGTCTCTCTTTGGAACAATTATTATGTATTATTTATTTCTCTCCTTGTCTTTTTATAGCATACACAGGCACACACACACAGAGTCAACTCTTATTAACTGCCGTAGTTACGTAAGTTCTATAAAGGTGCAGTGAACACTGAATTAGCAAATACCGAATTCCCTGAGGGAAACAGAAGGTTAATTTCCTGTAAGCATTGGGTCACAATATTTTTTGTCATCATTTTGATCAATACGTAACCTTGTTTTATGTGTGTTTCTGTTTAAAGACACTTTATTTAGTATATGTTTTTGATTCATTAATATTGAATTCACACTCAGCAATACTAGTCTTCATGCTTGAATGAAGATTACCTATCACACAGTATTTTCTCCATAAGGTACATCAGAGCCTCCTTGCACTCAGGAACACTAGACAGCCCTTTAGTGCTACACTGGGGGGCGGGGGGGAGGGCGCATTTTAAAAACTCAAGCTACCAAAAAAAGCACAAAAATGCAAAAAAAAATACAGCACAAAATGGACTGCTAAAAGGACACTTGTTTATAGTGTGAGAACGGAAACAAGAAGGCAGAGTGCCTCCTTGTTCAGCCTCAGCAGGGAATGTGCATATCAGGCTACTCAAATTTTTACCACTCTACACATGTCTGTGAATGACTACAAAACACCATGATTATTGATTTTGGTACTTCAAATAAATTTTAGTGATTTGACAAATCTGCAAATACAGAATCGGTAAATAATGAGGATACAGATGAGTGTGTGTGTGTGTGTGTGTGTGTGTGTGTGTGTGTATGAGGCACATATGTGTATAATGGGGAGGCTCACAATCTGGAAAGAAAGATAAAAAGTAGACTGATGCTTACAGTGTGGTATAAAATATGTAGGAGGAAAGCACACAATACTGAGGTCTCATCATGAGGATACCTGGTGAAGCATCAAAGTTCAGGAAAGGTTTCCTGGAAAAAGTAGCCTGTGAACTGAATCCAGAAAGACAGCAGAAACCTTTAGTGTCTTGTTCCTTAGTATCTAGTACAGTGCCTGCGTACATTATAAGTAAACAGTAAGGATAAAGCTTTGATTAGCAAGGCTCACTTAGAAACATAAAACAGGAGAAAAGATATTTTGCCTAGTTGGAACTTGATATATACAATTACTCCTAAAATCTTGGAGACCCATTTCAGCCACTGCAATCACTGAAGCACTGCACTTTCCTATTGGACAGACATCACGCATGATGACATCATGCATGACTAAATGGGGACCAGCAGAGCACCGACAAGACTGACAGCAGCCAAAATCTGGGGAGACTCACATGTCATGCAAAAGGAGAGCAGACTGAGAAGGAGTCATGAGAGAAGTAGGAGAATAATCAGTTGTAGCACCCTAAAATCAAGGTCGAAGTTTCATAATGGAAGGAGCGATAAGTATTGGAAAGAGTCCAAGTAGGAAGAAGAATGGAAAGCATCCACTGGATTTCACAGCTAGAAGGTAAGTGTTGACCTTGGCAGGAAGCAATTCCAGAAGAGAACTGGAGGTAGAAGCCAGACTGCAATGCACTGAAGAGCAAAATTAATGTTGTTTGCGTGATTTGTTCTCTAACGCCAGTCACACTGGCCTTCTTCAGCTTTTCAAACGTGTCAGGCAGCCTCTGGACAAAGGTCTTAATGTTCCCTGCCTTTTCTTTATCTGTTAATTCCTTCTTAGATTTAATTGTCTCAGATGTTACTTCCTCTGCAAGCTCTTCCCTGAACACTACTAACCATGCACCATATTGGATCTTCCTGTACATATTCTCATTGCACCCTACCACTGACTCTCATTTCATGTCAATCTGATTATTTGAATAATGTCTGCCTCTCTTTCCCACCACTAGATGAAGACCGGAACCATGCCCTACTTTCCTGACAAGGGAATTCCCAGCACCTAATGACATTCCTGGTATGTGCTTTTTTTTTTTTTACTCAACTAATAACTATATCCTGTACCTGGCTAAAATTCATTGAATCCATTCTAAAAGTTTAAACCATGCTATAAACTGCTGTGTGCCCCCCAAATTCCTATGCTGAAGCCCTAACCCCTAAATATGACTATATTTGGAGACAGGGCCGTTTTAGGAGTAATTAAGGTCATAAGAGTAGTGACTTGATACAATACAATTAGTGCCTTATAAGAAGAGACACCAGAGAGCTTGCTCCCTCTCTCTGCCTTGTAAGGACACAGCAAGAAGGTGGCCATCTGCAGGCTGGAAGAGAGCTCTCATGAGGTACTGATTCTGCTGACCTTCACCTGGAATTTTCCAGCCTCCAGAACTATGAGAAAATAATTTTTTTCTGTTGTTTAAGCCACCTAATTTATGGCATTTTGTTATGGCAGCCTGAGCAGATTAATGCAAATAGAAACTGCTTTATTGTGGGGTACTAGATTGCTTACAGAATCTCTGGCAGGGCAAGGAAACCCATTTTGATTGCTTCTCAGGGATCTGCCACTTAAACCTCTACCAGAGCATCCCAGAGAAACCAAGTATCTCCAGCACATTTGCAAGAGCCAGTCTTTCCCCGACATGGTCACTGCCTCACTTACCTCCATTCTTTCTTCCACATCTCCTGTGGGGGTAACTGTTTGGCAGAGCCCAGGTAGAAAAGCCCAGATAATCCACCCCACCAATTGTGCCCAGATCCCTGCTGGTAAGACCTCTGAGCTGTTTTCAGGGCACTTCAAGGAGTTCTTCAAGGAAAAATTGAAGAAAAGCTGAAAATAGTCTATAGCTGAAAAGGGGACCAAAGAATTACAGGCTAGAACAGTGAGCCTGATGTTCCTTTGCCAGATTTCAAAGAAGCCTGTTAAGAGGATAATTTTTGAGACTTTAACAGAAAAAAGTAATAATCACTGAAGGCTACACAGTTTTATTATGAACTAGGTTTCTCAGAATGGTATGAAACACTGATCTCAGAATGACATTCGAGAGTCTCTCATACTATAACTTGCACAGGATTCACAAATGCGAGACAAGTTCAAAAAGGAAAGTAGTTAATTGACTGATAGCATCCTAAAAAGACATTTCTAAGTACCTGCCAGGAGAAACATTTTGTAATATGAACACACACACACACACACACACACACATCAGCTTGTCAAATTTGCAAATGGCACAGTACAGAGGCACAGGTTAAAGAGATAGCCTCGGACATTAATTTCTTTTCCTGCTGCTTTAACTGGTGTACTTCACTTTTGCTCCACTACCCTCAAACCCCCCACCTTGAAACCTGTTAAGAGTGCTAGGCTTGGATGAAAAGATCACTTCGACAACGTATCTGTTTGGTCTTAGCCAATTCATTTCATCTCTATGGACTTCTGCTTTATCATTTGAACACAAGGATCATTTCCAAGGACCATTTTGGGTCTCAATCCCCATGATTCTTAGGAAACCTCTTGGGTTTGGCAGCACTTTTGGTTTTTTTCTGAGAAAAGAGTTTTTAATCTGCTCTTACCTATGAGTTTTATATATCCCATTGATATGTTACTGAGCACTTGGAAATTGTTGGTTACAAAGGACAGATAAAGAATAGCATATCTTTTCTGAAACATCTTTGTTCAAGACCCCAACTCACAGCACTGTGCCTCTTAGTATAGTTGAATGATTTAAAACAAAATCAAACAAAAAACTGGAGGAAGGAGAAAGAATGAGGGAGATTATAAATTGTGTTTGAAATCTTCTAGTGATTAGCCTATTCCTGGAACTTTTTAACAATAAAAATGATCTTTAAATTATGTTATGTGTTCAAATCTCTCTGATTGAAATACCAGAGAAGGCTTAAGCTGAAATGAATCTAACGAAAGTGGAAGAAATTCTGGTAACCTCTCTGGTTGTGTCTATGGCTGGTATGAGAAAGTCTCACCATCCAATTTTCCCTTCTTTCTCACCACAATCCTCATCGCAATAAATGCTGCTATGATATTCACCAAAGTGCTTCCTCCACTGACATATTGGGCTCTCTGCAGTTAGACCAATTGGCTATTTTTATTACTTCATTTTACGGCTTTCAGAAGAACCAACTCACCTGTGACTTGTGGAGTTTTGAAACAAGTAAAGCAAGTAGATCATATGGGAAGGGGCATTAGCCATGAGTAATTTACATCTTGATATCAGGTATACAACAAGAATTCGAAATTTTCATTAGGAGTGATAGAAAGTGAAAACAGAGTTGTTTAGCTTCAGTTTCATTTCGTTCACAGATTCCAAATTTTGAGGTTCCAGTAAACACAATTCCCTTTAATCGTCTCTGCATGAGCACAGGTCACGCTAGTTCAAAGCTAATAAACACCTATGGTCTACATTACTTGTTTAAATGGTGCATTTATTCTGACTCTCTGTGAGAATGTCGATGAGCCTCATTTCATAACCCAACAGTCCAGACACTATGAGAAAATTAATCAGAACAAGTAGAAATGTAGAATCCTCAAATTCATTTCCAAAATTAAAAACCATCTACCCACAATTTATATTCTATATATCTGTATACTTTATGGCAAAGTACTTTTTACAGTAGTCCTCACTTATCCTTGGGGGATACATTTCAAGATCTCCCACTGATGCCTGAAACTGTGAACAGTATCAAAGCATATACAGGCTATGTTTGTTCCTAGACATACACACCTGTGATTAAGTTTAATTTATAAATCAGGTACAATAAGAGATTAACAATAATAACTAATCATAATTTAGATTATAACAATATCCTGTGATAAACGTTATTTGAATGTGTGTAACTGAGCATGATCTTATGAGGCCTTCCAGAAGAGACCCCCACCCATCTCCTGCACCTGCCTCTTGCCTGTAGAAAAACTTTAGTCAAAGAACAAATTTAATCAGAGAAATGAGGAAAATACAGAAAGGAAAACAGTCAAGCAAGACAAAACAATAATACTTTAGCCATTAAACAAAGTCAAGGACCTTTAGTTCTTTCTCACCGACTGACTATAGCTAATATTCTGAGCATGTCCTTTGAGCTGTTTTGCAGACTGAAACCCCCACCAGGTGGAAGAAGTTAACTGTTGGCCACCCACAAGCACGGTAGACCCCAGAAGGTTAATGATATGGACTCCTGATTACTTCACCACCAACCAATCACCAGAATGTCCACCAGCTGATCAAGCCCTGCTCCTTGAGCACTCTAAGACTCCCCACTAGCCTCTCCAGGGCCAGACGCACAGTCTTGAGGGCATTAGCCCACTGCAAACCCCTTTGCCTGGCAAAGCAACAAGCTATTCTTCTCTACTTTACCCAAAACTCTGTGTTTCTATTCAGCACAGGTGAAAGGAGGCCGAGTTTTGGCAACATGCGGTCTCTCTCAAAATATCTTCTTGTACAAATTTAATGCTTTTTCCATCTTAACTAAGCACTTAAGCACTTGTCAGGTAACTTTTGCAATCTGAGGTATGACAACAAAACTAGCACAAATTTTTCTCTCTTTACAATTTCAAGAGCAGAAGATTTGTTCTTACCGTAGGTCTTCGTAACCTTCTTCATACGATTTCTTTTTCCTTATTAAGTCACCTCTTCACTTAAAGGAAGCACTTTACAACTTCTCTTTGGCATATCTGAATTGCCAGAATCACTACTCTAGCTGTTATTAAGTAAAAATGGGCCTGTTTATCAAGTAAACGCGCACTGTGATACTGCTCCGGCCAACTCGACAACTGAGAGGGCTGCTAAGTACAAAGTGATGATTCACGGCTGGGCAGGAGCACGCGAGATTTCACGTCACCCGAGATTTTTATCTCGCGAGATTTCATCACTACCCAGACGGTGCACAATTTAAAACTATGAATATTTATTTTTGGAATTTTCCATTTAAAATTTTTGCATCCTGGTTGACTGTGGGTAACTGAGACTGTGGATAAGGAGGGGCTACTGTAAAATAAATCATAGCTAATGATCCTGTGCAAAGGCTGATAAAACTCTTTCTTGAGGCCATTTGATTTCTCAGATTCGCAAAGAGAAGAAAGGATGGAGAATTTCTAGATTTGGGGCACCATGTTTGTGAAGAACCCCAATTCATATTTCCATAGATCCCATGAGTACTTTCCCACCAACATGTGAAGCAGTGGGAGCTGAGAACTCACCTTAAACACCAAATATGTTCTCTGATAAAGCGTAAAAAAGGGCATTCAAATCCTTTTCCCCAGAATGCTGCACATTTTGATGTAAGATCTCTTCTTACTGAAGCATGCTGAAACTGTCGAGTCCCTCGCTGCATAACCTGCTCTTCATATTCTGCTGAGGCCAAAATGTGTCAAATGGACAGATTGCCCTGCCAGAGACAGTCAGATTTTGTCAAACTAAGAAAATTAAACCCAGGCCCTGTCATAAAAACACAGCTTATGAGTCTGCCGGATGCACCAGCGAAACTGGCCTCGCTCACAGCTGCAGTCCCTCCTGGCATTGCAGCATTGGCCAAATGTTGATTTAAAGCATAACCGAATCAGAAATCTCTCAAGCAACCTTTGCTTCAGTTGACACAGCCGACTGCTTTCGGGTAAGTGGTGTTTGTCAACCCCCAGTCTGAATTGCTGACCATAAAACATGAGATAATGAACAAGAATTAGCTCCAGAAGAGAAGTTCCAGTTGTCTGAATTTTTTTCCAGTTTTTTGTTTTTTGTTTTTTTTTTTGTCCCTCGGGAAAAACAGGAATCCTTTACTTCATCTTTCATCATGTTTTAGTATTTGGGGGGTGGGGGGTGGGGTCTATAGTCTGTAAACTGGTTTGGTTTTCAGGTAGGATTAGAATTCTAGTTGTATTATCATTAATAGTGTGATTCTGTAAGTTAATTTATGATGGTTGAGAATTCCCCATTGAAGAAAACAGTCAAAGATTAGATACATAAGAGCACAGCCAGGTATTCAGGGGAGATATACAGTCTAGAGCACTTCCTTCTTGGGTGTTTCTGGTTTGCCTTTATCCTGGGGTATCTAATGTCTGTCTGAGGTGCTCTGAAAGCTTATGGGTGAGCTCTGGATGGATTCTAAGGTTTCTGCATAAATCTCAGAATTCTTCATTTCCTCTGCATAAATATTCCAAGGAACAGATGGCTTGGAAATTATTGCATCACAAAGTAAGATAGAAATAGGAATGACCTTTCTTGCTCAATTACTAATCATCATTTGATGCCGCATAATTTGAAAGTAGCAAAATGGTTGTATCTATCTTTAGTCATAACTCCATTTCCAGACAAATCACATATGGTCAGGAAAGTAAAACCTAAACTGATACTCCTATATATGAGACAAAGTTTTTCTAGAAGGAAAAGAACTGGCCAATTTTTAAAAGTATCATTTTAACTAATTCTACCTGGGTTTATGTTTTGCTTTCAACCAAAAGTTTAATTTGGATCCAGTCTTCCAGAGCATTGAAAAATTGTGTCCATAATTATGATTTTATTCTTCCTGGTTTTAATGTGTCCACTCCCACCCCTATTCCCAATGAGGTTCAGTTATTTACTTATTAAGCAATCAACTATTGGGATGGAAACAGATTTGTCCTTACAGCCTGAAACTATGAATACACTACATATTATAATTCGCTAGAATTTAGTATGAACACATATATATGTGTGTCAAAGTAAACAGCTATAAAATTATTGTAGAGTTGGAAAATGAAGTAAGAAACATACTTCAAGTATCTTTCAGAGTGCATTCTTCCACGAATAATTCTCTTTAATTTATTGGTTAGATGCTTACTTAAGTCATTTCTTTAAATCTCAGGGCAGAAGCAACAATCTATGTTTAATCTGTTTTCCCAAATGCAAGAGGATTTGAACTGAAAATTTAAAGGTGAAATAAAGCTGTCAAACCTATTTTATGATGATTTGCAATTAACATAATTTAAATGACTACTACAAAACTTTGAGGTTCAGCTGTTACTGAAAATTGTGTTATTCGTGTCTGTTTGCTGATTTTCCTCTTGTTTCTAATCTTTAAGTCATTTATCCTCTATCCTTTTCATCTTTTTTTCAGCCTGTTGAAATAAAGCAAAAAAATCTGTTTTGAAAATGTATTTGTTCTGAAATTAAAGCTACCTAGTTATTAAACCGTGCCTCTTTTCTTTATAGTTTGCCTTTTAATTCTCTCAAGGCATCTGGGTAATTATTCATTTGACCTTCAAGTTTTGACAACTTTTATTTGTTATGAGCCTATGAATTCAAGATCTAGAAAAATGGTCATTACCCCTACATTACATTCAACCACATTACAGAAACAGAAGTGGTAAATATAATACAGCAAAAGTTATGGGCTTTCTACTGAAGGGGCCCAGACAACATCAGGTAAAGCACGGAAAGGGGGAAGAACCTTGAAGTGCTCACAGATGCAAAGAAAATATGTGCATGTAAGTTCTGATCTATGGAAGCTGAAGGAACTAGCAAGGACATAACCTGATTTTATAGCTTGAGCATTTAAGGTATGGAAGATAAAGCAGCACTGGTGATTTGTAGCTACCACAAAACATACCTTTGCTGCTAGTATCTGGCATCTTAACTGCCTTACTTGGAATACACTTTCTGTACTTCAGATTTGTTGTATTTCTATGCTATTGACAATTGAGTAGATAGTCTACTAGCCTCATAGGAAAAGGATCTAACCCATTTTTTTTTTTTTTTTTTTTAGTGAGATAGCTGTTAAAGAAGTAACAGTGTTTTTAGTTCTCTGGTTTACTTAACAGGGTGAGTGATTAAAATAGTCACCTAACAAGTGTGTAAAGCAATAAAATTACAATTACCCTAGGCAATTTGGGTGGTGTTCAGTCTAGTTTTTAAACAAGTCTTTCAGCAGCTGAGCCTCTTCTTCAACTGAAATCACACACAGGACTCTAGTGTGTAGAACTGATTAAAATAAGGTTGAGGCCTTACCCCATTCTTCTCCGGGACTTGTAATGGACCTCCTGCACGCACGCGCGCGCACACACACACACACACACACACACGCACACACACGCACACACACACACACACAGAGTGTGGTCCCTGAAGAGATCCAAGGGGCCCACCCAATTTGAAAATAACCCTACTAAACGGTCTCTCAAGATGTCTTCCAGCCACTAATTAAATGGTTTTTTCCTAAAGTGCTACTAGGGCTAAAAAAATAATAATTTTTAAAGATTAAATGGACAGTCCTTTTCAAGTGTCATTTTGTTATTGCCAATTTTAATTTGCCCTCTGAAGACACAATCCCATGGTCCACACTCTGGAGTCAGACTGCCTGACTTCCAAACTTAACTGTGACATTTACTAACTGGATGACCTTGAAGAAGTTACTTAACTTCTCTGAGCCTGTGTTTCCTCATGGATGGAGTGTAACTACCTTCTTAGAGTTTTTGTTTTAAATGAGTTAATGCATATGGAGCCTTTACAACAGAGCCTGGCACATAGCAAGCACTCAGTAAGTGTAGGCTACTATTATTCAGCTCAATAAAACAAGTACCTTCAATGAACAAGGCACTAAGAGTTTTAGGCGGTAGAGAGAATCAGTAATACAAAATCCTAACCTACACGGAATTTCCAACATCTGCAGGTAAGAATCCATGTGAGTGCTTAACTTATAAGCATTTATATCGTTAAAGGAGAGTTCCTGAGTCTTATGAGGCTCAAGATACTCAAAACATCCACCAATTTACCTGGACCAAACTAAAAGAGAAGAGACCAGATGTGAGATGCTAATTTTAATTCCGGGGTCCATTTCATTAACAATGACAGGTAAGAGCTCAATTGCTCCTAGGCTGTGGACTCTCTGAAACACTAGAACACAGAATGGGAGCTCTCTGCCCTCTCTCCACAAGCCTATCAACAGGACCTCTATGAGCCCAGGCAGAGACATGGCTAGCCGGCTGCACTGAAGCATAGAGCAAGAAAAAAGAACAAATAGGTCCTGCCTAAAAAGTGTATTTTAGCTGGTGAGAACGCAGAGTGGTGCAGTCACTTTGGAAGACAATTTGGTGCTTTCTTACAAAACTGAATGTACTCTTACCATACATTTCATCAATCCCACTCAACAATAAAATCTTAATTTTTAAAAAAATTTAAAAAAGGGTGAATAAAGAAAAAGTGTTTTTATATATACAATGGAATATTATTCAGCCTTTAAAAAAAAAAAGGAAATCCCGTCACTTGCAACAACATGAATGAACCCGGAGAACATTATGCTAAGTGAAATAGTCAAATAAACCAGACAAAGACAAACACTGTATGATCTCACTTATATGTCTAATCTAAAAAAGTCAAACTCATAGAATCAGAGTAAATAGAACATTGGTTGCCAGGGACTGGATGTGGGGAGGTTGGCAGTAGAGAGAAATTGGTTAAAAGATATAATGTACAGTATAGTACCTATGGTTAATAATATTGTGTATTGAAGTTCACTAAGAGTACATCTTGTGTTCTCACCACACGCACACACAATGTTAACTATATGAGGTGATGGATATGTTAAGTAACATAATTGTGGTAATTATTTTGTAATGTATATTAAATCATCACATTGTACACTCTAAGTATATGTATATCTATAGGGTTTACTTGTCAATTATACCTCATTAAGATGGGGTGGGGGGAAAAGAGAGTTTTACCATCTCAGCCCTGCCCATGCGAGAACCATCATCAGCCTCACTAGGGGAGTCCGTTCATCTCCGAAGAAGAGGAGCAAGTGATGAGACTCAGTGGTTCTCAAGGGGGTCAGATAGCGCCACCGGGGGGAAGAAAGGGTTTAAACAAAGGCCGTGTTTTGGGTTCACACACTCACAGGGAAGCTACACTGTCCTGAAATGAGAGTCACAATGTTATCCAATGAAGCATTGTCAAGGTCAATGTGTCTCCAATAAGAAATGGTAGAAAGGTGATAGAAACAGCTTCTCGACACTTCCACTATAGGCTAAAAGTAATGGCAGAAAGTCCTTTCTCTGTGACCTTAGGTGGGAAGTAGGGGGAGGAAGAGAAGCATCCTCCACGCCACCTCTAACACACACACACACACAAGGTGGCTTTCAGCTGGGACCACAGAGGTCTCCCAAGGAAAAAGTCAAATACCTAGAAGCACCAATTGTTTTTATAAATGTTGATATGTAAGAGGCAGAGGGTATAGTGTGGAAGAGGAACAGGGACAGAAAAACAGAAAACAGTTGAGATAGGGTAGGTGGAAATAATGTGTAAGTAGGTGCCAGAGCTGAAGAAGTGACCCTGGGTCAAAATCTATGGGGGGGGGGGGGGGGCGGGGGAGGGGGAACCATTCTGTAAAGTTGAAACCCAGTCTGTGGATAACGGAGAGCCACTGATCTCTTTGGGTCGGAGAAAGTGTATGCTCAGAGAAACAACAGATAAAATGGATTCAGCAGGTAATAGCACAATTTGGAAGGTTACCCTAGCTGTCTCAGCAGAAGGTATCACAGCCCTTCTTCTTCGTCTGCCAACCCGTCTCCTGCATTCTGCAAGGCTCCGAGCAACACAATTCTTCATAGTCTTTAGCATATAAATATACAGGTTGCCTTATGATTATAATAACCATATTGCTCTAAAATTACTCTCAACCTTGAATTACAGAGCTGAAGAAAACCTTGGCAGTTATTTGGTCCAGCCCTCTCATGTCTCATGGGAGGGATCTGAAGATGTTGAAGGCATTTTTAACAAGGTCATACAAATGGCTAATAACTTCATATGTATAATTTACTTCTCTAATTAGTTAAGTTCCTTGAAGACACATACTATACCTTGGGGTTCTAATATGTGGTTATTCAACTTTTTTAAACACCACTTAATCCAGTACTTTGAAAGTGATGCATCTTCATGGGAATATGTGTTGCCCATATTGAATTTTAGTGAAGGACACCTAGTTTAAAAAAAAAAAAAAAGATTCCGTTTAACAGGATTCCAGTTCATTTTCAAAAACCAGTTCCTACAGAAAATTGTAAATTCTTGTGTTTTCTCTGTGAAAATGTTTATAGACACTTCCTAAATAGGCTAACTAGATTTTCATGGTTATGTAATAACAAAAAAGTCTACCTGACGTCTTCCATTCACAAGGATTTGTGATATCAAGAGACTATTTCCCACAAATACAGAAAATATTGAATAGAAAAAATAAATTCATGAACAGCAGCCATGAAGCTAGGATATTAAACTAAGATATTTGGTTCTATTTGCAGTAGTGATGAACTACCATTTCTATCCTGGGTGTAAGATTTCAGCCCTCCTTTCTTTCTGGGAACTCTGTATTACTAGTACTTAACTTCAAGAGGTCAATTCTTAGAATAAAAATATAGCTATGAAATCTTTAGGCAACTTTGCAGAGCCTCTGGGAGATTTGCACACCTAAAAGTAACCAAGACTACAGCTTCTTCTAATTGCCAGATTACCCCTTCTGCTGAATAGCTACACCTGTTCAAGAATAATCTCTGTAAAGCATGACAGACACCTTAGATGCTAACTTTTAAATAAAGCTCAAATAGAAAGTTTCATTATACAACGTGCTTTAAATATCTGTCTTGGTTTCATCCGACTTCCAAAGTGACCTCTAATCAAGCTTTAGTAAATGCCTTTAAAAATGTTAATTATTTGATGCATGAATGCATTTAACTGGCTGCCATCCTGAGCTGGCAAAGAGAGACAAAATGTTTAGATGCTTTTCCCTAACCTATAGGAGAAAACCTCTCTTGTTCCTTCAACGTTTCTAAATTCTACATTTTGGTTTGAAGATGTTTTAGAATAACAATATCATGATTTCTTTTTCTTTCTGTTTATCTTGATTTAACTATTCAGAGGCAATATTTTGTATATTCCATCACTTTTCCTCAATTCTAATGCTAGAGATGATGATTCCCCTCTTTCAGAGGTTTCCCAAGAAAGGTGAAAACTTCCACCCCACTCCTAGCTGAGAAGAGTGTAGGAGGAACATTGCTTGTCTTTCTCTCTTTTTGAATTATGGTTTTCTCAAGGTATATGCCCAGTAGTAGGATTGCTGGGTCATATGGTAGTTCTATTTTTAGTTTTTTAAGGACCCTCCATACTGTTCTCTATAGTGGCTGTATCAATTTACATGCCCACCAAGAGTGCAAGGGGATTTCCTTTTCTCCACACCCTCTCCAGCATTTGTTTCTAGATTTTTTGATAATGGCCGTTCTGATCGGCAGATGTGTCTTCTTAAATGTAGTCACCAGTCCAGATTAATCAGCATATAGAGATATTTTGATCTCCATCTATATAATTGCTCCTTCCTCATTCTTTTCCTTCTCCTTGACATTTTAAATGGTTTAGAATTGAGATGTATGGATTATAATACAGTGAATTTAATAACAACTTCATAAGGAAAAATAATGTACCAAATGCAAGATCTACTTTAGTTGTAAGACATATTTTGAAGAGGAAAATTAGAAACTTGCACTCAGCTAAAAATAACTCCATGCTAGTTTCTGCTTTTGTAAAATATGCTTGCTGTGCCGAAAAGGAAGAACAAAAACAGGATGACCTAGCAATCAAATGTAACCATAGGATGTTTTGCAAAATATGGAATGTTCCACACCTGCTCTTGTAAGTTTCTGTTTGGAAACTTCCGTGCTCCCTAAACCAAGTAACAAATCTACCAATGCTAACTGTAAACATGTGCACAGACCCCTATAAAAGTAAAGCTCACCCTGAGCTCAAAGCCCAGAACTTTGGAGCGTTAGCTCCTCTGGGGCCCCTGGCTTAATAAGCTGGAGTTCTCCAACCCTCTGAGTGTGGTGCTTGGTTTCTCGAGGGACCGATTTCTGCAACAATTTCAATCTAAAAATGTTCAAATGTAGGGGCAAAGAGGCCTGGAAAATACAGCAGTTTGGAAAATATCTACCAGTCATATATGCTTATTAATCTATTAGTGAAAGAAGTATTCAATTAGTAATTAGTAATAAATATTTATTGTCTGAGGAAAGATTACATTTGAATTTTGTTGTAATATATTGCTGTAATAGTAGGACCTTCTACTACTGAAGTAGTAATGAATTTTTTATACATGCTAGTTCATAATAGACTTTAGATGTGACAGGTGTGTGTTCCAGAAACAAGCAGAAATTTGAATATTATAAGGCTCTCTCTCCCTGTTCACTGATATTATGTCAGCTATGGGGCCATTTTCCAACAAAGGTGGCAGCATGTCCTTCGACTGATGATTTGAAGTTTTTCAAATTTAATTGTATTTATTGATGACTCACAATAGTTGTTTTAGGCTAAGTCACACCCCACCAGAAAGGTAACGATTAGGTTAAAGATGCATAAATTGCTCATTGAGGGTTTGGGCTGCACAATCAGATAGGCTGGATGGGACTCTCTACTCTCACTTGCACAGCTCTAGGTCCTTAGACAAATTACTAACTCTCTGACAAAGTTTTTTTCACCTGTAAAATGGTCAAAATAATAGTGCATATTTCATGGGTTACTGTGAGGATCAGTTCATGAAGGTGATGGCCTAGGAACAGTGCTTGGCACATATTAAGTCTTCAGTAAATATAGCAATAGTAATATTGTTGTATTAATATTAGATTTACTGTACCTCTTGCTCAGCTAGAGAAGGAACAAAAGAGGGGGGAAAAACGGTCATTTTGTTTATATGCAACTTTGGTTGCTATGGAACAGAATCCATCCTTTACAGCTGCATATAGTAAGAAATGGTATGTTAACTAACTTGCTAACTCTTAAGTGTTTAAAGAGTGTCAAACAATGTCCAGTGGGATCTTGATCACCTGAGAACACGCTTTTGTTTTTTGCCATTATTTCCTTTAATAATGTGATATAGAAGGCATCATTTACAAGCCACAAGATGCTTAAATCAAAAGACCCTGTTTTTCAAAGTACATGTTTTCTGGCTTTTCCCAGATCACGGGGTTCTCAGCTCGAAAGCAAGGTAATTTCCCTCCTGAGCATTTCCGTGTACACTTCATGGCCTTCCTCCCTTGTCAGGTTTGCTGTTGCAGTTTCCACTAATCCCTGTGACAAGGAATAGAGAATTTGGGCCATTAACCCAGTCAAGGGCACTGGGCCACATTTTAGAGATTTTTTTTTTTAATCCCATACCTTTGATCCCAAGCAATACTTCTCAGCTGACAAGTCACTGAGCATTTAATACATAATTAAATGATATTGATAGAGAAATGTCCATCCCAGCTGCACAAAAAGGATTCCCTGTCCCCGAGATTCCGGTTAATCCCAGGAAAGCCTGTAACCTACCAAGAGTGGAACTCAAAAACATTTTCCATACAGATAGTGGCTCAAACATGTTTCTTTTCCTTGAGTAGATTATACATGCAATAAAAAATAGAGTATGCTATCCTGAAGTAGCCTGTAGCCTGTGTTGCTATCTTTATGCTACATGATTTCTTCATTCTAAACTTGAATAAAGACTCATCTATCTTTTGCAAATGATTCAAGACAAAAACCAGACTGAGCTTGAGCTGTGGAGCTGGTTGGCCCAGATCTCGGAGGTGTACCTGGATACACAGTTTTCCTTCATTAATGAACAACCAAAGGCCATTATATCCATTTATTCTTTACTCATTTATTCAAAAATTGAATGCCTACTCTGTGCTAGGCACTGCTACTGGGACTGAGGACACAGTAATAAATAAAAAGGAGGCTTGGCTTTCTAGTGCATTTTGCCTTTAAGTGCTGGGTGTTAGGGACCTGATAGTTAAGCTTTTAAAAAGTTCTGACAAAGTTAGGGCTTACAGATAAAAAAGAAGAAAAGAGTTATCTTGAAAATGAGGAGCAGGCAGGATTTCTTCTCCCCTTCTTTCCTTAAAAAAAAAAAAAAAAAAAAAAAGCTAAGAATAGAGAAAGAAAAAGAAGAAAAAAAAAGAAATAAAAATAGTAACCTTTTCAGAAAAAAAAATCCTATTCTACATTTTATAAGAAATAAATAGCTTCTATCAAAACACTACCCATGAAGAGAATAGTTCAGGATCAGGCTGAATACTGAGAAATTTAGTGTTTGAAACATATGCAGGATTAAGAACACTGATTTTAATGAATCGAGAACTATTTTCTTCCATCAAAGTTTCTAGAACAAAACAGTAAGCAACAGTCTATCAAGAGACAGGAGTCAGCATGAGGTGAGCTTGTTATTTATATATTAAAATGTTCAGTTAGCGGAAATCCAGGGAGTGTTTTAATTGTCATTCCTGAAGAGAAAAATGTCAAAGAAAAAAATCCTCAAGTTACTCAGAGGCTGGGGGGCGGAGTGGGGGTGGGGGGGCGGTAATACATGATTAGAACACAAGCTTGTCCGCCAAGACCCCCTGTGCCCCAGAGTGAGCGTGCTGCCCCCGGGACAGCTACACCAAGCTTGCTGCTCACAGGCACTGCTTTCTACATCAGGTAAAGTAAATTTAAGAATTGCAAAATAAGAATATAGATGTGGACAATAAGTCCCCCATTTTAAATCAAACAACAGTTATCATGCCTTTCTGTGAGGGCACAGATGGTAGTAGTTAACAGATTTCTCCATAATCGTTAAAATGAAGGTATGGAGCCAGATTGCACTAATTGAAGAAAAACATACTTGCCAAAACATAGTAACTTTTGTTACACCCTCTACTCTTTCTCAGAAGCAAGATTGAAAGAGCTGAGTGACTTTGGAAAGCCAAACACAGCTCAACGCAAAGCTGAAACAGGCTCATACAGAAAACCCCATATGACATTGCCTCTGCTCGGATGGTAGAAATACTTTAAATTCACAGGTACAAAAGTGAACTCTTGTTCATACCACCTTTCACACAAGTTGCTTCCTCGCTGTTCCCCAGCTCAAGCAATAGCACTGCAAACTACCAAGCTTCCTGAAATACAATCAACTTCAATTCCTCAAACTCTCTTGCCCCTGGACACCTAACCCATCATTCACCCAATATCAAATCCTGCCGATTTTACGACCAGAAAGCATCTTGAATCAATCTGTTTTTCTTGCCACTACCTTAGCTTACTTCATCTAGCAGAAGAAAGAGTAATCATCTCTGAAGGAAGATAGCATCATATGGAGATGCTACAATTATTTTACGCATGGTAAATGACATTCAATTAAAATAATACTCGGAAGGACAAGGAACAGGATTTTGTAACTAAAATACAATGAAACAAAAACAAAGAAACAGACCTACCTCAAAATGAGATATTGGGCTTAGACTATGAAAAATCTAAAATAATTGTAATTACTATGTGTAGAAAATAGAGGAAAAGATGATGGAAATAAATTAAAAGATGAATTCCTTTAGATTGTGGGATAACTAATAAAGAACACAATATAAATTCTAGCATTGAAAAATACCATAACATATGAAATCCTTAATAAACAGGTTTGTACATTTGATATAGAAGAAAAGAGAATCAGCAAACTAGAACATTGGTTATTATAAACTAAACTGAGAAAAAAAGGAAAAAGAATATAGAACCAAGTGCAAGAGGTAGATAAGAAACTATGAAAAAGGAGTAAAAATATAGAACCAAGTATAAAAGACAGTTAGGAAACCACGAAAAAAAAATCCAGAGGAGGAGGAAAATAATCAGAAAAAAAAGGTGATATTTAAAGAGACATTGGCCAAGAATTTTCCAAAATTGAAAAAAAAAGACATCAGCTCACAGATTCAAGAAGCACATGTAGGGTAAATTCAAGAGAAATATACCTAGACAGATCACACTGAAGTGGCTAAAATGGGGGGGGGGGGGGGGGGAGTGAATTTTAAACAGTCAAAATAAAAATACATCACTCTCAGTGGAAGGAAACAAGACAGGAGACGCCTTCTCAATAAAAGTTAATGAAACGCAAAAGAGAATAGAGTGCTTTCTTTGAAATGTTTTGTAAAAAATAACTGCCTAATTAGTATTCAGTATCCAGTAAAAAAAAAAAAAATCCTTAAGTATAAAGGTGAAATAATGATGATTTCAGACCAAAAAAATCTATATGTATACACTAGAAGGAATGTATCTGTGTTTAACCTGCACTGTAATAATAATAATAATTAATAATACTAATAAGTTGGTAAAGCTAAAGAAGAATGATCCAGAAAAGAAATACAGAAATTCAGGAAGTAGGGAATAAGATGGGAAAGAGTGAATACGTAGGTGGATATAAATGAATATTGACTGCACAAAACGATAACAATGTCTTGTGGGGTTTAAAACGCATAGAAAATTAAGAAGCAAAAGATTTGGATAAATAAAGGTGAGTTTAAAGTTTCCATCAGTATCAAGGAAGTGGTAAAAGCAATAATTTGCATTAGGTTGTAAGAAATCATAATACATGTTATAATATCTGACAGCCAATAAAGTAATATGAGAAAATGTATTATTACTAAGCTATTATGGGGAAAAAAAAGAATAATGAAAAATTTATCAATCCCAAAATAAGCAAAAGTGATGGAGTAAATAGATATCTAATAAATATCAGTCAAATTTTTCATATCAAGTATTTAAAATAATATACAGAAGCTCTAAATTATGGAATATGTATGCACTGTGAAAGCAGTCACACTGAAGATAGCCTGAAAACCACTAAAAGTAAACAGCCAAAAACAAATGCAATTTTCTGTTACATAGAAAGACAGATTTAGTGCTTCTTTCTTAAAGGGCATCCAATCCCTCCAGACCCAAAAGAATGCCACTTGGAATATGCCACAAGTACCGTGAGATCTCAAACACAACCTCTTCCAACAGCTCCACAGGCCCCTTGTCCAAGTGGGCAGGATAACTCCTTGGCCACAGTCAGCATAACCCAGTGGAACAGAGAAGGCCAAGGTGACATCACGTTTGCTGCCAGAGGGGACCACGGAGCACACATCCCATCCATTCCACACAGACTTTCCTCTGAGAAGCATCACATGAAAGCCCTGCATTAAAACCCTCCAAGAGCTAAGGAGTCAGTGGCACACCACTGACGAAGCTCAAGTCTGTTTGTGTGTAAACTCAAGAAGTATAGACAATGCCCATCCACATTTATTTTTTGACATGATAATACTGTTTCTAATCATAAGTAGTTGTTCTCTAGTAGAGAAGAAATAGGCTAATTCAATGGAGACAGTATCCCATCACTTCTATTAAACCTACTAAACAATTTGAGGAAGCAAGTTCTGACTGACCTTGAAATATGAGTATTTTTCTCTTGCAGGGCTGTGAGGAGACATTGTTTTCCATTTTCTTTAATTGTAGCTCCTGGGTTGTCACTTTGTGTAAAGAAATTTTCAAATACAGAGGACTTTATTTCTCAAACACTTTACCCTTTGTCTTGTCTCTGTGACACATTCAAACCAGGTTCTAGATTCTTGTAAAAATGTAAGCTTTTTAGTCTTTTTTTTAAAATAAATTTATTTATTTATTTTATTGGCTGTGCTGGGTCTTCGTTGCTGCACATGGGCTTTCTCTAGCTGCTGAGAGCAGGGGCTACTCTTCATTGTGGTGCGCAGGCTCCTCATTGTAGTGGCTTTTCTTGTTGTGGAGCACGGGCCCTAGGCGCATGCGCTTCAATAGTTGCAGCACATGGGCTCAGTAGTTGTGGCTCACGGGCTCTAGAGCACAGGCTCAATAGTTGTGGTGCACGGGCTTAGTTGCTCTGTGGGATGTGGAATCTTCCCAGGGCAGGGCTCAAACCTGTGTCCCCTGCATTGGCAGGCGGATTCTTTACCACTGCGCCACCTAGGAAGTCCAACTTTTTAGTCTTAATAAACCTCTTGAAAAGGAAGCAGGAACTACAGAGGCAGATGATTTATTCATGCAACCTACAACTCACACTGACAGAATACAGAGCACGTATTTGTTGAAGAGGCTCATTTTGTCCACACTCAGCTCCAAACCAACCCCTGCAGGTGCTGGCTGAGCGTTGGTGCCCACTACCTATAGGGGGACCTAAAGGTGGGAAACACTACTGTCAAGGAAGGATGAATGGGGTAGAGGACACCAGAGAAGAAACCACACAGTGAAAATGTGCATATATACACATACAAGAGGGGATAAGGAATAGGAGATGAGACTAGTCATTCATTTGTCATCAACCAAAAGGAATGAGATTAAGAGTAACAAACTGCAGTTGAAAGGATTTTCATAGATTGTTTCAACCCTACTCCAATTAATAAAAGAGTTGTTTTGTTTGTTGCATTTTGGTTTTGGTTTTTCAAAATATGAGTCTAGACTAATATTGAACAAGAAGGACAAGCGTTTTCATTGTTGTCTCGTAAATTTGCCCTGTGATAGCTCTTCTATACTTAACATCTCAGATTACCTCCTCCTGCTATCAGAGAATTCAGACGTCTGAGATTTTGGACATTTTTGAAAACTTTTATATGTGTATCATCTTATCAAATCCTCCAAAAAGTATTTCTTCTAGTTTCATCGATGACTAAACAAGGCAGAGAAACAAAATAATCTATTACGGACATTCAGAGTCTTCCTCATTTGTCCCTACTCAACCCTAGCTCTTGTCTCTATTTCGGGCAGGTGATCCCAGTCACCCTGGTGTCACTGGGACTGAATTCCTGTCTTGTCCCTCCTATTTATGGCAAATACTGTAAGGAAGTTAATGCGGCACCCGTCTAAATACATTGTACCCTTGTCTTTTTCACCTAGCAAGACTGGAAACCTGAAAAGGCACCCTCCCCAGACTTTCTTTATTGACTGTGTGACAATTCTAACCAATGAGATCTATGCAAACATCCAGAAATTTCTGTGAAAGAGTTTGCTTCTCTGATAAACGGCATGGGGGTGAAGGTGGGGAACAGGGCATGTGGGGAGAGGTCCACCCCACTGGGAATATTTTATTACCAACATTTTTTTTAATTGCCAGCTTGTGGTGATAATGAAAAGCCCATGGACTCGGTCATATTTATTATTTTTTTAAATTATGCTGACAATGTAGCATTCATTGCACCTGGGCAGACCACTTCCTTCACGCCCCTACCTTGGTAGGCCTCTGCTCCTGACACAGGCATCACCCTTTCCTCCTCCTTGCTGCCTGCAATCTGACATTTGACTTGAGTTGGAGCTACAGTCACCATCTTGTCACCATAAGGGAAAAACCAAAAAATCACAGACACTACCCTCTATCCTCTGAAATAATACTAGCAACCATCCTCCCAAGATATCTGATACTTGAAAAACATAAAACCTCCAACTTTTATAAGGCACTAGATAGTCAGATTATCTGTTACTCATAATTATCTGTTATTATACCTAAATGTGATCCTTACATTTCAGATGTCTTTTGAAAGGGTTACATAATTGGGTTTTACTTTTTATTCAGACAGACAATTTTATTTTTTAATGTTGATATTTAATCCATTAATATCATGTAATTATGGCTATATTTGGACTTGTATCTACAATCATACAACTTGGTTTCTGTTGTTGTTGTCCTTTGTTTTAGCCTACCTAGGTGACCTCCTTTGGTTTTCTTAATCAGTTTTATTCCTTTATTATCTCATTTCCAAATACATTAGGCTGTGAAATATAAATCCTTTTACTATTCTTTTAGCAGTTACTACAGAGATTACAAAAGACATCCTTGCCTTGTTAGAATCAACTATTAATTGGTGCTTCTACCACTTTTCAGACAAGTTTTGGTTCTTAAAATTCTTTAACGCAGTTCACTGCATTCTCCCACCTTGTGTGATTTTGTCATTCAATTTGATACTTCAGATACTTTACAATATTAGAATATATTAAATATTTTCACAAGGCATAATTATCATTGTTTAATATAGTCAATATGTATTCATTCATATCCATACACATATTCACAACTTTTTTGCTCCCTTCCCTCCCTTCATTTTTGTTTTAATGTTGGAGAAATTCCCTCTTTGTCTGAAGAACTTCCTTTTAATGCCAGTCTACTAGTGACAAAATCCCTTTGTTTTTGCTTCTCTAGAACTGTATTTATTTTGTGCCCACTTTTGAAGAATATTTTGCCAGGTATAGAATTCTAGGTTGACGGATGTTCTCTTTTATCTCTTTAAAATGATATCAATTTTCATTTCTTTTGAGAAATCAGCTGTCAATCTTGTTGTTCTTTTGATGATATTACTTTTATTCTCTGGTGGCTTATTAAATTTTTCTTGCTTTTGCTTTTCGGTAGTTCACTAATGTGCTATTTTCTTAGTATTTATTTTGTAATTTTCTTAGTATTTATTTTGTTTGAGGTTCATAGAATTTCTTGAATCTGTGGCTAATTTTTCCGTTCATCAATTCTGAAAATTCACAGGCATTATCTCTTCAAACATTGTTTCTTTTACATTCTCTCTCCTCCCCGTCTGAAATTCCAATTACATATACTTCAGACTCTTCTACCTTGTCTCACATATTCCTTACAAGTATCTCTACTTTCCATCCCTTCTTCTCTGCATGCTTCAATCTGGATTGTTTTTTACAAAGCCTATCTTCCAGTTAACTATTTCTGTCTTTAGTTGTGTCAATCTGCTGTTAAATCTATCTCTGGTGTTCTTAATTTCCATTATTATATTTTTCAGTTATAGAATTTCTATTTGATCCATTTTATTGATTCAAGTTCTCATGTGAACTTCTCCATCTTATTTCCTATTTTCTTAAACATATTCATCACAGTTATTTTAAAATTCATGTCTGATAATGTCAGTATCAATCACTTTTGTATATATTTCTAATGTCTATTCTTTATCTTGTCCTGTTCATTGAAGCATGCTAATTAATTTTTATTGACTGCAGACACTTTATGTGAGGAAATTATAGAGGCTCTGAATATTTTCCACCAGAGACGATTCACCCTATCATCTAACAGACAGCTGACATAGAACACACAGAACATATCACATCAACCTCATCGTAGACAGAGCATGCTGTCTTGATACCAGGTTCCAGTCTTTTATGGAACCCCACTAAAGGTCCCAACCAAGAAGTTCCTGAATTCCAATTTTAGTTTCCTCCACACCTCGAGATTGCAAAAAAACTCTATTTCATATGCAGTTGCTTTATGATTGACTTTTCATTTTTCTGTCCTACATATACTAAAAATTCACCAAATGCCTCAATGGAAAACACAAGTATCAAACTTACTTCTCTGTGCTCCTTTCTCTCCGGGTTCTTGGCATCTCTATTTCTGACTACCTTGACAGCCTCACACTTCAGGGTTTTGTTGTTATTGTGTTGTTGTTGTTGTTTTAAGAACTTTCATTGAGATACAATTGACACAGTAAACTGCATATATTTAAAGTGTACAATTTGATATTTTTTTTTATTAGTAATGTATATATGGCAATCCCAATCTCCCAGTTCATTCCCCCCCAACCCCCCACTTTCCCCACTTGGTGTCCATATGGGTTTTTATTTCTTCCTTTGAATTCATTTCCATGAGATTGCCTAAAGCTTTACTAAATTATCTGCTTCTCAGCAGCTAGCCTCTTCAGGACATCTCAGCCCTTCTACCTCTCCTCTCCCCACCCCCTCACCAGACCCCTTCTCCCTCCCTATCAGCAAATGACTTAGGGGAAAAAGAAGCACACGGAATGTTAAGTTCATGCTCACAGAGCTCTCATTTGTCTGGATCCTTACCCCTCAAAGCCTGGCTAACTCAGAGGCACTCCGGTACTTTTCAAAGAGATTAATTGTTATAATTTATTCAGCTTTTCTAGTTGTTCTCAGAAGAGCCTTTGATATGCTCTATGATACTCTATCATAGCAAAAAGTGAAATCTTCTATCATATTCAAATTTTGCTTTATTCGTGAAAATAGACTTTCCTTGCGGGGGATGTGGGTGACAAGAGCAAACAAACAAGTTTGGCCTTGTCCCTACCATCCTTTCTGAAAAGAGATAGTAAAAAGATACAATATTATCACTATATAAGTTAAAAAAATCCTTAAATGCTATCTTATTTGAGAAAACTTGCATATAATTTTGTTCTTTTGCAATGTGGACCTCAGTGGAATCAGACAGGAGCAAACCTCCAGCATCCCTCTCCATCCCAGGAAAGCTCTACATATGTACCATCATCTCCCATGATATGTATACACTCAATTTCACTAAGGCAAATTTCAATTTACCTTTTTATTATTTTGTGGTTGTTAAGACCCTTTCTGATTGGAATTAAATGTCGATATCCAGGATAATATGTTTTGTTATCAGAGCGCCTTTACCTATTCGTTGTTTCCAGCAAAGCTAAGTATATTTGTTAGTTAATGGTCCTCATACCAAGAAAAATGTGCGGGAATCATCCATGTTTCACGTAGAAGTAAGCAATCTGCCTAGTTCATTTTCAGACCAAAGAGAGCACTTGAACTACAAATAAATATCTTCCAGGACTAGCGTGAAATAACACCTAGGCACGAGAATTTCTAACCTTGAATACAGAAATAAAAAGAACACATCTATATTTACACTATGTTCTCAAGAGAATGTCAGATTATTGTTTCTGGGCAACTAACCTATTCTTACCTATGTTTACATACATACATTGTTTTTCCCCAACTGATCTGTTACTCAATAGTTTTGTGAAAATCAAAACACATTTCCAGTTATCCAAATGAGAATTCTATTTAAATGAACCATGGGTTAAATCATTTTCTAAATGAAAGAGGCTTTCAAATTACTTTTCAGACATACAGATGGCCAATAGTATATTAAATATTAGTCACATTAGTGAGTTCTGGGCTTTCCTTACTCTTCTTTCCCTATCTATTAGGATTTAATCAAAGGGTTTGAAAGTATTAATTTCTTGTTAATATATTAAACCAAGGCTGATTGATAGCCCTCCATTGGGATTTTTTTTTTTGCAAGTCTTTCTCACTAAATTACACCTTGCCAGAGGATCCTAGCAGATAAGTTTTCACTGAAACTTGCAAAATGAATAGCAATACTTGACCTCTCTGTATTTATATTGACCAATCTGCCATCATTCCAGGCAGCGCACAGGGTACCAAATTCAAGAACATCACAACGTCCCCAGTGCTTCAGCAAGCAAAGTACCAGGCTTAACCACTATACACAAGTGATCCCACCGAGCTGCCTTTCTCTAGACAACCCACCCAACTTGGTCAGCATTAATTCAAGAATGCATAGTATAACGGGACCAGTGCAGGATGGGAAGGTTGGCAAGCCAGATCTAATTCTTAACTCTATCATTACAAACACCTAGGGATGCTTCTTAATCACCTAGACCTCAGTTTCCTTACTACCAAAATAAGGATTAATACGTTATATAGTTTTTGAGAATTATTTTAAAATTCTATGTGGATCTACTTACAAGCTCTAAATAATGTAAAGGGTGAAGAATGGTATTTATGTTACTATTATTATTATTATTACTACTATTATTATGTCTGCAAGCTTAATATAAAAGTACAGCTAGTTATCTCAAAGAGTTACATAGTACAACTATGTCTATGCTGCAATCAGTTACCCTTTCCTTTCAAGAAATATGCTCTGTGAAATAGCTCACTGCCACAAAATAATTCAATTGCTATAAGCTTTATGGAAGGTATATTTCTATTTATGAACTTATTTTAAATCCTGCTGCATTTAATTGTGGTTAACTGTATTCCAGGAAATAACCACTTTGAAAAGAGGTAGGTGTTCATTAAGGAGAAAAAATTGTGTTAATGTCACCATTATTCTTACACTGATTTCTCATCTGTATTCAAAGCTGTGTTCAAAGGAAGTCAACATGGTAAAAATGTGCTAGAAAGTGAGAATTGAATAAATTAGGTTCTATGACCCAAACAATGCCTCTAAAAGTAATTAAGGTAACTTGTACTCACAAAATAAACTCTGAGATCAAAAACGAATACTAAATCACCTGCATTATTAAAGACTGGCAACTAAAGCCTGAATGCTTTCTTCTCTGAAACCAAAAAATTATATTTTCTTTCCCTTCCTTCTTTCCTTCCTTCCTTCTTTTCTTTCTTCTTCCTTCCTTCCTTTCTTTCTTTCTTCTTTCTATTTCTTTAACACTTCTATTCCTTAAAGCTATTTTACTCAATCATTCATTATCTGACTTTATCTATAAAGTCATACTTGACTCCCAGAAGGCCAAGTGCTGTCAGTTACAGGAATCTGAGTTTGCACAAGGGATTTCCTCTGTGGCAGTGACAGGCAACAGATTCCAGGATACCAACCATTGATCCATTAAAACATCTGTGGAGATTAAGGTCATTCACACGACACATCGAACCCCTCCAGTGTGTGAGAAAATGTGAAAGTAGAAGAGTGTCTAAGAATAAAGAAAGTATTGCTACAAGTTGGAATTGCCAAAAAAAAAAGAGAATTGTATCAAAGCCTGATGTACTTGACCTTGCCTAGGGCTGCTGATGTCATTAACTTCAGATCATAGATTGTTAATCATAGTTAAGCAACATGTTATATAAGAGAAGCTGCTTAGTATCTTTTAGCATTGGTTGCCCTCTTGGTAAAAGTTTCTGAAATCTCTTCCATGTGTATAACACTCCATATGCTTTATCTTATCTAGTATCCCTCTATTTATTTAGGGTTTGTTAGGGTCAAACATATGTTGGTATATATTCTTAACTGTCAATTGTTACCAAATATAAGTAGTAAATATTAACAGTAGGGATGGGGAAAGCTTACCAGCTATTAATATATTAATGAAACAACCGGTTTTGGTTTTTTGTTTTTGTTTTTTCTACTTTGGTCTAACTGAGATATAAAGAACTAGTACAGTGTCTACAACAGAATAGATATTGGATAAATACTTGTAAAATCAATTAATGTGTTTATTAACAAGAAAATAATCCCTTTCTCGTTAATAAATACATTACTATTTCCCTAGTAATTAAGAATGGCACCCCATCAGTGTTTTTATTATACAACAGGTTCGTTCGTACAATGGCAAATGCTCTCCAACAGTAAGTCCACAGACGCTATTACCCATATTTATAGTCACAGGAAAAAGTCTCTGATACCTTTAAAATATTCCCTGTAGTCAATGGTAGAAATATTCACATGCTCACTTTACATAAGGTTCAATATATAGCGACAACAGTGGTGTAGTATCAGGGATTGAAGAATTCTGAGTATTTTTCTTTTCCTGTCCCCTGTATCTTTGCAACCTGCTAGTTATATATTTCAATTACTTTTAGTAAAGGCAAAGCCTTTGATTCCACAGTCAAAAAAAATTGAGTTTAAGATGTTACTAATATAAGTATTATAGAATTAATTCTATGTCATGTTACTAAAACAAGGGTATTTATTAAATTATAATATGGGAAATAAGTTCTGCCTCAGATTAGGAAATTAGCAAATAAATTTCTATTAATAGAGATTTTCAAAGGCATAGGCATATATAAAAAGAATTTGTTTTGCATTGTTCAAGTTGCAAATAGCAAAATATGCTGGAAAATATTTTACCAGCAGAGAAAAGCAAGAAATGAGCACACAGTTTTATTAAGCAAATGCAACCTGCAGAGATGTATTCATTAAATGCTAGGAAGGGGCCCACAAAGGCAACAGTGACTCGGAGGAGGAGAAGGTTGTAGTGTCATGAGTTTCCAAAATGAAATGTGAAGAATTACGCCCCCCCCCCCCCCGCACCCCGACGACACAAAATAAAATGAATACAATTTGAAAAACAGGAATTAACACTCGAGGCTCTTTCTATGAAGTCTCATGAATATTCACAACAACCAAGGCCCAGAAATGTTAAGCACCTCTTAAGCAAGGCCATTCAACTAAAGATTGAAGAACTAGGTTTTTGTAAAGACAAAGTCCAAAGTTATTCAGTTAAACCACCCTCTTTCTCTCATCCCTGAATGAATGTTGAGGGATTTGGCTTTGTTTTGCTTTGTCTTATTTTAGTTTGGGGATTAACAGAAATACCATGAATATAGTAAGCCTCTTCCCTTGCTATTTTTGCTATTTTAAATAATATTTTTCTGGTGATTAAAAAACCTATACTAGAAAAAGAAGGAAAATAATGCAAGAGAAAGAAAAATGACTGGAAATATCACTATGCAGATACAATCAATGTGAACATTTCAGTATCTGTTCTTCTCTTTTTATGTGTATGTATGTATGTGCTTTTGTGTATATGTATGTGTGTGTGTGTGTGTGTATATATATATATCTTTACTTCTTTAGAATGTTGTGACCTTTTTACTTGCATTTTTCCTTTGCAATTACGTTTGTTAAAGATAGAATTTCTAAGGCTGCCTTACTTCTACTTTTTGGTTATGCTACCATTTCTTTAACCATTTTCCTTTTGCTAGGCCTTTACTTTGTTTCCAACTTTGTTTACATCAATTCTCTTGATTTCATTTTTCTAAGTTATTTCCTCACCTAGAAGTCAGCAACTGAACTATTTAATCCACGAAAATATCAACTTTTTTGAAGAAAATTCGCTTGTAAAAAAACTTAAAGAAAAGGTGGAAAATGCTTGTTATGTTCTCACAACTCATTGGTTGTGAGTTTGATGAAGAGGCGCTTATGTATTTTTAAGCTCAGATACAATTAGACAAGTTTTTCCAACTCAAAATGTGTTATTATCATTTCTTCTGTAATGTCTTTTATTGTTTCTCTTTGGATGTAGTTGAGTCCTTTATACACTTTCAAGTGAGTTAGCTAAACAAAATAGTCACACACTGAGATGATAGGTATAAAAGCCACTCAAAAAAATACTTGTAAAAACTGCTATACAGGTTTGGCTTGTCTGACATCCAAAGAGTAATCACGCTACACACTGGGGCTTTAAAAGGATATATGATGGTATACTGTCCAAATATTTATAATCATCAAAAACATTCTTGTGATTTTGAAACGTAAAGCAAAAAGAGTAGACAAATGCAAATAATCTCACCAGCCTTGAGTGCCTTAAACTAAATTAGTCTCTTTCTTAGGAAAAAAAAAATCAATTTATGATAGTCAAGAGGATTTGATTATTTTTATCACAGGAGAGGGAAACAATAGGACCCAAATCAGTGAGACCATTTGAAAAAATATATATAAATGTACTTGGCAGATGATAGTACTGTGCTAACAGAAAAAAAAAAAAAAAAAAGGAGAAAATTCAAGTATAAAGAATAGGAGCTTTATGAAAGGATTAGCCAGAAATTGCAATTCATTTTAGGTTGTTGTTGTTAAAACATCTCTCAAGTTTCCATTTTTGACCCCGGTACATACCCTAGACATGGGGAAAAGAGACTGGAACTAATTGAAGAAGATGGAGTTGAGAGAAAGAATTTGAACAGGTTACAAAATAAAAGGCACAACTGATCAAATATTGATGCATCTTCGGCATCAATGTCATTTTAGGAACACTGGAAGTTCAAAGAAGAAAAGAAGTCATGAGACCTTCAAAGTCAAACACTCCACCTCACTTTGAAATTTTAAAAGCACGGATCCTTTAAAAAAAAAAAAACTATCTTAAAAATTAGAATTCTGATGCCTAAATGAACAATGAATGACGAATGCCACATTTTATTTCATATTTTGCTTTGAGTGCTCAGGGTGCCGAGAAAGTTTGCAAGAAACAGGTTAAAAAAATCTGCCCTGTTCCAGAGACCCACACTGGCAAAGGAAAGATTTCCAAGGCCAAATTTGGAGAATTTGATATCTAAAGAACAATTGCAATATGTGTCCCTTTGTTTGGATTTTCTATAATTTCTTTTACTCATGGGATTTTTTTTTTTAACATCGAGTTACTGGTTGTTCTTGTATCCTTTTCAAATCAGACATATGATCTTCTTCCTTCCTTCTCCCTTCTTCCCATATCTCTTCTCTTCTTTTTTTCTTCTCTCCTGTGGTCTTCTTCTTCATCTTCTCTGTCTCCTCCCCTTCTCCTTCTTTTTCCTCTTCCTCTTTTCCTTCTTCTCCTTCTTCCTCTTCTTCTTTTTCTTTTCTCCTTCTCCTCTTCCTCCTCCTTGCCTTCCTCTCTATATTTCTTTGCCTCCTTGTCTTCTTCTCTTTCTTTGCCTGAAAACAAAATCATACCAGAAGTGTTCATATTGGTGTAGAAAAGTCATGTTAATGGTCAGGTATTGACTGATGGTTGTCAATTCTGACAAGATCCTTTAGGGTGGGCTTGAAATTGGGTCTGTGATTGTAGCACTCCAACTTTAGAAAGCACAAATAAAAGGGTTTCTTTCTGGGCAAGACTATAGGTGAGAGCAGTGCAACTACAATTCTGGATCATGCTATTTGGATTCTTCTGGAAAGGAACAGAGGTGTTGAACAAGAGGATTCACAAACACAAGTATTGGAAGTTTGCCTATTTTTCCTTTGCTATTGACATTATTTTCAAAGTAAAATCACCATGAACATTAGGAAATATTTTATGCAAACAGCATTCAAGACGAAACATTGTTTTTATTTTCTAACTTCTGAATTCATTATTCAGAGGAAAGAAAAATGCAAATCGATTGCAAATGAAGCTGCCAATTAAACTTAGAAAATATTTTTTAAATATTCCCTTGGTGACAGAGGCATATTTTTTTTTCTACTTATCCAGATTCTAAACATGATAGAGGCCACCTTACAGAGAAGCATTAGGAAATGGTATAAAGGAAAGACACAGAAGGTAAAGTTAAGGGTCTTAAAATCAATCTGTTTCTTTCAAGGATTACTGATTTCCTTAATGCACAAGTTGGAAAGAAAAGTACATTTACTTTGAGCTAACACTGTTACTAGTATTTTGTGTAGAATGACAATATTACATGTTTCAAATTCAGAATACAAAACAAAACTATGTTGCTCACAATAAAAAATCAAATCATGTATTCAAAATGTGGCTGGAGTTTTGTCTTTAGAATTTACTAAAATATCTCTTCATGTAGATGAGGGTGTCACTCATTTTCAAGTATGTTTCCAGGATTGAACACTTTGGCTTTTTAATCCTAGGTCAATAGTGGAAATGTTAGCACAAGGAAAGTTAATACCGATATTCTCACCTTAGACTAACAAGATTTCTGGATTGCACTGGCAAACAATCCAATAGAAACTTAGAAAGAATATTTTAAGAGCAGGAAATCCCTTGTCAGGGAGAAAAAACTACAGGCAGACAATTCTCATGTCCAATGACTTCTACATTAAAAACAAATGTTTCGTACTATTGAAATCATTTCATTACCCAGCCCATTCCTCTTATCTGGAGGTAATTTTTAACAGATTCCAGTCTACTTTGCAGACACAAATTTCCAGCCACTCTCCTTCATGCCCCTAGAGGCCACTTCATAAACAAGCTAACATCGATTCAAACAAGATTCATTTTTTCCATCACTTTACACCCTAGAAAACTGATACAGACTTCCCCAGATGACGTTTAATACAGAACATAGGTTTATGAAGTGTGGAACCTCATTTCAAATGTACACATAGTATATTGATATAGACTTTAGGAACATTTTCAAAGAATACAAATGTGCTGGGTCTAAGGCTTAAGTGGTCCTTTTTGCTGAAATAAAGCTCATAAAAGATTTCAGAAGGCCAGAAAACTTTAAAATTTAGTGCCCTTTTCTCGAGATGTCCCAGAATGTTCTAATTTAGAAACTAAATTGTATATCCAGCATACAAATGTGTAGTATAAGCAATTCATTATATTAAACAAACTTGACAATGAGGACCTGATTATGAATTTCAAAGCCTGAATACTCAGAGAAAAGGTGCATGAGTAAAACCCATGAAGACAATAAATAATAATATACAATATTGTGTGAACAATAAAATGTCCCCCAAACTTAAGAACGTGATTAGTCTCAGTGAATAGAAATGCCTTCAGGGACGTGGTCACTCAAATTCTATATCCTGTCTGAGAAATGTCACTAAGGGATGTGATATAATAAGTAGAATTGTATCATACATTATATCTTTCTTAAAAGCTTGGCGATACACCCTCAATCACGCCCAGCCTTCCGTAGGGGTATGATATCTGCTGTCATACCCTTCCTATATAAATTTATATTTTATCCTGAGTAATGAGCTCCATAATTGAACTACACTATGCAAAAATAGTACACCTTTACTTAGCCCTAAACTCCCTTTTCTGTTTGGTGGTTTCTTACACTTTAAAGTATGTGTCCAACCTCAACCATTCAACAAGTGTTTATTGGGTGATGATTTCATGCTAAGGATTGAGACACAAAATTGAAAAGAAAATTATGTTGCCCTTCAGAAGCTAACAACTAAGAAATCCAGAATTAGGTTTAAAAAATGGGGGGGGGGGTGTTAGATTCAACCCTCCATCCCTACCTTCCATAATATCTTTATTTTACTCATGTCAACCATAATCATTTCATGTTAATTTATAAACATGATTTCTTTTTACAGAGACATGTCTAAGAAGAAAACAAAATCTATGCTTTTACTACTCAGAGAATCTCTATGAACGCTTTGTGTGTTCTCTCCAATGTTCCTTCCCCACCATCACCATGATGTTGATAAGTTATCTAGTCACAGGGTCAGGAAGATGTGAACATGCTTACAATAAGACCATCCGTCTGTCAGCTGCCATGGAGCGGGGCCAAGGGGGAACCAAGTCAACAGTAAACTGACCATCCCTCCACTGACTCCCAGGCCTTTATTAGTAGAAGTGAAATGGGACACAGAGCTGCACAAACTCCTGGCAAGATCTCATCACCACTGCATGCCTCAGCTCCGTCATGACTAATTCTCATTGTGCCCTGTACCCCTATTTATTTCAGACACATAAGAAACCCAGCCCTTCCTATTTTTCTTCTAGCACCCCAGCTGCTAATCTGTTTCTGAACATCCTCTCTCTCTGTGCCTGGAATTTATAGCCTTAACTTATTCTTAACTTGTACTTTCCCATCTCTTTAACTTGTGACTCCAGAAACTCATTCAGTCTCTCATTCAATACCCTATATCCTCAATATGTTTTAAAAGTAACTTCCTTTACTTTTTGCTCTGAAGACACTGCTTCCTATGCAGCCTTCTTTGGAACTGAAATATGTGTCTTTCTTAACCTCACTGTTGCTTCTGAGTCATTCTCCTTCCTTCTCCCTATAAACATTGATATTTGAATCTCTTGTGATTGGACTAAACAAGCCGGAACACCTCTAAAACTTGTCACTCCCCTTATCCTGAAGGAGGCTAGCTATTCCCTTGACCTCCAGTTCACCACATGCTCCTAGTTTTCCCTCTAATTCAATGGCTACTTCTCAGCCTCCTTTGCTGATTTGCCCCATTTGTGATCTCTAAATGTTAGAGGTCCTTGGGCCTTAGTCCTTGGATCCAGGTCTAATCGTAATAACCTCTCGAAGATCCTTCTTGAATTTTTCCATCTAAATTAAAAGTGACTTCATCCTTTCTGTTACTCAAGCAAAATTCAAGTCATCTTGTGGCTGTCCTTGACTCCTCTATTCTATTTTGATGCTTATGCCATTCATCCACAAATCAACCTCCTAAATACTGGGTTTCATCTCTGACATGTACCATTTTTTAACATTTTAAGATTATCTGAAATTGGTATATGATAAAACCAGTGGCAGGTCATATTTTAATTGGAGGTTCTAATTTATAACCTAAATTATATTGTTTCCTTCTTGGTTAAAAATTACATTAAAGCATGCTTCTACCCTGCCTAAAATCTTCCAATGGATTCTATTTTGTACCAGATAAAACCCAAAGTCATTACAATAACTAAAAAGGGCCTATAATTTTGGATCCCCTTACTCCTCTAAATTAGTTTTCCCCTTGCTCCGTCTGCTCAGCCCTCTTGGCCCCTGGGCACTCCCACTTCAGGTACTTAGCACTTACTTTTCCCTCAGCCTGGAATGCTTTTCTTTCAGGTATTACACGTCTCATTCTCTCACTTCCTTCAGAACTTTCAACAAATATCACGTTCTCAAGCCAAGTCTTCCCTGCCTGCTGTATTTAAATTGCAACATCCTTCCCGCCAACATCCCTTATTGCTCTTCCTTGTTGTATTTTTCACCATAGCAGTCATTGCTTTATGACATATCATAAGGGGCAAAACTTACTTTCTTTCTTTCTTTCTTTCTTTCTTTCTTTCTTTCTACTCTTTCATTCATTTCTATATCCTTAGTGCTAAGTCTGCACCAGGCCCAAATTTGGTGCTCAATAATTGGTTATTGAATGAATGAATATACAACATAGATGCAATTTCTCTTTTATAAAATTAGACGCAAGTAGAGTGTATGTCTACTCCTCTTCTTCAGTAGTAATTTGGACAACATACATATTCTTCTCTCTGACATAAATTAAACTTAAATATGTTCATTTAATGTCTATTAACTTAAACATAACTATTATTAGAGGTGGTATTTATTGAACACTCTTTATATACTAGTCATTATACTAAATGTTTTTCATATCATTTGATTAATTTTCATTACAAGCCTATGAGTTAGGTAATCTTAGCTCTATTTTACAAATTAGGAAATCATTTCTCAGAGAAATTATAATTGTCATAAGGTCTCCTAATAGTACAGGGCTACAGAGCTAGGATCCAAATTCAAATAGTCTGATTCCATAGTTCATTACCCTGCCTCTGAAGGTCAAATGTGGAACTGATGGAGGAAATCACACTGGGTGTATTTGCTATACTTATTTGGATTTACATGGTTTTACTGCTTATCACAGGCCTTTTATCCAGAGGCATCTCTGTTCATGGATTCTTTATTTGCGTTCTCTCACCATCAGCCCTGTGATTCCTTTTAAGGAACTATATATCTATATATATGTGTGTGTATGTCATTTACCTTTGTAGAAGAAAAGCGGGGCTCCAGCACCGCTTACGATCTTTTGTAAATAGTCTTTTGGGATTCATGTTTGGAATTGAGGATGGGGTAAACTTGCAGAGAAAAGACATGAGTGATGTAGTGGGAGAGTAGAACTACTTAACAAAATTAGAGCTGTTTTAGGGAGGAGAAAGTAGGAAGGGATGCTGGGTAGACAACTACAAATGTACATGTAGCTAGGAGCTCTGTGCTTGTCTGGACTTAGCTTATGTCAAAGAGGAATTGGGGGTTCATTAGTCAGAGATCAATATGGGCCCCTGTTTATTTCATTCAGGTGCAGCTTACAGAAGAAGAGAAAGTTTAAATCTACTCTACATTTTCGTTATCATCTGAATATTTGGTAGCCTTAAGGGAGTAGCAAGGAAACCAGAACAGGAAAAAAGTCAAAGCAAGAATTTTAGTGTCTGTACTGAGATCTCTCATCTAGGTTTGGTGTGGCAATGAGAAGTTAGTTTCATCAGGGCCCCACTCTTTTCTCAGTATAATTTTCTATGCTCTATGCTTTTATGAAAGGCCTACATTAGTACCTGTTTTTACTAACCAAAAGAAATCTGGGGCTTCCCTGATGGCGTAGTGGTTAAGAACCTGTCTGCCAATGCAGGGGACACGGGTTCGAGCCCTGGTCCTAGAAGATCCCATAGGCCGCAGAGCAACTAAGCACATGCGCCACAACTACTGAGCCTGTGCTCTAGAGCCCGCGAGCCACAACTTTTGAGCCCATGTGCCACAACTACTGAAGCCTGCACACCTAGAGCCTGCGCTCTGCAACAAGAGAAGCCACAGCAATAAGCAACCTGCACACCACAATGAAGAGTAGCCCCTGCTCTCCACAGCTAGAGGAAGCCTGTGTGCAGCAATGAAGACCCAATGCAGCCTATAAATAAATAAATTTATTTAAAAAAAAAGAAATCTGAAGAGAAATTGCACTTTTACAAAAAAAAAAACAAAAAACAAAAAACAAACAAACAAAAAAAAATGAAAAAGGAAATACTGCTCAGCTTTTGTTTTGCAGCAAGTTATTTCAGAGGCAGTAGGCACTCCAGTATCGAGAATGACACTGCCAAGCTCCTTCCCCGGAAACTACACTCAGCATCTCAGTGTCAAGCTTCCATTTGAAGTGTCTGTGAGCATTGATGCCTTATCTCAATTTATTTTGTGCATTCCTTAGCAAGACGTGTCCTAAAGCAGTAGCTTCTTTGCTCTATGCCATTTCTGCTTAAGAAAGATTTTACCCAAACACTCTACTTTCGGGTATCAGGGGAAACCTGTACTAAGATTGTCCCCTGCCAGGGCTCCTGATGTGCTCACGATAGCAACAGCACAACCCCTCTCTGGTCCAGTCTCATCAAGTACCTTACCACTCGGAGTAGAGGGTATTTCCAGAATCCTATTTCGGTTTCCTCCACTGATTTCCCAGCTTTTGGATTCCTCAAAATGCTTTGTGCTATCCTGATTTATCTGCCACATACTTAGCAGAAATTCTTAAGTCTCTACCATGCGTACAATGACCTTTACTAGGAACCAGCAATTCAGAAAGTATTCACTGCTTTTTTCTCCCTGTCTAGCCCACTGGTCATGCCAACAAAAAACTGAAGAAGGAGAAGGAAGAATTGGAGAGCTCAGCGCAGGGGAACAGTGTGGTACACTGGTTACGAGGAAGTCTCTGGAACCAAGAGATAAGGTCGAATTGCAGTCCTACCATTTAGCAGGGTGGACAGTCATTCAACTACTGGGGCTTTGCATCTGCTCCTGTAAAATGGAAATTATAGTAGTACATACCCCATAGGGTGGTCATCAGGATTAAATAAATTAACACATACAAGCTCTCAGAAGTGTGATGGACCAAACAATGAGTACTGGATATTATTATCATGTCACAAATGAAAATAACTTCATAGATTTTTTTCTTAATGTTTATACCTATACAGTATGACTTATATTATTTTTGTTGCCCTTTCTTATCCTACTGTAGTTTCCATAGGCCTTCTTTGATATATGGCAACCAAAATATATATGATATCCTAGTTTAATAGTACCATAAGACACCTGCTTTGTTTCTAGCTTTATTCTGTTTTTAATTATTTATTACACTTAAAAAATACCAGATATGGTTATCATGAAATAATTAATAATAATTAGGAACATCACATTTATAAATAAATTGGATATCTGAAAGCTAGTTTTTGTTTTAATTTAGTTTATGTAGCAGTATTGAAACATGGCTCTAAATTCTCTGACACTCTTCCTATCAGGAAGTGAGGCTTTGCCCTCTCCCCTTGAATCTAGGTATTTGACTGATTGATTAATAGAATAGTGTACAATGGATGATGATCTCGACAGCTTCACTTCCACTTTCTATTTCTGGGAAAACTCACTCTCAGAACGCAGCCAGCATGCAGTAAGAGGAAGTCCAAGTGAGCGGCCTATGGGAAAACATGTGAAGAGAAATAGAGGCCCTAGCCCGTAGCCCTAACTGAGCTTTCAGCCACCAGCCAGCCCAAACTTGCCAGTTATGCGAGTGCCATATTAGAAATGAATCCCCCAGTGCCCACTCAATATGTTCCAACAGATGATACTTGGAACAAAGACAGACTGGCCCTTCCCAGCCCTGCCCGTATTGCAAAGTCAAGAATACTATACATGACTGTTGTAGTTTTGGGACACAAAGTTTTAGGGTGGTTTGCAATTGATAACTAGAATGTATTACAATGTTTTACTCCTACCTAATTGAACCTTTGATATATAATCTTAAAATACTGCGAATTATTGCAAAAGTAACTTTTTTCAATCTCTGCTCTGCCTCTCTACCTCAGTGCTTTCCAATGTGGGATCTATAAAGTGAAAGAGCCAAAATAAGGGCACCAAGTCTGATGCAAGGCCTGGATAATCCACAAACTGGATAATCAATATTGTGTCCTCGAGATATAAAGTATAATTATCCTGAAAGTCAGTGTGTGAAGAATTAACAGCAGACATTACAGCACTGCACATGCTTCAGAGAGCATACATTTTCTGGTAAGGCTTAGAATCAAAGTTGTGCTCAAACTCCTTCTTAGAAGCAGTACAGTGGATGCTGGTCATTGAAACTCAAGCTGTTAACAGGCTAAAATCTTAACTATTACCAGATCACAGAGCTAAAGTTTTGATTCATGTAAAATATACTAAACGATGGTGCATGCCAACCATCAAGTTGCGTGCTTCCCCAGGCACCTACGTTATATGATTTTCTTAGGGCATTGTGTCATCTCATAAAATCTTTGCTTGCAGGGAGAAATGTTCTCCTTTTTGCTTTGGAATGTTCCTTGCATAAACATGAAAATATAAGGACAGCATAAATATTTTCCAAACCAAGATTACTCTATTTTGCAATTTGGAAATAAAGTTTTGTTTTGACAGTTACTTGACTCTGACAATCATTCTGTCATTCAGGTACAGTTGATTCTTATTTTTTAAATGGTAATGATCACAAGTGACTAAATAACTTCAAAAGAGAAATCCCTTTTAGAAAATGTCATCCTAAGAAGCATTCAAATTGCAAAATAGGGTACTCAGGATGGTCTATTATTTCCTTCAAGACAGTAGGTGGGGAAAATAGTTACCAAAGGGGAAAGGGGGGAAGGGATTAATTAGGAGTTTGGGATTAATATGTACACACTACTATATAGAAAATAGATAACAAACAAGGAACTACTATATAGCAAAGGGAACTATACTCAATATTTTGTAATAACCTATAGTAACCTATAAGTGGAAAGAATCTGAAAAAAAAAGATATATGTGTATGTATAACTGAATCACTTTGCTGTACATCTAAAACTAACACAACATTGTAAATCAACTACATTTCAATTAAAAAAAAGAATTAAAAAAAAGTCATCTTAAAAAAAAAGGACACCAGGTGGAGAAGGGTTAGTAATGACAGCAATAAAAGTAGTAGTAATAATAAAAGGTTAATGATTTATTCATAGACATAACAAGTACATATTTAAAAGGTAAACATATTAATTTTAAAGTAGCTCAGACACAAGCGGAGAATGTTTTCAAATAAAGGCAATAGTTAATCTATATAAGGCCACATATTGAAAGTGATTATATTTATGAATTCCCCTAAGTTAATTATACTTTATTCCTAGGAATATATACAAAACCCCCCAAATCTGAGGATTTAACCACTTCTGACCCTAGGAGTCTAAAGACCAGCAAGTGCTAATAAAAAAAGTGACCAACACAGGCTCTCTGGGAATTAATAAATAAAATAGTACAAATTACTATGGTCCCACCTACATTATTTTTGGAATCCTTATCTAGAGACTATCCATACTTTTTATTTTTTTGGCGGCACCACACAGCATGTTGGATCTTAGTTCCCCCTTCCTCTGACCAGGGATCAAACCTGCGCCCCCTGCGGTAGAAGCGCAGAATCTTGACCACTGGACCGCCAGGGAAGTCCAGAGACTATGTATATTTTAAAAAATGATGCCCAGCTATGTATCTCATTTTCCTCAAGTTCTCATGAATTATATGTTTTCAGTTAATTATATACCACAAATTGCTTTAGTTGTTTTTTTAAAGACCTCCAAGTTCAAAACAATAATATTTAAGAATATATGATTCACAACCTTTCATGATGGGGCAGCTGGAAAAATAAAAGATGACTGATGAAGTGGTGAGGTCCATTTAAGTCACTGGTAAATATCATGTTATCCCTTGAGATAAATGGCGTTACCACCTTCCTCATATATATGTGTGAGAGTCACAAGTACACATGTGAGCAACTAACAACATATGCTTAAAAAAAATAAAAGAATATCCTTTGGGTGTTATTAAGTAAAGAAAGTTCATTAAACCATAAAGCAAAAAATGATTAATTCTGTAACTTACAAGTAAGCTTTCAAACTGGCATGGCATGATTCTGGCTAATATTATTTAAGACGAAAATTAATTGGAAAAGCCATTTACCAAAGACAAATTTTGAATGTGTAACAAAAATGTATGTAACTATATAATACGTATGAGATGCAAAAGCATACACACATGCTTGCTTTGAAAATGGCTTAATGAAAATATAATCAGTGGTGCCACTTACAATTGTTAATTATTTAGTTTCTTGTTTATTTTTTCATAACTTAGTTACCGAGTTATTTTTATTTTCCTTTATATCATTCACTAGAGTAAAATTTTACTGCTCTATAACTTCCCTTCTTAAAAGCAATGCTAGTTCAGTTTTGCTCCATATTTTTCTGAGTATTTCATATTCCCAATACATTATTCTTTGTACAAAGCCTGCAACAGCTATCACTGTAGTAGAGCATGCTATGAGCAGAAACTTGAAAGACAAGGATGTAGGTGGAACAATATAGGCCTAAGAATCTGAAAGAACAGAATTGAATTCCAGTTTTTCCTTTATTAGCTGTGAGAATTTGGGAATATTTAATCTCTCTAATCTCTTCTTCATCTCTGAAATGGGCTCCAAACACCTACTTTGGAAGTTCTAAAAATAAAGTGGAATAAAGTTTACTAAAATATGAACTCAGAGCCTAGAACATAATAGTTGATGAACACATTTAATTGCTACCATTTTGATAAATATGGTATTAATACCACTTTGGTATTATTATTAATAATAAGACAGTATAATATCAGTTAAGAACATAGATGCTGCAGCCAGACTGCCTGGGTTCAAATTCTGAATCATTTACTTACTAACTGTGCAACCTTGGGAAAGTTTCTCCATGCCACAATTTTCTTATCTATAAAATGAGAACAACAATAATGAAGCCTATCTTATAGATTTGTTTGAGGATTAAGTGAATTAACAAAAGAAAAGTAGGATGGGAAGTGTTTATTACATAGTAACCCTTCATAAGTGTTTTCTATTATTATTAAGTAACTAAGGCTATTTTAATTACGATGTTAGAGATTGTTAATAGACTGACTGGGCTTGAACCCCAACTCTTCTTTCCACTTACTTAGTGGGTAACCTTGGGCATATATTTCTGTGGCTGAATTTTCTTATGTGTAAAATGAATACAATAATAAACTTCAGAGGGTTTGGGATACACATATACATATACATGCGTACCTCTTACAAGTATATACGTATATATGTTTTTAAGATATGTATGTATATTTCATATATGTCATATATCTGTATCTATATCTATATATCTTTGACAACTCCTGGCAATAAGAGGTATTAAATAAATGTTACTATTATTCTGAAAATAAAGATATGTTTATCAGTAAAAATATTATTAAAATCATAATTATATATAAGTCAAACCCTTCCCACAACCTTAAGCAAATAAATTGGTTTATTAATGATAATTATAGTAATAAAGTAGATAGTTTGGTTTCTCATTTCTTTGAGGCAGGGCCTTAGCTTCCATATTTTTATTCATAGGTAAATGAGTTAGAAATTAAAATACGGATTTATGTCTAAATAATTCTTTATGTTCAGTAGCAAATCTTTCCCCAGTCTCTTGACAGGTATTAATTAAATGCACAGGAAAAAAATGATTTCTTTAAACTTAGCCCATGTTTAAATTCTGAGCACTGACAATTTAATCCACCTCTGCACGTTGTATGGAAATCCAGTGCAAGTGTTGGGATTAGAAAACCAGGTTAACTGATTGTCTGTGCTAACCACAAACCCCTTTCCTCAGGGAAAATTTTCTTCTTGATTGTGAGAAATACCATATGCCTAGAGTAAATAACCATTAACATAAGAAATAGCCCATCGGATTTTATTAATCCTGTGAGATTCTGGATGGCTTTTCTTAACATCAATGAGAGCCATGGCTCCAGTCTTTAGGACACAACTCTGGACCAGACAGTAAAGAATAAGTAGGTAAGTCAAGTCAAAACTCTCATTCCAGTGAGATGGAATGCTGGAAGTCAACCACCATGCCTGGACTCCCCTGCTGAATTCAATCTGAGAATTCTATGCACTCACATCTGAAGAGGGATGGGTTTCTTCCATTGCTTTCTGTGAGTAAAATGTTTAGTCTTTCTTTCTTTGGCTTTTAAACTTTTTGCCTGAGTTATTATTTTGGGAAATCTAAGCAGTTTCAGAAACAATTATTTCTGATAACAAGAACCAAGAATAGACATACTCTGAATTCCTGGAGCATTGTTGCTACCTGGAGTGTAAATTATACTTGCGGACATTTTTACACACGTTCCACTTTTTATATGTGAGCCATAGCCTATCACGTAATTGCTTTACTTTAACTATTGCTAAATGCATAGTGTTTGCTACCCAGACCTAAGGCTTTTATGTTTTACTCTACAGTATAAATTATTATAATAAAATAAAATTTTAAGCCTAATATGTAATCATCAACAAGAACGTACTCCAACAGCTAAACATCTCAATGTATTTCGCTCCTTTCAAAACTAACTTAGCTACCTTAATTTTTAACCACTTGATAAATTTCCTGATTTAATTTTGATCTAAAAAGTTTTCTTCAAGCATATTAAACTAAGTAGGTGCTTGAACTCTCCCACTTAAATTTTGAAGTGGAGTTTTCTAGCAATTTTTTAAAGTGCTGAATAATGATGGAAGATACAAAATAAAAACATCTCAGCCTAAGAAGCTAAGAAACCATAATGACGTCCCATATGCTGCCCTAAAATATAATCAAATGTTATCATGTCCAGAAGCATCAGCAAGAACTCTTCGTTATAGGTTAAGATTTTAAAAGCATAACTCTCCCAAATCCAGATCTGACAATAGTGATAGATAGTTCAGATAGAAGATAGGCAGATAGAATAGATAGATGGTAGATAGATGATGGATAGACAGAGTGGTGGGTAACTAGGTTTACTGACAAGAAGTTGCACCACAGAACAGATTCTGAGGAACTGTTTGCAGAACAGACCTTCTTCAACCTATTGGAGCTTTCCAGGTCATCCTTGTGCAAGGATGTGCACATAGAAGGCTTTCCCATAGATCCTTGGGGTTCTAGGAGGGTGTCAAACACTGAGACAATACAAATTGGCTCTGATTTTCCAATTTATGTTAGTTCATGTTTCTATATGGTAATTATGGGGAACAGTGAGGACTAAGCAACAGAAATAGTCCCTTTTCAAAAAAAACCTAGTTTTCTCATTTGAAATTATTTGAACGAAGCTGAAGAACTAGCTTGTATTCAGCATCCAGGTTAGCATTAAATCTGGGAAAACACTGGTAAGATTTGGAGTCTGAATCCAGATACCCGAAGCAAAAGAGCACAGGACAATGAGTGATCTGAGTATAGAACTGGCCGTGAATAAGCAGGGAATAAAATTCTGTATATGAGGAGCCTGAAAATATTAAATCTGGGCAATCCTGCCTATCTCAAAATACAAGGTATTTGCCCAGTGACTCAGTAAGGCCAAGGAAGACCACACCACTCCTTAATGTGAAGCCAGTGCTTGGAGCCAAAGGGCAGGTGAAGTAGGAAATAGTCTTTGTAACTTTACAACTACAGAAATCTGTCCATTGCCACTGTAATAGGAGTTTTCTTATGTGGTGCTTCAAGAAAACTGAGAGAAGAAATGACTCACTTGTATGCAAGGCTAGGATTTGCCACTCTGTGATATTACCTGGTCACATGCACCCGGGGTAGGATTTACATCTTTATGCAGGAGGAATGTTCTATTTTAGAGAAATGACCCCTCACTTTTATATAACATTTTAGAGTTTATAAAGATCATTTACATTCATGATTGCATGTTGTCATAGACAGCAGTTTGAACATTAGCCCTAAGATGATTAGATTGCAAATGGAAGCAAATCCAGCTCAAATAAAAGGAAATATATGTAAAAACACAAGAAATAGGGAGTTTCTAATTTCAGGCAGAGGTGGCCTTCAGAGGCTAAATAATAGCACCAGGATATAGCCACTCTATCTCTCTATCTCTGTCCCTATCTTTTGCATCTGTTTTCTCTCCACTGTGTTTATTCTCAATTATGTACTCCCTGTGTGGTAGCAAGCATGGTCACTGATACTCCAGGCTACCAAGCACTCCACTTAATAAACCTAAATTGGAAGTAGAATAAAACCCTCTTCCCTGAGATCTGCAGCAAGAGTTCTAGGTGTGGTCACGTCAGGGAGGTATATCCATCACCAACCCATCTCTGTGGCCAGAGGCATATAAAATTCCTGTTGGTCAAGAGTGGAGGTCAGCTCCTCCCAACCCACAGGGACTGAAAATGAGAAAGGCTTGACCCTTAAAAAGAAAAGAGAAAAAGGGTCCCAGGTCTCAGGTCCCAGCTTGTCTCACCTATACTCAGCCTACGGTGACCGAACTGTCAGGAACTAAGACTTAGTATTTGTTTAACCCAACACACGGACATTGGTGGGAGGCTTGGACAGTCTTCTATAAACACCTCTATGACCGGGAAAAGCAACCCCAGAAGTTTGGACAACCATGAGGAAACAAAGAAACACCATATAGGTGAAGGAGCAGGAAAAAACCCCACAAGATCAAATAAATGAAGAGGAAATAGGAAAAATGCCTGGAAAATAATTCAGATTAATGATAGTAAAAATGATACAAAACCTTGATAACAAAATAGAGAAAGTACAAGAAACAGTTCATAAGAACTCAGAAAAACAAACAGCAATGGATAACAAAATAACGGAAATTAAAAATACTCTAGATGCTATAACCAGCAGAATGACTGAGGCAGAAGAACGAATAAGTGAGTTGGAAGATAGAATGGGGGAAATAACTGCCACAGAGCAGAAAAAAGAAAAAAGAATAAAAAGAATAGAAGACAGTCTCAGAGACCTCAGTGATAACATGAAGCATACCAACATTCGAATTATAGGCATCCCAGAAGAAGAAGAAAATAAGAAAGGGTCTGAGAAAATATTTGAAGAGGTTATAGTGGAAAACTTCCCCAACATGGGAAAGGAAATAATTAACCAAGTCCAAGAAGCACAGAGAGTCCCATACAGAATAAACCTGAGGAGAAATACACCAAGGCACATATTAATCAAACTAACAAAAATTAAACACAAAGAAAAAATATTAAAAGCAGCAAGAGAAAAGCAACAAACAACATATAAGAGAAAACCCATAAGGATAACAGCTGACCTTTCTACAGAAACTCTGCAGGCCAGAAGGGAATGGCAGGATATACTGAAAGTCCTGAAAGAGAGAAAACTACAGCCAAGAATACTCTACCCAGCAAGAATCTCATTCAGATTCGACGGAGAAATCCAAAGCTTTCCAGACAAGCAAAAGTTAAGAGAATTCAGCACCACCAAACCAGCCTTACAACAAGTGCTAAAGGAACTTCTCTAAGTAGGAAACACAAGAAAAGGAAAACACCTACAAATACAAATCCAAAACAATTAAGAAAATGGTAACAGAAACACACATGTCAATAATCACCATAAATGTAAATGGATTACATGCTCCAACCAAAAGACACAGAATGGCTGAATGGATACAAAAACAAGACCCTTCTATATGCTGCCTACAAGAAACCCACTTCAGACCAAGGGATACATATAGACTGAAAGTGAAGGGATGGAAAAAGATATTCCATGCAAATGGAAGTCAAAAGAAAGCTGGAGGAGCAATACTCATATCAGACAAATTAGACTTGAAAGTAAAGACTATTACAAGAGAGAAGGAAGGACACTACATAGTGATGAAGGGATCCATCTGAGAAGAACACATCACAATGGTAAATATCTATGCCCCCAACATAGGAGCACCTCAATACATAAGGCAAATGCTAACAGCTATAAAAGGGGACATCGACAGTAACACAATAATAGTGGGAGACTTGAACGCCCCACTTACATCAATGGACATATCATCCAAACAGAAAGTAAATAAGGACACACAAGCTTTAAATGACACATTAGACCATCTCGACTTAATTGATATTTATAGGACATTCCATCCAAAAACGACAGAATACACTTTCTTCTCAAGTGCACATGGAACATTTTCCAGGATAGATCACATCTTGGGTCACAAATCAAACCTCAGCAAATTCAAGAAAATTGAAATCATATCAAGCATCTTCTCAGACCACAACGCCATGAGACTAGATATCAGTTACAGGAAAAAAACTGCAAAAAATACAAAGACATGGAGGCTAAACAATTCACTATTAAACAATCAAGAAATCATTAAAGAAATCAAAGAGGAAATCAAAAAATATCTAGAAACAAACGACAATGAAAACACAACAACCCAAAACCTAAGGGATGCAGCAAAAGCAGTTCTAAGAGGGAAGTTTATAGCAATACAGTCCTACCTTAAGAAACAAGAAAATGATCGAATAAACAACCTAACCTTACACCTAAAACAATTAGAAAAAGAAGAACAAAGAAACCCCAAAGTGAGCAGAAGGAAAGAAATCATAAAGATCAGAGCAGAAATAAATGAAACAGAAAGGAAGGAAGCAATAGCAAAAATTAATAAAACTAAAAGCTGGTTCTTTGAGAAGATTAACAAAATTGATAAACCATTAGCCAGACTCATCAAGAAAAAAAGGGAGAAGATGCAAATCAACAGAATTAGAAATGAAAAAGGAGAAGTCACAACGGACACCTCAGAAATACAAAAGATCATGAGAGACTACTATAAGCAACTATATGCCAATCAATTGGATAACCTGGAAGAAATGGATACATTCTTAGAAAAATACAATCTTCCAAGACTGAACCAGGAAGAAATAGAAACTATGAACAGACCAATCACAAGTACGGAAATTGAGACTGTGATTAAAAATCTCCCAACACACAAAAGCCCAGGACCAGATGGGTTCATGGGCGAATTCTATCAAACATTTAGAGAAGAGCTAACACCTATCCTTCTCAAACCCTTCCAAAATATCGCAGAAGGCAGAACACTCCCAAACTCTTTCTACGAGGCCACCATCACCCTGATACCAAAACCAGGCAAAGATGTCACAAAAAAAGAAAATTACAGGCCAATATCACTGATGAATATAGATGCAAAAATCCTCAACAAAATACTAGCTAACAGACTCCAAGAGCACATTAAAAAAATCATGCACCATGATCAAGTGGGGTTTATCCCTGGGATGCAAGGATTCTTCAATACATGCAAATCAATCAACGTGATACATCATATCAACAACTTGAAGGATAAAAACCATATGATCATCTCAATAGATGCAGAAAAAGCTTTTGACAAAGTTCAACATCCATTTATGATAAAAGCTCTCCAGAAAATGGGCTTAGAAGGAAATTACCTCAACATAATAAAAGCCATATATGAGAAACCAAAAGCCAACATCGTTCTAAATGGGGAAAAACTGAAAGAATTCCCTTTAAGAATAGGAACAAGACAAGGGTGCCCACTCTCACCATTATTATTCAACATAGTTTTGGAAGTTTTAGCCACAGCAATCAGAGAAGAAAAAGAAATAAAAGGAATACAAATTGGAAAAGAAGAAGTAAAATTGTCACTCTTTGCAGATGACATAATATTATACATAGAAAACCCTAAAGACTCTACCAGAAAACTGCTAGCACTAATTGATGAGTTTAGTAAAGTGGCAGGATACAAAATGAATGCACAGAAATCTCTTGCATTCCTATACACTAACAACAGAAGAGCAGAAAGAGAAGTTAAGGAAACTCTCCCATTTACCATTACAACCAAAAGAATAAAATACCTAGGAATAAATCTGCCTAAGGAGGCAAAAGATCTGTATGCAGAAAACTTTAAGACACTGATGAAAGAAATCAAAGATGACACAAACAGATAGAGGGACATACCATGTTCCTGGATTGGAAGAATCAACATCGTGAAAATGACTGTACTACCCAAAGCAATTTACAGATTCAATGCAATCCCAATCAAATTACCAATGGCATTTTTCACAGAACTAGAGCAAGAAATCTTACGATTCGTATGGAAACACAAAAGACCCTGAATAGCCAAAGTAATCTTGAGAAGGAAAAAGGGAGTTGGTGGAATCAGGCTTCCTGACTTCAAACTATACTACAAGGCCATAGTGATCAAGACAGTATGGTACTGGCACAAAAATAGAAAGGAAGATCAATGGAATAGAATAGAGAACTCAGAGGTAAGCCCAAACACATATGGGCACCTTATCTTTGACAAAGGAGGCACGAATATACAATGGAAAAAAGACAGCCTCTTCAATAAGTGGTGCTGGGAAAATTGGGCAGCAGCATGTAAAAGAATGAAATTAGAACACTTCCTAACACCATACACAAAAATAAACTCAAAATGGATTAAAGACCTACATGTAAAGGCCAGACACTATAAAACTCCTAGAGGAAAACCTAGGCAGAACACTCTATGACATCCATCAAAGCAAGATCCTTTTGGACCCAGCTCCTAGAATCATGGAAATAAAATCAAGAATAAACAAATGGGACCTCATGAAACTTAAAAGCTTTTGCACAGCAAAAGAAACCATAAACAAGACTAGAAGGCAACCCTCAGAATGGGAAAAAATACTTGCCAATGAAACAACGGACAAAGGATTAATCTCTCAAATATACAAGCAGCTCATGCAGCTTAATACCAAAAAAGCAAATAACCCAATCCATAAATGGGCGGAAGACCTAAATAGACATTTCTCCAAAGAAGACGTACAGATGGGCAACAAACACATGAAAAGGTGTTCAATATCACTAATCATCAGAGAAATGCAAGTCAAAGCCACAATGAGGTATCACCTCACACCAATCAGAATGGCCCTCATCACAAAATCTGGAAACAACAAATGTTGGAGAGGGTGTGGAGAAAAGGGGACTCTCCTGCACTGTTGGTGGGAATGTAAGTTGGTACAGCCACTATGGAAAACACTTTGGAAGTTCCTTAGAAAACTACAAGTAGAACTACCATATAATCCAGTAATCCCACTCCTGGGCATATACCCAAAGAAAACCATAATCCCCAAAGAAACATGTACCATAATGTTTATTGCAGCACTATTTACAATAGCCAGGACATGGAAGCAACCTAAATGCCCATCAACAAATGAATGGATAAAGAAGATGTGGCATATATATACAATGGAATATTACTCAGCTGTAAAAAGGGATGAGATGCAGCTATATGTAATGATGTGGATAGACCTAGAGTCTGTCATACCGAGTGAAGTAAGTCAGAAAGAGAAAGACAAATATTTTATGCTAACTCACATATACGGAATCTAAAAATGGTACTGATGAACTCAGTGACAAGACAAGAATAAGGACGCAGATGCAGAGAATGGACTGGAGAACTTGAGGTTTGGGGGGCGGGGGGTGAAGGGGAAGCTGAGACGAAGTGAGAGAGTTGCATAGACATATATACACTACCAACTGTAAAATAGATAGCCAGTGGGAAGTTGCTGTATAACAAAGGGAGTTCAACTCGAGGGTGGATGATGCCTTAGAGGACTGGGACGGGGAGGGTGGGGGGGAGTCGAGGGAGGGAGGGAATACGGGGATATTTGTATAAATACAGATGATTGACCTTGGTGTACCTCAAAAACTGGTACAAAAGTGTAATGCAATTATATTCCAATAAAAAAATTTTTTTTAATAAATAAATAAAACAAGTAAACACACACACACACACAAAATAAAAGAAATGATGCTGGGAAGGCAATGAATCAGATGTCCGCTATAAAATTATACTGATTATTTCACACACACAAGGTCAAGAGTCTTGATCAATATTACACAGAAAACCTAGATTTCTGACTGGCTAAGACAATGCCTAATTCCAAACGCATTCTCTCTAGCCCACTTCTAGTAAAGAAGATAAATACATGCTTCCCAGTCCTCTCTTGGAACTAGGGATAGCTAGGCCCTTCTGGTCAAGACAGATAAGCTGAAAACTGCTGGCCTCTTCTGGGGAAATGTTTGCATTCTTGATACCAAGGGCAGGCAAAGTAGGGGACATTCTTTCCCCTTCCTCCTGTCTTGACTGAAGACATGAGACCTGGGGTTGCAGCATCACAAATTCGGTTATGAATCAAGGAGTCAAGCTAACACCCTTAAGATAGCAGAATAGAAATCTAGAAGAAAGCTGGGTTTTAGTAGCATCATCAAGGCACTCCCAATCCTGAACTGTCAGTCTAAACATCTTGTTGTGACAGATCATTAAATGGCTTTATTTCCATTTTAGGCCACTTTTAGGTGAAATTCTGGTTTTTGTTTGCTCTTAGTAAAAGCATTCCTGCCCTGTAAGACAAGGAAAAAGGGACTAACCAGCAGTGCAGGTAAGGTAAAAGCTGCCACCGGGCCCAAAGTACTTTGGGAACTGTTGTGAAAAACAAATCACGAGATGGTCATGAGCTCAGTATTGCTGAAAACTTCGTCAAATTTCTGATCAATGCTCTGTTTCTCAAAAGACAATTACCTTTTAGTCAACTTCCTACTTTCACAGAAGCCCCCCATTCTTTCAAAAACTCCACATTCCAACTATTTTCTTGGTAATCTCATGTGTCATGCAGGTGGCTCCTGCCTCCTCGCTGGGCCTGAAATGTAACATTTGGCTGAAGGAGGAAGCCAGAGGCCCTCTGCATCGCATTTTCACTGACAATCTTTCTCTGCTCTTCTCCTTCCTCCTGCAGATCCTGCCTATGCAGGAGCATCCCTGTTCAATCTGAGTTTCCACTGGTGACCCTTCCTGGTGCAGATGAGGATATGGTTATCAAGGCTAATGAGAGGTTTGAGAAGACTGAAATTCACTTCCAATTGCAGGGCCGATGAACGCCAGATACAAATATTCATTTTAAGTAATTTGACAATCGGCACTTTCCTCTCAATTGTTTTTTTCTCTCCTTTTTTCACATGCCAGCCACAGAGAGCAGCAGGGCTTGCTCTTACACACTCTAACATTTTGCCTGTATCTGCTTGTTCCTTTGCTCAGGATGCCTTTCTGCCTGTTCTCTGGGAAGCTTCTTATTCACTGTTTTAAAAAAGTCAACTCTTCTACATATGTTACCCTAGCCCTTCTGGCCATTGGTGCTTTCTTTCTATATCCTCATAGTTCATATCATACTTTTATGATAGAATTTGTCACATGGTTATATATTTTTATTTGAATTATGGTAAAATACACCACATAAAATTTACCATCTCAACCATTTTTAAGGGTACAGTTTAATAGTGTTAAATACACTCACATTGTTGTGCAACCAATCCCCAGAACTTTTCCATCTTGCAAAACTAAAATTCTCTACTCATTAAACAATTCTCCCATTTCTGCCTCCTACACCCAGCAACAACCATTCTACTTTCTGTTTCTTTAAATTTGACTAGTCCAGATACTTCCTATAAGTGGAATAATATAGTATTTGTCTTTTTCTAACTGGCTTATTCACTTGACATAATATCCTCAAGGTTCACCCAAATGTAGCATGTGTCAGAATTTCATTCCTTTTTAATATTTTGTGTGTGTGTAATACATTTTATTTACTCATTCATCCATCTATGAACACTTAGGTTGCTTCCATCTCTTGGCTACTGTATAATGTTGCTATAAACATGAGTATGCAAATATCTCTTTGAGAACCTGCTTTCAATTCTTTTAGATAAATATCCAGAATTGAAATTTATGGATCATGTGGTAATTCTGTTTAAAATTTTTTGAGGAACCACCATACTGTTTTCCATAGTGACCACACACTTACATTCCCACCAGCAGACGCAAGGGTTCCAATTTTTCCACATCTTTACCGACACTTTATTTTCTGGCTTTTCTGATAGCAGCCATCCTAATGGATGTGCAGTGACTGTCACACGTTATTTTAATTATCTGTTGTCTGGCACTGACTTCCTTCTAGAGAGAGGACTGTGCCTTTTCAACTTTATGTTGCTAGTGTCTAATCATGAGCCTGGAATATAATATGTCCTCAAAAAAAGCCCATTCAAAGAATATATGTTATAAAACCTCAAAAGAGCCTTAGGCTTCTTCAGAAACAGAAAGACAGGTGACCCACTGCACCCTTTCCTCCAGTCAAGGAATAAAGAGTTTATTGCCAGAAGCTGCAGTAGCAGTGATAAAAAGCAGGCAAACTAGTTCCATGTCCCTTTTATTAGAAAAAATGGAGAAGTGTGATAAAAACAGGGAGCTGACACAGGACTGAGAAATAGCCCTGGGAGTTTTTAATTCAAAGAAAATCCTCTCTGACCATAATTGTCAATCCCTCACTGGCAGGAGTCTCCAGCTCTACTCCCCTGGGGAACACTTGAGGTGTTCCTGTCCCTGGCCCAGGGGGTCATTGGATACCTAGGAAGGGGGTCCTTCTGTGTTCCTGGCCCCCCAAGTCAGAGCACAACCAGAGAAATTCTATACAATTCCTTCTAATTAGGTTTTAGGATCCAAACAATCCTGGAACGCAGCCCACCGGGAAATTGGAGAATGCCATGGACTTTATCATAATTTTACACATGACAAAACCAAGATTCTTTATGAATATAAACCATGGCACAAGATCAAAGATTATATCCCAAAGGTCCTGATTCCTGCTCTTTATGGAGCTTGGCCTTGTGAACTTTATCAGCAATTTAAAGATGCATTTTGCATATTTCATTGTCAAGATGTTAATATATTCCTTCCCCAGCAGCTTGGTTTTTCTAACACAGCCCAATTCCTTGTTTTATATTCCTTCTCTTACTTCTTATTAAAGAATCAGTAGTTTTCTGTTGCACAATGTTCCACATTTTCAAAGCACAGGTCTTCCTATTTAGTATATTCCTTAAATAAGTACAGGTCTCTTTTATAATAAACTCTTCCCAACTTGTTACCAGTCTGCATTTTTATCAGCTTTTGGTTCTGCCTTTAGAGTTGTTTCAGCAACGCTAATTATAAAGAAAAAGATAAGGTCGGATTGTTTTTCTTCCCCACTCATAGCAGCTCAGAAAATGAATTGTAGCCTTCTACTTTCTTATTTGTACAGGTAATGATGTATTCATTGTGGCAAAGTCTTCACAGATAATAAAAATGACATGCTTTTTGTAGATGTGCTAATTATCTCTTCTTGATCAAGAAAAAAATATTGAATCAGCCTCCAACTACACGGTTTAATTTACACTCATATTTGATGCTGGCAAGGATGCTGGGCTATTTTGTGCTACTTCATTTTTTGGCTAGGAAATAAAAGTATTCTGGAAAATTATTATTAAGAAATGCTTAAAATAACTAATGTATATGATTGATTGTGAAAGGTCACCACCAGTTAAGCTATAATACTGACGTAAATGGGGAGAAGTGAGGAAACCAAAGGACAAACAGGATGGATGGTTTGCAATATCCAACTTGAGCAATGAGAACTAATTCAATCTACTTTGGACATGCAGAGATAACTCTGCTATTAAATGACTATTTGCACCAGGAAGGAGTAAGCTATATATATTTAAGACATAAAAACTATATCATTTCCTCACGACAGAGAGAGGCCAACATTTTCATGATGTTCCATTCATTTATTTCTTTTTACTTGTACAGCATTAGGACCAGAATTGTTTGTGACTACAGCCTAGATTTACTAGATTCTGTTACCTTTGATTACAGTTCTTTGTTATTTTCTGAAAGCCTATTTAGTTGTGAAATGTGATGTAAGACCATATTCTTGGCAGAAAAAAACCCTGATCCTTAACCTTAATTTACACATTTCAACCTCAAAGCAATCACTCAGCATGATTTATGTTTATAAAATAATACCTTCAATACCATGAAATATTACACATAAAAACTGAAATTATTCACTGTCGAAAGAGAGAAAATGAGAGAGAAAGAAATTTTCTCTATATGTTTTGTTTTGTTTTAGTGGGAAACAGATTTTTCTTTAATTCCAACCAAAAGACATTTTCAAAATAGATAGAGAAAACTGGGTTGCCCTTAATTCTAACACACAGAAGTCATAAGCCAAGTAATCCACATAGTTCTCATTCCCTTTCTCTCCCAATCTTTTCTGTGCAGATATACAGACTTCCATAAAATGCTGGTGAGATGTTTAATAAGAGCTCACTGAGGACCAGAGGGTTGCTGAGCCCATTCCTCCAGGTTGGTCTGGATATTGGTGTTCCTAAGGTTAAAAAATGATGATAATACAAAAGTAAGATATGGAGCTGGAATTAAAATTCAAGTCTTTTGATTCCCAGTTCAAAGTTCTTTCTACCAAAATACTTGGACAAGACTTTCAGCTTTTCTGAGTCTCTCTGTCATTACTAAAATTAATGTTATAACATTACCCAAACGTACTCCTTGAGTTGTTTTGACATAACACTCACATTCACATAAAAGCACAATGTAAAATATAAATATCAGATACTCTGTCCTTGAAAATAATAAAAATCTCAATATCAAAACATTATGAATATGCCATTCATACTAGCTTATAGACTACACTTCTCTCTCACCTGGTAATAGCAATAACTTGTGAAAACCTCAACGGGGAAGAAAAGTGACAGACTAGTTTACGTGCCAGCCCAGGTGGGTGTGCTTGGCTTGTGTTCTGGCCAGAGAATCCCTGGCAGGAGGTTGTGCTGGTGCCTGGGTTCTAGAGCCAGTTGCTGCTGCCAGGACAAGATGGACGGGCCTCCTGTGCTGCACCACGTCTCTCATATCCATCATGAACCACATCTGATGGCACCCGCCTGATACCTATGCCACGCACCCCCTCTCTCCCTCGTCAGGGATTCTGGTTGATGCTACAGTGCAAGAGGCCACAGGACTTTCTCAACATCCATATATTTGGAACCCAGAAGTAGGGGAGAGGATGCCTGGAGGGGTGAAATTTGACCAATGGAAGACAGTAACTAGCAGGTAAGTTCTAGTGCTTTCCATCCTCTGGATGGACTGTTTGGAGCGGCAGTGCCTCTCATGGCTTCTCTGATGTATTCTGTGTGACATGGCTGCAACCAGCTCAGTAACAACTCCTTTGCATGTTCAGTTCATCCTTCCTAGCCTGATGCACCTTTCTGCTCACTTTCACTATCCTCAGGTTGCACTCATACTGAAGAGTGGCCCTAATATTTACCTCAAGCACTATTTTCTAGGAAACTTAGGCAGAGACACTATCCAACTAGGAACAAGAAAAAAGACTAATTACAAATTAAGGACCCAGTTGAAGATAGAAATTATAAATGTATATTCAGTGAGTAAATAGAGTTATAAGATGTTTTTCCCAGCATCCCCGGAATAAAAGTAGAGAAAACAAGCAGGTTCATTTATTCATTTAACAAGCTGAGTTTCTCCTAAGTGTGAGTACTAGCCTAGTCATTAGGGATTCCAAGATATAAAAAATTACAATTCATCAGGTTCTAGTTGTTTCTTCTTTAGGAATTAACTTTATATGGTGAAATTTAAGTTGAGATAATCCAAGACACAGGTGAAATAGTATTTGTGAGGAGTCAAGAGGGAAGTAAATAATACACTAGAAGACAAGGAGGGGTGAGGAAACTGAAGGTACAGATGAGACCAGAGAACAAGTCAGTAAGAAGAGGTAATATAGGCAGTAAAAATGTCAGGACACATTTCAGATATTAAGCCATTCTGGGTGGCAGCAAAGTCCAGAGTATAAGCCTAAGAGTTAGTGGTGCTCACAGAGCGTGGATGAAGATTATAAAAGTAGAGGAATCCATGCTACTCTCTCACTTTGTCCCAGCTTAGCATAGCATAGATATATATACACTACCAACTGTAAAACAGACAGCTAGTGGGAAGTTGCTGTATAACAAAGGGAGATCAACTCCGTGATGGGTGATGCCTTAGAGGGCCGGGACAGGGAGGGTGGGGAGGAGTCGTGGGAGGGAGGGGATATGGGGATATGTGTATAAATACAGCTGATTTACTTTGGTGTACCTCATAAGCTGGTACAAGAGTGTAAAGCAATTATATTCCAATAAAGAGCTTAAAAAAAAAAAAAAAAAGTAGAGGAATCCAAAGAACTATAAGACAAATGTGGTGTGTGCTTCATCAGTATGCATTGAAAACATACAGGATAAACCAGAAGATATTATATCCCACCTTAGTCTTTATGCTTCCCTAACCCTGGCTAAGACAGGAACAAGCTGCAGTTAAGAGGGGAAGATGCTAAGCTCAACAACTGCTCAATTAAAATAACCATCAGTCCAGCAGTGGACGAAATAAGATCTCACAAGTCTTTTCTGAATATGAATGTCTTAACCATCACCACGCTGTTAACCCAATTCCCATGGTGAGAAGTGCTATAAATAGGAAAAATAAATAGCAGGCAGGAGTGAGAGAAAGGAAGGAATTATTAGGAAACAGAACAGACAGTTCACCTGTATGTGATAAGTGCCATCAATGTGGTGGGGAGGTGAATCAGAGTGAGGAGGATGCGGGGAAAAGCAGCTGCACAGAACACGGAGTTTTATGGGTGACGAGAAATGCAGATACGAGAGCTATCATTACAACAATGGTGGATAGGCTTTCCCATTCTCTAAATTACACCAGGAATGCAGTACCACGCAGGGTTAACATTACTGGTTTCTTTAATTATGCCATTTCCTTCTGTAAGCAATGCCAAACACCTCAAACTGAAAGATACTCGACCTTCCTAGACGACTCTAGAATACTCATAATAAACCCTGCTGTGGCTTATCTTGTGGCCACACAGCTCTGTCCTCCCCTTCTGCAGCCTCCCAACAACCCCTGCATCCCTAGCTAGCAGAGTTGCTAATGAGAAGCTCTTGCAAGGATCTGGAATGGAGAAGAGAGGCAGAAGCCTTCTGAACCTGTCTCTGGGCATGGCAGGCAAACATGCAGGCATGTGGCAAATACGAGGTTTTCGTGGTGGCCTCCAAGTGTGCTCCTGAAAATCACCTTCCTCAATGTTGGAGGAAAATATGATGGTCAGCATTTCTTTCCAGGGTCTGTGATCCCCATTCTCTAAAAGCTTATAGTACATCTAAGAGTTCATGTAGATTGCCCTGACCTTCACATTCCCAGCACTTCATAAAATTTGAAAGCATTTAATTCCCTGAATTAAATACCATCCTGTTTGGAAAACTTGGAGTGATTTCTGGTTTTTGGACACAACTCTTAACCAATATATTTTTTCTTCTCTATAAGATGTTACCCATCTTAACATGGAAATTGGTTATTTTTTAGTGCAATGGTAAGTTTTTAAGACTTTATTTTTTCATAAGCTATAGGTTCTTTTTACAACTGCCAATGAAAGTGCCAGAGAGTAAATATAAAAATATGTCTGAAATATTATAAAGATCATATTATCAGAGCTTATTGATATGCTATTTTGCTATTACAAAATCAAATGAATTAATAATATATTTGTTTCCTTGGGGTAAACCCAACTTTATAAGTTTTGGACCTGATTTTTTCAGTGTGTAACTTAATAGAAGCCATAAAATTCAAGGACAGTTTCCTCTGTAATAGGTGAAAAGAAAGAATTTAATAACTGCTCTGGCATAAGAGAAATACTTTCCACCTCTTTCAAGTGAATATTGTTGTAGTCAGGAAATAACTACTTAAGTCATTTGATTAAGGCTATAGTGGAAATTGTTAATTAGCATTATAATAATTTTTATAATTTAAGACGTAATTTTAATTTTTTCATTGCTTAAGCTGAAAATGGCCAAATTATCCTTTAAACATTATTTTTTCACCTTTCTATTAGAAAAATGTTTATTATCTTTATTACCATTTCTGATATTTAAGAAGAAAGAACAGTAGTGTATAAGTTCATAAACATATTTAAAGGTACAGACCAGATAAATCATTTTACCCAGTTCAAACAAGTGCAGAGAAAGATGCGACCCGTGCACACATGAAGGCACTAGAGGGTAAGTCTTTAGCCTCTGGACTAGCCGGTGCTGAGGCAGACCAGGAGCCTCTGGCTAGGAAATATTCTGAGCTGCCTTCTTACTTCAGCCTCTTGCCTGCATGAGTATCAGACCTAGCTGTCATAATCATTCAACTTTTCTATAAACACAGTTAGAAAAACTTAAAGAACAAAGTTGGCACAATGGGAATGGGGGAGAAACTGAGGTAACCCATATTTCATTTCTGAAGGTGAATCCAGGAGAATCTAGAGAGGGGGCCAGTGAGAAAAAGCATGCTAACCTGCCATGGATTTCAACAGCCTTGAAACTGTCACAGTTGGTTCTAGGAAAAACTTCAGGGTTTAACACGGAGAAAAAGAACTGATGATTTTTTGCAACTAGTTCTGTGTGAAATTCTACAACATTTGTGAAAGTCTAAAAATTATCTTGAGCTAAATTTAGAAAGAAAGGAGAAGAATTAATCACACAAGCACATACACTTATAGAGAAGTTTCATCATTCCTGTGTGGTCACCTTTTCCACTTCAAAGAAGTCGCTGAGAAAATACCGTCATAGCAACGCTACTAGAACCGATGAACCATCTTCAGAATGTAGACTATGCTACCAGATCAAGTGACCAGAATTAGATCTTTTTTTCTGATAGATGTTACTGAGTTTCAGTCACTGAAGAGTCTAGTGATAAAAAACTTAGAGCAAGCCTGAGGCAGAACCCTTTTTATTTTATTTACTCCATTATCGACCAAATTATATATTTCTCACACAGGTAGTTTTTTTGTTTTTTTGTTTTTAATTTATTTATTGGCTGCTTTGGGTCTTCGTTGTTGCACATGGGCTTTCTCTAGTTGTGGTGAGCAGGGGCTACTCTTCGTTGTGGTGCATGGCCTGCTCATTTTGGTGGCTTCTCTTGTTGTGGAGCACGGATTCTAGGCACTCAGGCTTCAGTAGTTGCGGCACACAGGCTCAATAGTTGTGGCTCTAGAGCACAGACTCAGTAGTTGTGGCCCATGGGCTTAGTTGCTCCACAGCATGTGAGATCTTCCTGGGGCAGGGATCAAACCCGTGTCTCCTGCATTGGCAGGCGGATTCTTAACAACTGAGGCAACTAGGAGGTCCCTTCACAGGTAGTTTTAAACAACCAGGTGTTCACCATCATGCCTAAAGAATCTGTAAAAGAATAAAAATATCCTGTGGAGAGCGAATAAAAGGAACCACCCCCCACAAAACAAAACAAAACAACCCAAAAAAACCAACTTTTCCATTTATGAGATCCCTGTTTATACAAAACTCATTTGTAGACAATATTTCATCTTTTCATGTTACAATGTAATTTCTATCCCACAGTTAACAAGGCTCAAGCACTGTGGTACCAATCTCTATCCCATGTAGAGCTGATGGGTTGATGCTGGCCTGAGCAGCACCTTTAGGAGCATAGAGCCTCCATTTAGGACACAGAGATTTCTTGGAACTTATAACCATATAATTACCTTTTCTAGGAGATTAAGTATATAAGTAACTTTAAGAAACCTAATATAGAAGGATATGGGGATTTTTCTTCCCTTAACTCTGAAACCTGCCCCCATAAGCCACAAATATATATATAATCAGAGTTTCATATATTTAAATTTAATTTAATGATCTATTTTTGGCACATGGATTTTACCTTTGATTAAAATTCCTATAAAGCTAGGAATCTTTTTTTAATTAAACTATAGCCAGCCCAGTACTCCATAAAGATGGGCATTTAGAAAACATATTTGACAGTGACCAAGAATATTAACTTGTGAGATTTATGGTCAGACTTAACACATTAGTCTTCCTTATCCTCAGCCCCCAGTTTTATAACCTAGCTTAAGACTTCTCTTCCTTAACACCTATTTCAATAAATGTTAAATAGATGAATTGATGAATAAATAATGGAGTCTACATATTCAAATCTCATTCTATCCAGGTGCTTTTCCTCAAAGTCTACTATTTATTTCTACATTTAATCTGATGTCCTGAAATAATTTTTGCTCCAATACCCAAGGATGTAAGACAGAAGTCTCCTACCTAATAAAAGATACCTTATGAGGTATCTTGCACTTACTACACCTAAGCTTAGACCATTTCAAGCCATCAGAGCACACTCAACTGCATATTTTTTCATCTGATTAGTTTAAAGTAAATCACAAAGCCATGGTGAGATTTTTTTCTTCACAACTTCTAGATTTGAAGTATAAAAAATTATGATTCTACTACATGAAATTATGCTAATACAATTTTTAAAATTAGTTCAACTAGCCTTTTCTTTAGAAAGATTTGTCAATAAATTGAGTACACCTCTTTTCTATTCTGTGTTTAACTGCCAAATCTACTCAGCTTTGTGTATCTAAAACTCTTACTAGATACTATTCCATTTTTATTAGTCTTCCATTCCAGTGGACTGCATTAATTTAGAATATGAGATAGTTACTACTCTCTGAAAGATACAGATACGAGCAAATATATAATTAACCTCTTTAAACTAGCATGACATAAATAGGCCATATTTCTAGAGTGACAGAGCAAGTAAAGGACTTCAAAGACAAATATGGAAAGGCAAAGTTAGTTAATAAATGATATTCATTCATTTACAAATGGTATTTACAAATCATTCAAAATATCCCTCTTGCTGAATAAGTCATGGGATATGATTTTGTTCTAAAACCATCTAAGACAAGGTAATGAAGTCCATATAAAAGAGTTGCACCAAAGCACCATGATTCACCACACATCTTTAGAAGGCTGAGAATGAAAAAGATAGAGAATTAATTCCTGATTTACATATTCTGCTAATAAAGTGGCAAGGTCTTATGGAACAAACACAACAGCTGCAAATCATGTAATTATGTATCTGTATGCAAATTTGCAGACATCTCATAAATGCTGGAACACTATTTGCAATGCTAATTAAGTGGCTTTTATTGCTGCTGCATAATTCCTACATGTGATTTGGTTCCAGATGTCATTGTAGCTTGTGAAACCTTTATTGTCAGGTTAGCTGAGGTAGCACACATTAAACTACTAATAAAAACTCTATTTATAATTAAATTACTTGCAGTGACTCAGTGATTTTTCATCCTCCTGTCCATCTCTGTTACTTACACAGTATGTAGATAGAATTTGAGCCAAAGGGGATTTTTCAGTAGCTACATTCCCATACAAGTGGTTAATCTGTTTAATCTCATCCACATAAACTAAGTTCAAGTGTCTAATGAGCATGGGAAAGTTCACATAACAGACTGACGCCAATATGGGTCTTATGGCAGATGCCATAAGGTTTTATTTCAGGTTTTACAGCTATACGAAGAATAATTTCATTTGCTATACTCTAATGTCAGTATTTTAATAGCCTGAAGAATTATTATTTCTTTTTGAAGAGTACAAAATGTTTTGAGAATCATACAGTAGGGAACTGGTACCATACTTCCAATTCACATGTAAGAAAAAAGGACATTAAGAAAACTGATGTATACTGAGCATCTACTATGTGCATAGCACTGCAGGAGCTCCAAGGAAGCATAGTACATGGGCCCTCAAGTAGCTGGGAAGGTAAGACAGAAAAAGATTTAAAATATAGTACAAGAACACGAGACCTGATTGTTTACCTGGAACTAAAACAGATAGACAAAATCACAAATAACCTTCATAACTATTTATTGGTGGTGGTGTTGTTTTGATTGAGGTATGATAGACCTATAACATTAAATCAGTTCCAGTGATTAGGTATTTCTATACATTACAAAATGATCACCATAATATGTCTAGTCATTATGTCACCATACAAGGATATTACAATATAACTATTATTCCTCATGCTGTACATTTCATCCCCATGACTCATTTATTTTGTAACTGACAGTCTGTACTACCTCTTGATCTCCCTTATCTATTTCACTCATTCCCCCATCCCCTCCTCTCTGGCAACCACCAGTTTGTTCTCTGTATCTATGAGTCTGTTCCGTTTTATGTTTGTTACTTTATTTTTTGCATTCCACATATAAGTAAAATAATAAGGTATTTTTTTTCTCACTCTGACTTATTTCACTAAGCATAATACCATGTAGGTCCAACCATGCTGCAAATGGCAAGATTTAATTTTTTTTTAGGACTGAGCAGTATTTCATTGTGTATATATACCACATCTTCTTTATCCACTTATCCACTGATAGACACTGAGGTTGTTTCCATACCTTGGCTATTGTAAATAATGCTGCAATGAACATAGGGGTGCGTATATCTTTTGGAAGTAATGTTTTCATATTCTTTGGATAAACACCCAAAAGTGGAATACCTGGATCATATGACAGTTCCATTCTTAATTTCTTGAGGAAACTCCATAATGTTTTCCACAGTGGCTGCACCAATTTACATTCTCACCAACAGTGCACAAGGCTTCCCTTTTCTCGACATTCTCTACGACATTTTTTATTTCTTGTCTTTTCGATAATAACCATTCTAATAGGTGTCAGGTGATATCTCATTGTGGTTTTGATTTGCATTTCCCTGATGATTAGTGATGTGGAGCATCTTTTCGTGTACCTGTTGGCCATCTGCATGTCTTTGGAAAAATATCTATTTAGCTCCCCTGCCCAGGTTTTGCTCATGTTGTTTGTTTTCTTATTGTTGAGTCATTTGTATGAATTCTTTATATATTTTTGATATTAACTGCTTATCAGATATATGATTTGCAAATATCTTCTTCCATTCAGTAGGCTGCCTTTTCATTTTGAGATAGTTTTCTTCGCTGTGCAGAAGCTTTTTAGATGTAGTCTTGCTCATTTATTTTTGCTTTTGTTTCCCTTGTCTTTGGAGTTGGAATCACAAAAACATTGCTAAGACTGATGTTGCTGCTTATATTTCTTCTAGGAATTTTATGGTTTCAGGTCTTAAAGGGGATGACTCTATGCATTACCATGCTTGGGAGACTAGCATTCTAATTCTTAGTAAGGGAGACAGGGCTTGATACTGACAGTGTGCAAGAGTGGAAATTTGGGATATCATTCTTTGGCTTTATACTTACACAGCTGGAGAAGCTGCAGGTCCAGCTATTGCCACCCAAAGGTAGAGCTGGATGAGGGAGCCTACATAAGAGCTTGGCATCTGCACTGTGAAGTTGGGAGCATATGTGAACATTAAGATGAGCGTCCATCTCTCAGCCAGAGAATAAGCCAACAGGATTTGAAGGGGATGTATTAGAACACATATGAAAGAAAAAGGTGGGGTCATTTTTCATCACAGTTCCCCATGGCACTGTGAGTGCTTGGAAAAGATAATTAGCAGTTCCACGGCTCCACATGAAAGCAAAAGGATGCTAAAGGAGAAGTTACTCTAGTGCTGCCTGGAAAAGAGGCCCCAAACTCAAGGGCAGGGACTTGGGAACATGAATCACTGATGGTGCCGAAAGAAAACTAGGCTGCCCTTTCCTTAGTGAGAATGGGGGCCAAGTTAAAGTTGAGCAAGGCCAGAGAAAAACATGAATACCACCTGTGTAGACATCTCAACATCAACAAAAGCCATCAGCATCAGAAAAGAAGAGAAGACACTAAACCAGAGCTTAAAGGTTAGCTACTCTGCATTGCCCTGCACCCATTATGCAAGAATATCTTTTGATTCCATTATCTATTCCCTTTCCTGTCCCTGCCCCAACATCAAAGGAGCTAGCCCTGGAAAGAAAGGAGCAGGGTTGGAGGTATGTCAAAGCCAGACCATAACCAGCCTCCAGCTACACAAACACACACACACACACACACACACACACACACACACACACACATTCATAGAGAGACAAGATGAAAGCTTTAGTTGCAAGAGGGGTGAATTTTAACTTGTGTGTGAGTATGAAGGGAAGAAGGTATTTAATATGGAATATTGGAAAACATGGGAAAAATCAATTTTGTTTTATACCCCAATAATATGAGAATCAAGAATGCTGGTTATTCTAATTTTATATCTTCTACTCTTTTCTAAACCAACTTCATTGCGACCTTTCAAATGCCCTATATTCAAGAAGAGCAGCAATGCCTCAAGCTTAAAAAACAAGAAACAGCTTTGAAAACCAAAGGCCAGTATGCTTCTTTAAACAAAAGTATTGAGATATTCTTCACACCACGTAATTCACCCATTTAAGTCTCTCTGGTTTTGTCTGATTCTGATGCTGATGGCCTTTGTTCATATTGAGATGTCTACACAGGTGGGATTCATGTTTTTCTCTGGCCAGTGTTCAACTTCAACTTGGCCATATCTCCCTGAGGAAATGGTAGCCTAGTTTTTCTTTGGTACTACCAGTGGTTCGTGTCCCGAAGTCCTTGTCCCTGGGTTTGGAACCTCATTACTTGGCAGCTCTAGAGAGACAAACAACTCAATGGCTTTTAATATATTCAGAAAGTTGTATAATCATCACCACAATCATTTTAGAACATTTTTATCACTCCATAAAAAAACCCATGCACATTAACAGTCATCTCTACTTTCCCCAATTCACCACCCTCCACCTAATCTACTTTCCGTCTCTATAAATTTGCCCGTACTGAACATTTCATATTACTGAAATCACACAATATGTGGTCTTTCATTTCTGGCTTCTTTCCCTTAGTATATTGTTTTCAAGGTTCATACATATTGTAGCATATATAAATATTTTATTCTTTTTATATTGACAAGTAATATTTCACTGCATGGATATATCACATTTTACTTATCCATTCATCAGTTAATAGACAATTTATTTCCACTTTCTGACTATTATGAGTAATGATGCTATCAGTATTCATGTGTGAGCCTTTATGTGGATATACGTTTTTATTTCTCTTGTGTAGATACCTACGAGTAGAATTGCTGGATCATATGACAACTCTGTGCTTAACATTCTGAAAAACTGTTAAATTGCTTTTGAAAGTAGCTGCACCATTTTGCATTCCCATCTGCAACGTATGAAGATTTCAGTTTCTCCATATCCTCATCACCATTTTTTACTCTATAACTTTCGCTATAGCCATCCTACTAGGTATGAAGTGATATCTCATTATAATTTTAATTTGCATTTCCCTAGTGACTAATGATCAAGCATATTTTCATGTGCTTATTTGTGATTTCTATTCCTTTTATGAAAAAAATATCTACTAAATCATTTGCTCACTTTTAAATTGAATTATTTGTCCAATTTACTTACTTACCAAATTACCAAGTGCCAGACTAATGTCCAATTATGTAATCTTTCTTTTCTTGCCTGAGCTTTTGGTGTGGTATCTTGTAAACAGTTATAACTCAAAGTCAAAAAAAAAAAAAATTACTCCTTTTCTTTTTTCTAAGAGTTCCATGGATTTAGCTCTTACATTTAGGCCTCTGATTTTTTTTTTCTTTTTTGTATGGTGGGAATTAGTGGTCCAATGTTATTCATTTGCATATTGATATCTAGTTGCTCCAGCACCATTTGTTGAAAAGATTACTCTTTCCCAATTGAAGCATCTTAGAACCCTTGTCAAAAATCAGTGCACAGCAAATGTAAATTATTTTGCACTCTCAATTCTATTCTATTCAACTATTACTTCATGCCAGCACTATACTATCTTAGATAATGTAGCTGGTAGTAAGTTTCAAAATCTGGGAATGTAAGTAATCAAATCTTTTTCTTCTTTTTAAATATTGTTTTGGCCATCTCAGTCCCTTGCATTTCCATATGAATTTGAAGATTGTTTCTCAATTTCTACAAAAAAGCCAGATGGGATTTTGACAGGGTTTGCATTGAATCTGTAGATTAAATTAATAAAATAATATTAAGTCTTTCAGTCCATAAACTTGAGTGTCCTTCTATTTATTCAGGTTTTCTTTAACTTTTTTCACCAATGTTCTATAATTTTCAGCGTGCAAGTCTTGTACTCTCTTGTTAAATTTATTCCTATTTTATCCTTTTTAATGCTAAGTTCCCATAGAATTGTTTTCATTGTTTCATTTTCAGATTGTTTGTTGCTAGTGTACAGAAATGCAATTTATTTATTATTTCAATGCTGTATCTTGCAACATTGCTGTATTCATATATTAGTTCTAATAGCTTTTTAGTGGATTCCTTAGGGTATTCTATATATAAGATCATGTCATCTATAACTATAGATAGTTTTACTTCTTCTTTCTAATTTGATGCCCTTCCTTTCTTTTTCTCCACCTCTACCCTCCTCTCTTGCCTAATTGCCCTGCCATAAAACTTCCAATACAATGTTGCGTAGAGGTGGCAAGAGTAGATATCCTTGTCTTCTGATCTTGGAGGGGGAAAGCATCCAGTCTTTCACTATGAGGTATGGTGGTAGTTGCATGTTTTTCATAGATGCCCTTTATCAAATAAGGAAGCCCCCATTTATTCCCAGTTTGTTAAGTTTTATCATGAAAGAGTTTTGGCTTTTGTCAAAATGTTTTCTGTATCTTTTGAGATTATTATGCAATTCTTGTCATTTATTCTATTAATATGATGTATTACTATTGATTTTTGAAAGTTAAACCAGTTGATCACTCTTGGGATAAATTCCCTTTGATCATGGTGTAAAATCCATTTTATGGTGCCAGATTTGGTTTGCTAGTACTTTGCAGAAGTTTTTGCATCTGTATTCAAAGGGTCCATAATTTTCTTTACTCATAATTTTTGTCCAGTATTAGTGTATCAGAGTAAATCTGGTCTCAGAAAATTAGTTAGGGAAAGTTCTCTCCTCTCCTTTTGTTTTTTTTTTTCAGAAGAGCTTGGTTTGGGTATTGATTCTTTTTAAAATGTTTTGTAGACTTCATTGAAGTCATCTGGGCCTGAGCTTTTCTTCACGACAAGTTTTAAAATTACTAGCTAAATCATTTTACTTGTTATGTATGAATTTAGATTTTTCATATCTTCTTGAGTTAATTTCAGTAGTCACAGGAATTTGTTCATTTTCTCCGAGTTATATAATATGTTGACAGAGAGTTATTTACAGTATCTTATAATCATTTTTATTTCTGTAAGGTTGGTAATGATGCTCCCTCTTTCATTCCTGATTTTATTAAGTTGAATTTTCTCTTTTTTTCTTGATCAATATTCCTTTGTGTGAAATCAGGTTCCTATCTAGTGTCCTTTCATTTCAAGCTGAAGTACTGCCTTTTAAATTTTTTGTCAGACAAGTTTGCTATCAATGAATTCTCTCAGTTTTTATTGAGCTGGGAATGTCTTTAATTCTCCTTCATTTTGTAAAGATTATTTTGCTGAATATAAAAGTCTTGGTTGACTTTTTTTTTTTTCTTTCAGCATTTTAAATATGCCATCCTATTGTTTTCTATCCCCCATGGTTTCTGAGGAGAAGTCAGCATTTAATCTTACTGAAGATCCCTTATGTATGATGAGTCACTTTTTTCTTGACATTTTTTTCTCTCTCCTCTTCTTCTGGAACATCCATTATGCCTATTTTGATATGCTTGATGGAGTCCCACATGTGTCTGAAGATGTTTATTTTTTCTTCCTCTTTCTTTCTGTTCCTCAGATTAGATAATTTCAACTGAGCTCTCTTCAAGTTCTCTGACTCTTTCTTTTGGCATTTCACATAAGCTGCTGAGCTCCTCTAGCAAATTTTCCATCTCAAAGATTGCACTTTTGAAATCCAAAATTTCTATCTTTTTAAATAATTTCTATCTCTTTATTGATACTCTTTCCTGGTTGAGACATTGTTATCATTCTTATCATTAATCCTTTAGACATGATTTCTTTTGATTCTTTAAACATATTATAAAAGCTATATGAAATCTGATCACTGATTATTAATAAACATTGGTTCAGTGCTTAACAAAGACTATTATCACTATTTAAAAAAACAGTGAACTCATTCATGATTTATAACTGGAAAGCCATGCATTAAGTAATATTTGCTGTCCACATTAGAGACATTATCCTTCAATAACTCTGATGTATTTGCCCCCACCTTTTCTGGCTACATACATAACAAGTTCCTAAAATGTCAGCTGAGATTTTTAAGATGTTTATATAAACCACATGGAAGTGGGTGATTCCTTCTTTGCCCTCCAATATATTCTTTGATTCCACCTTCCAAAAGGTTTACTACTGCTTAGCTCTAAGCTAGTAAAATAATAGATGAGATACTTAAAGAAGAAAGAAAACAAGTGATAGAGATATTGGTGGATTATGAAAATTGAACCACTTACCAATTTAAAATAGATGAAGCATTATCTGGGAAACTTGTATTTGATATGTATAGTTAGATCACCCTTGTCTTCCCTGGTTTTTGATATCTTACACAAGTAGCAGACGATTTCTTAATATAAGAAATAAATCCTGAATGAGGACAAAGTAATGTTGATCTGTGTATATTGCCTCTGTCAAACATCATAGTATTATTTGTGAGAGAGTGTCATTATGTTTTCCCATGATGTTGAACTCAAAAGATTAAGTTGTCTCCTGAGCATATTAAATGAATCTTCAAAAATTTCACATAGATAGCCATGATTTTCTTAATTCTATAGCTCTTTTAACCCCCTTATGAAGTAAACTTCCATTTGATTTCAATACCTTAAAATATTAACAACTCTTTTAACCCTTAAATACCAATATGTCTCAAATATGGCCTTATATAATAACTAGGGATGAGAGAAGGGATCACTTATTTAGATCCTGAGCTAACTCCTCAAGGCACAATCTTGCCTTTAACCATAAGAACCATTAAAAGACCACTGAAGCTATATACTAGTAGGCTTAGGAATTACCAGGTTTTCCAAGCTTCCCATTCCAATCTCATTTCTACTCAGGTTCCATATTATTGTTTTTGTAACTATTATAAACCTCTTACCATTTCTTTTAGAATGATGACTCCTTTGGGTGGTATAACAGCTATTTTGCTTGCTTATTGCTTTAAGCCTGCCTTTTAGAGTACCTTCCAGGCTCTAATTTCAGTATGTATGGTCCAGGCACGATACCACTTACTACTCCAACCTTGTTCATAATCTGTTGCCATACTAACTTCCTTACAGTGGTTTTTAATCCAGCACATATCTTCTTCAATAACTGCATTTCTTACCGTAACAACCCAGATCCTCCATGGCTTTCAAAGAGTTCAGATTCACGGTTGGACCCCAGTAATCCAACCTATTGCTTCCATACCTCACATACCCAAAGCAGATAAACTGATCCATTATCCTCCCCTGACTGACCTTAATGCTCTTCTTCATTTACGGTCCAGCTTAAAACAGTTCCCTCTTTGTTACTCTGTAAATACTGTTGTTGATGTCACTGTTGTTGGTGTGGATGTTGGTTTAGGATTTTATCTACCAGTGATGGATAAGTATGGTGACTATAAAATTTATTGTCCAAACCCAGACACTTTTGAAAGTGAAAGTGCTAGTAATGATACACCTAGACAAGAGGCACAAACCAAGATGCTTCAGGCAGACCGGTACTGTTACAGGCAAGCCACGTCTCACAGTCACCTGAGAAGATGATTTTCATATGAAAACTTAAGAATAACGTTGAACTTCTATAAGTTAGAAAATTATTCACCAAATTATAATTCTACTTTGGACTCAGATTTAATTACCAGGGAAAGAGGAAAGCAGCAATAATCTTAAAAACTTAAAGGAAAAAAAAAACCTTAAAGAAATGCAAGCCTGATTTTAAAAATAGCTATTTCTCAGCCATATATGTTTCCTGTTTGGCTCATCATGGAAAGCCACTGTCTTTTAAGTAGATAAGATAAATTAAATATATCAGCAATGTCTATCTTAATTTGGACATGGTTGGTGGCTTGTTAAAAATTTTTTATAAACCAGTGGGAAAATTGTGCTACTTTTATTTTTATCTCATAAAATTTAGCTGCCCAGAGAAATTCTTTAAAGTTCATCTTGTGACCAAAGGTAAATTAGCCAAATGTTAATATAAACTTATAAACCTTTAAAGGTTAATTCAATTAATGAAAACGAATCCAATCTATTTGGTCTCTTTAAGTTTACAAAACACTGATAGAAATGTCTCCTTAATTACTCTTGAGACGTTAGGCATTGTTACTTAAAACAATTTTTAAAAATTTGTTTAAATCACATGGATGATGCCTGTAAGGCTTCCTCTTCCCAAGCCACCCATCCCAAAGGACTCAGGAAAAAGAAAGAAGAAAGGCTTCATATGTGACACCCACCAGAGTATTTCTGTGAAAAGGACACAGTAAGGGAGCATAGTGCTATCCAGCCAACAACAGCCCAAGGAAGGAGACTTCGCTTCTTAAAGAAGAACAATCAGAACAAAGCCAACTCCAAGAAAGAAGTGATGGCTTCAGTTGTGGTGCCAATGGCCCCTCTAATTAAAAAACAAAGAAACAAACAAACAAAAAAACCCATCAATAATAACAGGATTTAACATTTGTTAAGCACTTACTATCTCTCAAGCAATACTAAAACTTCAGGGTTTCTTTTCACCATACCTAATTATCATCTGAAATTCTGCTTTATCAGTTCAGTATCTGGAGTCTACCCCGATCAACAACTGTTTTAATAAAAGAATGGAAATGTCAGTGAGAACACCATGGAACACCTGCTTACACAGCTCTTTAAACAGTGTACACGATTACATGTCCTCAGGCTTATTAGTCCCTACCCAGTAGGGATGCATTTTGTAGAAATTATGACTCTGATGTAAAACTAGTTTAAGATGTTTTATAAATAGCCTGGGAGTTCATTTCACTGTTGCTCAGGCACTGTGCAGTGTCTTTATTTCTGTAATGTGCTCTGTTCTCACTAGTTTTCGTGTTCTAACAGAAAACGAATTTTCCTTGTTGTGGATGAAATGATCAGATGAGAAACACTGTTAATTTTGCATGAAAGAATGGGAATTTTTTTTTTAAAAGGTTTAGCTTTTAAAAGTCCGTGCTTTTGGACTTCCTAGGTGGCGCAGTGGTAAAGAATCTGCCTGCCAATGGAGGGCACACGGGTTCGAGCCCTGCCCTGGGAAGATTCCACATGCCATGGAGCAACTAAGCCCGTGTGCCACAGCTATTGAGCCTGTGCTCTAGAGCCCGTGAGCCACAACTACTGAGCCCATATGCGGCAACTATTGAAGCCCATGCGCCTAGGGTCCGTGCTCTACAACAAGAGAAGCCACTACAGTGAGGAGCCTGCGCACCACAATGAAGAGTAGCCCCTGCTCGCAACAACTAGAGAAAGCCCGTGTACAGCAACGAAGACCCAACACAGCCAATAAATAAATTAAATAAGTAAATAAAAATAAATTTATAAAAAAAAAAAAAGTCAGTGCTTTATATTCCTCTGGCATGTTGCCCAAGTATTCAGGCATCCCCAGAGGATAGACATATACTTGGAGTCTCTTCATGCAGATTCATTTTCACCAAATGCAGCCGAGCAGAGATGCCATCAGTTCTTCCCAAAACCTTGGCTTCATTACAAAGGAGGTGAATCACAAACCCATAGGACATGCCTCAAAGAGCAGAGGCCTCTCTCTTCTCAAGGCAACCACTCTCATTCTTTGTTCCCACAGAAGTTTACTGCAATGACACTACATTCTATTAAATTCAACCAGCACCTACCTTCTGAACTCAGCGTGTTACCTTGGAGTTTGTAAACCTCAACTTTGGTCCTATCTCGTAGTTAGGGATGGAAGAAATTAGCAACCAGAAAAGGGAGCTGAATGACAATCACTGTAGGAGCCTACCCCTAGTCCTTTTCTAAATTCACAGCGATCTAAAAAAGAGCCTAAGCCAAAGCAATCATTATCAGAGTTTACTTTGCATAACTGCCTTGGGAACCATGAGCTTCTTAAGAACGGATTTGCATATTGTTCTTGCACTCTGGAAGAACTGAGGAGTACTGCCAAGTTCTTTAGACCCCTGAGCTTGCAGACTATTAGTTGAACATCATAGGCTCAACCATGTCACCACCTAGGGATGTGGCAGTCTGAGGAGAAGGAGAGGAACCCCTGCTGAGGGGAGTGTGGTTCCATCAGGGCAGGGTGAATGGTTCTGTGGAAGAAAGAGAGCAAAGGGACAGCTTGGTATTCAGCACACTTCCCTAATGCACCCCAGAGGGCTGTAAATTGGATTCTTGGAAGACCCACTCACTGGAAGTCAGGGCACTCAGCAGCTCTGCGGGCACATCGCCGTGACTGCTCTCAGGAGGGGTGTTGATGGTGACCTAGGCACTAGTCTTGGCTCAGAGAGATGCCAGGGACCAGGACCAGGATATTCACACTTCAACATACTGCTGTGTCTAATAGCACAAGTACTTTCTCACACTTCCTTCCAGTACAAAGAGAACAACATGCAAGGGCCTTTAGCCAATAGGCAACATATGACAATACAACCCACATTAGCAAGGCGTGTTCTCATAAATACTCCGATGTTCAGGTCAGGATCCAGCAGCAAGCCCTTCCGAGGGTTTAGGGACCCTGATATATCAACACTACAGTTTGCCTGACTCCAGTCTCCACTCCCTCGTGCTGCTGGATGCTGCTCCACCAGAGGGCTCTGTCCCTGAAGAGGGTTAGAAAGGAAAGCCACAGTTGCTTTCGAGACTAAGTAGCCTCTTCCACCGTCATTCATTATCCCAGCCTCTGCAACCTTCCATTGCCCATTCATTACTACCAGGCACTGTGAGGGGAGAGGCTAACACAACCACGACAAAGAACAAGGGGGACGTGTCGCTCTCTGGGGGTGTATGTCTAGAAATAGAAGCACACAATAAATACACCAACAAATGAAACAGCTACACGCGGTGATGAGAGCCATGAAGGAATGCATAAAGGTCTGAGATAGAGACAAATATTGGGGCAGAGGATAACTGTCTTGGATAGAGTGGTCAGAGGTGGTATCTCTGAGTGGTTGAAATTTAAGCTGAGACCAGAAAGATGGGAAGCAACCGGCCATTGGAAAAGTGTGTGTGTGTGTGTGTGTGTTTGTGTGTGTGTGTGTGTGTGTGCACGCGCGTGAGTGAGATAGGGATGTGGCAGGGTGTGGTGGAGGTGTGGTGGGATGTAGTATTTCCCACAGGGAAAAGAGTTCAGTTGAGAAAGGAAAACTGTGCCTGAACCATAGAAGTAGAGAGATGGCATAAGATGAAGCTGAGAAAGTAGGCAGGGATCATATCACTGTATCCATGATAGTCTGGGAGAGAAATTTTTTTACACTCTAGGTATGAAAGAAAACCATTGAAGGGTTTTAATTAGGGGAGGTACAGGATTAGGAAAAATATTTGCTGAATGAATGAAGGAAGGAAGGAGTGAATGGATTCATCTCCTCCCAACCCCACAGCTTTAGATAGAGCCTGTGCCGTCTGAGTTCTGCCTCTCCCCAACTCCCTCTTCTCAGTGTTACTGTCCTATCAACACCACTTTATGCAGTATGAAAGCCAACCCTTTTCTCTCCCTTATAACTCACCCCTTTCCACATTCAGACCTCACTGGGAGAGGACAGGCATGTGCCAACATAGAGTTATCCTTTGAAATATATGGAGACACACAGAATTGCTTGCTGACTTTTGCATTTGATAAAAAACCTATTTCACGATTTGCTGGCTCTCAGCAGCTGGTCTCCTCCCTGGTCATGGGAACACTTATCTATTGGAACTGAAATTTCACGGAAGCATGACTTGCATCTTCTTTACTTCAGTTCTGATGCAAATATGTTACCTAGTTCTGCAAACCCAGCAGAAGTGCCAAATCTGCCCTCCGTAACTGCTGACAGACAAGCTTACAGCCTCCAGCAATTTCCTAACACCTCTCTTAGGGAAAGAGCAACAAACCTTCTTCTTATAGCTGTTTTTAATTGGCATATAAAATAGAGGACCACCAATGGCCTTTGTAAGTACCAAATTTCCCCAGAAAACCATTGGGAAGGACCAAAAGCAAAAGACTTTAGTCCCTGTTTCTTGAGAAAAATACCTTCCCTTTCCAGCAGGGGAAGGATTTAGATCTATCCGGAGCAGGTATGGTTTCAAGAAGATTTTTTTTTGACCCGTTTGTCTCACAAGATTGGCATGGGAATCTCAACTGATCAGAGCCTTTCTGCATTTTTAAAGCATCAAAGGTCTGACCTTGTCTTTCCACAGCCCAAGAGAAAGCCTTGTGGCTTCCATCTAAAACAGTTCTTCAAGGGGTGCATATTTTGCATGAGTTAAATAGTTAATGGGCTGCTCAAGGGTGGTATAATGTTCTGCATTTGTTTTCCTCCCTTTATCCTTTTTTCTATCTCCTCTAGGTGATCCATCAGGCATTCTTCTTGAACCAGCTGTGAGAGATTAAGAAATGTTATTTGCATTCAAGGGAAGAATTCTCAGGCAAGGAACAATCTGCCTGTTGAATACATTCATGCAAATAGAACAAACATTTTAAAGCTGAGCAAAATGAAAGCAAGGAGCACATGGGAGAAAGAAAACTACCTCTCAGCATGAACCATGCAAAACTTTGATCATTACTTCAAATGAGACTAGATGTCATCATGTGTGACAAGGCCCTGGATCCAGGATTTCTGCAGCTCCGAGAAGAGTTCAGTAACTGACAAGCCTTCCCCTTTCTGCTTTCAACCAGGCCAATGATAAGTATAATTATTATTAACAAGTTTAAAACTTGAGGCGTAATTTTAACAGTAAAAGACCACATTCACTGGGTGCTTCATACATGTCAAGCACTAACCATAGTAGGTTTTTAATAAACATGATCTTAAATCTTTCCAGTAGCTCTATGTATCTTTCTAACAAATGAGCAATCTGAGACTTAGAAAGGGTAAGTGATTTGCCCACAGTCATTTTGCTAACTAGGGGATTTTGATCAACCAATTAAACTTTTCTGGACCTTAACTATTTGTTATTGTGAGTTTTTTTGTTTGTTTTTAATCTGAAAAATGCAGAGTTGGAATAGGTGTTCTCTAAGGTACTTTCTAACTCTACCGCTATTTGATTTGACAGGTTCTCTCAGCCCTACAAGATGTGTTGTCTCTGCCATTTGAGTTCTGGCAAACCAGTTCTACTGCCCCATTCCCTGAGTCTCTATCACTGGGCAAACAAAAAGGAAAGGAAAATAAGGCAGTCATGATGTAAGGGAATTTTCTTCACACTTCTGGTAGTATAGCGTCTGGGACAGAGTCAGTACTCATTGCTGGCGACAGTATCAGTTGGTGTGTGACTTCAGTCAACTAGCTTATTCTTAATTTCTCACCTAGTTCCTAACTTCTTCATTTTCTGAAGGTGTAGGTCTAGATGATCTCTAGAGTACCTATGTATCCTGATATTTTACATCCAGCAAAACCAAAATTATGATGCTATAAAGCACCCAATAATCAAAATCAGAGTCAGATCAGGAAAAAAAAAATTCATTTACTCTGCCTCTCCTTTCTAGTTCCTTCCTCCTTGCGTTGCCTTCCAAGGGAATCTATAAACCACATATGCACATCTTTGTTCTCAAAGCCTAACATGAAGGAAAATTATAGAAAGGAATAACAATTTGGCAAATTTTACTGATCAAGTAGAATTTTTGAATGATCTTTGAAATCCACTTGAAAGCTTACATAAATGTGAGATTACAAATGCAGGGATGAAGGGGAGGGCCCAGTTCAGTCCTAAACTTTCAGAGGATTATATAGCATTCTGATCTACTTTCCACTCATAAGCAACTTAGAAGAAAATGGCAACTCACCAAGGAACAAAAAACAATTGTGAAGTGTTGGGAATTTTTTATATGTATAAAGGTATGAATAAACTATCTGAAATAATGGGTAAATATTAAAGGTTTTTAGTTTGTTTTGTTGTGTGTTTTGTTATGCTTATGGAAGAACTTAGATGCCACACAGAACTAAATTGTCATGTAAATCCCACAAGCACCCACGGAAGAGAAAAGTTTTATTTTCTTGAAATTGAAAATAACTCATGTCCTCAAAGATTGCAGATTAATCTTTGATTTGCTGAAAGCTTACATAACAATGGAAGAGTTTCATGTTCTGCAGCTTTAGGTCAGACCTGTGGTTTTAGTTTGCTAGAGTTCAGAATTGGGTCAGGGTAAAATCAAAGCCCAGTTCCTGTTCAGTAACCTGAGCTTTCTCCCATGAACTCCATGCCCTCTGCCTGTCCCTTCCATCACAGCTTTTCTTCCCCTATGAAAGTAATCTGCTTAAATAGTTACCAACTGTTTACTTTATACTGTAAAAATACAGCATAATGGTACAAATAATTCAAGACGTGTATGTTTCTTAAATGGAAACTAGTTTTTTGGTATCCTAAAAGGTTTCAAACTTGTTCACAGGTATTTTAATAAAACTTTAGAATTCCATTTCAGAATTTTGGTTGGAAATCATTTCAAACTTAAAGAAATGCTGCAAGACCTTATCGTCACCCCCTCTCTGGTAAAACTAACTCGGAGAGGAGTCGACTCAGAGGAAAGCAGAATCAGAAGAGATATTTAAGGAAAATATCACTAGTAATTTTTCTAGTGATATTTTCCTTAAAGTCATATTTAATGTTTATCCCTGGACTTATCAATTACACGAGTCAATACATTCTTTTTTAATTAAAAAAATAAATACTGTAAGAATAAAAATAGTACAAAGAACACCCAAGCACCTTTAATAATATTTATATATTATTAACATTTTACCCCATCATTTCTTTATTGTTTACTTTCTCTGTCTCTGTCTCGCTAAAGAAAATATACAAATGGCTAACAGGTACATTGAAAAGGTGCTCAATTCAAAGGGGAATGCAAATCACACCTGTTAGAAAAGTAGTTATCAGAAAGACATGAGATAACAAATGCTATCAAACATGTGGAAAAAAGGGAACTCTTGTTGGTGGGAATGTAAACTGGTACAGCCACTATGGAAAACAGTAGGGAGGTTCCTCACACAATTAAAAATAGAACAAGAATTTCCACTTCTGAGTATATATCTGAATAAAATGAAATCACTATCTTGAACAAATATCTGTGCCCCATGTTCACTGCAGCATTATTTACAGTAGCCAAGACACAGAAACAACCTTAGTGTCCATCAGCAGATGAATGGATAATGAAGACATGTGTGTGTGTGTATATGTAAATATATGTGTATAATACAACACAAATAATGAATATTACTCAGCCCTAAAAAGAAGGCAATACTGCCATTTGGATGAAACTTGAGGGCATTATGCTAAGTGACATAAGTCAGACAGAGAAAGACAAATACTCTATGATCTCACTTATATGTGAAATCTAAAAACATCAAACTCATAGAAACAGAGACTAGATTGGTGGTTACCAGGGGCGGGGTGGGGTAAAGTTGGTTAAATGGTACAAACTTCCAGCTGTAAGATGAATAAGTTCTGGGGAATATAATATACAGTACTTCAACTATAGTTAACTGTACAATAACAACAATACTGTATTGTATACTTAAAAATTGCTAAGAGAGTAGATTTGAAAAGTTCTCATCACTTCCCAAAAAATGGTAGCTATGTGAGATGATGGATGTGTTAACTAATTTTATTGTGTAATCACTGTGCAAAACACAGGCGTATATCAAATCATCACCTTGTACACTTTAAACTTTCACATCACATGTCAATTGTATCGCAATAAAGCTAGAAAAAGATTTTTTTTAATTTTAAGTCATGGGATTAAGTGGATAAGAAGAAATAATTCCATAGATAACACATCTGAATTCACAAATCTTTGTTTCTTCATGGGATGAGGAATTTGCCCTTCATTTTGGAAGTAAAATCAAAGTTCCATAAGACAGTTTTGTATTTGGACTCCTGATTAATACTTTCAGTAATTCTTCAATGAATTCCCTCTGTCCAGTCATTAAGAGTAATGATTCCTCTCCACACATGATTTCTAAATCATTTAAATTAGTCCTTTGGAGAAAAAAATCTTCCATGAAAGTGGTAAGGGTCTCCCATATATGAAACTCTTAAGGACTTTCTAACTAAAAGGGTGAAGCAAGGACACACATTTGAAACCACCTGTACAAGTGTTCTAATTATCATGGCTACTAACCATGCTGACCAAATAGTCTATAGTGTAGACATATAAACATTATATTTAATTTAAAATGTAGTTTAAGGTAATCTATCTAGGAAAAAAAAATAAAAGGAAGTCTAGAGTCTGGATAGGTTAGCATTATCTTCAAGACATCAGATTAAGAAACAACAAAAGTTAAAGAAAACTACATTGGGGGTAATTTGCATTTTTCTCTCCAATTCCAGGGGAAAGATCCTTCCTCAACTTTGGTTTAGTATCTGAAAAATGGCTTTGACTTACCTTGTAAATTTCAGTGATATGGACCATCTGCTCTATATGATAATATAATGGTGGTGATTTATTCCAGTGCCTTTATCATATGAATAAAACACCACTCAGATTTGCATCAAAGAGCAAAACCAAATTAATTATACAGTGAAATGAATATAAACACAAATTTTCCAACATCTTAATGAAGAAGAGGTAGGCCTCAACTGATTACACTTCAAATCAGATTCAAGTCAGGTTGACTAAGGTTTTTATAACTTATATGAGATTAAAACAAAAAAGTAAAAATTCTAATGAGATTCTCCAACAGAATAAAGTATATGTCAATCTGTGCCACAATCACTAGTTAAAATTGGATGCAAACAGTCAAATTTAAAAAATCAAATCATTTAAAAACTACCAAACAATCTGGGACGAAGCACTGGAACCTCTAATAAAAATGTTGGATGCTATTCCAAAAACAAAAAACAAAAACAAACAAAAAAAAAAAAGAGAAAAGAAAAGAAAGAGAACTTTATTTGAAAGGAGAGATTGCTTTGCATTTTTCTGAACATCCAATGAAACTATGGTTTTGTTTCTTTGACTTTGAAATGTTTTATATTGTCAGATTCTCCAAACACTTGCAGGTCTTAACACAATCAAGTCACAAGAAATACATGTTTGGAAACTTCTAATTTTTGGAAGTCAACAGCTAAATGAAGTAAATTTAGTGCTTTTGTCCTGTCTTTTTTCCCTATTTATCTATAATACTACCCCTCTTTATTTCTCCAGATCAAAGAAACAAGTAAGTAACTCCAGGAACATGAAAGTGAATTATTGATCTGGTGTTGACCTCATAACAGTAGTCTCTAGGTATTTTCTAGATCATCCAATTAAAAAATCACTTAGGGTTGAAGTTCAATCACCTCAGACTTTCAAGATTTAATGTGCTTTCTTTTGTGTGAGAAGATGACAGTTGATGCATGAATAGGTCATCTGTTTTTGAGTTGCTTTTCCAGATGAATGCACAGCTAACATTCTCCTAGTTGTTTTTATGAAAAATTACTTACTTTTAGGGGATGGGTATTTCAGTAGCAAACTAACTGGGCCTCTTGAATAACAATATTCTCAGCATCTTAGTTTTTCTTCAGTTAAAACTCAAATAATGCCTAATTTCTAAATTTTATCTGGATTAAATAAGATGTATTAATGGACAGACTTAGAAGATGGAATGGTGCTGAACTCACAGTAAATGTTTATAGATAGTTGTTGAATTTGAATATCTTGGTCTCATTAGTAACTAAATTAATCATGTGCCAAAGCTGGAAAGAAAAGAATTCATTCTTATTAAAAATAGATTAGGGGCTTCCTAGGTGGCGCAGTGGTTAAGAATCTGCTTGCCAATGCAGGGGAGACGGGTTCGATCCCTGCTCCAGGAAGATCCCACATGCCGTGGAGCAACTAAGCCCGTGTGCCAAAAAAAAAAAAAAAAAAAAAATAGATTAGCAGGTTTTAGAGACAAGTTTAAGAAAAGTCTTCAGTTCTTTTAGATTTTAGAACAAAAACTAGCCAAAAAAGAGGCCATGGAATTATTATTATTTGTTGCTGCTATTTTTCTTAAGGGGGGAAATTACAGCTAAGACCTAAAACTGAAAACCAAAGCCACTAATTGCCACACACTCAGAGTTCAAATTCTGCCAACAATTTGCCCAATTTACTGACAAATGCCAATTCAGAATGTCCCCAACAACAACCACTACTGTATAATCAATAAAGATGAATACATGAACTTATCGCTAGAAGAATCATTAGAATAAGTGATTGTAGAGACACTCTTCACTTTCTTCCACCACAAAGACAGAGACTCTGAGAATCAACTGTAAAGATAGTGAGTGATGTGTGCAAGAAAGCAAACTGGCATTTCATTCTCTGGCTACATGTCCCTTAGCCAGTGTATCTGCCCGTCATCCTCTGTGTTACCAAGCTTGGGAAAAAAGACTGAGAGTAGATGAAGACCACAGGACAATGTGAGTACTCCGTGAGTAAGACAGAGCCATGCAGAGTAGCTGGGTTTGAGAATTCTTGCCAACATTCCACTCAAGATGTCCCTTCAGATAAAGGATTCTAGCACCAAGAAGGTGACAGTCCTATGTGAGGAAGAGGTGAAGAGGGAGGGAGGCAGAATACGCAGAGGCGGAGGGAAGCGTAGAAAAGGTCTGTCCTGAGCTACTCAGTGGGGAGGTCCTCCTCCCCAGGTGGCCTCTGAAGAGTCCATACACATGTCTCAGTGACAGAACCAGCATTTAGGTACCTTCTACTCAGATGTCCCAAAGGCCAAACAACACTCACTGAGAAATGATGAACAGCAACAACCAACCCGAGAGAGGACTTCATCCTTCTTGGTTAATTAGAATGTTTTCCATTTTCCCCCTCCCTACATTGCCCTCAAACACAGTGAAGGAGAGAGCGATCAGCAAAAAGGGGAGAAAGGGAATGCATGAAAGAACAAATGAAATCCCCCTTCCTTTCCCCAGACATGTACTCTGAACCACAACCGTAACAGATAGGTCTGCGCTGCAGAGAAGAGGAGTTTCTTCAGTGGAATATCATGAACGAATCCTAAAATGTGTGCCTAGGTGCGAAGGAACAAAAACAGTCAGGACAATCTTAAAGAGGAATGAGGATAAAACAGAACCACGGTACCCACCTCACACTGTGCACAAAAATTCATTTGAGATGGTTTATAAACCTAAATATGAAATGTTAAACAATAAATCTTCTAGAATTAAACTGTTTGTCAAGGTGCCTTGGGGTGCTGCTGCAAACTCAGAGGCTACCGTAGGATATTTTACATTGTCCAGAGAAACACAGCAACACAGACTTCTGTCAGACCCTTCACAAACTGCAGGCTTGGTGTTACATTATTCTGCATTTCATTCCACCCATATCTTTGCAAAACTAGGTGCTCAATGGTAGCTGTTATAAAAAGCAAGCACCGTGGAAAAATTAACATGGGCAGAGTATGAAGGTGTTGGTGTCCAATAAGTTTCCAAGATTTGAGGCATTGTGCAGTACAATAGGCATACATCACATTAGTAAGTAATTGTGGTTGTTTCAGAATAGAAATATTATTTTTCTTTTAGTTAATTTATATTATTTTTTCAAACATATGCTACGATTTGGGACATAAATCCTTATTAAGTTGTTTAGACCTACTCGCTTAATAAACAGAATTGTTAGGTATTTCTTTTGACCTAGGGGCTTTCTGAAAAAATTACTAACATAGTAAAGGCTCCATAAACCAAAAAGTTTGGGAAAGTCTGTTGTAGAAGAAAACATTGGGAAAAAATATCCATGACCTCAGGGTAGGCCAAAATTTCTTAAATTTGTTCCTACAAAAAACACATAAAAAATTAATAAAGTGGACTGCATTAAAATTAAGAACTTCTATTCACACAAAGCATTAAAAGAGAGAAAAGGTTAGCCACAGACTTGGAGAAGATATATATAATACATATAACTGAAGAAGAATTCATATCTAGAATATATAAAGAACTACTGCAAATTAATAAGAAGGACAACTCAAATTTTTAAATGTGCAAAGAACTTGAGCATTTAATATCCTGAGCAAAAAAAATATTAAATGGTCAATAAGTATACAAAAGAAGTCAGTTTCATTACTCATAAGGGAAATGCAAATTAAAGCCTCAGTGAGATACCACTACACATCCACCAGAATACCTAAAATGAAAAGGTCTGTTGATGCCAAATGTGATTACAAATACAAAAGAACAGAAAGTCTAATGTGCTCTTAATGGGAACATACTTGGTTTGACCACTTTGGAAAATTATTGGCAATATATCTAAAGCTAAAGCTAAAGCTAAACACACACCTACACTATGACCCACAGGAATTTCATTCCTGGCCATATACCTAAGAAAAATGAATGCATATGTCCACCAAAAGAAAAACATCTATGAGAAATTTTTTAAGTTAATTAATTAATTTATATTTTATTGGTTGTGTTGGGTCTTCATTGCTGCACACAGGCTTGTTCTAGTTGCAGCGAGGGGGGACTACTCTTCACTGCGGTGCATGGCTTCTCATTGTGGTGGCTTCTCTTGTTGTGGAGCATGGGCTCTAGGCATGTGGGCTGCAGTAATTGTGGCTCACGGGCTCTAGAGTGCAGGCTCAGTAGTTGTGGTACATGAGCTTAGCTGCTCCGTGGCGTATGGGATCTTCCCGGACCAGGAATCGAACCCGTGTCCCCTGCTCTGGCAGATGGATCCCTAACCACTGCACCACCAGGGAAGTCCCTATGAAAATGTTTATAGCAGCTTCATTTATAATAGCCAAAAACCAAATCAACACAAACGTCTGTCGACAGGATAATAGATAAATAAGCAATGGTTCCTTAAACAGTAGAATATAAAAGAACTAACTACTATTTCACACAACCCAGATGATTCACAAGCTATACGTTGCATGAGAGAAGCCAGGAACTACAGGACACATAGTTTGTGAATCCATTTATATCATGTTCAAGATCTGGCAAAACTAACTGATGACTATTGAATTCAGAATAGTAATTATTTTGGAGAGAGAGCTATTGGCTGGGAAGAGACCTAATAGCGGTACTGGAATTGTTCTATATCTTGATCTAGGTAGTTGTTGCTTATTTTGTATACATATGAAAATCTATGAAGCTGCCATTTTATGTACTTTTCTGTGTGTATATTATATCCCAATACGAAAATAATCAAAACTGAGTTTTAAATAACAAAATAAGACAATTCTAAACAAATTATTAGAGTATTATATAATCTGGCTGAAATATGATATGTAACAGTAACTACTATGAACATAGCACAGTTCATAGTAGTTATTTACAGACAAAAAAGGCCATAATTATATCCCCTACTGTGTGATATTCCTCCATACACAGGCCAATAAGAACATTATAGCATTACAACCCAATTATAGGTTCTTGGGTTCTGGCTGCCCACTTATTATCTGTGTTACCCTGATAAGTTACCTAGCTTCTCTTTAAAACCAAGATGAAATTGTCATCTACCATACTGGATTGTTGAAAAAATTAAAGGGGATAATATATGTCTTTCGGAGGGTAAGTAGTAAATAAAAGATATATTTTATCATTATTTTCATTTCTCTTCCACAAATCCCTAGTAAGCTTGAATATACTCTTGTATCCATTTATGCAATGCAGCAGTATCACAATGTTGATTACTCTGATTGAGATATTGTTAAAACTAAGAAACCAGACCAAAATTGGGAAGAAAAGAGGGGAGTAGCAGTGAATGGATGAGGATGAGAAAGAAAGATTAAAGGTACCTGGAATACAGCTTTGAAGAAGGCAAAATAATGCTGAAACATGATAATCCTAGTCCTTAAAACAGCACACCAGTATCTGCGTGCAGGAGGGCCAGAAGTCATTACAGTGGACCTAAAGCAATACAACCCTCTCTATTAGAGAAGATGCTTAAGAAATAGCTACTCAATTGGACCAACATTATTCATCTCAGAAGTCCAAGTTATTTTATGTCTCTGAAGCCAAGATGGTGCCAGACGAGTAGAGAGGGGAGACGTCATCATCTCAGAGTTATGAAATCACTACGGCAGTGAATAACCAGTTAGAGAGAAAAAATTTAACTCAATGCACATCATGTCTGTATCAAAGCAAAATTAATTCCAGTCATGTTTTTGAAGCTACAGAAGGAGAGTCTGAAAATTCTCTAGCGATTATTGGATAATAAATGGAAGTCAATCATACCATACCCATTAATTTAATATGTGTGAAATGTTTTTGCAATCACTGTGCTGTTTTATTGGTTTTCATAAACATAAAAATTATTCATAGTTTCACTCCAGACCTTAGGCTCTCAACCCTATTTTGTGCTCATAATGCTTTAAGTTTCTCTACTGGGAATTCTCTTACCATACGATTATTTCAGAATGTTGATTCTCAAGAAAGGGGACATGATACTTTAACAAAACATTATCTTGAGCCAATATCTGCAACCCTAAGATTTTGAAGCCCATCTGAGGGTCCACAGATTTTTTAATTCCCTGTTATTTGTGTTGAAAGTGTACCTGATTTTCCTTTTCTTTGACTACTAATCAGCAAGACAATTTTTTTCCTAAGATAAACTAGTTTTCAATGGCCCAAATCCCTAGCAAGTGTATCTGTCAGCCTTAGGAGACATAAACATTTTAGAGAGATGCTTTCTTCATTATCTGGGGTAGAATTTCATGAGTAGCAATGATCAACTTTTACCTATGGGCAGTGGAAACTGGCTGATTATGTTGCCCTTTCAAATTTCCCCTCTTCGTGGCTCTAATCCTGGCCCCTAGTCATATTCCAACTATTTTTCAGCTGGTAGGATCATATATAGTTTGAACTGACCTGTAAGGCAAATATGGACAAATTAAAGGGTAAAAGATCTGGGAGACATTTGACACATCCCTCATGGGCCCTGAAATAATAAAAAACAAAGAAACCTAAGAGACCGGCTCCTTGGGAAAGAATGTGAGGACTGTTTGACATTGCCCAGGATGGCACAGCTGAGATGAATACATTCGCTGTTCTGGAACAGGCAACGTGGGATTGCAGCCCCAGCTGTGATAATAGGAGTACACTGACCCGTGACTACATCTTGACTAAATTGCAGGTCTTGAATCTAATCATTATGTTAAAAAGAGGTGTTGAGCCCCTGAAAGGAAGGCAAGTCTGGAAAAAGAGACATGGCAATATGTTAAAGCCAAGCTATAACCTAAAATCCACAAATACATGTCATCCCACCTGCTATTTGTTTCTGCCAGAGCTGTCATCCAGTGATCTAGAGATGAGAAAGGGGAGCAACAGCTTTTACAAGAAGTAATAACGTGTGGTGTGAAATTGTGTGTGTTGCTGAAAGGCCATATTCCTGTGTAGCATTATTTCCATCCCTTTAGGTGGTGCTCCATGAACTTCAACACATATCTGAGAAACACACTGGTTCAGCAAGCAAACAGCATGCGGCTTTCTACTCTTTTCTGTTTGAAACAGGAAAAATGATTCAGCTGTATTCCTTAAATCCTGAGCAACGTCACACTGAGAACTCTGATCTACTAAATACAAAAGTGTATTCTCCTAGGAAGTAGGTCCTAGGTCTATTAAAGCCCTAGGGCTATGCTTAGTAAAATCTTTTGCTATGTCAGTGTCCCCAGAAGGTCCCTAGAACTCACCGGGAAGAGCAGTTGCCTCTGGGAGGTGAAAGTGGGAGACTGAAAAACTGTGAAACAGCAGGCAGAGAAGACTTGCGTTGTGCACGTTTTTGCACCGTATGGGATATTTTCCCACATATTTGGATTACCTTGTATTAGGTCAGAGGCTAGTAATTATAATATCTTACATATATATATACACACACATATGTGTGTATATATATATGTGTGTGTGTATATATATATAATAGTCTGCCATTCTATAAATCTTTTTACATTAGTTCTCCCATTTGAGACTTTGTGAGTTGCATGAGTTTGTACTCTACCCTCCATTGTACCAGTGGAGAGATTTAAATCAAAGAGATTTATAGATTTTCAGTGAGTAAATATAGAGGTCAGACTAAAATGCAAGGTTCCAAACACTATTCCAATCCTCATTCTATGACACCATGTGACGTTCAAGGAAGAGAGAGAGAGGGTGGAAATGAAGACAGAAAGTCAGATTATTTCCTTCAGAGAAGGGTAGTCAGAATCATCAAATAAAACCAACCAAGGTGATACTGCTAAGGCTACTTCAAAATCTAATTCAAATTATTTAAATTATTAGGTAATAAAACACTTCTTCCCCTTATATTTAGTACACCAAGCATAAATAACAACACACATTTTAATTGTCTGAGAACAACTAAGAACAAATTTCCCTCCCATCATTCATAGGACCAAATCATATTTCTGAAAACTTTCCAGCAAAATGTCCTTATAATCAAATAATTTTAAAATTATATTTTGAAAATAATAAGCTCTAAGTATCATTTATTACCAGATTCTGATATTTTCTTCAGTCACTCTCATGGCTAAGGGAACAACACTAGCCTAGAAACTACAAATATAAAAGACAATAACTACAGACATATAAGTGCTGGTCTGCATAGTAAAGAGAGGTCACCATGTTTCCAAGCATGAGGAAGGAACACATAAGCATCTCAAAGACACTGACCACATGAAGCCAAAAAGCCCTTAACAGGCCTAGTGATCTGGTAATCCGATTTCCTTCCATTTCTCTCTCCAGTCCTTCAGTGTAATCTATGTGGTTTATTAACACTGATCGTTTTAGCCCCAATAGTAAGACCCAGGTTCTAGTTCCTTTTGTTGGAGCCCTTACAATAGACTTGAGATCAAGCCAAGTGCTAAACAGCCTCACAGCTTCACACCTTGTTTAAAGACAGCCTTGTGGAGAGAGTGTGGGGAGAGTGTGCACAGTTCCTGTGCAACTGGAAAAACCACTCAAGATGGCCAGAACAGAAATATGCTCAGGTGTACCACCACACACCTGAACTTGATTTTATACAATGATCTTCTACCCCTTAATAAGCTTCTCTACAGTCAGCTAAGTGTTTCTGTCCTACTAGCAAAATTTAATGCCAGGAGACTCGTAATTCTTGGGGACTCTGAGAGGAGGATTTTCTATCTTGTCCACTGTTACATTCTCAGCATTCAACCTAGGACTTTAAACACTGGAGATATACAATATGTGTTTCCTGAGTAAATGTTCTTGGCTGAAATTAACATTTGAGGTAAGAATATATTTAGAGGGAACCAAAAATAAACACTTGACATATTTTAGATAGTTGAGAGTATAGAACGGGGAAAATAATTAGATTTTACAATTGAATGGGCATCATAAAAGTTTTGTATATAATATCTGATTCTGTGCTTATCACAGACAAATCATGTAACCAAAACTGGTCTTCCTCAAAATGTCTTCCCAGACATAAAAACAAACTATGTGACTTCATATTTGGCTTTTCCCCCCAAACTGCCTGGCCTTTCCACTAAAAATAATGCAGTGTTGAATACTGTAGATATAGAATTGCTCTGAAATTCACTGAATATTATTTTCAAATACTGTGATTTTAAAAAATATCTGTACTTGCTTTATCATGTCAGTAATGATTAACACCCTGAAGAAGTTTAGTGGGGAAAGGGCAAACCTCTGTAACAGACCAATAGGTTTTTAAAACAACTGTAGATTATGAAGATAATAAAATATTAAGTATTTGGAGGCCCGCTTATCTTTCTACCAAATACTGGAGGGGCAGATTGAAACACAAGAGCGATCCCTGACATTCTAGCATCTACAAGGGGAGACTTTCTCCTGTGCATCACCTGTCTGGTCCATACAAGTCACTGCATAAAAACCTATCGTTCCCTCGACTCCCTTTAAATCAGCAGTCCCTAACCTTTTTGGCACCAGGGACTGGTTTCATGGAAGACAACTTTTCCACGGACGTGGTGGGAGGGGCTACAATGCTTCAGGTGGTAATGGGAGTGACGGGGAGCAGCAGATGAAGCTTCATTCACTCGCCCGCCGCTCACCTCCTGCTGTGTGGCTGGTTCCTAACAGGCCACGGACCTATGCTGGTCTGCGGCCTGGGCGTCGGGGACCCCTGCTTTAAATCATCCAAGAGAATACCTCAAACTCAAGCACACCCCATCGGTACTCATTTTGCCCTGGACGGCGGGGGAATGACCTTACAAGCAACGGATGGGCCTTGCTTCCTACGAATCTCTATCAGGGCAAGTCATATAAGATAAATCACAGCAAAGGATTTCCCCAAAGCTTCCGGATGAGAGAAACACGACCTTTTCAGGTGTAAACTGAGGGGTTGAGCAGGGGACGCAATATGCAGATTTTTTTTTTTCTTAAAACAAGGCTGACAAAAAACCAATGGCAAATCTATGAAAGTTAGCTGGAATGCCTCACAGGTGTCCTCCATCAGGAAGCAAAAGGAAAAGGTTACATCTGTCCGAAACACAAGAACTTGTTAAGCAAGAAATGAAGTTAAAACCAAGTTCACTCTATGACAATGTTATGTGGGCCAGTTCCTAATTGGAAGTCCTCAGGGTTCTGGAAAAGTGGGTGACCAGGTGTTTGTAGCCCACAGCCCGTCTGCTCCTGCTTGAGCCTCTGGATTGGCTGTTGCCGAGTAAGGTGCCTTTCAAGTCCGCGTGAAGGCAAAGCGCAAATCCCTTTAGACAACCCTCCGTGGTGTGAATTTATGGAACCTCACGCAGACTATGAATTTTATAACAGTTACTCAGTTAGTTTCACGTGTACATCACAAATTTCATTTCACGCCGGCCCTTAAAGAGCTTTGTACTTTGAAAGAAATAGCCCGAATTCTTTAGTCATCACCTGACTCCACATTTACCATCTTATTGTCCAGAGGGCAGTCTGAAAACACGAACTGAGTTTTCTAGTCCATAGAAAATAAACAGTCACTAAAGCACATCTGCCCTAATTTTTTTATTCTTACACAGTTAATGTAACTGTCGATTGCTTACTTTTTTAACTTTTCCACAGGATCCAATCACAGCTTTCTGCTGCATTCCAGTCACATCGGCAAGTGAGAGATTTCAGACATTCCAAATAGACCCCAGACAGGAACTAGGCACAGGGGAGTGGGTAGGACATACCAGGCACGGCATTGCTAAGGTATCATCTCTGCTTGATATGTGAGCTGAGGTATTTCTACTCAAAAATGCCTATCTAGCCGCTCAGGTGAAATGAGGCCACCCAGTGACAAAGTTCCTTTTCTTCTGAGAATCTTAGATTCCCACAATGGAAAGAGTCCTGGTGGGTGGTCCTCAGCTCTGACTCTCAGAACAATGCCCAGACTCTACTACTTTAGATAAACATGAACTTTTAGATCCCTGGGGGTTTGTTTTTCCCCACTCGTGCACTCACCCTAGATAATGTGCTTGCCCTGATTCTCTATCAGGCCAAGACTATTCCCAGCATCCTGGCCTGTTTGCCCTCGGGTTCATTTTGTGCCCCTTTCTTCCCTTGCTCTGCTCTGTATGCCTGCATGTGACTTCTGCCAGCTGTGCTTCCAGGGCTCAGCTGGCTCCGAAGCTTCTGGCTTCTGACTGGATTCAGCAAATGGGAAACCCAGGCAAGAGACTGGTGAGCAGAAGGAAAGGAGGACTAGGGTATTTCTTTTTTTTCTTTTTTTAAAAATTAATTAATTTATTTACTGGCTGCATTGGGTCTTCGTTGCTGCACACGGGCTTTCTCTAATTGCGGTGAGCGGGAGCTACTCTTCATTGTGGTGCGTGGGCTCCTCACTGCGGTGGCTTTTCTTGTTGCGGAGCACAGGCTCTAGGTGCGTGGGCTTCAGCAGTGGGGGCATGTGGGCTCAGTAGTTGTGGCTCACAGGCTCTAGAGTGCAGGCTCAATAGTTGTGGCACACATGCTTTATTGCTCCGCAGCATGTGGTATCTTCCTGGAGCAGGGATTGAACCCGTGTCCCCTGCATTGGCAGGTGGATTCTTAACCACTGTGCCACCAGGGAAGTCCCAGGACTAGGGTATTTCTCCTGTGCAGCACTGCCAGCAACAACCATGTATCCTTGAGTTAACAGAATAGGAAGAAAAAACCTTGAATTCTGCATCTCTTCTTAGGTTGCCAAGGAATCTTCTCCTTTGACACGTGATGCTCAATGTATTTGCATTTTTTCCAGTCAGCTTTTAAAGATTCAACCACAAAGATTTAACGTCAGGGAAAAAAAAAGGAAAAATATGAAATTCCAAGTCACTGAAAGCACTATGACTGGGAAAGTCCAGCAATATTCCTCCTTTCTAAGGGCACTCAAACTCTTAGACAGTGCTTTTTAAAATGTCCAGGAGCTGTAGGCATTATCATGCAGGGTATTTCCAGAAAGAAGAGATCTCTGAGAGTCAGATCTAGGAACACGCTTTTAACAAGGCCTAGATGATGGTTCTGGACACTAAAATTTGAGAGTGATTTCACATCTCACTAAAGTCAAAAGCAGCAGACAAATAAACAAGGATTGGGTTTTTTTTGTTTCCACTTTCTGCACCACGGTCACTCCTACATAACAACATACTGTCTTGGAAAAAAGAAAAAAAAAAGTACATGTATCTCAGTACAAGCACGAAATATGTACAGGTCTTCTCTTCACTCACTTTAATGGGAAAAGGACAGAAAGTAAAAGAAATAAAGGCACATTGGCCAAAAAGAGGGACATTATACTTGGAATATTCATGTACGTTCCAAAATTACATGCATATTTAGAGTCATTACTTAGAAATCATTGAAAAAAAGAACTCATTCTTTTCTAGGATTTCTTTTAAGGAAGGTTAGAGGAAGCTTTCAGTTATTTTTGCTTTCAACTTCCACAATTCTAAATCAGATGAAAAAGTGTCCTACTTATGGGAGACTTTGATTTTTATGGTGTTCTCCTTTCAACTGCTATGATAAATATAGCTACCTACACTCAGCATGCTTCAACCTGGATGGAACCATGGCCAGTATTATGCTCCAAACAAAATTGGCTTCTGGAAGAAATGTAGCTATATTTAGCACAGTCCACTCCAGTCCAAGGTAGCAGAATGGCATATATAGCTCCTTTAGAGTACCCCAGCTAAAGTGGTGTACATTTCAAAGTAGAAATCAAATCTTCATCGCAACTGGAGTCTTAACATTTTTTAAGTTATCAAAAAGACTTTCATCTGACATGGGACCTCTGATACATCAATGTGGGGTTGAATACCATTCCTGCCATGAAACAGCTATGCAAATCACCTACGCTTTCTAATCTTCTAATTCTTATTTTCTCATCTTTAAGATGATGTCTTGGAGTTTGAGGATAATTCCAGCTTGAAAGAATATCATGCCATGCAACAGAGAGGCAGCACATCAACCAGACGCCTGCCCCAAATCATATTCTATCACGTACTTTCTCATCAGTCTGTAAAATTGGAAATACTAACTTACACAACCTTCGTGTCCTTGACTACAAAATAATTTCAGGTTAATCTTTGTACTATGTGGTAAATTAGAGAATACCCAGCCCAATGCCATGAAGTCTGACTGGTATTAGAGAGGAAGAAAGAGGATGGTGGAATTCACAACATCCATCATCTGGACGGAGGGGCCTTGGGCTGAGATAAGCTTAGTGACTCTCAATTAGCTACCACCAAACCTGGGAACTGTTGTCTTCCTCAGTGACTACCTGAGCAATGAGGAAATTCTAAGGCTTTTAAGAATTAGCATTTGCTTGAAGGGTAGGCAGCTCTAATAGACCTACATCTAAATAGCTCAGCTGCAAATGTCCACGGAAGAGAAAGAGACTTACAATGGTGATCCAATACTTCCCAGGTTTTCAGGGACCTGAGAACAGACACCCGGTGAGGGCCGCCTCTAGAAACTAAACTGTCCCTTGAACAGCCCTTGAGGTTAACTCTGTAATCGCTTCACAATTCCATACTTTATCGGATAGAGTCTATCCAACAGTTTCATACCAACGGAATACAGAATTTTGCGTTTAAATCTATTAACATCTTTTCAAGTGAATTCAGAAATACCAAGTTGGTGATATATTTTGGTGTAAAGTTAACAACATTTAATCTAATATCTCTCTTCCTAAACTTCTTTTTCAGATAGTGGGGGATGGAGAGATCGGGGGGGGGGGGAGGGAGTATGTAATACAGTCTTGAGATATTCCAATGGCATTAGTGTTGCATACAGGAGGCTATTGTTTTAACTGTTATTTTATTTGCACTCAGACTCAATGACTTTTGAAACAAATTAATAAAAAAAAGAGAAAATTTGTTTCAACTTACTACTTAGATAAATACATATAAGAATAACTGCATTTCAACAACCACAAAGACATGAATAAGGATAAGATCATGTCCTTGGTTTACTCAAACTTTGGCTTAGTTCTCCACTGAATAGTTTATTAAGGGAATTTAAAAGTTGAGAAGATTGATTCTGTTCTACCATGTAAACTAAAAGCCACCCAGTAGCTGAGAAATTGGAAACCACAAAGCTTAGGAAGAAAAATGAATGCTTTAAAGCATAAATTTTTCCATTAAATTATGCCAATAAACTTAGGACCTTGAAAGTTACTATACTCAAATACTTAAAAAAAAAAAAAAGGAAGAAAATGCTCTTTGTTTACCTTCAAACTAAGACTGGAAATTGAATGGAGTAACAAGATTTTTTAATACTGCCAAGATAAATTGATTGATTTATTGATTTTACATTAATTGAATATCAATCAGTATGAATTGAATATAAATTCATCAGTGTAAGAGATAATGTTTCCAATTTTTCAATAAAAAAAGAAGTGTAGGCATATCTCCAATTATATCTTTCCTAAGGTTTCCAGATGAATACCTGTTTTTCCACTGGTTGAGTAAGAACACCAAAGATGAATTAAGGTTGTTATATTAAATCAGAGTAAGAACAACTCCCAAGATTTAAAAGCCACAAGAAAGTTGCTGAGCTCAACTGTTCCTATCTCATACTAGTTTTAGTTAGTGGTAGTAGAAGAGCATGTATAATTTAGGGTTGGGATAAAGTGCAGGATGCCATGTTATCGCAGTCGTATCAGTATATTAGTAGCCCCCTACTAAATCAGGGGATGTCAGGATGGAATAAAGTGAATTTATTACAATGACTCCGCTGTTCTCTTCATTTCTTTCTTCTCTGCCTAACGCTCTTTTTTTTTTCTCTTTGTCTTCTTCCCATTGAATAAAATCAAGTCATTTATAGGATTCAACAGACAGTGTATGGATTAATCATCATGATTTTGGGGTTCTAAAACAATTTTGCCAGTAATTAACAAAGTAACTATCTAATCATTTAATTTCAACTCTAAATGATAGCAGTTGAAAAGATGATTTCTTAATATCCCAATTCTACATTTATAACATACTATTGTCTAATTTTATTTCAAGGAGGGATAAAATAGGAGACAGCAAATATAAAGCAAAGTGAAATAAAGAAAGAAGCTTAAAATTAAATTGGGGACATAATCCTAGTATTATCCTCCAAAGATTCTTAAGTCTAGGTTTGGTTGTATACAAATTAATCTACGTAGACTTTCCTTATGAGATTTTCTTATCTATAATAGAAATATCGATTCCACTGTGACCTCTGTCTCTCTTGGCTTTCAGAACTCTGGAGATCAATAATCAGGAAAAGTCACAAAATCACACCATATGAACAGGATTGCTCAAGATCCATGTATTCAGTGACCTCCCAATGATATGGCAGAGGGAGTACCCTTCTCTATAACTAAGAGATGAGCCAATTTCCAAGCGTTATTTTCCACCCAAATATCACATTCTTTCCACCTTCTGTCATCGCCCTTCCTACGCCTGTGCAATTTATGCAAATGTCAGCGCCCTAAACCAACCCTCTCTTCTCACCCTGTCCACACTTCTCTCTTCAGCACGCACATGGTTACTTATCCTGTGCTCAAAGCACTATTCCTCTTCCTCACACTCTAACTTAACAAACCAGCACCAGTTATCCTTCCCATGTTCCAATCGTCTGCCCCCTCCCTGTGGCTTTTTTCCTCAATACCTACACAGAAGTTATACAGACAGCTGCATGTACTATGAATGAATACATACACTGACTTTTTAGTAAGATACACTGGGAGTGTGTATTCATTGAAGAATAGTTTGAAAAGAGGAAGCCATGTAAATTGGTCAGTAGAAATATTCCAGTTTTGGAAAACATGTCAGAAAAGGCATCATGCATGAGATGGGATTTCTAAAACTGCCAATTAAAATTTAGTTTCCTTAGCCATGCTGGGATTAAATATTCCTTTCATAACATCAGGATCTGCAGTATCTGAAATACCAGTGATCTCACTTTGCAACCCTTCATTATCATCATGTCCAAGGAACTTCAAAGAGGGCTCTCTGCTCTGAATTGCATTATCTTCCCAGAAGGTATGGCAAAGAGCCAGCTTCTGATGTTGTGGGACAGACAGAATTACCTTTGGTTTGGCATTGCCTGTTGGGTGTCATTGGTTGCTTTTTTATACTTTGTCACATTTGTAATTGGAAAACATAGCCATGCTGGTAGCTTCAAAAGGATGCCATCTAACTCAGAAGCACATTTGGTTGGTCTACTTCTCAAATCACAATAAGAGTAAAATTGCCTGGAGCAATGTAAGCTATTATTAATAGTAGTAAATCCTTTTCAAGAAGGAAAAGAAAAACGTAAAATACCTAAAGCAGTCTTAACAACAACAACAAAGCTAACAAAATATTTTTGTTTCAATACTTATAAACTCTTTCCGTCTAATCACAGCTGGAAGCATTATGATAATACAGCAAAATAAACTGGGCAGAGAGCATATAGTCCAGGTCTTTGTAAATACTACAATAAGAGGAAGGCAATGTGAACACCTCTTTGCATCAAATGTACAAAATCAGTTGATTTTTAATTAGTGACAATCATAAGACACAAACACACAGACACACATTTATTTTCTATAAGGAGGTTTCTAAAATAGGGGTCTTTTCATTCCAACTTGGTTAATTGAAGGAGGAAACAGATTCTCCTGCAGGATATAGGTGCTCAGAAGTGGGATTTATGTTTTCAGCTAGATGTGATATTCCCTCAAATGGAACATCCTTGATTAAAAAGCCCAGACATTACAATTCATGCTGAAGGCAGGAAATTTGGCTTCAGAACGTAATGAGAATGGGTTCACTCTGCAGCTTTTCCCATTCTCATTACAATTATTTTGTGAGAATAGATTCATATTGTGGCATTTTCAACTCCTATTATCAGCCTTGTCACAAGCACGAGGTATTTGAATTTTAATGCCCAATAAGTTCTGACCACAGCATCCTACACTGTCATTATTTTATGCTCTGGACAAGAAAAGTACTTGGGTCTGTTGGAAAAACTCCCTGGTTACACAGCTAAAGAGAGGAGGATTGGAATACTAGCCAATCAGATCAGCAGCTACGGCTTTTAAAAATCTAAATGCATATCATTTTGCATCTTGGAGCATAATGGCTATTAAAATTCTGATCATGTATTCTGTCACAAAAGAGAACAATGAGTGTTGCACCCCAGAACACACTCATAACCAAAACACATTTCAAATTCCGGAAGAATATCACCCATAGACCCTAGGGTGGGAAGCAGTGACACTGTCTTAATCCTCAGAGCCAAACGAAGCTAACAGCACATTAATAGTGTGATCTAAGGTAACAGTAAAAGTGCACACTTTTTTTTTTAACAAAACCAGATGTACAATGTACAACTGCTTTCTTTCCAGAGATATGATTTATTTTTTATCTTAAAGTTCAAAAATTGGGGGACCAATGATGACTCCAATAATTATTAGCTTCTGAGCCTCTATTTCCTCTTCCATGATATGGATAATAATAGCTGCTTTGCATAACTAACAGGAGTTTAGCAAGAATTAAATGAAACGATGTGTCTGCAAACACTTGAGTATAGTATTTTTACAAACGTGACATGATCAATATCAATCATCTTTAAATTAGGCACACACTAAGTGAAGCCTCTTTTTTGTATACTGTCATAAAATCTATAACTGAGGCCTCCAATTTCAAGGGAAAGTGGTGGCATCACTGGTAGTGTACAAAATCACATGGAAGTGAGATGCAGGCAGTATACAATAAAAGGCTTTACTCATTCCTGCAGGCATGTTCAGCTCTGTTCCCAGTCCTTCAGAGCATGGGCCAGGAGCCCTTCTTATATTCTCTGTGAGTTTTCCTTCAAATCACCTCCTCTTCTCTGACATGGTTGAAAAATGTGCAAAGCTAAGGAAGATAATGCAAATACTGCAGCGTTGTCACTTACCATCCTAGCCAGCCCTGGCGCTGGGAAAATGAAAAAGCTTCTGACATATTGAAACTTAGCAGCGGCATTCTAACTGGGGTGAGAACAATATTTTTAATCCTCCCTGGAAAGATCAAATTAAATCAGCGGCAAGCTCTGCCTGCTCCAGCTCTATGTCACAGACTGTTTGGATGCGAAGCCTAGAAAAGTCTGCAGCTCTTGACTTTGTAACTCATGTCTTTCTGTAGAAATGCAGGGAGCAGGGATAAACCATTACTGCATAAAGATTAACCTCGAAACAGTGAAATGGTGTCAGAAGCGAGAGGTGGGGAACACAGACCCACATTTTGCCTGGCTTTTAGATTTAGCCAAAAGTCATCAAATTTCACAGCTGAACTTCAAACTTGATGCAGTCAGAGGTTCCCTTCTCTTCAGCAAGGCAACACATCTGTATATTTCAGTGTATACAGCTATGTTTTTAGTGATTATATATTAAAAGCAGATTCTATTAATCAATAATAGGAAATTATGGCTGTATCCATTAAAAGTTCTTTTTAATGGCAGTTAAAACTTGAGGACAATGGTTTTCAAACTTTAGTGTGCATAAGGAACATCTGGAAAGCGTAAAAAATGCAGATTCTAGGCACCTGCCTGAGGAGTCTCATTGAGCAGATCTGGAATGAAACCCCAGAAATTGCATTTTTTAACAAGCACCCCAGGTGAAACTTATCCTACAGTCTTTCAATCTTAATGTGATTTTTATAATCCCAATTGCATTTAAATCTTTTGAAAGAAAAGAGAAAAATGGAAGGAGGCAGACAGCCCAAAATGCATCTTGACAGTTTTGTAGACAGTCTTACACTGGCTTTTAGAGATTTTAAATCAAAATTTTATGGCATATTTATTCATATATGAATGCTCCTTTTTAAATCAAAGAAAAGATGTGTTCCCAGAAAATTATTCTGCTCCCCCAAAGCAAATATTTTTCACATGAGATATTTCAAGGAGCTTAGTTTTATATATTCAAGTTAATAGTCTTAGCTACAGTATTTAATTTAAGCTTAAGGCTTTCAGTTTTTGCATTACTTTGGTAGTATGCAAAATAGAAGTATAAAAGTAATGCAACCAATTCAAGATGCTCAAATAGCCACAGCATATTCAATAAGCAGTGAAATATTATTTCAACATTTCTCCAAATATAAATCTCAATACCCATCATTACAATACCTACATTTTTTTAAAGTCTAAGACTTCAACAACTAACCTTTCATAATGATAGAATTAAGTATAGCAAATCTAACTAGACCAATGGTATGTAACATATAGTAATCGCTCTTTTCAAATCAACCTACCATGCTTGGAAGAAATACTAGGTTCTTCAATCCTGGACAACTTAAAAACCTGAGTGGTACTGTTTGTTTTGTTTTTGTTCTTCGCACTTGAAATTGGGTTTTATTGCCTGTAGTCCTTAATAGGGCTGGCTTCATGGGTGTGTGACATATATAGTCACACAGAGCCCAGCACTTGGCTCAATGCTTTACTGTCATTGTCTTGAAATTCTTAATATTTTAACAAGCTGCCTAACTTTTTCATTTGTCATTGGGCCCTGCAAATTACGTACCTAGTCCTACTCCTTAATAATATTCAGCTGTGACATTTAACATTTCAGCAAACATTACCAGCATTCATATCCTGCTTTGGTGCCTACAATCCACGAATGTACTATTCACTGTAATATAGTTATTATCAATAACTGGACACAGAAAGGAAGAAAGATGCAGTCCCTGTCCTCACAGCATTCCAAATCCAATGGAGGAACTAATTATCTCTATGTTAGATATCATGCAATAAATATTCTCCATGTGTAGTCTTCATGAATATATAGTCACAATTTCATATGAATTTATAAGCTAACAGAAACATTGCACCTATTATTCTATATACAAGGAGATTGGGAGTATGTCTAAAATCAAGTAATATCAGATACTTTGTGTCATGAAAAACAGCAGAATGGTTCGGTATTTAGCTGATGGTTGGGGAGTCAGGTAGACAGCTACAATGGCCCACAATGCCCAAAATATCTCATGAAAGTATTCCTCAATAACACTCGAAGATAACTTTTGATGACATAAATGGTTTTCTCTTCTTCCACCTGATCATGGATACTGGTTTCTCTGTTAACCGGATTCAAGAAATAACCAGTTTCACATACACATGCGCTAATAATCTCTGCATAAACTTTGGAAGAAAAAGCACAGATGAAACCCATCTGGAATCTGTGAAGACCACAGAGTACAGGTCGGCAGCAGTTATTCTTGAAGCTTCATTTTAAAAAATTAAAAGTGTCATTTTAAAAGATGAAAAATTTTAGAAGCTACATGGTGGTTGTGTATGTGCTTCAAGACATAAATGCCTATTAATGGATCTCAGAGGAGTTTTTTGCTCTAGGAGTTAAGAGTTGAAGGACAGTATACACATATTCACAAAGGCTAGGCTCACCCATTTAATGCTTTTTCTGGCCGTACTTCCTTGCCCCCAGCCATCCCACTGAATTTTGTTTGTTCAGCAGGAAACACTTCTTAAAATGCACCTACATGTTAATTTCTGTGCCTACAAATAAAATAATTGGAAATTGTGGTTTTTAACAATCTCAGCCTCCAAAACTTTTTCAGAGTGCATTATTCCATAGACCAAATCTTTCCAGATACTTGCGGTTTTACCATTTTATGTGCTAACACTTTGAGTTTTATTTTGAACAAGGATGAAAATCTTTTGTAAATTGTACTACATAGTTCTATCTTTATAAATATTTTATTTGATAGAAAGTACTTTAGATTTTTCCCGATGACCTCTAAATATAATTTAGATAATTGATAAAAGATTTCTACTTCTAGATAAGACGAAATAGATTTACCTTTCCACCTGAAATAATCAAAACACAGAAAGAATACATGAAACTATAATTTTGGGAGCACTGAATTAGCTAAAGAAAATATAGTCATGCCTGAGAGATGAGAAACAGATGAGGTGAGGCCTACACTTGCCCAGGTTACTGATGTGAGGGAGTTTCCAGGGTGTGATGAAGGCAGGTTGAACTCTGGTGGAGCTCAACAGATTCCCTGAGTTGAGAACATGGAGCTGAGAGTGTGGGGAGACCAAGGTGTCTAAAGTGCTGGAGGAGAGAGAATAACAGAACTATCCCATATTAGTCAGGGTTATCCAGAGAAACCGAACCAATGCGAGATAAATACATACCTATATACATACATGTATACACACATATGCAGATTTATTATAAGGAATTGGCTTATGTGATTTTGGAGGCTGACAAGTCACAAGATCTGTATCAGCAAGCTAGAGACCCAGGAGAGCCGATGGTGTAGTGCCAGTGCAAGTCCAAAGGCCTGAGAACCAGAAGAGGCAAGAGTACAGTTCCAGTCCAAAGGATGGCAGGCTCAAAATCCAGGAATAGCCGATGTTCCAATTCAAAGACAGGTGGTTAAGAAATCTCTCTTACTTAGGGGAGGGTCAGCCTTTTCGTTCTGTTCAGGCCCTCAAATGATTCGATTAAGCCCACTCACAACCTGGGGCAATCTGCTTTGCTCAGACTCAAATATTAATCTCATCCAGAAACCCTTACAGATTGCACCCAGAATAATGTGTAGCCAAATGTCTAAGCATCCCATAGGCCGGTCAAATTGACTCACACAAGTAACAATCACATGCCCCTAGAGTATTCAGCAAAATACTGATTAATGCATTCATGTAAGCAGATTACTTGATTTAAGAGAAAAGAACTACCCAAAAGAATTAGAGGGAAAAATACCCAGTGCTCACACAAGAATGAAAAAATTGTCTTCTTCTACCAGCTAGAGTAGAAAACGTAATTTATGTATAGATAGAGAACTGAGAAGCGTCTTGCCTCAGTATGCAGGGTCAGTTATCCCTAAACTAAATATTGCTCTGTTCTGATGTAACAAATCTTGAAAGCAAGATTTGAAAGGAATAAACTATTTCCAAATAAAGCAACTATGTCCCAGGACAAAGTTCCAAAGCATTAATAAAAAGATTCAGTACCCTAAAAGATAAAATTTACTATGTCTGGCATTCAGTCAAAAATCACCACATAGGCAAAGAAGCACAACACTACATCTCCTAATGAAGAGAAAAATCAAATCAATTGAAACCAACCTAGAAGTTACGCAGATCTTAGAATTATCAGAAAAGAACATTAAAATAGTTATGATCTTTGCGTCCCATCTATTTAAAAAGTAGAGGCATAAGAGATATTTAAAAGGCCAAAACTGAATTTCTAGAAATAAAAACTGCAAAAAGTACTCTAGATGGAAATAACAACAGATTAGATATTGCAGAAGAAAACACTAGCAAACCTAAAAACAGCTCAGTAAGAACTATTCACAATGTACAGAGGAACAAAGATAAAGGTGACAGCAGATTTCTCATCGGAAAGTGCAAGTGAGAGTTCTAAGGAGCAAAATCTTGAAAATACTGAAAGAAAAAAAAAATCAACCTAAAATCCTCTATTCAGTAAAAATATCTGTCAGAAATAAAGGTAAAATACAGTTTTTCAGATATGTGAAAGCAGAAATAATTCATTAGCACATAACACACTACAAGATAAGCTATAGATGATTGATCAATGCAAATTGTCATAACAGAGTAAACTTCAAGGCCTATTGTATTAATAACTTTACTTTACTCCTAAGTAAAATAACTCCAGTAGGCTGATTTTGGTCCTGTTCTGTTATAAGTTTATGGGCCTAATTTTACAATTTTGTCTTTTTCATGCTTTCAACTCTCAGTTCTCACAATTATCACTATCCTTTTTTATAACAGTCTCTTTCTGTCCTCATTTGCGGCTTCTAATCAGTGGACTCAGAAACTAGATAAGAAAATGTTAGAACTGTGAATAAATGAAGGTAAAATAGCCTCATCTGCTTTAAGCCATCACTTCTGTGTGATATAATTATTCATACAGAAGTTTCCCCCCAGCTTTATTCTTTAAAAAAGTAATATAACAATTATTATAAGGAAAACTACTAAATATTGACTCTCCCCTGTATATTAGTCATTATTTTAAATCCTTCATATGTATTATTTCTAATTTTTCCATGGCCTTCAGAACCTCTAGAATTGGCTTCCAAAATAGGTAAATTTATGGGTGAAGAGGTGGAATGGTAAAGTGCTTTAGAATATTAGCTTTGAATTCAGATATTGCAAATTAAAATTGCAGCTCTCCACTTCCTAGCACTACATCTGTGGGCAGATCACTCAGCCTCATGTTCTTTCGGCAACTCCAAAGACCATGCTCTTGCTACTGCATTGCCTGCCTCTGTAGTTACTGGGAGCACAGTATACAATAAGGCATTCTAATATATATGAGAATATATATATGAGAAGTATATATATTTAGAATATATGTAAATACATGTTTAGAATATATTTACGTATATGTGCTAATAATATATTTGTCTAATGTTCATAAAATAAATAGCAACACTAAAAGTCATCACTATACATCTCCTAACTCTTGTTACTTTGATCTTACTCTATCAAATGAAAGAAGTAAAAAAATTTCAAACACATAAATTGCATACTCTCAGATATCTCAGGGATAACTAGATTGATTACCCACCTCTAATAATCTCCCAAGAATAGCAAGAGTCACACAGTTTCCTTAAGGGAACCCAAAGTCTGCCAAGAAAATCAGAAAGGAAAATTGGACCCAGTAGCATGATAGATGGGTTAGATTCAGCCTGTCACTCCACAGCATGCTGCCAGAATAATGTGCAGGGACAGTGACTTAGCAATGAACCATAACTGAAGAAACACAACCAGCAGTCACACAGCTGAAATAACCCCTATTTAGGTCTGATCCTCAAGACAGCGAAGGTTGCACTGCTCACTTTTGAAGGCACATTAGTTCTTTCAATGTTCATTCAGCATTTTACTGGCAGCGATCTGTAGAAATGTCATTTCATTTATGCTTTTCAGATATGTATTGAATTTATAGATGGTTTCTTTTCCAAATGATCGATGAACTCCAACTCTAGAAGTCGTTGAGTCAGAATAAGAAACCTATGTCCATAGGTAGGCCTAATCCTTTCTTTGATTGCATTTGGACCTCAAATTAATGTTTCTCTCATCACTGACACCGCTACTCATGACTAATTTATACTCTGTGGGATTACTATGACATCCCATTCAGTGCAGCATCTCTGAAAGTTAAAGAATGAAGAATAGTGAATTATCTGTGAATATGGGCCAAAGAGTTAATCATTTCAAAGCATAGTGGGAATGTATGTAATAGACTGAAGGCCAGGGGCCAAGTCAACACCAGAGGCCATTTCCTCACACTTGATATACTGACCAATCAATCATCTTGCACCTTATTTTCATCATCCTTCCTGCACCTCTCTTTCTCTCTTCCTCTCTTCCTCTGACTTTTTGTCTCTCTCTATTCATGTCCTCACTTATTCCTCTTCTTTCTTTTTCTTCTCTTCTTTTCTCTTTTTCTCCTTTTCCTTTCCCTTTTCTCTTTTCTTTTTCTTCATTCTTTTCACTACCCTTTATATAACATAAAATTCAAGTCTATTTGTTGAATTATGTCTTATAGTCCTACTCTTTTAAAAATTGGAACAAATGAAAACTTTTACACATCTCAGAATTAAGCAGTTTTTCACTGATTTTTGCCCTGAGCCAACAAGCCTTGTATTAGAACTGAGAAATCTGAAGTTCACTTTTAAATTATCTATGTTTTGGTAATAGCCTGAAAGAATGTTTTGCTTTTCTTCTGAGAAGCTGGTAATAAATACAAAACAAGAAAATCAAATATGAAGCCAAGTAGTTAAATACAACTTGATTATATCAAGTAGTCTTTGATCATGTAAAAATTCCAATAAAGACCTTGAAAATGGAGTTGTGTATTATTTAACTATAAAAGGGCATTTTGTGGAAGTATGGAAATACTCAAGGTTGTGTATGTTTCTATGTGTTTTTTTTACATGGAAATTGCCAGAGGACAGAGAAGCAAAATTCATGATGTTTGATGAGGATTTCAAGAACTTCGAAGAGTGGCTTAATGGAAACAGGGAGTAAAATACTTAGAAAATCAAGAAAAATGGCAGAAACTTTAAAAAAAAAAAAAAGAAGAAGAGTATGGATGGACCATAACAGCAAACTACTGCTGCAATAACCTTAAATCAGTCAACAAATATATACTTAAGGTCTACTCTGTACCAAACCTTCTGCCAGGTGCTGAAGCATATAGGAGTTCGCAGGTTGTAGTGGGGAGGAAAAGAAAATTAAAAAGTGAAATGTAACTTAGGGATGAAAACAGGGTGAGGTGGAAACACAGGCTTCTAATTCAGATATGTAGCAATGGCTTCCTGAAGGAGGTGGAATCTATCCAAATTTCAAAGGTAATGAGGAGGTGGAGAAGGAGGGTGGAAAGGTGTTTCAAGCATAAAAAGAATTTGGTTCAAACACAAGGAGGCAGGAGAGCAGATATGTGAAGACATTCAACATGTAGCATCTGCTATCAGAGATTTGGATTCCACAATTCTCTACATGTATGAAAACAGGTGATTTATTTTACTTTTCTCTACTTTCATTTTTCGATCTGTTTAAGAGACTCTTGGTGAAGACAAAATGAGAGTTCTAGAATATGCCTAGCATAGAGTCTAGCACAAAGTATGCCACATAATAAATGTTCCATGTAATTGCATTTCATCTAAGCTAGCACACCAAAGATGGTAAGATACATCATTAATTTACGCAACTCAAATAAATATTAACTGCAATTAATATTAAGCTATAATCAATTGTAAGATGGATCCTAATTTCCAAAAAAAACTAAAATGTGAGGGGGAAAAATTGTGTGGCTTAGAATGCATGAAATACATTTAGTTTATTCTCCTGACTCCATTCAGTATATTGAAACTGAAAAAAATCCAAGATAAGACCATTATCAATGGTCAAAATAGATGTGAAGATTTAAACAAAGCATATCAGGAAGACACATCTAGCTTTGTAGTTAGTTCTTCATGATATCAATTCATTTGCTTATTTCTTCTTGAGTCAATATCATTCTGGATATTTATCCAAAGAACATGAAAACACTAATTCAAAAAGATATATACACCCATATGTTCATTGCAGTATTATTTACAAAAGCCAAGATATGGAAACAACCAAAGTGTCCATGGACGGATAAAGGGATGAAGAAGATGTGGTATACATACACAATGGAATACTACTCAAGAATGAAATCCTGCAATTTGTGACAACATGGATGGACCTTGAAAGTACTATGCTCAGTGAAATAAGTCAGATAGAGAAAGACAAGTACCATATGATTTCACTCATATGTGAAATCTAACAAACCAAAACAAACAAATAAAATAAAGCAAATGCAAATTCATAGGTACAGAGAACAGATTAGAGGTTACTAGAGAGGAAGGGGGTTGAGGGTTGGGCAAAATGGTTGAGGGGGGGTCAACTGTATGGTGATGGATGGTAACTAGACTTGTGGTGGCACTTTGTAGTGTATACAGATGTCGTATTATAATGCTGTACACCTGTAACTTATAAAAAATGAAGATTAAAATCAGCTAGACATACTACATTATTCCTTTATGAGATTTTCAGCTTGGATCACATACTCCCCTAGTTCTTATATCAAGTTAAAAATACCTATTTTCATATGTAACATGTAATTGTGTGTAACAAATTTAATAAAATAAATCTGACCTCTTATTTTCCAAAATATTCCAAACACCATTAGTAAAAGGAAGTTTGTAATTCTGGTCAGCAAATATTAATTGCAAACATATTAAACAGGTTGCAAGTCTAAATTTTTTAAACAGCCAATATCATAATAATCAGCAATCATTGCATCTTTATTGCTGCAATACATCAAATAATATGTTAGCAGCTGCATTCCTTCCTGCAGCCATCCCAGTTGATACTGGGCTATCTTTCACACAAGCAGTTGGTCAGTATTTTAAGTCCCATGGGCTAAAGAGAAGGAACTGTAACCTAAGAAATACAATGAAAATTATCCACTCATAATTTACCTCTATTTGCATAATTAAATATCATTCCAGCCCCTGTTTGTAGAATTGCTAGACTACTGCTTTACTGATTTTTAAGGTATATTCAAATATCAGCCCACATTCCTCTCAAGTTAGCATTTCCAGGCAATCTTAACCTTGTCTAGTTACAGGCTCAAAGGTCTTTTGAAAAAAAGACACTGCCAAAGTTACTATGACAGAAATGCTATTTTTCAAAATAAATGAGAAGCACAAAAGGGAAATAGGATTTTTAAAAGATTTCTTTAACTCTAATGAAAACAACTATTGGTGATATTCTCTTAATTATAAGTAAAGAATATCAAGGGGAAACACTAAGCTACTTCTCAGAAATAAGTTAATTGCTACAGAGCAAATTGTAAGAAAGATGTGAGGCAAACTTGATGACTGAATCAGATTCTAGAATTCCTTACCCAATATAACAGTTAGTAATCTACTGAGGCTCTGGCATTCTTGAACTGTGGCCAGTTCAAATTAATGTGTTTTCAGTGTAAAACACTCAGTAGATTTCAAAGATTTGGTACCAAAAAAAGAATATTTTTATACTGATCTCAGTATAAAATTTTTATTACTCTTGCATGCTCAAATAAAAAATATTTTCAATGCATCGGGTTAAATAAAATACATTATTAAAATTAATTTCACGTGTTCTTTTTACTTGTTTTAATGTAGCTACTGGAAAAATCTTAAATTACATAGAGGCTCACATTTGTAGCTTACATATTTGCATTGGAAAGGGCTCTTCTAGAGGTGGCCCCATGCAGAAGGCACAGACAAGCTGCCTGGGGGTTCTCCAGAGCAATGGTGGGAGGTACAGAGCTGTTTCTTTAGCTCATATGACCTCACTCCTTAACCATTCTATGTGAAGCAAGGTATCGAATGGATTTGCAACACGTTTTTGTGGGGGAAAAAAACTGCCCAGGAATTTAACGTGCATAAAACAATGCATTTAAAAAGATCTCAGGAGACCTCTCTGTGCACTGACAATAGAAACCATCTCCAATGAGAACTTTTGTTCTTCCAAATATACAGTCATCCTACAAACTTAGAGTTTTAGGTTTCTTTTCTACTTTTTTACTGGCCTTCTGAAGCATAATCTTGGGTGTCAAAAAAGTCTTGAATTTCAATTCCTTTCAAAGATGTAAGAAACATTCATTTTAAAACATGTTAGGTAGTTTCTGCCAACTTGAGATTTTGCTAAGTCGTGAAACAAAGTCATCTACATTTTAAGTGACAAGCTTAGAGGTGTCAGTGGTATTTTGCAACTCATTGAGTATTCTGTGCCTCAGGAACCCACCACCCCATAAGGCTCGTGGTCACTAGATCCCACAAGGTGGTCAAGAGCTATGTGGTAGGTGACTTCCTAATGTTCACAACGCCAAGTCTGAGATGGTAAGAAACAAAACACCCAAGTGGCAGGACTGAGAGTTCAAAGTCACAAGTAGCATTTGTTCCCTGTGCCCTTCCCAGGACTCCTGTTTCCATGTGTACAAGCATGAGCTGCACTGTACTGTAGCCCTGGGCCTCGACTGCACATCAGAATCACCTGAGGACCTTTCAGAACATAACAGTCCCCAAGGCCATGCCCTAAGGGATCCCGATTTATAAGTGTTTTCTTCCTGTGGGGCCCAAACATGGATAATTTTTAAATCTTCTCAAGTCATACTAATATGCAACCAGGGTTGAGGACCACAGAGTTAGAACAATAGTCCTCAAATTGAAGCCTGCGTCGGAGTTACCTGGAGGGCTTGTGAAAACAGATTGCTGATCCTTTTGTAGTTCATGAGCGTGATGACTGGGTGTTCACGCGGTTGTGTGACGTGTGCCTCCATCAAACCTTGTTACAATACTGGCACATTACCCGTCCGACGTAAAAAAAAAAAAAAACACACAAAAAAACAGATTGCTGGACTTCTCTGGTAGCACAGTGGTTAAGAATCTGCCTGCCAATGCAGGGGACATGGGTTCAACCCCTGGTCCGGGAAGATCCCACATGCCCACTAAGCCCTGGAGCCACAACTACTGAGCCTGCACTCTAGAGCCATGAGCCACAACTAATGAGACTATGTGCTTCAACTACCGAAGCCCACATGGCTAGAGCCCGTGCTCCCCAACAAGAGAAGCCACCGCAATGAGAAGCCCGTGCACTGCAATGAAGAGTAGGCCCCACTCACTGCAACTGGAGAAAGCCCACGTGCAGCAATGAAGACTCAACACAGCCAATAAATTAAATAAATAAATAAATAAATTTATTTATTTCAATACAAAAAACAAACAAACAAAAAACCCCACAGATTGGTAAGCCAACACTGTAGAAGGTCTGGGAGGTGGCACCAGAATCTGCATTGTCACTATGCCCAGGAGATGCTGATGCTTGTGGCCCCTGGTCCACGTTCTGAGGACAACTCAGCTAAAGGAATGCACATAGCACTTCTCTGCCTCTTTCATTTAGTCCTTCAGCTGTGAGAAGGCTGATCTCACTATTGAGTTTGGGAGAAGAAACAGTGTGCTCAGCAGAGATACTTCCTCTCCCTTTTTTCCAATGTGGAGCCAAGAGAGACGATACATCAGAGCAGGTTCTGCATGTGCAGGAGGATACCCTCCAGCTTTGTTTTTTGCTTTGTTTTGTTTGAAGAACCAAAATTCAGATTAGGGGAAGTGTTAGCAGAGTGAATGTCATTTTCCAACATGATTAAGATTTTTTAAACGTATAACATATTTTAAAATTTTGGTCTCCATTCTTCTGTCTTCGGTGTACTCTGTCTCAATATATTCTGAACTCCAGAAAGGAAAAAAATGAGTGTTACATATTACCCTCCTAAAATGCCAATATAATTCTCCCCCTTTTGCAATGGTTCCTCTTCTTGACTCTTTGAAAGCATTGTAAACAATTTCACTGACTAGTAAACAGGGCTGTAAAAACTGAGGAGAAAACATGGCCCATGTTAGATGGATCAATTCTTTGAGGGAGGAAGAAGACAAATAGACACGACACATCCACAACAGACAGTTACTAAAATGTATGGGTGAGCCCAGTGCCGCTCCACTCCACAAGTTTCGCCTTATTTAGCTCCAATTTTTTACAACTACCATAAGAAAAAGTACAAGAGAGACACTCTGGATACTAGCAGGTAAGAAGCACCAAATCAAACAAATAGTTACTGAGAAATAATAATGTGTCTTTTCAAATTTCTGTGTGCCAGATGCTGTCGTAACCACCTGCTGCACAATGTCACCCATGAAACAACTCTCTGCATAGGTAGGTATTACCACGTAAGGAAATGAAGGCATAGCTGGGTTAATACTGGGCCAAAATAAGGGTGAAGCTATATCCATACTCTGGTCTGTCTGGGTGGAAAACTGTGACGTCCACTATACTGCATGCATATAGTTGCAGCCAAACACCCTTTTAAGGGCTGTGAAAGATGCGAAAAAAAAAAAAATATATATATATATATACACATATATATATAATACCAGTTCCCCAAGCTCAAAAAGCATGTAGCCTAGTTACAGAGTTAAAAGTATATGTACAAAAAATTAAATAACGCCAAATCTAAAGATTAGTACAATATGAACTGGACGTCAATCTAGAAAATGCTTCAAAAACAATAAAGTAACTGGGAGAAATCCAAATGCACTAATACTCAGACAAAATTAAAGCACCTCAGAGAAGGAGAACTGTATGGAGTTGCTAGAATCAAATGTAACACAAAGAAAACAGAACTGTGGGAGAATCATAAAGCAGAATCTCCAACAAAGGCCATCTTGCAATTCAGTAAAAAGAAGCGGTGGAGCATAGAAAAAAGAGAAATGGATTAGGGGGATCAAGACTGAATCCCATCTGGCCAATATGAACTATGTGATCTTGGTAATTCATTTTACAATTGGGAAATCAAACTAGACCGGGGCTTCTGAAAATTCATTTAAGGGGACCACAAGCACAAATGGGAAAATGCATCTTTTATTTTCTTTAATCTAAGTGAAATTTATAGCACTTCCTCCAGTTGTGAATATAAGCGGTCTACCACAATAGTATTAGCAATACTTGTGATTTTGTTCCAATATAAATGCATGTTTTCACATTACCGTATAGTTTTTACAGATATCTCAAAATATGTATGATCACCAGCTCTTCAAATTTATAGCAATCATCAAATTCAGCTATTTCTTATTTAATGTATCAGTAAAGAGGCACATATATTATTGTAGCACACATTCTTAAAGATGTGTTGATAAGCATATTGAACATAATAATTTATTATTTTATAGTCATACACGCGTTCGCCTATGCTTTTTAAAATGTTTTTCTGAGACGGGGCTTTACCAGACTGTCCACAGGGTCCCCTGAGCTTGACAATGTCTAAGGGCTAATCCCAATAACACTGTAGAACTCTAAATCTGCCAGCTCAGAGCCAGAGATGCCTCACTGGCTGGGACACATACCAAGGACAAGCAATAGCAGGAGACTGAAGTAGATGTCACACAGGGAGTTGACATGACAACTTCAAACAATAATGGCACTGCAACTCACTGAGTGCAACTTCAGGGCACGAGGTGTGACTAGGAGACGCCAAGAGAGAACAGAATAAGATGGAGCAACTCAGATCCTCACTAAGAAATCCTTAGCCAGCAAATGTAATACCAGGCAGCCAGACTGATGTGCACGACGGAACAGCCCATCCTCTCGAAAAGGTACAAGTGTGGGGTCATCCCGACACTTGCTGACAATTATTTCCTCATACGGGTTGTCTGTTGTTGGCAAATAACAAGTGAGAAGACACAGGGGATGCTGCGGTCACACGGAGTATGCCCAGATGGAAGCACATATGTGTGCTTTGATAAGAACCAGAAGAAACTGCATGCTCTGATGTGTTAAGCTCATGATGTGGTTAGGTGTGTTAGGTAAAATTCCAACAATGTGCTTACTCGATGGCACGGGTCTACTGGAGTGAGGCATGTGAACTACTCTGCAAACTGACTCTAGCTAACCGCCCCACCACCCCCACCCTGGCCGCAATGAACGTAAAGGGCTCTCCTAGAAAGAGAACGATGAATAAGCTAAGGCAGCTCTTAGCAGTGAAATTTAAAAGCAGAAGAGCATCAGGAAGTGGTGTCTCTTAGACTTTAATGTGCAGAAGAAGCACTGGGGTGTTTTGTTGCAAGTGCAGATCCTAGGGACTACCACCAGAGATTCTGAATCATGAAGTGGGATCCTCTAAATCTGTATTTAATAAGCACCTCATATTTAGTATGATGCAGGTGATCTGCAGAACACACTTTGAGAAAAACCAACTAAGACTCCTAGCTGGGGAATTTTGAGTCAAACAAGTAAAGAGCCAAACCAGAACAGCATCTTTGTGAGTCCATATCGACCCTAGCCTAGGCACATGGGCAAGACCCTGTACGGGGGTAAAAGATCAGTGGGTTAAACAAAGTGGGCTAAGAACAGGGTATTGAAGAGGTCAGTGCGAAGGCCTTTGCCTTCAGAACCATGTGGGAAATCCAGGGTAAGGAGAATGGTGAAATGAGAGGAGACTGGATATTGGGACAGTCATAAAAAAATTAAAATAAAAATATCACCCACCCCCCCACTCCAGCCAGCTCCATATAAGGAACACTGTATTTTTTTTTTTGGCTGCACCACACTGTATGTGGGATCTTAGTTCCCCAATCAGGGATCAAACCCACACCCCCTGCAATAGGAAGCACAGAGTCTTAACCACTGGACAGCCAGGGAAGTCCCAGGAACACCCTATAAAAAATAAGGTCTCCCCAGAGAATAGATGGCTGAAGGCTTCTAACAAGGAAAGGCTCAGACACATAGACAGAGGTAGCCCTGAAGTAAAATAGCTGACTCAAAGCAGAAGTGAAAAGCCCACATCCCTTGTGGGTACACCATTTGTGCGATAGCACCTGCAAACATGGATTTACAGACCTCTTCAGTCTCTGGATGATCTGGCATTTCCCTGAACCTCTGCGAACTCACAGAGGACACAGTTTCAACTATTTCGTAGCTCGTGTTGGAATGGTATGCTGGGCCGATGGCCTGATTGCCCAATAAAACACACAATAGAGAGGAGGCTGGTTGACCTCCACAGGATTACAGGAAGCCCTGTCTCATCCTGGTCACAAGGTCAACAAAGTGCCGCTCTGAGTCCACGATTAATCTTCTCTTCATGTGTCACTGGTGAGACAGCAGACCTTCCCAGCCACTATGGAAGCCCTTTAACCACCACTCCTCTTCAGAGCACAGAGAGAAGCCTTTCAACCACAGATGAAAGACCTGCAGAAGAGGATCTTTGGGACAAATACACTGACAAATTGGCCCATTGCATGGCTTCTCCGGAACAAGACGTGCACTTAAAACTTAGAGAAAGGAGAAAATAATGGCCCTTCATGTGAATTAGATCTTAGGAAAGTGGTCATTCGATAATGCTATTGAGGGGGAAGGGTGACAGAAATTAATATTCATTGACCACCTAAGTGCCAAGCTCCTAGATGAGTGTTTTATGGGCAGCATTGACTCTGGTAGCCCTAACCAACAATTTGTCAAGTAAGATATAGTACAGACTCACAGAGTCACATCATCAGACCTGGAAGAGTCCTCAGAGATCATCCCGTTCAAGTCCCTCATTTTGCACATGAGAAAACAGACCAAGAGAGGAGAAGGAACAGAACAGAGACTAGATATTCTTTTCTGCTTCCCTTATCTAACCTCTTTCCAATGTCCCATGAAGCCTCCCACATAAGCAATCAGATATGTATATTCCCTCAGGAATTAAGCTTTTTATTGAAAGTCAGAACACATAGTGGACATAAACCTCAATCTGAAAATTAATGTGGAGAACAGTTATTTTTACTTTAAAAAATTTTTTGAGCTTCTAATTCCACTGGAATTGAGAAAAATTAGTTATCAGTTAATTTGCTTCCCCTTCTTTTCTAAAATTATATCTAAGTTCCAGGGAATCATGGTACAGGAGAAAGAGATGGTCCTGGGTATCATTTATCCAGTCCACCATCAGATGAAATGTTTGTCATCATGTAGGAGAACTTCGTCCCCATCCATGTATGCTTGTCACCACTGGTCACACATTTCTGTCCATGTTTCTCCTGGTTTGTAGATCTCTTGGCTACCTCTGTGCCGTAGATGGAGACACAGGATCCGATCTTACATTTCTGTGCCACCAATATCATGGGAAACTTCATGACTCTGCCTATGACACTGTCTGCCCAGACTCACTCTGCAGCCATCTCCTCCCCATCACCGCTTCACAGCTCTCTCCACGTGAATGTTCTCTCTGCTCTTAGATTTCACAAAGCTTTCTGAGGATTTGCAGAGATATGCCTTGGATATAGAAAGCAAAGCTCTCTCTCTCTCTGGAGCTACCAGTCTAATAGCAGGCTGCTCTACCCCATTAAGAGGAACTTCTAGTCTTGGGGATAAAGAAGAAGCAATCCCTTTCTTCTCTTTGCTTCCTGAGGTCCTCCCAGGTTCCCTAACATCGCAGATATTTAGAAATTAAATCGGAGACCAACTTCCTTACATTTTTTCACCCTGTCATGTCCTGCAGCTGAGGCAAGGAGCACAGTCCACAGGCTCAGAATCAGCAAGGGTGAGGAGGATAATGTATGGAAATAAAGGACTGAGTGTGTTCATTGCTGCTGCATTTTATCACCAAAGGTTGAAGTCAATGGAGAATTAGGAGGGAGTAAAGGAGACCCATAGGAGGGACATTTGGAATTCATCAAGCTATGAAAAACAGCACTCTCCTTTTTTTGTAGCTATACTGAATAACATTATGCAGAGCAAGATTTTAAACAAATATAAACAGTTTATCGTTAATATCACATCAGTGCTTTATTTCTCCTACTTATTTGCTGAACTTTTATGACCCTTTCCTGTTATCTGGTGTGGCTTACCTGCAGGCCCAGACACTCTTACTGACTCAACCTTCAGGAGGCCAAACGTGAAACACTCGGTATTGATCTGTCCATTCAGCAACCTACTTAGGCATTGGAAATCCTCTCATAACAAAATAGAATATCACTTAATTTAACTCCTACTCACCTCAATCACAAAAGTTACATTTTCAACAATAAGAAAATATTATGAACAAACTTCTGAATCCTTGAGCTTGTTCAAAATGTATTATAATAAATTGAACTGAAATTATTTTAAAATATGATCTTCATTTTTGCCTGGAGGCCAAAGCAGGTTTTGCAGAGGCAAATTGAAAGCATGTTTAAAAGGCTCATCTTGTGCCTACACGTAACCACCAGTTAGAATGTCAATTGGAAGACTGTTAATTTGAAAGGAACAACAAATTTTCAACTAACTTTACATTTATCTTGACAAATCCTTTGGGCATATTTTTAAAGGTGAAACTTGCATGCTCCATGACTTTTCGTTTCCAGGCAAGGGTTTTTGTGGTACTAATCGTGAACTAAAAAACCTAATTATATAGTCCTCAGAGAGCCAGGAATCCTGTCCAAAGTTAGAGAGACAGAGTTTGAAGCAAAGTTTGGTTCACGCAGTTCCTACTTCTTCTGACTATTGGATTTTTATTTATTACAGCAGATTTATCATGTGCTAGATAATTTCACATTCATGGCTTTTCTAGTGCTCAATTTATCAAGGAGAGCGGTGCCACATCCTCCTGTATTTTATCGCAAGTACCATCAGGGTAAGAAAGACAGGTTCTCTTTCTCCTGCAGTGACTTTGCCACTAAATCATAATTCATGACGATGCATCTTTTCTGCATTCAATTTTTAATGTTGTTTCCCTTTTTGGAATGTTTACATAACAGGAGAAAAGGGCGTTATATATGAGTCGCACCGATATCACTCTTGTGTTCTCTACTGAGAGGATGAAACCAGAGAGCTGAAAAATACTCATCGATTTCAGCGATTCACTTTGGACATTTTTTTTTTTTTGAAGTTGCACACTTTTTCATTATCAAAGACAAGAAAAATGAGGAGAAAAGCGATGAGGGCTGAAGTCATGACATTCACTTTCCTTCTAAGTTTAAAAAGTGAGGTGGCAAGTGATATTGCACATTGATTACATGGTGCACAATCAGTTAGAATCAGGACCGTAGGGATCAGTGAAGGGCCATTATCCATCAGCAAATGAAGCTCTTTTTTTATGCTGTTCCTCATGCTGTGAATACAGTTACTGATAAAATCCGTTTTCCTTTAGGCAAGAGCAACAACCCTCTCACTTTTTCTGGAGAATAATGCTTGTTCTTTCTTAATACTTTTCTTCCCCACATTTCATTTACTTGTAGAGCACTTATCTGTGCAAGGTGTAGTTCACTTCCATATGGAACATTAACTCTGAAGATTCCCAGATTCATTTCCTTAAAAGTTAATGTAGATTTTCCAAATAAAGGCATTTTCAATAACTGTGAATATTAGAGAGCAGTGATCTTTCCAAAAAAGTTCCAAATATCCCCTTCAAATGACTTTCTATTGGATATCAGAAGGCAATGTGCTAAGAGTCAGGAGTCAACGGAACAGCATTGTGTGACTTTCAACAAAGCACTTCATCTTTCTGGGCCTCTGGCACCTCATCTGTAGCTTGAGGACAATTCTTATTCTCAAACTGTATGATCCCTTGACTAACAATTTTCTGAACTTTCTTCAACTTTGTTGCAAAGAGCAAAAAAATTGCATTATCTGTTTGGATTTGATGGGTCTTATTTTGATTAATATGAAATATGACTGTCAGAACCCCATCCCAAAATCTTTGTCAAATTCATTTGGTGTCCTTTTGCCTGTACTTTATAAGTATAGACCTATAATATTTGGACAATAGGACAACACTTTTGCAAAACTTCAGAGGTTTAAATAAGATGATAGTTTCGCATACTCAAGAGTTGTGAAAGGGTCAGTCCCTAGAATATTTACATAAATGCAGTAACTTTTTATTAGTTTGGCAAAGCTTTCAGCATTGTATTAAAAAGTTAATAGCTGTTTGGAAGCATTCTAGAGATCAGTTATTATCTACTCACTCCGAGTTCGATTCTTGTTTCACTCTAATGGTGTCCCAAATTGCTCGTTGAAAGCAATTTGAATCCTGAGGTAAAAATAAACTTGATATTACCATCTTATGTAAGAAAAAATTATAACAAAAACTAGATGACTTTAGGATCAGCCAATAGGTCATGGGATAAATTTTTTTAAAAAAGCCCAATAGATTAAATTAAGCTATAAAATACTTTCATCAGAAAAACCTGATCTAGAACAATTCAATGTTTTCAAACAATGTAATGAATAAATTAGATCAACAAAATGCAGAAGTCAGTTGTTGCAAAATGGCCCCAAAGCATGCGTCGTTGGGTATGAAAATGTTTGATACACACAGTATACACTCAATAAATGTTAGCTCTCAGCAATACTACTATTATTAGAGTCTGAGGCACTGTCTTCCTGCTGGAAAAAGTTTTACCATTAGCAGATAGTCAATAATCATAGTTCTTATTTCTTGTTTGTTCTGCCTTGAGAAGAATTTACTAGTGAGAAAGATATTCCCCTTCCTCACAAACACAAATGAGGTGTAGTGATTCTGGATTTTGTGATTGTGGTGGTTGTTTAGTTTGTTTGATAAACATACTAGCTACTTAATCCCCAAACCAGTGTTTTTTAGAACCATTGGTGTCTGTCTTTAAGAGACCCTATTTCGGGACTTCCCTGGTGGTGCAGTGGTTAAGAATTCACCTGCCAGTGCAGGGGACACGGGTTCAAGCCCTGGTCCAGGAAGATGCCACATGCCGCCTGTGTGCCACAACTACTGAGTCTGCACTCTAGAGCCCACGAGCCACAACTACTGAGCCCACACATCACAACTACTGAAGCTTGTCTGCATAGACCCTGTGCTCCACAACAAAAGAAGCCACCACAATGAGAATCCCGGGCACTGCAATGAAGAGTAGCCACCACTCACCGCAACTAGAGAAAGCCCACGCACAGCAACGAAAACCCAACGCAGCCAATAAATAAATAAATTTATATTAAAAGAAAACAAAACACTGTCTTCCCATTTCAAACCCAAACCAATTTTAAGTGTTACACTAAGTACCATAATATCCTCATGTGGAATTATGTTCCTGTTGCCTCATCTAAGTTTTCATCCAAAACAAGAGGCAAAGGGAGTGGAAGCCTCAACAAAACTATGCGTTTGCTGTAATTAATCGAAGTAAAATGTGTATGTGCGTGTGCATATATAGCTGTGTGTGTATATATAGCTATGTATGTGTATATATCCATGCACACAAGATATGATTCAATTTTTAAAAATTATATGCCTAACAGATGAGAATATAGATTATTTTTAACATTAAACATTTGCTATGAGGAATATGTGTTACTTCTCTAAGCAGTAAACAACAAACTTTAAAATAAAGTATATCTGGTGACGGTTGTACAACATAAATGTACTAATTACCATACCACTCAATTGTACATTTAGAAATTAAGATAGTAAGTTTTATGTGTGTTTTACTGCAATAAAAATGATAATAAGAAAGCATGTCTAATCTATGAAGAAAGAACAAGTAATAATCACCATTCAACGGCAAGTACAATTCCCACAAGATCATTCGCCTTTGTACACCGATTACCCCCGGATCCCAAACTGGGCCCTAGAGAGGGCATTATCCTGGAAGGTCAGTTTGCTCTATGGTACTCACAGGCACGGATAAAAGTAAGATTTTCCCAGCTTGAGTCTAGCTACAAGGTCATTTTGGGAGTGTGTGTTGCTGGGAGAGTACAGTCTCTATCTACAAAACCAAAATATGTGCATGTGACAAATTTGGTGGGAGTGTGGAGGTGGGTCACCTAAAGGCATATATATTACCCAGAATTATTCACTGTTCATATTTGAGTATTCTCTCTATAAACTTGTGGTTGTGCTGTGCATATTTTTAAGGTCTTCTCACTGTGCACACTTTCAGTGTCATTAAATATTCTTCTACATAGTAATTTTATAGCCACCTACAGAGGTATCAAATTACCTAACAAATTCCTATGCTTGATCCTTTAGATTATTTCCAATTTTTCTCCATTATAAACAGCACTGCCATGAGCATCCTTATACAAGTATCTTTTTTTTTCCCCACTCTGTGGACATTGGCATTCTCCTACTTTTTTTAAATTAATGAACTTTATTTTTTAGAACACTTTTGGGTTCACAGCAAAATTGAGTGGAAAGTAGAGAGTTCCCATTTAGCCCCTGTCCCCACATGTGCACAGCGTCCTCTACTGGCAACATTCCATACCACAGTGGCTTATTGGTTAATCCATGAACCTACACTGACCCATCATTATCACTCAAAGTCCATAGTTTTATATTAATGTTCACTCTTGGAATATCTTTTTTTATATCTAATCTATCATCCTTAAGATTAATCCCTTGAAGTGGAATTGCTGATATTCAAAGGATATGAACATAAGAAAAAATTTTACAAGTATATTTTGTGTGTCAGTTTCTCACTAAGTTTAAGCCTGAAACATTCTTCCAACATAGCACAGTAATTCGCAGTCAGACAGACATGGATTCAAACTCCAGCTCTGGACTTCCTAGCATGCCGACCTTTTGTGCAAATTGGCCTCTAAACTTCAATTCCTTCCCATGAAAAATGGGGATAATTACAGCCACCTCAGATGATAATTGTGAGAACTAAATGAAATCATGTGTATAACCTGCTTAGCACAGCTCCTAGTATCAATAGCTATTTTTGCTAAGAATTTGCTTGAGGCCAAGGCTGTAAACTGAGTCAAAGTTCTGAAAGTCAGGGTTCTTTCCTGACATTTTAATAAGATATGCCACCTGCAGAGCATTTATCTCCTCTCTAGAACACCCCGTTTGATCGCAGAGATCATCAATGAAGATCCAGGCTCTCTAATTAGGTGCCCACGTGACCAACCTACCTGCATAATCCAGAGTATGTTCAGTGAGATGAGTTGATCCCAATTCATCCTTACCTCCTCATCCTGGCCAGGATTTGCTGTGGGTAATACACTTCCTCCCTCCACTGACTTTGAGCTTAGCCATGTGACTTGCTTTGGCCAATGGATCATGAGCAGATTTAAAGCACACCACGCCCACTCAGAGGCTCCAAATGAGCGCATGAGGTTTGATTCACCTTCCTGTGGTCCTTTCTGCATCCTTAGAATAGCATGCCCCTGTGCCGATGTTCTTCCACCTGGGCCCTGGAAATGAAAGGCACGTGGATCAGAAGTAAACTCCACTGCAGCCAACCCACACACCAACATGGGGGAAATTAATCTTTGCTGTTGTAAGCCACAAGATTTGGGGGTCTGGGCTGGCTAATACCATGGTTGTTCATTTCTACCAACAGAGGTATGCTTGACTGCAGGACAGAGACATCGAGGGGGAGGAAGGTAACTTTTCAGGAGGCATATTTGTTCTGAGACAGTTACTAAAAGCAGAGCCCCCACAATGACCCAGCCCTCCTTTCCTCATAATAAAGGCAAGGTACCACGGAGTGTTAGCAAAGAGAATATGATTGAGAAACTGGAGCCAAAGGCCCAATGTAGACAGGCTGGTAATGGAAGTCTGCCTTGTCTCACTTTGGTTATTTCTCTCCAGGGGTGATTTACAAGGTGATAAAGAACTTCAAGCTGCAAAAGGTACTTAGGCTGTTAAAAACCAGCTTTTTATGATCCCTTCTTCTTTATAGTACATGTTGTTTCATTAATCAAATGCTTACTCTATTAGAAGTCCCAAACCTTTAAGACGGTAGGACATTTCATTTTTATTGCTCTGAAGTGGCATTAAAATCCACATGCTCCCCAGCAGGCCACTGGTGAATGCTTAGTGTGCAAACTCTTTGCATCCTCTGTCCTGTTTGATCCTATCTATTTTGTATTAATATTTTAGACTTCAAAAAAATTTTTTTTTGTTTTTTGTTTCACGTCAATACTGGACTAGATGCTGAGAAAATTAGCTAAAACGCTTTTTGTTCCATAGCCACGTACTTGAAGTCTGGAACTAGTCACTGATGTCATAATCAGACACATGCGTTTACGTGGTGTACCTCATCTCTTCTGGCCTAAGCTTCAGCTGGCTCTGTCTTATCGTCAACTGGTAAAATTAGACGCTCCCATCCAGTCAGCCAGGAGCAAAGCCTGTCTGAGTCATTCTCTTCTTTGTCAAAAGTGGGTTTTACCCTGAAATCTCTTGCTGTGCATTTTCATGCCTAAAGTGATTAATTTGTCATTTTCTAGTTTTCATTTTTAGACTGTTCTGAGTAATATATAATTATTCATAACTATCCATTTATAATTTGTAATTATTATATAACAGCCACCTCAAATCATTCCTTAGAAATATAGATGGAATATGTATTAGATAAATAGATAGAAAGATAAACTGATAGAGACATAGATAAACTGATAGAGACATAGATCAACTAATATGAATAAGATTTTCACTAAATTATAATGCATAAATATTCCAGAGTCTTAAGAAGATGCTTCCAGACAAATACAACCCCTGTCTTAATATTGCCTAGACTGTAAAAGCAAAGATTAGAAAAATTTTTAAAGAAATGGCAGACTCCAAGCCTCTAGAACAGTATTTGGTAAACAGATCTTACTGAAAGAAAGGAAAGAAGGAATAAAGGAAGGAAGAGAGGGAGGGAGGATGGGAAGGAGGGAGGGAATAAAGGAGGACTGGTAATCTACATGAGGAACAGAAACTGGGACAGAGGAACAACACTGAGAGCCACAGAATCCCTCCCAGTCCCATTTCCAGAAGTGGGAATGGAAACCCACTTCCGATCGAGGTGTTGGCAGGGCCACGCTCCCTCTGAAGGCACTTAGTATTTTTCAGTGTGTCTTCACTGGTTTCTTCCCGTGTGCCTTCAAACAGGCACAGATCTCCCACGCTGGGGAAAAAAAAATGCATATTTGACAACATTTCTTCCTTACATTTGCCCTTTCCTTTTACAACAAAACTTTTCATGTTTGCAAATCTGAGTTTGCGCCACACTCTGCTGAACGTGGCTTCTCAAAGCTGCCAAGGCAGCATGAATCCCAAATCTACTGCTCCCTTAAGTTCCCATCCTTTGATCGCTCTATAAAGTTTGACTCTAATTACTCCTTTATTCTTAAAAACGTTGGCTCCAATAACTATTGCTCATCCTGTCCATAAGGCCGTCCCCGCTCAGTCTCCTTCCTGGGCTCTCTCTCCTGCCTTTACCGCCTAACTAAGGCACAGAGGCATGATCTTGAGCCATCTCTCTCCTCCTCTCTCCCTGTGAGCGCTCACTGGTCTTCACGTTACATATGGGGATGATCTCAAAACATCTGTCTCTAACACAGACCTCATGCCTATACTTCATTGTCTGTAGTAAATTTCCTCTGGGATGGACAAGTGCATCTGTTTCACCTCTAATTGCTATTCCCCAAACGTTTACTGTGTGCCTCCTATCAGACCGATCAAAGTACCTTCTTTTCTATTCCAACTGCCCAAAGCTTAATCCAGCCTCCCATCGGCACACATGTGGATTATTACAGCTGCTTCCCCTTAGGTGGCCTGAGCCCAATCTCTGCCTCCTCTGCTTCACCACGAAGACCAGGGATTGCAAACCAACTGCAGGCTTAGAATCAAATGTGGCATCTATGGTACTTTATTTTTAATTTTAAAGCATATGCCTGGTCCCTACACATAAAATATTCTAATCTAGTAGGTCTTAGGTGGGGCTCCAAACTTCATATTTTAAAAAAACAGGTTGTGTTAGTTTCCTAGGGCTATGGTAATGAAGTATCATAAACAGGGTGACTTAGAAGGACAGAAATGTATTATTGTTTCACAGTTCTGGAGGCTGGAGGTCTGTTGGCAGGGCCATGCTCCCTCTAAAGGAACTAGGGAGAGATCTCTTCCAGACCTCACTCCCAGCCCCTGGTAGCCTCAGGCTTCCTTGTTTGAGAGGATCGTCTTCTCTCTGTGTCTTCACATCGGCTTCCCTCTGTGTGTGTCTGTCTGTGTCCAGATTTCCCCTTTTTTATAAGGATATCAGTCATATTGAATTAAGGCCCACTCTAATGGCCTCGTTTTAACTTGATTACTTCTGTAAAGAACGTATTTCCAAATAAGGTCATATTCTGAGGTACTGGAGGTTAGGACTTCAATATATCTTTCTTGGGGATAGGGTACACAATTCAATGTATAACATAAGTAATCCTCACCACACCATAAATTTGTAAACCATTGATGTAGATCATGGGTCAGAACATTGTAATCAACCCTCAGTATCCGCAAGGGATTGGTTCCAGGACCCCCCCAAAGATACCAAAATCCATGGATACTCGAGTCTTTTATATAAAATGTCATAATATTTGCACATATTCTATGACACATCCTCCCCTACACTTAAAATCACTCTAGACTACTTATAACACTTAATACAATGCAAATACTATGTACCTGCATTTTGGAACTTTCTGGAATTTTTTTCAAATATGTTTGATCCTCAGTTGGTTGAACCCATGGATGCAGAACCTGCAGATACAGAGGGCTGACTGGACGTTCCACAAGCCGAATGTCCTTCCTGTTTTTAGAAATAAAGTATATAGGGACACAGCCACATGTATTTGTTTGTGTTGTATCTGTGGCTGCTCTCATGCTCTAAACAGCAGAGGTAGTATTTGCAACTGAGGCTGCATGGCCCCCAGAGCCTAAAATAGTTACAGAGAAGGTTTGCAGGCCCTGGCCCTACATCACTGCTGTCCCAAGTGAGGGCAAGTAACACTGCTGGAAATGGAGATGATTTTATGTGGCATCCACATATGGAACCAAATACTACCTAATCATACAGCGAGAAATATATTCCCTTTTAAATTTTTCTATTGCTATAGTTACATGAAGGAGAAGATTTGTTTTGTTACGGATCTTTATTACCTTTTTTAATACTTGCTTATCTTTATAACCAAAAGAGAACAGATTTCAGACTTAGAAACTTGGGAAGAAAACAGTACCCACCTAGAATTCAACATTTTTCTTGGATTTATTTTTTTATGTTTATTTCAATTAATGGCAAGTGGTATTTGTTTTTCAAGTATAATAGTGATGTAATTTCCTTTTAAAATAGACCATTTAAATAAAAAAATCATTTAAGGAAAAAGATGAAGTAATATGTAGTGAAAGTGCTACTCAAACGTGGAACAAAAATCCCAAAAGTATTCACTAACTGCTACAGTTTTGGAAACACTGCTACTGTCTAATGTCATATCACTAGCATATGTTGCTGCCCGGCTCTAACTCCCTCAGCGCGTTTCCTGTTCACTGTAGTATTCAAGGCCATTTGCAATCTGTTCCTACCCAATATCTACAATTTTAGCCAACCACTGCCTGCACTAGACATAAGCGACCCATCACCCAGGCTCTTTGGTCTCTCCTCTACCCATCGATCACATCTTTGCCTCTTTATCTCCGAGTCAACTCAAATACTTTCCCCAGAATTTAATACTGTTTTTCCCATCTCTTGTTTTCTGCTCTTTCTTGTCTTGCCTAAGTCACATCCTACCCATTTTTCATGAGCAAGCTCAAGCCCTACTTGCTGGGTGACAATGTAACTAATGTTGTGACTTCCTTCAGACCTCTAACTTCACTTTACTGTCTCTTGGATACAAACTGGCTTTTGATTCATTCACTGGATATTTACAGAGCATCTACTGAGTATGAACCTTATCCTAGATGCTAGAAATACAATAGTAAACACGACAGTAAGCCTTGCCCTCAGTAGGCTTATAGTCCTTGGAGAAGGAGGGACAAACAAAGCACCACAGTGATGCAAAGCTGGGTATCCTGAAAAGGAAGGTGGGGGCGGGAGGCGGCGGAGCCTATATAGCAGGGAGATCTTACCTATGCAACAAAGCTAGATCAGCCCTCTCAAGGAAGTGAGAACTGAAGGACGAATAGCAGTCAGCCTGGTGAGTGAGAAGAGTGGGGGAAAGGGAAGGGGTTGAGTTAGAGGGGGCGAGAGGGGTTGAGGGGAGAATGGCAGAAGAGGTGAAAGCACATTTCAAGGACAGGAGATGAGAGAGAGCATGGCAGGTCTGAGGAGCTGTAGGAAGGATATGGCAAAGAGGGTGAGAGGTTATATAGCAAGTAATGATACTGAAGAGAGTGAAACAATTTCTGCAAGGTCTGTACTCACTGTGGTATTGGACTCTGAAGTTCATGGAAATGCACTAATGGGTTTAAGCCAGGTAATGCTGTGTTTCATGTTTCATTTTAGAAAATGCACTCTAACCTCAGTACATAGAGAGGACTGAAGAGAAACAGGAAGGAAGACCAGCCAGGAGCCTGCTGCATCAAATAAAGGATGATGACATTTGGGAGAGGCAGTGGCACTGGAAGGGGGGGGGGGGTACTTGAGAGATATTTAGAAAGAGTCCACAGGACTTAGGTTGGATGTGTGGAGTGAGGGAGACGGAAGGATCCCAGAAAGTCCCTGGACTCTGGCTGGGACAACCTGGTGGGTGATGATGTTATTTATTATGACAGGAAACACAAAAGGAGGAACAAAACCTGGGTGGGAGGGTTGGAGGGAGGTGTGGGAAGGGGATGAGAAACTGTGAAAAGCATTGTGCCTTTTAGGCTTCAAGCAGCTGTGAGCTCCTACATGATGACGGTGCCGTGGGTACAATTAGACTTGGCATCTAAGGCTGAGGAAACATACAGACCTGGGAGCTCTCCACACCACAGAGCTTTAAAGTCTGGGTCACTTTTGTGAAGCGGATGAACGCTGTGGACATACACACTGATTTTGCATATAATTTTAGGGGAGGCACAGGCCCCTGAAGTCTATCCATGGACCCTAGTAAGTGCTATGATGAATGATAATAGAAGCTGCAGGATTGGATGAGACAGTACAGGAAGAGAATAGAGCAGACAATTTAAGGCAGAACCCTAAGGAACCCCAACACTTAAGAGATACTTCCAGTAGAGGGAAGAGAAGAAGCAGATTGAAAAAGCCTAAGAAATGGGAGGAAAACTTTTTAAAAAAAGCAGCATCTCAGAGGAGAAAAGGTGTTTTCTAATCAGTATCATTCTGCCCATTCTTTCTGTATAACACGTCTGCAGGTTCTTTAAAGGCAAGGGCCTATACTTCTTTTGTAATCCTGGTACCTAATAGTTGATTCTCATATGACAAACAATTAATATACCGTATCTTGAACCGTTTGCAAATAATGAGAAATTAGTAGGCTGAGCTTGCTGTTACTTCAAAATAGTAAAGCAACTAATCAACTAACCAATGGAATAAACATTATGTGGAAGCTATGGGGTAGTTTACCTAAAGGAGCCTAGAACGTAATCTGTCCTAAATACATACTTGTGAAATTTGCACATGAAGCCACTCATGGAATAATATGTACTGCATCTACTCTAGCGAAACTAATACTGACTTTGCTCTGAATACTCACCATGCAAACAGTCACTGGACCAGGAATCAGGAGAACTAGGTTCTAGGCCCAGTTCTGCTACTCAGTAACTGGATTACTGCGGGCGGATCTCTGCACTTGCTGGGTCTAAGGTTCAAGTTCTGAAGTCTGGTATTGTCCATTCTATGCCTTTAATGCTGGATGTTAGAGATTCCACAGATGCTCAGGAAGATTTATAGATCGTTTGCTATCTGAGCAAACGATCTATAAATTCTATTTGACAATGCACCCCTTATGCACTGCAGAACGAAAGCTATTACCAAACTTTGCAAGGCTGCCAACATGTTATTAGGTATACAAAAGATAGGTTCTTTCTCTTCTGAGCAGTGTTTCTTCTGATTATTTTGGCCAATGAGTAATTTCTAAGAGTGGGTGACAGTGATTAATTGCCAAATGGTTCTAATCTATTACCTAACACCACTCTACCGCTAATGGGAAGGGGGAAATGAGTAAATTCCTCACTGATCTAAACCTAGCATGAATAATAATTAATTTTCTTTATAAAAACCTAAGTTGGCCAAATATATTGAGAGAATAAGCAGGAAAATAAAACATGACCTTAACAACAAACAGATGGCATTCTCCTTTCTGTGATTAGGTACACTTTTGAAGTTTTAGAGAAACCACACAACACTCATGCTTCCAATTATTTTTCCAGCTAACAGAGGCAGACACCAAATGCATTTTTTTCTTTATAACTGATTGCTCTTCCAGTCCAGTTCATGTGCCTGAGCTGGAAATTCACCTCCGTGAAGGAAAGAGAAATAAACTTCAGCAACCTCTTGACTTGGCATCCTCAGAAATATTTGACTAAATTTAAATCATCATTTGGCTAGGTCCCTGCTCCCACTTTCTTTTCTTCAGGGAAAAACAGGGAAAGGGAACTCAAAGAGACTGGATCCAATTAAACCAACTTTGTGTCTTCTCTCTATATTGGAAAACTTTACTACACTGGTAAATATTAAGTGCACATGGACTTTTCTTTTGTCTCTTTCTCGTTGTCTTCTTGGCTGTATCTTTTCAGTCTAAACCAAGAGAACACCCACAAATAGAGAGGGGGCATGTTTATTATCTTTGCACAAAACATTCTAAGTTGTACATATTATCTGCTGAGGTTTTTCTGAGAGTGGAGAAAAAGAAAATAATACCATAATTTGAAATATGTAAAAGATTTCAAAGAGGTTAGTAAGAAAAATGTGAATCGGATTCATTTATTTGTTTTCATTCAAAAAATATTTATGAAGTGCCTCCTATGTCCTGGTACTTTTCTAAGGACAGAGCTAACATCTCAATAGCTTAGCTTCATATGTCAGCTTGTTACCCTCTACACTGATACTATGTTTTAGGGTATATGACTTGACCAATAGTGGGTTTTGGGAGACTTTTTTAAGATTTTTTTGATTGGACCATTTTTAAAGTCTTTATTGAATTTGTTACAATATTCCTTCTGTTTTATGTTTTGTTTTTTTGGCCCCTAGGCATGTGGGATCCCAGCTCCCCGACCTGGGATCGAATCCGCACCCCCTGCATTGGAAGGCAAAGTCAACCACTGGACCGCCAGGGAAGTCCCAACTAATAGTGTTTTCATGAAGTATGCATAATTAGATTCTTCTGGGGTTTTTTATTAAAGTGTAGTTGATTTACAGTATTATTAATATATTAGTTTCAGGTGTACAACATAGTGATTCAGTGTTTTTCCAGATTATATTCCATTCATAGCTCTTATAAAATATTGGCTATATTCCCTGTGCTGCACAACATATCCTTGTATAATGTTTGTTTTATATACAGAAGTTTCTACCTCTTAACAATTCTTCTGGAGGTGACTAAAAATGCCACTTGGAAATCTCAGTTAAGCAACACATGACAAATACATGTCAAGACTTCTGTTTAATTTGACATTTAATTGAGGTTTGCTACATACAGGTGTCTCTGAGTGCCTGGCCTGGGAGTCTCTGCAAGGCAGTCCCTTATCCCTCACTTCTGTACACTCCCTCACCCTGGCTCATAGGAGGTTTTCAACACATGAAGCTATTGAAACTTAATATTTTGTATTATAACTCCACAGAAGTCAACTTACTAAAAGAGTGAAGTTCCAAGCAATTAAAAGAACAAAATTTTACCTCTTTTTTTAAAGCTATGTCGTATCAAGAAAGCACACTTGTGTGGCTGTGGTAGGGGTCTCTTACAGAGGTTCTCACCTTGTGTATGTGTGTTGTGGGGTAAGGTCATCTGTGGCACAGAAATCACCCAGAGTGGGCTTCTCACTGAGTGTATGCACTCAGACCCAGTCTCAGTCTTCCTGAACCAGATCTCAGTTGTGTGTGTGTGCATGGGGTGGGGCGGGGGGAGGCGTGGGGATGGATACTCAGGGAGCCTGAGTCATGGATAATTTTTTAAAGCTTTCCTTGTTACTTCACCTTCCCCACTCCCTCTTTAACCCTGCCCTACCCCTTCCATCCCTCTGTGTAATCCTCCGACTCTTCTAAGGTATGTAACCCTTACAACATTTGGATTTTAAAATGTGTGAAAAAAGCTAGGATGCAATCCAGAATTAAGAGGCATGCACTAGAGGGAGAAGGCTCTGTATTTCAGACACCCTTTTCATTAGGCAAACAGTCATCAAAGGAACAATGGGAACCTGGACTATGATCTCCTCTTTGATCTTCAACTTGATGATTTAATAGAGTGCTCCCCGCATGGATGTAGAGAACAGTCTCTTGATTCATTAGCAATAATGGAATGAGCAGCCATTAATTAGAGACAGAGATTAGTTTAAATAAAAGGGGATTAAATTTAGATTCACTTATTATCCTTTCCATTGTTAGCACCCTGTTGTGGGAGGATAAGTACAAGAGAATTGGTGATTGTGCAGAATATGAATCAATTAACTAATATATTACATGCCTGCTCTGTGCAAGTATTGCTCTGTATAAGATACAGGGAAAGATAAGATATGATAGAACACAACACACACACAGAGACAGAGATAGAGAGAAAGATGAGAGGGACAAAGACAGAGACTAAGAGAGAGAGACCCAGAGTCTACACTTTTCTTCCTTTGTTATAGAACTTTTTTTTTTTTTCTTTAAACTGAGTTATAACCTCTCCCCTCAAACATAGAGTTTTTCTAGAATCATTTTTTCCTTGCCCTTTAAATCAGTAAGGTCTCTGGGGATAGCTTGTGAAGTATTAGATTTTCCCCAGTTATTTGCATACAGCATAGCAGAATGGTTCCCAATCCTATTAGACCAAGGCCCCTTTAAGAAATGTAATACCCCATTTATTACTCTGAAGTGAAATCCTTTGATAATATAATCTACCTCACACCTAATTTATTAAAAATCTTTAAATTTATTTTCTTTTAAATTATTAAAAATTAAAAAAAAAAGTCAAGCATGGTAGTATGGTACTAAACATAGGTGCTTTCCAAACTTAAAAAATTAATATAATGCTATAGTAGTAATATAGAAAAGAAATAAAAGCAAGTAAAGAATAAAAAGAACTTTAGGGATAAATAGTATATATTTCATTTTCTTGATTCTTTTCCTTTTTCATATAAAATAGGTAACTTTTAGATATCTCATCCTAAAATGGTGACTAGACTATCTATTTTAAAAGAAATACTTTCACATAATCATAACTAGAGAATCAGATGATCACAGTTTCTGCACCAGTGATTCATAAGCTTTGCTGGGACAGACTCCTATGATCATCTGAAAGACCTTTTCCCAAGAAAAATGTACAAATGCACAAAAGCCCTTGTACGTAAACATTTCCTATGTTCTACAACCCCAGACATCATCTGTGACCCTGATTAAGATTCCTCTGATAGCCCAATGATGAAAAGTTCAGCATCATTTTCAAAGGCAAATATTCTAGACTCACTATCCCCCTCTGGATGCCAGTTGTCTTATCAGTAAATTCCATACTTATTCAGGTGTTTCAGTTTATCCATCAAGGTTTAATTTATGTTTTAATCAAGCAGAACACAAGCAGAACATTAAAGAATCATCTACTGTCCACAGTTTTAAAAACCATTGTAAAAATATGATGATTACATGAACATACCAAGATACAGTAAATCCTTCTCATCCTGGTTCACTTTATGCAAAATTTGAGTAGAAACAGATTTATTTTATATTTTTTCCTCGTGTGAGAATTTTAGATAAATATGAGTTGCACCAAACTGCCACCATGTCCAGTCACGGGAATAGCTTTCCAGAGGGGAGAGAGCTCTGGTCATCCATCTTTGCCTCCACTCTCCCTATTACCATTCACCTATTTAGTTATACATCATCTTTAATTTTATTTCATTTCACTTCATTGCATTTTATTATATGTTTATCTTTAGCTAGCACTTACACAGGGCTTAGCATGGGCCAGGAACTGTTTCAAGCACAATACTAACTCACCTAATTCCTTCTAACAACTTGATCAGATCATTGTTAATTATTATCTTTATTTTACAGATAAAGCTACAGAGGCACAGAGAGGTTATAAATAACCTGCCTAAAGTCAGAGGGAAAGTTACTGCTAAAGCTCTGATTGGAGCCCAATTAGTCTAGCTCCAGAGTCAGTCATTAAAATCAATTCTCTTTCCCTTTTTTTGTTGTATCTGTTTTCATGAACTGCTTATTTGGCCCCCAAAATCTTAACCAGGAAATGACTTCTGGGTGTAGTTGTTTAACACAGAAAATGTTATGTTGCTCCGTAGATCCTTTTTCATCTTGGATCTAAACAGGAAACCATCTTCCTGACAGATAAGATTTAAGATGCCAATCCAAGCACCACTGAATAGAATATGCTCCTGGTGACCAAGAAAATGCAAATACCAAGGAGAATACAAGGCAAAAAGCTTGAAGTAAGAGATATGAAAACTGTAGCAACAAAAACTCAGACAGTACGACACTTACGAAGCATATTGGAGAAAAGCGCCTATGGAAATAAACTGATTAAAAAGACTCAGGACTTTAAAACACTGCTTTGAATATGTGCATATGCAACAGACCTTCCCAAGAGACTGGATGGATTTGCTACAGCATTGCAAAGATACAAAAAGATATCAATATGTTACCATCTTTCCCATCTTTCTTGAAAAGAACTTAGAAAGCATGTTCAGGAGAATGAGATCTTGCAGGGCTGTGTAGATAGATTCAGTGGATTGTGAGTGCTAAGATACCTGTACTTGGAAGTTAGTATTGGATTCAAACAAGCCTAGGAGAATAGAGATTCATAGGATAAATGTCCCTTCCTCCTCCTTCAATACCCATTCAACAATGCCCTGTCATTATTACAAAGTCACTTCAAGATAAAAAAAAAAATGTAAATTGAATTTCTGGATTTATTTTTTTAATGGCAGTTTACCAATCTCCTACACAACCTTCCTCTCACCACCCCACAATTACGAAAATCATAAAATCCACAAGGAGAGAAAATACAACTGTACATAACCCATGCCTTTGACATAACAAAGAAGCCAATTAGTTTGATCTTTAAATTACCTATAATTCCATCAGAATCTCACCCAATGCCACAATCCTTCATGAAAAAAGAATTGAGCAAAGTGATGAACTTAGGCAAAGCACAGACAATGTCACCCTCAAAAAGAGAGAATCCAACATCAAGTGCCAAAATACAGATACTTCACAGTACTAGAGACAAGGAAGGAGCTTAAAAATTTGCAGGACCAAAGGTAGCAGTGTAGCATGGCACCTAGGGGAAAAATCAGATACAAGGAGAAGAGGTGTCACCCTTCAGAAAGTGAAGGAAAGAAGAAAATAAAGGAAAATTTTGTACCTTGCAGAAACAAAACAGTAAGAAGAAACACCTAACCCTCCCCTGTTCCTCTACAATCGTCCATTGAAACTGCACAGAAGAGGACAAAACTGACAGAAAAGAGTGTATTGAACTATAAATCCTGTAAGCAAAATAAATAGGATTAAAAAAAACAAACCATATCCATTTAAAACTACTGTAAAAAAAAACAGAAAAGGTAAGTCAAACCATTTCTGCTTATAACTGCCCTCCCATTAAAAACACACATACACAAAACTAAATAGAACTAATACAAGACTCTAAAGTGAATTAAATATCCTCAAACAAGTATTTTAGAATAAGAAAAAATACTTTCAATACAAAACCAAAACCAGAAAAGGGCTAAGAAAAGGAACAGATTTTGTATATTTGTATTTAATTTTGTTGATTAAATTCAGTGTAAAAAATAGAAGAGAAGGAGGCATCAGGATGGAAAACTGATCAAACATTAAAATATACTGTAAAGCATCTAAAATTGAAATAGTATGAAACTGGTATACGAAAAGCCCCATGGGATAAATATCGTGTTAAAATACAGATATAAAATTAATCATTAAGTGCACAATTCAGTGGCATTAAGTACATTCAAAGTGTTGTGCAACAGTCACCACAATCTATTTCCAGAACTTTTTCATTACCCCAAACAGAAACTCTGTACCCATTACCTGAGACTAGGGAAATATTTCTAACTCTTACTCAAATCCAGATGCAATGAAATACTTTCAATTACTTCACAATAAAAAATTTTGCATGACAAAATCAAAAGACAAATAAATGAGGATAAAATGATAATATAATCACAATAAAGTGTTAATCCTCCTAATATACAAAGAACTTTTAAAATTAAGAGAAAATGACCAGAAATTCTATAGAAAATGGGTAAAAGACAAGAAAATATAATTTTCAAAGATACATAAAAATAGTCTGAAAACGTGGAGACAGAGATTTTTTTCAACCTCCCTCAAAAGAGAAATGCGATAAAATTTAAAACTACACAAAGACAAGCTCTAAGACCACAAAAGGGATCCCTGGACCAGAAAAGAGATCTTCTTAGAATAGTATTGATGGAGAAGGGACAGGCCAGTTGGCAGCGCCATTTTTCCAGGGCCTGAGCATGTAAAGGCTAAAGTCTGCCAGTATCAGGGACTCCACAGAAAAACAATCAATTCATCATTGTAATTCTCACAAATAATATGTTCTGGATTTCATATTATTTCTCTCTTGTTTACAAAAAGAATTGTGAGCTGCTTTATAGATGGTGGAGTGGAGAGGTATTAAAGAAATATACACATGGAAATGTATTTGCATATATTTTTTATTAAAGATCATATTTTTGGACCAGTTTTAGGTCCACAGCAAAACTGAAAGGAAGGTACAGACATTTGTCATATACCTCTGCCCCCATGCATGTATAGCTGCCCTTATGATCAACATCCTCTACCAGAGCGACACATTTGCTACAACCGATGAACCTACCTTGACACATCCTTATAACTCAAATTCCATAGCTTACATTACAATCCACTCAGTGTTGTGCAGTCTGTGGGTTTGGACAATTGTATTATGGTATGTATCTATCATTATAATACCAGGATATATTCACTTTCCTAAGAATCCTCTGTTTTCTGTTTTTTCATCCCTCCCTCCTCACAATCCACAGCAAACATGGATATTTTTACTCTTATTAGTTTTGCCTTTTCCAGAATGTCATATAGTTGAATCAATATGTAACCATCTTAGAGTGACTTCTTTCACTTAGTAATATGCATTTACGGTTCCTCCATGTCTTTTCATGGCTTGTTAGCTTATTTCTTTTTAGAACTGAATAGTGTTCCACTTTCTAGTACTACAGTTTATTTATCCATCCACCTACTGAAGGATACCATGGTTGCTCCCAAGTTTGGGCACTTATGAATAAAGCTACTATAAACATTTGCGTGCAGATTTTTGTGTGAATACAAGTTTTCAGTGCCTTTGGGTAAATACCAAGGAGCATGATTCCTGCTTCACATGGTAAGAGTATGCTTAGTTTTGTTAGAAGTTGCCAAACTAAAAACAGAGTTACCATATGACCCAGCAATCCCACTACTGCGCATATAGCCAGAGAAAACCATAATTCAAAAAGACACATGCACCCCAATGTTCATTGCAGCACTATTTACAGTAGCCAGGACATGGAAGCAACCTAAATGTCCATCAACAGATGAATGGATAAAGAAGATGGGGTAGATATATACAATGGAACATTACTCAGACATAAAAAGGAACAAAATTGGCACATTTGTAGAGACATGGATGGACCCCGGGTGTATTGTTAATAATCTTCCTCCTCTCAACTATCAGTGCCTAGAAACTTCCAATCAGACCTGCATTTGGAGAAAATAAATATAAATATTTATATTAAATTAACAGAAAAGGAAACCACTGAAACAGAGCTAATGAAAAATGTTATCAGTCCTTATGTATTTGAAATGTCTAAAATGATATTAAGAGAAAGCTAAATGTGACAGTTGGCCATTAATCAACCTAACACGTATTCTGATGTCTCCATGGTGTTGACCTGAAACAAAGAGACTGCCAGATACTCCTGCAGCAGAGATGGGTTTGTTCAGGATCAACAGAGAATTGCAATTCAGGGTCTGCAACCGTGGGGAGCCATGCACGAGTCCCCACATGGCCAGGAGAGAACACCATTATAGAGAGGAAAAGGGAGTTGGGAAGGCTATAGCAAACAAAGAGTCAATGACTTTTCATTGACTGAGCTCTTGCCAGGAAAGAAAAGGAGTCTTTCTTCTTCCTGATGGGCTCTGCTACTATGGCAAGAAATAAGGGCTCCCCATTCTGATCTCCCAACTCTATTTAGTTGGGGTTTGTGTTTATTAATTTTTTTAATGGCAAGCTAAAGTTGCTGGAAAAGAGCAAAAGTTTTGTACTTAATATCCTACATAACAAATTTCTATTATACTTATTTTTCACTTATGCATTCCCAGATATTGGGATTGACATTTGTCTTAGTCTATTCAGGCTGCTATAAGAGAATATCACAGACTGGGTAGCTTATAAACAACCGAAATGCTCACATTTCTGGAGACTGGGAAGTCAAAGACGAAGATGCCAGTAGATTCCCTGTCTGATGAGGGCCTGCCTCCCAGTTCATAGATGGCCATCTTCTCGTTGTACCCTCACATGGCAAAGGGACAAGGGAGCCCACTGGGATTTCTTTTATAAGGGCACTAATCTCATTCATCTCCCAAAGGCCCCCTCCTACATAAGGCTGCCCCACCTCCAAATACCCTCACGTTGTGCATTAGGTTCCAACATATAAATTGGGGGGGATGGGGGATATACCAACATTCAGTCTATAGCAACACTGTATATATAATGATATAGAACCTAGGCATGGAAGGAGCTTGCACTCACGTGGCTAACAGAAAATGGTGCTCATAACAAAGACATCTTTGCACAGACATGTAGGCATATTTAAATTAGTCTTTTATAGTCATCAGAACAAATACCTTCCTTTTTCACTTCATTAGCTACAATTATGAACTATGAGTAGAGTATTAGACCCTTGCAAATAGAGCCACAAACATAAAAAATGTATTTAATATACCTTCTAGTACTTAAGTTAGAGGTTACAGCAGGACAAGTCTTGGAGCTTAAAAGATTTAAGCTCCGCAAAGAGATGCTGAAAGTCATAATGTTTTCCAGAGTGCACAGGTGAGTATGTCCTAGTCGTGGTTTTCATGCCCTTGGATATCACGTGAAGATCCCATTCTCACACTTTACTCCTGAGAGAAGCACAAATGGTCCAGGATGGCACAAGGAACCTGAGCAAGCTGGATATCCAGTCAGACAAAAGAGTCCCAAGGTCTCCCTGTGCAGCATGGCTGTGGAGTCTCATTTCACTCCAGCCAGCCACTCAACCTTCTCTACTGTTCATCATCTTCCTCAAAAGAACCATGAGGTTTAATACTACTCTCATAGAAGCTTCGTGTGGCATGAACCAGAAATATGAAAATATATCCTACATATGGAAAATTGACTGTATTTAAAATATGGAAATAGGCCACATTTAGGATTTAAGCAATCTAGCCTTACACTTCTTAAATAATCCTGTGGAAAAGAACTGGATTTGGGAGACCGTTGGTTGGTTTTTTGTGTTTTTTTCCTAATCCCTTGTAGACCAACACTTTATAAACTACAATAAAAATAAATTGCTAAAACAGATCACATCCTTATATGCCATTGCAACATCAAATTTCTTTATGAGTTTCTAAATGTTCTGTTTCTGGACTTATCACTACCTGGTAACAGTCCGCAGATCACTTTTTTGAATAGCACTGGTCCAGTCCAAAGATGTGTGGCTAAGAGAAGCAGGAGCAGACAACTGTGACATGGCACAGTCAGCACACGCCCAGTGCTTCAGCCACGGGATACATGTCCACACTGGTTACCAAAAAGGTGGCGTCAGTGGCATATATGCAGATTGTCAAGTGTTCGTGGCATTATCTGTCACAGCAACTTTCTCTGGAGACGTCTGTGTTCTAGCTAGGACTGTGAAGTTCTTATTCCCCCACAGTTTGTGTGTGTGTGTGTGTGTGTGTGTGTGTGTGTGTTTCCCCATGATAACATTTCTACAGTATTCCTCCAAATCATGAAAACAGTGAAGTCAGCATAGCATTCACCCTATATATATATATATCTTGATCAACATTTAAAGCCCCTAACCAAGATCTATAAAATATATCTTTCCTTTTGACCTTTCTCTAATTTTAGTGTTTAGCTCTCACCCAGAAAATAATGTAAGGGTTTACTATATTTATAGAGTACATCAGCCAATTGTTTTACACACCTGAAGATGAAAGAATTGATCAATACATGGTTTCTACTACAGCAAACCAAGTTATGGAAAATCAACAATTTTAAATGTTTCAACTACCATTTAAAACCCTGTCTTGTACAGTAAACACAATGCAGGGATTCCGTCTGTCACACATCAGCCAGAGGAAAGGTATAAGTTCACATTCAGAAACATGTGAAAGCATTGGCTTTGCATAGACCATCATTTGACAGCAATTTATCAAACTCAGTGAACATCAGGCCTTTCCTCTGGCCTCAAATTCGAGCAAGACCATCAAAACAATCGTACAGCTTTCACACTGAGCCAACTCTCCCTTCCTCTAGGCCAGTGGTTCTCAGCTGGAAGCAGTTTTGCCCACAAGGGACATTTAGTAATGTCTGAAGACATTTTAGATGTCACAACAGGGGAAATACTACTGGCTTCTAGTGGGTAGAGGCCAGGGATCTGCTGAACATCCTACAATACACAGAACAGCCCCCATGACAGAGTATTTGTCAGCCCAAAACATCAACGATACTGAGATTGAGAAATGCTGTCCTAGCCGTGTCCTCACCGTGTCAAGGTGCAGCAGTGGTATACGGGAGCTGGCTCATACCAGCCCATCAGAGCCAATTGTGCATGTATCTTACTGTCTCCATTTTTAGCAACATGATGCTGGTAACTTCAAACGGTCCATGATGGGAGTATTTACATGAAGAAAATTGGCAAATGCTACAAATGAGGGCCTTTTTCCAGAGAGCTAGTTGTTAAACATTTATCAGTACATCACTGGGTGCAGCCTTTCCCAGCTGGAGTAACATAGCCTAGTGGACTCTAATTTCTGCTCCACTGTGGTCTCTTACTTCTTGGGCTAAAGAAGTAGCTCATTAGCAAAGTGCTACTGATGACACGGGATGACCAACAGTGTTCTATCCAGCGGCAGTTACTCCGTTTATCTAGTCAAAATGAAAGGTAATCTTTCTGCAGAACAGTATTGACTGCCTAAAGCCCCCGCATCACATAAACATACACAGACACACATGACATGTAAGTAAACACATGCACATTGTTTTCTTACTGATGCGGTACAGTAACCAGCAGACCTGACACAGAAGGCAAGGTTTTGACCTTCCCCAGGTAAGAGTGCAGCACCTGGGGACAGGAGGGCAGCAAGAAAGAAGTAGCCTGCACCCCTCACAACCTTGTGGGGCAGAGCTGCCGCACCAACTCAGATTTACACAAGAGAGAAATAAGCTACTTGTTCATTCCATACTTATTTTAAAATTTTCTCAAAACAAGTCCAACTTTGATACAACATGGATGGACCTTGAAGGCATTATGCTACGCGAAGTCAGACAGGAAAGGACAAATACTGTATGATCTCACTTATATGTGGAATCTATTTAAAAAAAAAAAAAAAACTCATAGAAAACGAGATCAGATTTGTGGTTACCAGAGGCAAGAGGTGGGGGGGAATTGGAGAAGGGGTGGAAAGGTGCAAACTTCCAGGTGCAAGATAAATAAGCACTGGGGATATAATGTACAACGTGACAACTATAGTTAACACTGCCATGTGATAGAGTTGAAAGTGTCTGAGCGAGCAAATCCTAAAAGTTCTCATCACAAGGGAAAAAACGTTTTTTTCTTTTTTATTAATCTATATGAGATGATGGATATTAACTACATTTATGTGGTAATCGTTTCACGATATGTGTAAATCAAGTCCTTATGCTGTGTACCTTAAATTTATAAAGAGCCATATGTCAATTATATCTCAATGTAACTGAAAGGAAAAAAGCCAAACATATTATATTTACTAACAGAATAATCATTGATTGAAAAAAAGCTTCAATAGTCTTTTTGAATTGCACATTAGCCTTCCCTGAAAGAAATATTACTGATAATATAAAATTCTCAATATTTTTCAGTATATCACTATTTATTTGAATTTTCAAACCTAGAGTTTGAAAGAATTGTTGTTTTCTTGACATTGGATGTCAAGATGAAAAGGAAATTAGACAAAAGATATTTTAATGTAAATCTCTGGGAGAACTAGCTTTTTAATATCCACATATATTTCATACAAAACTAAAGAACTTAAGTGTGTAAGAACTCTTGAACTTCTTATAACCTCCCTGATACCATTATGGACCTGTCTCCAAGGTTATCCTCCAAACACCAGGATAAGCTGGAGCCTGAGAGAACAATTCTGTATAATTAAGACATCTGTCAATAAACGAGAATCATACTTTAGAAAAAACACAAATGTCAGGGAGAGTCCTGTCAACAAATGGAGAGCATAGGATGCCTTGCCTGGGAGAGGATATAAGAATAGGGTCCGCTAGCTTAGGCTCCAGTCGTTTTATCACACATTATTCTCATCCCCACTTCAAAAAGCCACTCTAAAGTGGGGTAGCTTCCTGGACCTCAGAATCCTGAGGGGAGCATTTCACGCTCATCTGTACAGCCAGCGTGCAAAGCTCTTGAACCCATGCTGTGTCTTAGAGGATCCAGATTTTTGTCAACAGAAAAGGAACCAGGAGACAGCAAAGAGATGCTGTGTTCTTACCCTCTCTTTCTAGCTCCTTTTTCTTCTTCCTAAAACTAGAAGAGGGAGAAAATAAAGCAAAAAGACCTTTTGAAAAGGCTACAGAATTTGTCTAAGTCCGTCCCTAAGTATCTTGGAAGAAAAATTGTTAGGTTATAAAGGAAAGTTAAGGAACCTTATTTAGAATTTCAAATTTTAAATCCCAGACAGTCAATATTCAGACAGTGGATATTTGGAGGTTCAAAACAGAAAATGAATCAAGCTAATTTAGGACCAGTCAATACAATCCCTCCAGAAAAGATATTCTATTTTATTAAATATTTTAAAATATAAATATTTAAAATATAAATATTTTATTAAATATATCTCCACGGGCATAATGAAGTTGTTTTGCCTATTATAGTTAGAACTTCCTCTCTTCAGCCTTGATCTCAAGAGAAAATGGAATAGGTCTCATTCTTCTTTTCTGCTGTAACAGGTTTTGAAGAGAGGGACTAACGAGAGCCTAGCTGTTCTCTGACGTTGAGTATAGCATGACTTCCCCCAAAAGTTATGTCCATGCCCTAATTCCCAAAGCCCATGAATGTTACCTTATTTGGAAAAAAGAGTCTTTGCAGATGTAATTAAGTAAGGATCTTAAGATGAGAGCATCCTAAATTATCTAAGTGGCCCTAAATCCAATGATAGTATGCTTATAAGAGATTCACAGAAAAGAGGAGGCAATGTGATTACAGGTAGAGATTAGAGTGATGCAGCCACAAACCTAGGAGGCCAAGGAATGTCTGGAGCCATCAGAAGCTGAAAGAGGCAAGGAAGAACTATCCTCTAGAGCCTTTAGAGGGAGAGCAGCCCTGCCAACATCCTGATTTCAGAACTGTGAGAGAATAAATTTCTCTTGTTTTAAGCCACTAAGTTAGTGGTGACTTTTGCCACCACAAGAAACTAACACAGTAGGATAAGCTCTATAAAAAACCTGAGAAGGAAAGTCACAGTGCCAAGGTGATGTGCTAAGACCCAATAGTATTTTTCTTTCTCTTCCGTGAACAGGGATAATGAAGACAATGTAGCTTAGCCAAGGTTCAAGACAGCAGTTGACACCAGATCCTCTGTAAGTAATATCCACATTAAGATATTAGAGGAAATGTCTTCTGCTCTAGATTCAGGAGTAGGAGAATAATTCATTCCCTTTTTTTCCCCTTTTTGTCCATCCACCCCCCCCAAATTACCTGTTCTTTTAAGTAGCTATTGAAATAGTATTTCATTGATTGAATCAAAGTAGGAAGAATTGAAATAGGTTGTTGTGACATTCTGAAGTTCTCTGAAAGTCATTTTTCAGAGATATGAATTCACTTTCATGCTAGGAACTTATCGTAAGATCAGAGTGAAGAAGTACACAAAACTTTACCTGCAAAGTGTTTGTCACAGCATTATTTACAGTAGCAAAGATATGTAAAATATACTAAATAACCAACACTGAGGATTGATTAAATACATTTTAGCAGAAATACACAAAAAGATTCTGTGCAGTCACTAAAAAAGGATGTTCCTAGTCATACATTTGTTGACAAGTAGTATACTGTTGAGTGGAAAATCATGACAAAATATTATGAACAGTTTTTTCCTCCTCTTCTTTGAAACCCACTGGTAGAAATGTCTATATGATTACCTAAAATATCAACAGTGACTCTTTGGGTTTAAAATTATAAGTGATTTTTATTTATATCTTTATGCATATAACATTTCAATAACAAAAATATATTACTTATATAATTTTTAAAGTATTTAAAGATAAACTCCATAGAAAAATATAGACACATGAACTGCTGTAAATTACCTAAAGCTCTTCTATTCATAGATGCCAATAAATTAGTTGATTTTTCTGTAACTTTTCCTCTGGGCAACTCGAAATATTTTTCTGGTTTTATCATCCCCTTATGAAAATAGTGGGGACTCTACACATTTGCAGTTCAATAACTGCTCTGCTTGTGAAGTCTGATGCCAATTCTCTAAATACATTGGAATAAAATAATCAGAAAATAGTTAATAGACAAAGCATCCTCAGCATTTTTTCAGGGAAACCAAAGATTTCCCCTAAAAAAAAAAAGTTATATTGTGTGACTCAAATTAAGTATACAATTTGCAGTAAGACTCACTTCAGATCACACCATTAAATGAAACCTGTCACTCACTTTTCCATTGTCAGGTACATCAGAGGACTATACAGTTATTGCCATAGTTCTATACATTTAAAGGGTTAATATAATTGAATTTCAATCTCCAAGCTTATGAGAACTTAGCAAATATAAACTTGTACCATCTTAACCACTCACAGTACCTTAACTAGGACAAGAATAAACAGAATACAATTGAGTGATTTCACTTTGCTCTTTTTGCATTTTTACAAGTAACTCCATAGGAGAAAACTATAAAAGTTGGTAAATAACTGACACTTTGGGAAACTTTTTATTACACAACTTCATACAAAACATATTAATGAGGAAAGATTCATAATAAATTAATACATTGAATTAGGCCTAAACTCAATGAGATTACATTAAAATCTCATTTCATTCTATTAAAAATTCAATAAAATGATGCCAATTAAATGAGGCAATCAGTAACAACAAGGAGTTTTACTTGATGTTTCATCTATTCTCCCTCATTATTAGGTTTCATTTTTAACAGCTTGTTGATAGTGATTCTCTTCTGACAGCACCAGAGCTAGAATCATGAGTCAGCTTTGAAATCGAAAAAAAATAGTCCTCAAATTGCCATTTAGCACATCTGTCTCTCCAGATAATTGAATTCTCGTTGAAAATACATCTTTGGAGATGTATTAGAAATAGCAGGAAAGAATGAAGTCAGTAAATGGAAGCACTAAAAATATAGACTAAAGAACAGCATGATACATAAAAAAATAATTTAGAAAGTTGCTACTTGCCATAATTTCTATTGCATTTCAACTTGGAGATTAGCCCCCAAAAGACTAATCCATTCCCATTTTTATTTACACACTGCAGGCTTCAGTTTAAAGAGGTGCGGTGTGCTTGCTGGGCCTGCTGATTTTAAGGGTCATATCCTAGGGTTTAATCTATTGAAACACTCGGATAATGGATCCAACCACACTTCTGCACAGTCCACACAGCAAGTCTCAGCTGGCTTGGCCTGTTACAAAAATTCCTAATCGTCCCACACATGGGATCAGAGTGTACCAGCATCCGAGGTGCCAGCAGAGAGCAATGTTATTTAGCTAATCTCTAAGTAACTCAGAGGGAGTGTCATGGCAGATATCCTGTAGTGTTTGAGTCTTCTTTCCAGTCTCTTATTGTGTTGAACACATAGACTCAGTGAGGGATTAGCCTCATTGACCTTGCACGGGATTTTGAGTATGCTTTCCCCACACTTTCATAACTCCAGGCGCTGTGTAATCACAGTTCTAACTTATTTTAATGGCTATTCTAACCATCAAATTCCAGAGCAACTAAGGAACATGAACTATTCCAGAATTTCATTACCTAGGAATTTGCCCAATAAAACCAAAGAGGAACAGATAGTGGAATATGTGTAGGGTCTAGCACACAGACTAGTATTTTTTTACGTGCATAGGTAGCAATGCGATAGGTATAGTTTAAATGTATAAACGAATAGCTAGTAAGTATATCATCAGTAAACACAGCAGAGGAAAGACATTCCTAAATTAACTTGTGAAAGGAATAGAGCAGTAGTTCTCACCTGATAATGATTCTGCCCTTCTGCCATGGAATATGTGTCAAGCTGGAAACAATTTGGTTGTGACAACTGGGGCGGATGCTATAGGCATCTAGGGGGTAGAGGCCAGAGATATGGCTAAAACATCTTAAAATACACAGGAAAGTTCCCCACAACCAAGAATTATCCAGTCCAACACAACATTGTAAAAGAACTATACCCCAATTTAAAAACTAATTAATTAATTAAAAAAAAAAAAAGAATTATCCAGTCCAAAATGTCATTAGTGCCAAGGTTGAGAAACCCTAGAGAAATAGAAGGAAAATACTAACTCAGGTTTGGGAAACTGATAAATTGATAAAAAGAACAGTCTTTAGGGACAATTCACTATCTTCTGATGAGAATCATGGAGCAGGAAGACCTGAGCATGTGGAGAAGTATCCCTATATAATGGAGTAATTATAATGGGACTTTAGCACTGGAATGTTGAGAGAGTGGATTCCGAAAATGCCACCTCCTTCTTTAACACCCACACTCACAAGCCTGTTGCATACAATTCTAACACGTAAACACTGGGCTGAAGGTGAAACTCAAACCTCAACTGTTTTACACGTCCAGAGATTACAGAAAGAACTTGCCCAGATTAACAAGTGTAGCCATTTCCTTTCAAAAATCAGAGGCCTTTTGAATTATACACGTAACTCTCTACCACCCCTACCTGCCGCATAGCAGAAAGAAAAGAGAAGAAATGTCTTATTTTCTTTTCTAATTTATCATCCCACTTCTCTTTTTTAACTTAAAAAAAAGACAGGTATGGGTTTCAGAGTCATAGATCTCAACATTACCCAATCTTTGTGCAGGAAATCAGAGGAAAATTGAAGTTAATGTCTGTCCAGTGCTTTCCCAACCTTTACAATGTCTTATCCCTTATGACTTGGGATAACATATAGAATCATTTGGTTTTCTAGAGTTTCTTAAAGTAAGGCATTGAGGAGTCCTGCCAGTATCACTCCTATGCTCTGACTCTCCTATCCCAGGGCTTCTAACAAAAGCCAAGTATTCCATGGACATGCCTGAGTGGCCCCAGGTGTGGGAAAGTGGAGGCTATAATATTAGTTCTTGCAAATGTGTTTATGTATTAGCAGGTGACTCTGAGAGATCTGAGGAAGCGTCAATCATAGTATGTCATGATTGGCACAATATCAGACTGGAGTGAAGACTATAGATATTCAGGGGAGGGGAACCCTCTTTCCGTCAATGTCCAGATTAGGCCAAATTAGCCATCCAGCCTCTAAGTAAAACCAGTCCCAGACAAAACTGACAACGTGTTTCACATTCCCTCCACACTGGCATGTAGGGACCTTGCAGAGAGGGAGAGTCTATATGAACCACATCACGCTGTTAACATCTATGTGGGAGGCTTTCTAAATATAGGCGTAGAGCTCACCTTTTTATCTGGCATTCTGTACAGGTTGTTAGAGGTCCACAGGGTTTGCTTTTTTAAAAAGGTTCTTATGGATTTCCCTGGTAGTATAGTGGCAAAGAATCCATCCAGCAATGCAGGGGACGCGGATTCGATCTCTGGTTGACGAACTGAGATCCCACATGCTTCGGGGCAACTAAGCCCGCACGCCACAACTACCGAGCCTGCATGCCTCAACTAGAAAGCCTGTGTACCACAAACTACAGAGCCCATGCGCTCTGGAGCCCACGCACCACAAGAGAAGAGAAAACCTTCACGCCACAACTAGAAAGACGCTTATGCACCGCAACGAAGATCCCGTGTGCCATAACAAACCCCTGACGCAGCCAAAAAAAATAATAAAAAAATAAAAATTTAAATTAAAAATTACAAAAAATAAATAAATAAAAAATAAAAGGTTCTTAAAGAGCCCATGACATGGAAATGCAATTATGAACAATGGGGAAAGTTCTCTGAAAGCAGGACGTTCTGTGTGTGAATTGGCAGAAGAAACTTTATTCTGTCCCTGAGGCAGAGAGCCGGGCACTCCTCTACTCCACAATTCCTTATCTTTTTTTCTTTCTTTCCTATTTCTCTATCTAATCCTTTTCTTTTTCTTCTCCTATGCCATTTCCCTACTCTATCTTGTTTACCTGGCTTAGGCCCTCGGGGAACCCTCAGGAGCACCTAAAAGCACAGCTTGGCTCAAGGTGGAGCTGACAGCTCCCGGGCTGCTAATCCTTTAATAAGAGGAAAGGAAAATCAGGTTCTTATGTTACTGCAAGATGATTAATCGTTAAAATATTTATCAAATTTTGATTGAGCCCTTAGTCCCTACCAAGCAATGACTGACATATGAAGATGAACTAGATATGATCCCGGACATAAGGACTTTATACTATTGCTGAATAGAGGAATATAAAAACAAATGGTAAAATGAGATAAGGACAAAATCAAGGAACAGGTAAGTTTGGGTGTCATTTGAGCTCTACCTTGGAGGACGGAAGGATATCTTTAAGGCCACAGACCTATGTTAATAAAAAGAAATGCAAATCAAAACGACAATGAGATATCACCTCACACCAGTTAGAATGGCCATCATCACAAAATCTGAAAACAATAAATGCTGGAGAGGATGTGAAGAAAAAGGAATCCTCTTGTACCACTGATAGGAATGTAAATTGATACAGCCCACTATGGAGGACAGTATGGAGGTTCCTTAAAAAACTACAAATAGAACTACCATGTGACCCAGCCATCCCACTACTGAGCATATAACCAGAGAAAACCATAATCCAAAAAGACACATGCACCCCAATGTTCATTGCAGCACTTTATAATAGTCAGGACATGGAAACAACCTAAATGTCCATTGACAGAGGAGTAAAGAAGATGTGGTACATATATACAATAGAATATTACTCAGCCATAAAAAGGAATGAAATTGGGTCATTTGTAGAGACTTGGATAGACCTAGAGACTGTCATTCAGAGTGAAGTAAGTCAGAAAAAGCAAATATCGTATATGTATATTAATACATATATGTGGAATCTGAAAAAAAAACTGGTATAGACAATCTTATTTACAAAGCAGAAATAGAGACAGAGATGTAGAGAACAAACGTATGGATACCAAGGCGGGGAGGAGGGGGGTGGGGTGAATTGGGAGATTGGGATTGACATATATACACTATTGATAGTATGTATGAAATAGATAACTAACGAGGACCTACTGTATAGCACAGGCAACTCTACTCAGTGCTCTGTGGTGATCTAAATGGGAAGGAAATCCAAAAAAGACAGGATGTATGTACATGTATAGTTGATTCACTTTGCTGTACAGTAGAAACTAACACAACATTTTAAAGCAACTATACTCCAATAAAATTTTTTTTAAAGCCAAAGATTAGGTAGTTGAGGGGAAAAAACCCTTTAGAAAAAAAAATTTTAAAAAGACTCTAAATGTAAATTGGTGCAGCCCCTATGGAACACAGTATGGAGGTTCCTCAAAAAGCTAACAGTAGAACTACCATATGATCCAGCTCCACTCCTCGGTATATACATCTGAAAAACATGAAAATACTAATTCAAAAATATACATGCACCCAATGTTCGTAGCAGCATTATTTACAATAGCCAAGATATGGAAGCAACCTAAGTGCTCATCAACAGATGAATGGGGACTTCCCTGATGGTGCTGTGCTTAAGAATCTGCCTGCCAACGCAGGGGACATCGGTTCAATCCCTGCTCCAGGCAGATGCCACATGCTGCAGAGCAACTAAGCCCGTTTGCCACAACCATTGAGCCTGCGCTCTAGAGCCTGTGAGCCACAACTATTGAGCCTGTGTACTACAACTACTGAAGCCCACGCACCTAGAGCCTGTGCTCCACAACAAGAGAAGCCACTACAATGAGAAGCCCACGCACTGCAATGAAGAGTAGCCCCCACTCACCGCAACTAGAGAAAGCCAGTATGCAGCAACAAAGACTCAACGCAGTCAATAAGTATTTAAATTTAAATTTAAAAATATTTATTTATTTATTTAAAAAAAACCAGCTGAATGGATAAAGACCTAGTGTGTGTGTGTGTGTGTGTGTGTGTGTGTGTGTGTAATGGAATGCTACTCAGCCATAAAAAAGAATGAAATTTCGCCATTTGCAACGATATGGATGGACCTAAAGAGCATTCTGCTTAGTGAAATAATTTAGAGAAAGACAATTATTGTATGATATCACTTATATGTGGAATCTAAAAAAGAAAACGAATGAATGTAACAAAACAGAAACAGACTCACAGATACAGAGAAACAAACTAGTGGTTACCAGAGGAGAGAGGGTAGGGGATTAATAGGTACAAATTACTACATATAAAATAAGTAAGTTACAAGGATATATGGTATAGCACAGGGAAAGATAGCCATTATTTCATAATAACTTTAAATGTAACATAATCTATAAAAATATTGACTCATTATGTTGTATACCTAAAACTAATATAATACTGTAAATCAACTATACCTCAATTTTAAAAAAAGCCTCTGAAGAATGAAACCCGATTGCAAGATGGAAGGACACTGGAGTTACTGAAGTAAGAGGCAGCTTTCTCACAGTGAGGAGAGGGAAATACAACTTTTGGGGGCCATGAGCATCTTTAGGTAGTCTGGTGAAGCCAATATAACCTTTCTTAGAACCATGTTTATAAATGTGTAAAATAAAATACATAGGACTCACATGAGAACCAATTACCTGAAAGTACAGTTTTAACTATGAATCCATCAGTGGTCCACGGACTCCAGGCGAACCACTCCTACCTGGAGTTTAAGGCCAAATTATGAGTTAACTTTCAGGCTAAGGAGTGAAAAGATGGTGGGAAAAGAATGAAGCATTTTAGAACTGGGAGGTTATTGCCGTTACCCACTGCAACCTGTTAAAAAAGGAAGTCATTCAATGGGAAGACGGCAGCTGATGGCTTAGGCCAGTGCTAGGACTGAACAAAATGAAGACTCTGAGAATTAAAGCTAAGAACACAAGAAGTGGACTGCTGCACTGGGACATCCCACCTCCTCCCTCTCTGAAAGATGCTGATCTTTCCTTGTCAGAGGGTCGTTCCCATACTTTAGAACACCCATCTTCAGTGATTAGAGTTAACCATGTGTGTGACTTCATTTATTCTCCTCCTTCACTCCAGAAGTTCAGTATTTCTGGGAGAATGTTGAATGACCCGCTTAAAAAATTGCTTTTTGACGTTATTACCTGCTTCTGAGGAACCCAGCCTCCTTTAGACTCTGCATTTGAAAGAAATCCAAATGCTGTAAGTCCCCGAATATACACCAAGGACAACCATGGGGAATCTCACTGGCTGAATCTGCAACTGAGCACGTAATGAACTCCTGGACTTGCCTCTGCCGTGCCTAATTCTCAGCATTATTCCAGCGTATTCCAGAACTCAGACAAATACTGCTCATTTCTGGGGAGATCCAGGAAACAAGTTTGTTTGCTCTGGGGAGCCACAGTTAATTCTGTCTTTGGGAAAAACTGAGTTACCAAGACTTTAAAAATGGCTCCTGGGGAACAGGGTTAGGGCTTCCGGGGAAAGATACTGAGAACAAACAGCCAGCACCAAACAGGGACTTGAAAAGGGTGAGGATCTGTCCCCTCAAGACTCTGCAGTTCAGGAGGAAGTATGCAGTCTTATTTCTCCCACACCCACTTAGAAGAAACCATAATCAAGAAAGATACCCTGCTCAAAAGACTGGAGGTTGAGTACTCAAGATGAGTACTGCCTTGTTCGAAGTACCTTCAACTTTTAGCCCTAGCTCACTGCAGTGTGTGAACTGTGACCACTATCACCACTCAGTTGTTTCCATTGTAGGAAGAAATTGTTAACTGCAATTAATTGCAGTTAATTGTAGTTTCATGTAGTTTCATGATGGAAGCTACAGATCTTTCTTTTTTTTTTACTATTATTATTATTATTATTGCTTTCATCATTATTTGGTGAGAGGGATATGCTAAAAGGCATGCACTAAGATGCAAACAATATTTCAAAACACTAACAACTTCTTTCCTAAGATATTTGTAAGGAGAGTAAACACCAATATGCTACCTTCCCCTGCTCAGATGACAATTATTTTTTTAATCTTTATTGGAGTATAATTGCTTTACAGTATTGTGTTAGTTTCTGCTATACAACAAAGTGAATCAGCTATATGTATACATATATCGCCATATCCCCTCCCTCTTGAGCCTCCCTCCCATCCTCCCTATCCCACCCCTTTAAGTCTTCACAAAACATCAAGCTGATCTCTCTGTGCTCTGTAGCAGCTTCCCACTAGCCATCTATTTTACATTTGGTAGTGTGTATATGCCAATGCTACCCTCTCACTATGTCCCAGCTTCCCCTACCTCCCTCCCCACCAGTGTCCTCAAGTCCATTCTCTATGTCTGCATCTCTATTCCTGCCTTTCCACTAGGTTCATCAGGACCGTTTTTCTAGATTCCATATATATGCATTCGCATATGGTATTTGTTTTTCTCCTTCTGATTTACTTCACTCTGTATGACAGACTCTAGGTCCGTTAGATGACACTTCTAAGTATCATTGTTGGATTCCTGCAGATAATACTGCAAACCCCATAGACTGCATTCAATTTGGCAACCCACAATTTGAATAGGAAATTCATTGAGAAATCCATCAGCAAACATCCAAATGGATAGGCAGCATATTAAAGGAAGGGTATAAACTTTAGAGTGCAGTGACAGCAAAAGTACCTAAACTTTTCAACTGTATCTGGGAAAAAAGTTGCTGAAGAGTCTGTGGAAAACCAAATGTATGTTTACTGTCTATTTGAACAAATTGGTATATGGAACAAAAATCTCCTAACAGCCCAGGAGTGCACAAATTAGATGCTCTCTCTCCCTGACATTACGATGTAGCGATGACATTCCTTCTTTGAGGTAATGTTGCTACATACTGATGATGCTTCATGGCTCACCCAAGGCATGCATCTTCTTGTAGCATTTTGATGGTTTCATGTACCTCATAGAAAAATCACATTAATGAAGATGAGCTTCATTTTGAAAGGTGAAAAGAGACAGGTTTCAGTACAAATTGTGACCCATTAGTGGATAATTCAGAATTTATCTCTGCAGAGCCATTTCCTAACTTGCAAAAAAAAAAAAAAAGGAAGGAAAGAAAGAAATTAGGCAACGATTCAGCTTGTGATTTAACATTCAAGAACCTAACAAATACACTCGGTGAAAATTCAGCCTTATGCCACTCTCCTAACTTTGATAAAGCAGGCCTGGTTCAGACAGATGCCTCTGACATTAGGCTAGAGGCACTGCTGTCTCTGATACTGAAGGAAGAGAAACACCCAGTGATGTGTACATACAAGAAACTTTTAAAAGCAAAACTCTGTAACTTTCTATTTCAAGGAAAGCCTCAGTCTTCTAAAAAGCTGATCTATTCACCAGGCTTGTTGAACTTTTATTCTTGAATAAAATTCAAAAGGTAGAAAGGCAACATTTGTATTTAACAGTATTTTATCAGAGAATTTAATCAGAATTATGATAATGTTTGTGAGATACAAGAGCTTAACACAATATAATCAATACAATAGATTTACAAAGTAAGTAAATGATAAAATATTATGCAAGGAAGTGTATATGACTTAAAAAGAGAGTCCCTGAACTCTAAGAACTGTTTAACATAATATAGTGTAATACATATAGACACTTAGTTGGTTTTCAAGCTGGAGAAGAGATTTATTGACATACAAACATATCGAAATTTTAAGTTTTTCTCCTTTGCTCTCTATTTTGTCATTTTGGTTCTTTTCATTTGCCTCTCAAATGTGCTATTCTATATCTCCAGAACATTGTTATTATATACAGCTTGTAGTAGCTTTCAGTTTTTGTAATAATTGTCCCATATTTTTAAGGTTTAAACATTCCCTTTATAATCTATTTTGATCATTCATGGTCTTCTCTCCTCTCACAGCCCATTCTCCTTGAACAGGTCAGCTAAGACATTGAACCTACTAGTCCTTTTGTTCAGTCAGCCACACTCTGGGTCCAACAGTGATGGTGGGAAAATAGATGGAGGTCATGGTGCCCCAACACTACCCATTAAGCCATCTTTAGTAACTGGCTTAATGAAGGTGTTTTGCAATATTTGTGATAAATATTAATTTTATATACCCAGCCACTCTACAAATCAAAAGAAATGAATATTTTATACATGGACTTGAAGGTAAGGGCATTTCTAATGGAATCTGAAATTATTAAGCAATCTCAAGGGCATTAAGCCTGAAAAGAAAACCATTAGCTCTTCTAAACGAATGGAGCCAATATCGGGAGGTCACGTGCATGTGAGGCTTGTCTTTTTCCCCACAGCCCCTAAAATTGGAAACACACCACTAAGAGGAAGTAATAACACTGCAGTCAAATATTCAAAGCCCCATTTTTACTCACATTGATTATTTTTAACATTTTGAAATATCTTTTTTATACCTCCAACTGAAAGCAGTTATAAGACTAGAATTCCAGGGTTATGTTCACTACAGTATTTTATGAAAGCAATATTTTTTTTAGTTATATTGAGTGGGAAGGGAGCAAAATGAGAAGAATGTTATGACAGGGATAATTTTCAAATTAAGCATCCATATTCCTGTCCTAACTCTCACTAGTTGGAAAACATGAACTTTCACTGTAGGATTATCAGCTAGTAAATACAATATAGGAGGAAACGAAAATTCTTCTTCAGATTGAATTCAAATTGAGTTTTTACCTTGCTTCTCTCAATATCCACTTCTCTTTTCTCATCTCTGAACTCAAAAAATGAGATATCATCATTTTAAAAGGGAAAGCCTAAAGTCATTTCTCAGTCCTCAAAACTCTGTTAATTCATTTCTGAAACAGATCAATGCCCATCAAAATTGTTGGCCACATCACGCCCAGTCATTCTTGATGATAAAGTAAAAGAGGTGATACACATGGTCAGCTGCCCCTTGAGAGAGAGAAACATGTTATCTTAATAGCATTCATTCCAAAACTACAGTGTATGTCATGGTTGTTAGGCCAGAAATGTTTTGTATCTGTGCTTCTAATATCACTTAGAAAAGTGTCAACAATATACGGTGTTTGAACTATATCACAGAAGGCTTTCATACTCCTGAAAGTTAGTTTGCCATCTTCGTACCATTATTTTTTTTTCCATCTTTATAAAGCAGAGCGTTTGTAATGATTAGGAGCTTATTTGAAACAAAAATTCACTAGTTTTCTATCTGTCATTCCAAAACTTGGCCCTATAGTTTCTGAATATGCATCAATTCAAATGTATCTTAGATCTTTTAACAGGATTGCATAGCCAGTAAATTATTTTTCTCATTCATTCCACAAACGTTATCTATCTACATGGTAGATGGACAAGCACTATTCTAGGTGATAGGGACACAACATCCTAGAAGTTAAATGCAATTAGATGTCTAAAAAAAAAAAATCAAAGAATAGGAGTATATGTTAAGTTTTTGGTACTAAATGAAGAGCACTGAGTCCATTTTAGTGAAATCTACCCTCTTCTAAAAATGTTGAAGTTTACAAAATGTTAACTATTTGACTTTAATAATATTTTTAGGAATTATGTTTAATATTAGTTCTATGTTTATTAAAAAGACTGTAGAAATCATGAGTCAGGTTATATCAATAAAGTGGATGCTGATACAACACCAAGTATTCTTTGTGTATTAACATGACAACCTACTCAAGATCTAGTTTTCAAACCAAATTTTGGGAAAACATTGACAGTACACTGAGTCTATTAAAGAAGCACTGTAGACTTCTTATCTTTTATCTCTGGGCAAATGACTCATTCTTTGAAGCTATTTTGGCTAATACCTATTATTACTTTCTATGCACTATTGATATTAGAGCCATTTGAGTCTATCCACGGCTGCAACAAACACTGTCTAAGTTAATGATGGCATTCATTGGAATTAAAAAGCATTTACACATCAAAGTCAAATGCCAATCTTCCTCTTTTCACCAAAGAATCTATCTAGTTCTGATGTTTGAAGTGTACCACAATTATTGGGAGGGAATGGAAGCTGATTCTTGACATAAAACTCAAAAAAAAGAAATTATTAGTGGATTTCAAAACACATTTCCCAATTCCTTCATCAGCAGCTCATCTAGTCAGTGTTAGTAAAGGAGAAAAGATGAGTTCTCAGATAAGACTAGATTATAGGAGAGGGAGTCTAAATTAAACTTGTTTTATTACCGAAATAAGTCATTTTAAAATTACCTTGTCACGTCAATTTGGTTTAGTTTTTCTTAATTTGCAACATAAATTATCATATTTTAATCTTCAAAGTATTGAACGATGCCAAGGCAAAATTACACTTAAAACATTACCTTTTTTAAATCTTTAGCTATTAAACTTGTCTCAAATAAATAACTCTTCTAGCATGTTAATACGTAACTAAGAAAGTATGTGCAGTTCTTAAAGTAACGCACAAGTTAAAGGAGTTGCTATCCGCTGGAGAAGCCACAGTTAACGCATGTGTGGGAATGATTATTTCAATGAAAAAACAATATTCACTTATAGAAATGTTTGGTTAACAACTTATATAAGCAAGCTCTTAAATGCAAAATAAAGCAGTCTTTGAAGGCCATTTAGTGTTAGGGGAAAAAAACAAAGCATTGAACAACATAGTCTGTGATAAAGTTATTAGAAGCCATTATGTTTTAAAATATCATGAACAGCAACTCTTAAAAAAAATTCATTGGGCTGAGTCCCCCACCTTGCTTAATGGGACATGTGTGTTCCTACATGTTCCTCATAATAAAGTGGTTCAGAGAATCTCAAAAACATTAAAACACCGACTCTCATAGTATCTCAGGTGGTAACACCAATAATCTACATTTGCAGATATGAAAAACAGGAGACAGAGGTAAAATGAATAAAAACCCAGGCATTTTGTCTAATGCTTTTCATTGCAGCCCTGGGCCTCCACTTGTTTCTTGCTACAAAGGAATCTCCTAGAAGAGAGAAATTTCCAAAAGATTTAAACGGTTGTGGGGCTTTGTTTTCACAAGTGCATTCCTCCAATGTGGTCATGACTGTCTCCTTGAAGACCTTCTTTACAAGCTTTATGGATATTATTTTTAACAATACTATTTCTTGGCCTTTATTTCTTGCTACAGTTGACCTTTGAACAACATGGTTTAGAAATGTATGGGGGTCCACTTGTATGCAGATTTTTTTTTTTTGATACACAATCCACAGTTGGTTGAATCCAGGATACGGAATGTGGAACCCAGGATATGGAAAAACTGCATATGCACAGAGGGCTGCCTATAAGTTATACTCAGATTTCCAACTGCTTGGAGGCTCGGTGCTCCCGACGCCCACGTTGTTCAAGGATCAATTATCAACTGTACGAACTGCCTTGCAGTTCAGTGGTTAGGACTCAGCACTCTCACTGCCAAGGCCCCAGGTTAAGATCCCGCAGTGGTGTAGCCAAAAAAACCACAAAAACAATCAAAACAAAACAAAAACCCCACAACGATCAATTGTACATATTTTGAGGTTCTGATTTAATTAGTGTGGGGTACTACCTGGCCATTGGGATCTTTTTTTAAAAGCTCCTCAGGTAATTCCATGTGCACCAAAGTTTGAAAACAATTGAGCTACACTGTATTTTCTGTAGAAAAATGAAAGTGTGCGTAAATCTAAATTTTTAAGATAATTGCCTTAATTCTGTATTTCACAAAGTAAAATAATATGTGGGCTTCACATAAACAAATTAACAGACAGGAAGTATGGTTTCCATAAGATATTAATATCATTTCTTTAGAGTTGAACTACGTAGGTAACAGATCATGTCTAAATAACAAATCTTCAGCACTGTGAAGTGGGATCAACGATGTACTTTGAAACTCAAATGTGAACACACTCTTTCTAGAAGTAACTTGCATTATCGTGGCTTTAAGCCTTGGCTCACTTTTCCCATACCCCCACCTGTCAACTCCTTACCCTATACAGCACTCCCCTCTTCTGCATCTTAAAGGTTGGTGACCCTTTATGTCTTCGGTAGATAAAAATCTCTTGACAAGTAATCCACAGCCTGGCAAAGCAGCTGGTTTCATTAGTGGTAACTCCAGCCATCACAAAGCTCCATCTTCTTCTTAAGGGCAAATGCCTCTCAGCATGTTTCATTCATGCTCTCAAGCTCTGCCTATGTGGTAAGGCCAACCAAGTCTACTCAGTCTCCCACTAAGGGCTGTTCGCAGTTTAATACAATTAGCATACTTCCTTTCCCATTTTTCTTCTCTTTTCCTAGAAAAATGAGACTTAAGATGGATGCCATCAGCATCAACGCCCATCTAGAATCTAATTACACATTGTTTCAGTCATGCAGCGTTCCAGTTATCTACTTCTACATAATAACCAACCCCAAACATTAGTGAGTTAAAACAATCATTTGTTATTTCATTGTACAGTTCTGTGCTTTGACTAGCCTCATCTGCAGCTCATGATTAAGGTCTGCCAAGTTGCTGCAAGTCAGATAGCAGCTGGGGCTATAGTCATCTGAAGGCTCGAGTGGGATGCCTGTTCAATGTTTCTTCTTTGCTCACCTCACTGATCTTTGTCCCCTCTCTCTCCCTCTCCCCACCTGCCTTCTCTAGTTCTAAAGGAATTATTATCATTTGGTGTGAACTCCTTATCACCTGATGGTCCCAAGGTAATCATACTTCTAACAAGGCAGCTGACTTCTAAGATGCAAGAAGCAGAGTTGTGAGAACATTTAAGGGCTATGTCCAGAGCTGGTACAATGTCATTTTGACTATGTTTATTTTATTGGACAAAGCAGTCACCATACCTGTCCACACTGAAGGGGGTGGAGAGATAGACTTTATTTCTTGATGGGGGTCACACTACAGAAGAGCATGTGGCATGGAAGATGCTGTGATCATCTTCGGAAAACTCCGTCTGCTGCACTCAGCAATCCTTTGATAAGTGCCCTTTATGTCCTCCTGGGCGCTGGGCTAGTTTCTAATGATTAAAATACAACTAAGCCCTGGTCCCTGTAAGTTAACAATTTTAGCAGCTGAGTCACAAACTGCCTCCATCTTCTGGGTCTTATTCAAAGGAACTGCTGTCAATTTACTATCTGATATTTACATTATTTTTTTTAAACTATATAATCACAACTTTGCCTCTATCCCTATAAAATGTTACCTGGTTCATCTCACTCTCTTATTCTAACCTGAAAATAGCACTCTGAATTCTATGATCTACTTCTTTGACTCTCATCATAAGTATACCTTCTATACTTTGTATAAATCATCGATTGTTGACTGAACACATATTTATTGAGTACCTTCAATAATCAAAGTATACCGAAAATATATATACATTGAATGGAACATGACCAAAGACTTAACCCTTTGCCATACAACTGGACACTCCCCTAAAACTAATATTGATTCATCAACACATCCTCAATACAGCTGTTCAAATGGGCTGAAACCTCTGTAAATGTATACTATGCCAGCCCATGTTTCCACAATTAGGTCACAAAGAAAGCATATGAGACTCTCTCAGATGCCATATTTGCTGTGTTTGATCTATGGGAGCAATATCCCATTAAAAAAATGTTTTGATTTAATGACAATGCAAACTCAAATGGGTTCTAGCTGCTCCTTATTTTCTATTTTAGGTCCTTATATAATATTGTTTTATAAAACTTTTATAATTTATAACCTGTTCAAGATTAACAATCTATTTGATTTCATTTGATCTTCAAAAGAACCAAAATCCGCATAACAAGAATCCAGGATTGGGACGTTTTCCTTAATCAAAATCATAATTAATAAATATTTATCAGATATGGATTCCTGGTTTCAGAAAAATTAAAATTTAATTAACATACTGAATTGAGCATAAATCATTGGCCTCGATGATTCAGAATTGATTACCTTGTCTTAAATAATTGCCTTAATATTGCTTTGTCTTAAGCCATAATTAATAGCAACACTGATTACTATACAATAGCTGTGCCATGTACAAAGAGTTCTAGTTGATGCTGTTGAAATAAATTTCTTGGCCCAAGATGGAGCTACTGCTGCATGACACATCAGCAAACCAAAACTTAGGTGACTTTGATGTCTCTATAAATGCTCTGCTTGACCAGAAATGAAGTATATCCAGTCAGCCAATCCCCAATTGCCAAGCCAACTCTGGGCCTTCTCATCCCAAACAAGGATGGCTCTGGCCCCAGCCAATCAGATATTTTCTATTTTTCTCTTCCTGATTCTTTATTCTCTATCCTATAAAAGCGTTTTACTCCCCATCCCATTTTGCAGTTCTCTGCTTCACGTGGTATTAAACAAAGTTTGTATTAATCACCTGAATTGTCTTCTTTAATCATTTTTTAACAATACAAATTAACAGACAAAAGAGCATTTTCAATAAGAACTCTTCTCCTATATTTGACCCCAATATAATGGTTTTCTGCTAAAATCTCTCACACAAAAACTAGTTAAGTCAAATACTTAACTTTAGCTTTGAAAGCACACAATTTTCCAAGGTATGGAACTGACTGATGCATAGACTTGCTTTCAAGTAACCAACTTATTTGACTTCCCAGGTTTATTTCTACATTCCCACCACTAGTTCCATAAAATCAAACAGATAGGGACCTCCCTGGGGTGCAGTGGTTAAGAATCATCCTGCCAATGCAGGGGACATGGGTTTGAGCCCTGGTCCGGGAAGATCCCACATGCCACAGAGCAACTAAGCCCGTGCGCCACAACTACAGAGCCTGCGCTCTAGAGCCCAGGAGCCACAACTACTGAGCCCGTGTGCCACAACTACTGATGCCCGCACACCCAGAGCCTATGCTCTGCAATAAGAGAACCCACTGCAATGAGAAGTCTGTGCACCACAATGAAGAGTAGCCCCCGCTTACCACAGCTAGAGAAAGCCCATGTGCAGAGAAGACCCAATACAGACAATAAATAAATAGATAAAATTATTTTTTTTAGAAAGCAAACAGATAATAAATTATTTCCAAGGTCATTATCACAAAATCATTCTTCTACTAAATCAGCTCACTCTGGTAAAGCTATGCTATATTGGGATCTGATAGAGATTACATGGAAGCTCCCTAAGACGTATATTCCTGAAGCTCCCTGTTGTTGCGGCTTTCCTTACTATGTAACATACTTCTCATTTAAGAAACACATTACTACTGAAGTCTGTTTTGTTGCAGTCTGAATAAAATTATATCCCACTGGCCATTCCATTTTAAACATTAGTCAACTAATATTAACTAGCTGAGTAACTAATGAAAACAGACAATTACAGTAAGTAATTTGTTTAAAGGCACAGTATTTTTTCAGAATTATGTAAATCAACCACAGACTGTTAAGAATCTTAATGGTACTTGACAAATGTTACTATATATAACATAAGTATTCATACTATTTTATTGTATTCTGTTTTTAACATATGGGGAAACTTAAGTCATAGGGACTCATAGTTCTATCAAAGATCAGAGATGAGACATTAATTCCAGCACTAAAATTAAAGGCTTTCCAGATTCTACTCATGACTCCTACCTACCAGACCATAAATTCCACTTTTAAAAATCATTAAATTACCCTTTAGTTCGAGTGACAGAACAGTTCCTCTCAGATGTAGGGGTCTTTGGTTCAAGTGCCAAAATGGAAGAATTTGTCATAAAACCACAAAAAGAACTTTGATTAAAGAACCTTTAATGAAGATCTGACATTTAATCTGCTCTTTTATTGGATAAGATCTTTAAATATTCTCTCCTTATGAATTCATTTCATATTCATTTGTAATAGTACTTGATCATAGGAACATGAGTGTGTGCTGGTACTAAAAGAAGATAATTAAGCAATATGTTCTGCCAAGGACATCACCACCGTATAACATCCATCATCCCACTTGCATAGTTAATAATTTCAGTAATGTTGCCATGACATCATAATGAGAATGTTTCATATGCTGCAGCTCCTTTGTTAACTGGACCTGCTCTTAAGGTCAAATGCTGGAAGCTTTGTAATAAAACTTTTATATGTTTGCTGTGCACCTTCTCAGGGATATCCCCCTGACACGAGTAAAGAAAAATGCCAACAAGACTTAGATAGTAGATCGGTTCTTAAAGACAGTCTCTCATATACCAATTACCTCCTGAACATTCTACCAGCATGCATTAAGAAAATATAATATTGTACTAATGGTACAAAGTATCAAAGACAGTCAGTTGCATCATTTATTAACATAGATATAGATATGCTGAAATAATATAATAAGCAATAGAGCCATACTTCAAATGCCAATTTTAAAATTAATAGTTCCATGAAACTGAGTTATGGTTGAAGATCAAATAGTATGTTTTCTTTTTTCTTTTTCCTCATGAAGTTCCTAGTTGACTAGAAATTTGTATAAAGTCAAAGAGAGTTCCAAAACTGAAATTCTACTCTTGACTACATTAAACTCTCACCCAAAGCTTTATCTCAACAAAAACATCAAAAGTAAAGAGAAGTCAAAAGAATAACAATAAAAATTCAATCTTCTGAACCCAAGTCAATCGCAGAAATGTGCACAAGCACGTGCATGGGGGGAGGTATTATTCACATAAAGATTACAGGAAGATCCCGTAGCAGAAAAACACAACTCCCATCAAAAGAAGAAAATTTATTTCCACATAAACAGTACTTTTCAGTGACTAACCGAAACAGAAGCAGTACATGTTAATTGGCACTTGTGGCTTTAAATTAGCTTATATAGAGAGGAATCTGAGCCTTTTGTAAACCCCTTGGAAGACAGAAAAGACTGCACTGTACCATGAGGTCCTTGGAACCCATGGATAGATTTTTGCCCTCAAAAAAGTTCACAGAAAATGCTTTTCTGTTGACTCCTGAGGGAATATGATTTACTTTATCAAGATTTTCAACATTATATTCAGCTCTTAAAGTCTCAATGGACTGAAGACAAAATATTAGATCAGATAAAGATACTCCAGAAAAAGGCTTAAACCATATTGCATTTTTCAGTGAGAAAGTAAACCAATGAAAAAGTAATCTCATAAAGGACTGCTCTCCAAAGACCTTAACAGACACCTCATCAAAAAAGATAAAATAATGGCAAATGAGCATATAAAAGATGCTCCAACATTAATGTCATCAGGGAAATGCAAATTAAAATGACAATGACTCCCTCACACCATATACAAAAATAAACTCAAAATGTATTAAAGACCTAAATGTAAGGCCAGACACTATAAAACTCTTAGAGGAAAACATAGGAAGAACACTCTTTGACATAAATCACAGCAAGATCTTTTTTGACCCACCACCTAGAGGAAGGGAAATAAAAACAAAAATCAACAAGTGGGACCTAATGAAACCTAAAGCTTTTGCATGGCAAAGGAAACTATAAACATGACGAAAAAAACCTCAGAATGGGAGAAAATATTTGCAAACGAATCAACAGACAAAGAATTAATCTCCAAAATATATAAACAGTTCACACAGTTCAATATCAAAACAAACAAACAAACAAAAAACCACACACAACCTAATCAAAAAATGGGCAGAAGACCTAAATAGACATTTCTCCAAAGAAGACATACAGATGGCCAAGAGGCACATGAAAAGCTGCTCAACATCAAAATTATTAGAGAAATGGAAATCAAAATTACAATGAGGTATCACCTCACACCAGTTAGAACGGGGATTGTCACAAAATCTAGAAACAATAAATGCTGGAGAGGGTGTGGAGAAAATGGAACCCTCTTGCACTGTTGGTGGGAATGTAAATTGATACAGCCACTATGGAGAACAGTATGGAGGTTCTTTAAAAAATTAAAAATGGAATTACCATATGATACAGCCATCCCACTTCTGGGCATATACCCAGAGAAAACCATAATTCAAAAAGACACATGCATCGCAAAGTTCATTGCAGCACTATTTACAATATCCAGGTTATGGAAGCAACCTAAATGTCCATCAGCAGAAAAATGGATAAAGAAGCTATGGTACATATATACAATAGATTATTACTCAGCCAAAAAAGGAAGGGAATTGGGTCATTTGTACTGAGGTGGATTGACCTAAAAAATGGGGGACCTCTGAGTGAGAAGAGCTTGGAAAAGTCACCTCATCTCCACATCTCACTCTGCAACCTCTATCCTCAGAGTCTCCCCACTGAGGGAAGACGACATTCTCGGAAGCCGGTTTTGCAAAGCTTGGGATTGCTGTTGGGGTGAATAGGAGGTGGGGGAACAAAAGAGACACAAGCCCTGCTAGAGGCCACACTCCTACCCAAAATGCCAAGGACTTACCCAAAGGCTCAGGTGGCCCCAGAAACCAGCGAGGGGATCGAAGCAATGCTGCCACCTTGTGGCCACTTTCAGAAACAGCAAATTGAAAACCAGGGCTCAGGGGCACAGAAATTCCCAAGGCCTGCAGGGTTGGAAATGACACCTGCCCTAGAAAAACGTCTTAGGGTTGAGTCATAGAAAAGTAATTAAAAACAAGGCAAAACTGCAAGAACCAGATTTCAAGACGTAGACTGGACTTGCCACTAAAGCACAGGAAGAGCTGCTTGCTCAACATAGATAGTGACTGGTCTGGCCAAAGAGGGTCTCTGGGTTTCACCATAAGATGTGAGGGAAAATCAATTATGCCCCTTTTGGGCAGCCAAACATGCCTGAAACGCAAACAGCACAACAACAAAGAGGGATCACCTCTCCCAAACCCGAATGGCCACAGGCAGAAAGTTGAAAACAAAGAAAAGCAGAACGAGGCCAGGCGACAAGAGGACCCTGCTCCTCGGATGGTCAGAATGCACGTTGCTCACGGCCACTCTGGAGAACAGTAGGCAGTTCCTAAAAAAGACTCAAGGATAGAGGTACAGGGGATACCGCATGTCCACTCCTAGGCGCAGACCTCGGGAGAACAATATGTCGGCAAGATACAGGCACCCCAACATTTAGGGCAGCTGTGTTTACAAGACCCTAGATCTGGTAGCAACCTAAATGCCCTTGGAGGGAAAAAAAGGATCAAAAAGATGTGCTGCATATGCACGATGGAATTGTACTCAGCCATGCAATGAATGCAATCAGACCACTTGCAGCAAGGACGATGGCCCTAGACTAGATGGAATGCTGGAGTAGCCCCTAAAAAGGTCCAAAATCTGAGCAAAGCAGAGCCAAACTAGCGTGCAGACATGCCTGGAAAAGCCAAGCAATGGTGGGCACTCTGGGAAGGAAGAACTTGGAAACTCCACCTCATCTCCTCATCTCTCCCATCCATCCTCCCCACCGGGGCAAGACGGCACCTTCAGAAGCTGGTTTTGCATGGCTAGGAGTTTCCAGAGGATGAACGGGAAGAGGAGGAGGAAAAGAGACACAAGCCCTGGTGTGTTTGGACAGGAAGAGGCCACCCTCCTTCCCAAAATGCCAAGGACTTACCCAAAGGGTCAGGTTGCATTGATAACCACAGTGGGGCTCGAAGCAATGCTGCCGCCTTGTAGCTGCTTCCCAAAACAGCAAGTTGAAAACCAGAGCTCAGGGGCCCGGCAATTCCCAAGGATTGTAGGGTTGGAAATGACACCTGCCCTCAAAAAATGTCTTGGGGGTAAGTCATTGACAGGCACTTGAAAACAAGGCAGAACTTCATGAACTTCATTTCAAGAGGTAGAGTGGACTTGCCACTAAGGTACAGGAAGGGCTGATCAACATTGCCAGCAACTGCTCTGGTCAAAAAGGGCCTCCGGGTTTTCCATAACATATTCTGGAAAAACCCATATGCCCTTTTTGGGCAGCCAAAGATGCCTGAAACACAAATCAACACAACAAAGAGGCATCACCTTGCCTGAACCCAAATGTCCATAGGCAGAAAGTTGAAAACCAAGAAAAGGTGAAGAAGGCTAGGCAATAAGGGAACCCTGCTACCCTGATGGTCAGAATGTACAGTGTTCTCAGCCACTCTGGACAACAGTAGGAATTTCCTGAAAAAGAGTCAAGGATAGAGGTACAGAGGATACAGCACGTCCACTCCTGGGTGGAGATCTCGGGAGAAACATACATCAGCGAGACACAAGCACCTCAACATTTAGGACAGCTGTGTTTACAAGAGCCTAGACCAGAAAGCACCCTAAATGCCCTTGGAAGGAAAAAATGGATCAAAAAAGATGTGCTGCATATGGACAATGGAATCGTACTCAGCCATGCAATGAATGAAATCAGGCCAGTTGCAGGGATGGCCCTAGAGTTAGAATGCCTGATTCCCACTACCAAGATCCCAAATATCTGGGAGAAGCGGAGCCAACACACAGTGCAAAATGCCACAGATACCCAAAAAAGTGGTGTACCCTCTGGGAAGGAAGAGCTTGGAAAAGTCACCTCATCTCCACATCCTCCCTCTCCTGACTCTGTCCTCAGAGTATTCTCACGGGGGAAAGACAGCACCCTCAGAAGCCAGTTTTTCATGGCTTGGAATATCTCCGGGGGATGTACAGGAAGCGGAGGAAGCAAAGAGACACAAGCCGTGGTGTGTCTGGAGAGGAAGAGTCCACCATCTTGCCTAAATGCAGAGGACTTACCCAAAGGCTCTGGTTGCCCCAGTAACCAAAGTGGGGCTCGAAGCAACGCTGCTGCCTTGTGGCTGCTTTCTGAAACAGCAAGTTGAAAACCAGGGCTCAGGAACATGGCAATTCCCAAGTCCTGCAGAGTTGGAAAAGACAGCTGCACTTGAAAAATGGCTTGGGGGTGACTCATGGAAAGGCAATTGAAAACAAGGCAAAATTGCAGGAACCAGATTTCAAGAGGCAGCATCGACTCGCCACTAAACACAGGAAGAGCTGCTCAACATCGTCAATGACTGGTCTGGCCAAAAAGGGCCTTCAGGTGTTTCCATAAAATATTATGGAAAATATTTCTTTTTCCGTAAGATATTATGGGAAATATAATATCGTTTCCATAAGATATCATGGAAACACCTGAACACCTTTTTGACCCGCCAAATATGCCTGAAATGCAAATGAACATGACAAAGGGCCACCTAAATGTCCATCGACAGATGACTGGATAAAGAAGATGTGGTACATACATACAATGGAATATTATTCAATAATCATAAAAAGGAACGAAATTGAGACATTTGTAGAGACATGAGTGGACCCAGAGACTGTCATACAGCGTGAAGTGAGTCAGAAAGAGGAAAACAAATATCGTATGTTAACACGTATATGTGGAATCTAGAAAAATGGTACAGATCAACTGGTTTGCAAGGCAGAAGTAGAGAAGAAACATAAGGACACAAAGGGGGGGAAGCGGGGGGGTCGGGGGAGTTTGGGTGGGATGAATTGGGAGATTGGGATTGCCATACATAATTACTGCTTAGAAATTGGTAATAAGAAAAAATATCAAATTGTACACTTTAAATATATACAGTTTATTGTATGTCAATGATATCTCAATAAAAGTCCTTAAAAAAAATAAAAATAAAACAACGAGATACCATTACACACCTACCAGAAAGGGCAAAATCCAAAACACTGACAACAACAAATGCTGGTATCATGTTTTGATATTTGTCCTTTTTATGAAACATGTATTAGTGTTTCTGTTTATTGATTTGATCTCAACACTTCTAAATTGTAAATGAAATATTTTTCCCACATTTAAATTGATATTTTGGTCCTTTTTGGATGAGCGTGTATTGGATACTCAGTTTTCTTCGTTTTTATATAATTTTTTTGTTTTATGTTCCAGAAATTTAGTCCCACCTTCCATTTCTTTTTTTAAAAAATATTTTTCTCAATGATGCCAACTTCAATGTACAGAGAGGAAATGTAGACTTAGGTTCTGGAAGTTGGTTTTGAATATCTGAGTTTCTTCTTTATTTTAACTAAAAAATAAATAAAACTTTTCCACTTAAATACTTTGACATGATTGATTCTGTCAGTTAACCCTTTATCATGGAATAAAGTCACCTTTAGGAAATGACGGAGAGTAAAACAGATGGCGGGGATGTTTATTCTCTGATATTTTTACCAAACCCCAAAGGAACAAGGAGGACAACCATTGGTGCCTCCCTTCCCCTAAAGCAACGGCTGTTTCTCTCAACAAAAGAAAAGGCTGCTGTTCTGAGTACCTAAACCACCTTAAAATTGCTTCTTCTTCTCATTTTGTTCTTGCTCTGTACTCTAACATTTATCAACTTTCCATATGGCAAAGCAGATGAGGGGCCCTTTGGGTATATCTTGTAAATACCAAATGAAATATCATAAGTGATAAAACGTTACAGTTGTCTAATTCGTAATGCCTTAAAGGTTTCCCATGGTCTCTCAACTGTAGCCTCGTATGTGTAGTTGAAAAACCATCCTCCTTCCTGTTGAACTGGAATAATTTACAATGTCTTTCTGGAATTTCAACCCTCAATTTAAGCAGTGCAATCAAAGCATCATATCCACCAAAAAAAAAAAAAAAAAAATAGAACACAACTTGAAAAACACTGAGTGCTTTCTCTATCAGGTGATTGAATACAAAATAAACCAACACTAAGGGGAGATTTCATCTAAATTTAAGGAAGAGAGGGGGAAATGCACCAGGGGTAATTAATTGTCAGAGGGCATGATGAATAAATCCCAAAATAAATTCCAGAAAATCCATTCAAGTTCTTAATATTTAGGAACCACAATCAAACAAAGCACAGGTAAGCAAATAAATCATCTAAATGAAGGCTCTTAAGTTTAAAAAATCTGAAAACAATACTTGACACATTTCCGGCAAAATTCAAAGGCAGACATTACCTGAAAATAAAGGGAGGGGATGTGAAATGACACAGTAAATGTTCATGCTGTATTTTACCCAAACTACTATATGGGCAGCGTAGGAGCTTGGCCCTGTGATAAACACACCTAGTACATTAGAGGAACTCTGTAAATTACGCTGAATCGAATGAAATGGAATTGTTATATTATCACAGAGTAAAATCCATTGGCCAATAACTCTGATGAGTATTATTTTCTGGGTATTACACATAAACATAAGTATTAAAATAGTTATGCTGAAGACAGTTTCAAGACTATCCATAGATCCAAGAGATTTGTCCTCAAACTGCTTTGTAAAGTTGAACAAAATGTCCCATGACACTCCCTAATTTTCTTTTTTTAATATTGTCCCTAATGAGCATTGTCTCTCTTTTCAATGAGTTTTCTCATCCAAGCAAAGTAGAAAATTGAAACGGTTCAAATGGAAACAGATATCTTGCTTAAATTACCTGAAAAAACATCTTAAACTTTTGCTTTGCCATGGTCATGTAGACTTGGTCTCTATGTTCTAAAGGCCTTTGAATCATTTCAATTATTTTAATCCATTGTAATATAAATGGTCAGTTCTCTTATAGAAATTACAAAATTGGTGCATTTGCTCTTTCATTCAGCACGTATATTTTAAGGTGTAGACTTTACTAAACGTGGAGTATAAAAATGTAAATGTGATTTGGTTCCCACCCAAAAGAAGTTCAGAAAAATTAACAAAGGGGTTGAAATAAAAACTTTCAGATATGCAAAGAATTAGTCTCACAATCCATTAAAGAAACTCAGGTTAAAGCACATTTTGAAATATCTATCAAATCAGTGGTTTATTTTTTTAATGATAATGGTCAATATTGACCATGATGTAGCAAAATACTCATTTTCTGGTAGCAGTATATCTTGGTAAAACATTTCATGAAAAACCTTGGTAGTAAATTTCCAGACTGAAAATCTGTATAACTTTGGACTCAGTATTCTTCCTTTTAGAAATTTAGTCTAAACAAACACAGGCCAAGACTTATATAAAAGGTGTCTCAACATTTTTTGAAATAGCAAAGTTCAAAAACAACTTAAATGTTGAAAAATAGAAAGTGATTATATCATTATGGCCCATCTAGTGGCGAATTACTATGTGGCAATTTAAAATGTTAGTTTTGAGAAATGTTTATAACATGGAAAATTTCACAATACCACGTTAAGGTAAAAAAGGTGCAAATATATCTACATTGTGATTCCCATTCTGTTTGAAAATATGCATGATGCAACATTCTAGAGGAAATAGACCAAAATGTTAAAGATAGTAATACAGTTTTTCCTTTCTGTTTTATATTTTCCAACTCCTTTATAATTGAGCATGTATTAATTCAATAATCCAAATAAAGGTCAAGGTCTTCTTCAAAATAACAGTTCCAAAGGAATACTGGATCTCTGAAAAAAAAAAAGTTTGGAACAGAAGTTGCAAAATAGCTGGTTATTAAAGAGGTCATTTTATATATATTGCTCATGGGTAATGTCAAGAGCAGCTCCTGTTGAGAATGGGACCACTTTCTCTCTGATTTAGGAAATTTGGTGAAAGAAAGCCCCCTTCTGACTTCACAAAGCCCACGTTAATTTGACCTCTTCATTCTTCCTGTCCTGCCCTTTACAAGACAGAAGTAAGAGTGTTGCTAGCAAAAGCCAGGAAGACTGGCAGAGCAACCTGGTGAGAGTTTTACTAACAGCAGAAACATGAAAGATGGGTAATGTAAGTTTAAAGAATCTGGTTTATATATAAGGAAATATTCCGATGAAGCGTGTACATCAGATAAGTATGAGAGTAAGATCAAATGTTGAGTTTTACCTAAGAGAAAAAGAACCAGTATGAACCTATGTGTTTATATATTTAAATTTGTTCTTTACATATTTTTAATATATGATGCAATTGCTACCACTGACTAGTTGTGTGACCTTGGCAAGTCCTTTCATTTCCCTGTGTTTTGATTTCCTCCAAGGCTAGAGACAGTGCAAGTTAAGAACGTGACCTCCAGGGCCAGACTGTCAGAGTTTGCATTCGAGTTCTGCTGCTTTCTAGTTCTTTGACCGTGGAAGATAAATAACCCTTAGCTTCTAACGGTAAAATGGGGATAATAATAACTACTTTATCAAGTTAAAAGAAATAAATGAGTTAATATACATAAAACACTGACAGCAGAATATCTAGTGCTAATTGTGTCAATTATATTATTTTCACCTTCAAAATGAAAAACTTAGGCAAGATCTTCAAGTTCTCTTTCAGATCTAAAATTTCAAAATTTGAAGGACTCTAATCACTGATTGAGGTTATCATGTTTGTATCATTTAATAAGGACTTACATTTTCATTTTTAATTTTAAAAATGAGGATATCTGTGTTTCTATTGGTAAAAAGATTAAAACTTAGACTTTAAAAGGATAGGCTTTAGTACATAAACCAAAAAAGAACCAAAGAACCACTGCTTGCTCATGGCAACTTAGTCAAACTACAGACAAAGGAAATTAAAGGAAATAATCAGCCTCAAGGATTGGCTTTACAAATCTAAAGTTTTGAAAATATCAAAGTGGTTTATCGGACAAACAAAAAGATTAGGTCCCCTACTTCATGAGAATATTCAGTTTATTGTGCCGGCATACCTCAGAGAAATGGTTTCCATCCCATAAAGCTACGTAGGCAATGAAAACCTCTGATTGACAAATAATACAAGAGGCTGATTGGCACATATAAGATATCACCTATACCTTTGGCCACAATCCCTCTTGTGACATTAAAATATCTTCAACATGGTTAAATTGTTAATCAGATATTTAAATTGATTAAGTATTATTGATAAACTAGAAGCACACTCCAGTTAACTTCTTTCATACCTTGTTTGATCTTCCCCCAACCAATATAAGACACACTGAGTATATTCATGTCCTTTTGCTGAATAGAGCTGCAAAAACTTTACTAGATGCTTAAATGAGAGTAAAATAGAGTATTTTAAAAGAACTGGAAACAATCAAATATTTGCTTTGGCAAAAAAAGAACTTTTTACCAAAAACATTCTTCGAGTCCTAAATTCAAAGCAAGCTACGTATCTTTCGTGTCTCAGCTCCCTTCTCTTCCCATCCTCCTCCAAATCCTACTCTACCCTCTAGTCCCCCCAACACACACACTTTTAATGACTTGACAATAAAAGGAGGCAAAAAATAAAAACGAAGGTTGAAATATGCCATCTCAACGCTAACAATACGTGTTACTCCAGAGAAAGCCAGATGGTGGAGACAGACACGGCAACGCTACCTTTCAAATGTGAGACTCCATCATCACGGGTGAATCTGAGAGAAGTTGCTTCCCACAGCCGAAGAGAACACCAGGAAACAATCAGAGTCTCCAGGGAGCACAGTGAGCTTCTTGCTGCATTAATCTGTCTCAAAGCCCTTCATTCTCTGAGCACAGAAACATTTAGTAAAGAACAAGCATGAAAGGGAATGATACCAGGGTTTGATGGTCCATTCTGTCATCTGGCTCTTCTTTTTTGCAATCAGTTCAAAAATGGGATGCGAAACTCTACTTGGTTTTTTTTTTTTAATATTAGTATGGAAAAGCAGGGAAAGAGATTTCTCTCCAGGCTCTTAAAATGGCTGGCAATGACTATTGTGATCAATTACTCTAAGAAATAAGTACACTTTGTGGCTCAGCATTTCTGAGAACAAAGTCACATAAAGGTTTTCTCAAGGGAAATCACAGGGGGAGTGTGAGTAGATTATGGAACACAAAAGATATCACAGCCTCAAAAATGTTATCGAGCATCAAAACAAGTGACACAATGGAGCTGTGGAAGGCTTCAGAGTCTAGTCCGGATTCTAAAAGATGTAATGTACAAGCTGCAGTGTGAGACTGAAATGCCTCCACCACTGGTTAAATTAACTATTCCTCAGGGGGCCACAGCATTCTAAGAATTAAATTGCAAACGCTTCCCTGATAGCAAGTGGTCTGCATTTCTGATACACCATTTTGTCTTTGCCTCTGAAAAATGGCCATTTCATAAACTCCTATAACAGAAATTTCTAAGACCACATGCTCAGATAGCCTCAAACACAGCTTATATCAATTCATATCAATTAGGAAAGAGAATTCTAGTCAAAGTGAAACTGGAGAAAGAGTGAAAGTATTGCAGGTAATAAAACAGAACACTCTTCTCAGACTCTTGGATCAAGAAAAATTCCTCTCTATTCTGTAAATATAATGAGATAATGGGAAGACCAAAAAAGACCCTCTGACCCTCATGCTTGAAGTTGGCTGTGGATCTGTAGGCAAACTATGCTCTGAAAGAAATTACAGCAGGCTAGCAGTTCATCTAAAAATGAAGAAAAAGACTGCACTGCGCAAGACAATGATATTAAGACTCCAGAGGAAATTCTGTATCCAAAATGTGCATAATCAAAAGTACAAAAATAAAACAGACTACATGGGCTCAAGAGAGAAGTCCTGAGGACCAATCTTAGGAAGAATTTTCCATCAACTAGGTTTATAATAAACCTAGAGAAAGAAAGAGAATAGGATGAAAGAGGTAGAACAAAAATGTACTTAAATAAAACAGAGGGAAGAAAAATTAGCCAAGGGAAAAGTAAAAGAGGGAAATAAGGTAACACAGCACTGTGAAAATAATAACACTGCAATTAGAGGAGGTTGTAAAGGCTGTCCAAATACAATGGATACCAATAAAGACAGGAACATGGTAAAGTACAAGGAGACAATTTAGAAGACTACTCCACCCTTTGAGTCCATAGTTAAGTTCGTTGCCCTTAAAGGTCCTATTAAAATGCCCATGCATATGCTCATTCTAAATTCTACTTTTATGGGAAAGAAGTAAATGAAAAGGAATTAATCCAGAAGTTATTTAAGGGAACATGTTACAGCAGACACAGCCAAAAATCTACATCGAAAGTACAGGAGAATAAGTGATAATGGTGGGCCTGAAGCATCAAGAAAAGTTTGGATTATTCTCTGTTTACCAAGGCAGAAAAGTGCATAATATAGTTTTAAAATGTCGATCAAAAATAGTTGGAAAAAAGCATCAGTACTTACAGTTAAGACGCAATTAGAAAAAACAGGTCACCATAGACGTTACCAGCACTCAAACTCTATAACTGAGAAACTGTTGTATTCTAGTAAAGTGTTTTTATTTATAAAAATAAAGGTGCTTCTTATACTTAATACTATATGTGTGTGTGTAATTACCTTACATATATCATATTTTATGTTATATCCCTACAATATAGAAGAAAGGCATAAACACAATGACTTTATATTGCCAAGGGCTCCCAACTGGCAATTGGTGGGGGGCTCGGGAAGGTGGATATTAGGAAGGGAAATGATATGTATTTTGACACAAGAAATATGTTAAAATAGTAAGTAAGGGAAAGTTATTAATAAGCTATATTTATTATCTTAAATAGAAAAAGGATGCAAATATCCATAAAAGAGGAGCTACTCTTATAACAAAGTGCTATGTCCCAGTCAGGACTGTGATACTTTTTTGTTTTTTAAAGATTTATTTATTACTTTATTTATTTATTTATTTTTGACTGCATCGGGTCTTCGTTGCTGCATGTGGGCTTTCTCTAGTTGTGGTAAGTGGGGGCTGCTCTTCCTTGCAAAGCGCGGGCTTCTCATTGCAGTGGCTTCTCTTCTTGCGGAGCATGGGCTCTAGGCACACAGGCTTCAGTAGCTGCAGCACATGGCTCAGTAGCTGTGACTTGCCAGCTCTAGAGCAGGCTCAGTAGTTGTGACACATGGGCTTAGTTGCTCTGCGGCATGTGCGATCTTCCTGGACCAGGGCTCAAACTCATGTCCCCTGCATTGGCAGGCGGATTCTTAACCACTGTGCCACCAGGGAAGTCCCAGGACTGTGATACTTTTAAACCCACCATCAGCGGGGGTTGTGTTTTTTTCATTCTTTGCGTGGTGTTCTCTTAAAGAGATTTCCACTCTCCTATTCTGCCCGGCCCCAGAGGACAAGTAGGGCAGGAGGACAAAACAAGTAGTCTCTGTCTCTCTCTCTCTCTTTCCCTTTTCAGCAAAACATTTAGACTCTTGACCACCAACGCCAATCACAGGCTTGCACAGCCTCAAAGATTGATTAGAGCCAAGTCCACTAAATGCTGCACTATGCTCTGTACAATAGTAAATAATGTAAAAATATGCTGATAGTTATACAAATCTTATACTCATGGTAGATAAGATATTATTAGGAATAGCATCCCAAAATATGATAACACATCATGTTACATCTGCATTTTACCTGTTTACTTATTTATATTTTACTTGTTTGCATTGTTTCCAGTGTTCCTTCCAATATTTCAATGAATATTTGTGTTAGTATTAGAATTGGTGTTAGTACTCCCATTAGATTCTCTTACCAAAGTCAGAGTTTCAGAGTCAAACATTTCTGTGTCTATATCCAGATCTGCTGCTTTGGATATAGCCCACCACATGGACTTAAGCAAATGATTTAGTCTCTTAACCTCTTAATCAGTTTTCTCATCTAATTTTATCTCATGCAGTTGTGGTAAGAATTAAATGAGATAATCAAAGGACAACATTGTGGCTGTCACCTAGTATATATGAGTTTCATAATGGTTAGTTTCTTTTCTATTTTCTTTCTTTCGTTCTTTCTTTTTACTTGGATGCACTCTCCTAAATCGTGCAATAAAAGAACCACTGTGATATTCCTGTGGGATTTTAAGCAGTGACTCCCCAGTGAAAGATAAACAGTTTTCAGCAGTTAGGATGCTTCATAAGATAAGACAGAAGCTTGATTTGAAAGAAAGTTGTGCAAAAATCCCCATAGTGGAAAAACAAGACCAGGGAAGCAGCTGCTAATTAACAAGCAAGCAGTGCAATGATGTATTGTGAGTGTCAAAAATGAAGTAGCAAAGTCAGGACTATTTTTGCTGTGGAGATAGCCAGCCTTCAGGAAGGGCTGTGTTTCCCAGTAATTTAATCTGAAAGATATAAATCATGACTGAAAAGTTTCCCGCATTAGCAACGGAGAGAGACACCTACATTCTAGCAAGGCTTCCATGATAAAAGACAGGTTTCCATACATATGAGATCGGGAAAAATAATTATCAATCAAAGATAATCCCCTAGATACCTGTTTGAACTGAAATTGGGGGTCAGCAAAGGCCAAAAAAGAGAGAACTGCATTATCTCCAATTTTAAGGATCTCATCACTAGAAATTCTGTTTCACAAAGTTTCAGCTGTATGTGATTTTGAAACATTAATGATTTAATGCCTGCCAGACAAAGAAAGAGAAAAGATGTCAGAAATCAAAGACAGATATAACTGTATCATCAGCATAAAAATGGAGGCTGACATCATAATGATAAAAAAATATGCAAACTAAAATAATGGGCAAACGCAGAATCACATGGTGCTTTAGAAGAATACAACTGGCAATTGATGAAAACAGGATGATATATATCATTTGATAGCCAGAGAATTAGGAGTTCACAGAGCACAAAGTCAGGAGCCCCAAAATGGTCCTTTGCTATGCAAATAATATACAACACTTATCCAAGTTCACTTTCTAAATCAGGGATGATTTGTCATTTCTTCATGTTGCAGCGTGTAGGGCTATAGAAGCTTAACCACATTATCCAGCTAACAACCATCTGGGGCTATTTGAGCATAAAGCAATTTTGGCCCTGACTCATCATTCCTACATCATTTAAGACCAGTGAAGTCTTGAGAAACCATGAAGTCCCAACATGCATTCAATGACAGGTCACTGAGCATCTGTTATGCCTAAACAATTGTGTTATGGAGAAATAAAAAGCTTAAATTGTACACAACTGCTAGACTATACAGTTACTTCCTAAACAATTACTTTCCTGAGAGCCCAGATCATTATTAAATCTCTGTAATCACCAGAATCTGTTCCCTGTGAGAATCTCAATTAAGATTAAATGGGGAATGAGGAAAAGTAGGGAAGGAAGGAAAGATAAGGAGGAAAAGAAGGAAGAGTGGCAAAAAGGGAAGAAGTAAGTGGCACCCCTACCCTCAGGTCTAAAATCTGGATGGGAATTTAAGATATACATTTGTCAACCAAAACAGGCATGCTGAACTAGCCAGGGCAATGTGCGCTAGCTGCTATAACAAGCAACCCCAAAATCTCAGTGACTTAACACAATAAAAGTTCATGTCTTGTTTATGCAAATTCATGGCTCTCTTCCAAGGGGTGGCCCAGAGATCTGATCTGCTTTCATGTTACACATGACTGGAACACATGACTCCCTAGGTAACCACACAAGACAAAGAGAGTGGTATTTTATGATCAACCCTGGAAGTGGCATATAGCAATTCTACCTACATAGATAGCACTGGTCAGACACAGTCATATGCTTCTAACACAACCATCAGAGAGGCTGAGAAATAGAGTCTTTACATGTTTCTAAGAAGAGACAGATTAGAGAGCAGTTAGGCAGCCTCTGCCATACGTGTTACAAAGCAGCATATGATCCAAATGAGCAGCCAGGGAAGGCTGCATGGAAAATAAGGGAGTGGACATGCAGGAGAGAGGCATTTCAGGCAGAGGGAACCAAATGATGGAGAGTCTACATGAGAAGTGGGCAGAAGGTGCTTAAGAACAAAGGATTAGGCTGGTCTGGCTGGAGCAGAGTTTTTGGGTAACTGAAAAGAGTCAGAGAAGATCAATAAGCAAATTAGAAAGACTGAGTAGGGGGCTTCCTAGGTGGTGCAGTGGTTAGGAATCCGCCTGCCAATGCAGGGGACACGGGTTTGATACATGCTCCAGAAAGATCCCACATGCCACGGAGCAACTAAGCCAGTGTGCCACAATTATTGAGCCTGCGCTTTAGAGCCTGTGAGCCACAACTATTGAGCCCGTGAGCCACAACTATTGAGCCCATGTGTCGCAACTACTGAAGCCCACGCACCTAGAGCCTGTGCTCTGCAACAACAGAAGCCTTGGCAATGAGGAGCCCGTGCACCACAGCAAAGAGTAGCCCCTGCTCGCCACAACTAGAGAAAGCCTGTGTGCAGCAATGAAGACCCAACACAGCCAATAAAGATAAACAAAGTAAAAATAAAATAAATTAAAAAAAAAAGATTGAGTAGGATATTTAATGCCAACTGAGGAGTTTGACTTTTCCCTTTAGGTTATAAAAATCTTTGTATGTGGCTCCAGGCTATGAACAGTGCAGAATATGAAGGGTACGCATGGTCAATTGAAGAGAAGAAACTACTGCAACAGGGCAACCAGCAGGCCGCTTTCACAAGAACTGGTATTAAGAAACAAGACATAGGCCCAAAATAGTGTCACCTATGCTAAGCCCCACATCACCAAACTGAGACTTAATTATAGTTTCAGGTCTCCCAGAAATGGAATCTTAAACCAGACACTCAGGAATCACATGATCAGCACTCATTAGGTCATCTGCCTGATAGACCCCCCTGCCATTCACTAAAGGAGATTAACTTGCAATAACCAACCCACTTTTTGCCTAGTCTAATTTTCTTTTCCCACCCCTTCTGCCTATAAAAGTCTTTCATTTTGTACAGCTCCTCAGAGCTTCTTTCTATCTGCTAAATGGGATACTGCCCAATTTGAATAGATTTTTGCTCAAATAAACTCAAATTGTTAACATGCCTCAGTCTATCTTTTAGCACTGGGTACGAGGCCTGGTTCTACTACTTAACGAACTGTACAAATTTGGACAAGTCCATTAAATCCTTTGTTTCTCATTTTATTGATTTGTAAAATGAGGAAAATATTGCTTGCTGTACCAGAAATCTGTGTGGATAAATTTCTAAAATATGTGAGAGAAGAGTAAAGCAACATCAAAACATGTGCAGCTGTGGTGGAGCAGCAGTCAATCAAAAATGAGGTATCACGAGTGGCGCTGCAGAAACGGAAACCACAGGCAGGGCACGACGGATAAATTCACAAGATTTGGAGACACAAACACATGGCAGGTGTAGAGCAGAAAGGAATCAAAAGTAGCTTCTATTTTTGAATCTAGGTAACTGAGAGAATAATAGTATCACAAAAAGAAGTAAGGTAGTTGAGTGGGGGCCCATTTAATGGGAGGACCAGGAGTTAAATTTGGGGCAAATCAATCTGAATTGAAGGCAAGAAACCAAGTGTCTTATAGAAAACAAGAGACAGTTCAAGAAGTGACTGTCACTTAAGCTCAATTTAGGATCAATTCACATAGAAAGAGCTCAAACATAAGTGAAGTAAACACTGCAATCCCTTTCAAAATTTTGAATTACTCTAATCCAGATTTAAGTTAATTACAGATAACATGTTTAGTATATGGATTTGTTCATCCCCGTCTCCTCTAAATACACACAAGAATTAAAAATCTGAGTATCAGAACTCAAAAAAAAAAAAAAAAAAGAATTATAACTGAAAGGAACAGTCATAGCCCAAGTGTACTTGAGAAGCAGAAAACCAAACTAGTCCTCAAGCCTTCCCTCCAGCAAAACATTCCTGTTTACATAATTAGCTCAAATGTGTATAGCTTAGTCCATGCTCCACTTTTTGTAGAGCTTTGTAGGATCCCAGGAGACTCTTTCAGATTCCTCCTTTTCCATCACCTCCCAATGCCACCCACCTTCCTTGGAGGTTTTCCAATATGGGTGGGCCCAGGCCTGCAGTTTCTCCACTTTCTCTGGCTGTCTGGTCTATCCCTTTATCCCTAACATGCTCCAGGGCTGGGAGGAGGCTTGTGGGGAGGGGGGCGTTGTGGGCACGAAGGGAGCCTCATTATGCACGGTGGGGTCTCTAGGACAGAGCCGCATCCTTGGGCAAGAGAGACAAACCTCTGTCTGGAATCACTGGTTTCTGGAAATTCCAGTTGAGGACAAAGCTGGGTAGTTGGATCTGTGCAGGGCTGAAAATAAAACCAAATGAAACAGAAATGAAAAAGAAAGCAAGGTAAATGAAATGTGAGGGGAAAAAAGGGTGAGTGGGGGGGTGGAATTTCACATAATTTTGTAAACTCTTGTTAAGCCTCTCAATTCTGAAACACTCAATAAAACAAAACTTTTTCACAGCTATCTGTGCCTCAGGCTTATTTCCTAATTCAACACTGTAATGGAATCGAGTTAGTGAAAGCCTACAATGCAAAAGTCAAGTACAATGCAAATGGATCTCTCACTTTGTAGCTAATTTATCTCCTAAGACACCTGCAAAAATTCTCTTTTGACTGACTCTGAATATCATCTCAATGGGTGTTTGCTATCAAACTGTGAAATGGCTTTGTAGGAATGAAAATCAACTATTAATTTCAGAAGAGTGAAAGCAACTTAGCTGCTCTATGTAAAGCACTTGACACAGTGCCTGTCACTTCCCTTCTCTCCACTATAAGGACCACATGGAAAAAGAACAGCTTGCCCTAACAGAACATATATTCAAATGAGATGCTCGCTCAGCCTTCCTTTCAGTTTCCTGTGTGTAAAGTATTTGGTAGCTACATATGCCCTGGCACATACCCAAAAAGGAGCCATCGCAGGCTGAACTTTAGAGGATGCTGAGCAGGCCCAGACAAGAGCCAGAACCAGGGCAGGGAGTAGTATTCATGGTGGTCTGGAGCAGAGAAAAACAGAACGGCTGCATCCAAGCCATGTCAGGTTAGGTTAGGTGGCATCAAAGCCAAAGAAATACACCAAAGACCAGCACCAAGTCCAAAGGCAGGGATGTTGCTGGCAAATGGCAGGTGAGTTCAAGACACCAATGGAAACAGAAGCATAACCAGGGCAGGTTAGAAGCAAAGCGAAGAGGGTCCTGAGCAGTGACTGAGAACATTGCTGTTACTTCCTCCACTTGCCTTCGTTTTTCAAATGGCACAAAGATACAGGATTAGGGCAGAAATATCGGGAATATTTGACTGCAGCACCACAGCCAGCCTGTCCTCACCCCCCCATCACTTTACCTGTTAGAATCCCTCAAAACTCATTTAATCTATGACACTGCTCTTTCAGTAAAATGTTTACAAGGGACTCACCAAACGGACAGTCTCTACATTGTGTTACATTCCCAAGGGAACTTAGGAACACAGAATTTCAAAACTCAAGGACACAAGGCATTTGGATCAGGGATCCGCAAACTTTTCTATCAAAGACCACATTGTAAATACTTTAAACTTTCTGAGTCAAGAGGAAAAATCAAAGATATTACACAAATACTAATATAAGAAGAGATAAAACAAATTTCCTCAAAGCTTTTATGGACAAAACTGAAAATACAGCATAATGATTTAGTATAATTTTTATAACACAGGTCCACAAATAGATAAATGGGATTCTTTGGGTAGGAGATAATATTGAGCTTAAATGAGGTTCAAAGTTAGTCCCTTATGTTAAAAGTGATTATAGACGACAATTTAGGTGATACATGTGAACTTCATTTAACACTACATGAAGTGGACATTCTCCATTCAGAGAACTACAAAATGGCATAGAAGGAGGAAGCTTTTATAGGGTAAAGAATAAAGAACAAGGAAGAAAAAGAAAACAGCTGCTTGGCTAGGGCCACACAGTCAACATTGTTTGAGGTAAGAAGAAACAAGGAAATAGGTATCAAGCCCAGAGTTGGCTTGGCATTGGGGGATTAGCTCACTGGGTATACTGCTTTTCTAGTCAAGAGAAACATTTATAGAATGTTTCAGACATGAAAATTATCTAAGTTTCCGTTTGCTGACATGGTACCCTGGGCAGGAGTGACTTCATCTTCTTGGGCCTAGAAAATTATTTCAACACCTGTAATCGAATCAATCTCAAATGTTCATCTGTAAAAACCATTCTAAGGTTGTGCCACTGCACAGATAGGTAGTGGCTGGATTTGGCTCACAGGCTGTAGTTTGCCAACTTCTGATTGAGACGAATCTGCCCATTTTACACGTATAGAATCTGAATCCCAGAGATTTGGGGATTGCTCCAAGTCACAGAACCTATAGAAACAGGACAAAATCTAATCTCACCCAACCAATTATGTGTCCTGACTCTAGGACAAGCGCATCCACATTAAAGTTTCAGTTCATCTGTGATGGTTAATTTTATATGTCAGCTTGGCTGGTCCATGGTGCCCAGATATGTGATCCAACGTTACTCTCAATGTTTCTCAAGGGTGTTTTTGGACTAGATTAACACTTAAATCAATAGCCTGAGTAAAGCAGATTGCCCTCCAGAATGTGGATGGGCCGCATCCATCAGCTGAAGGCCTGAATAGAACAAAGACTGACCTCCCCCAAGCAAGAAGGAATTCAGCCAGCGAACAGCCTTTGGACCTGAACTGCAATATCATCTCTTTCCTGGGTCTCTAGCCTACCCTACAGATGTTCATCTTGCCAGCCTCCTAATCCCACGAGCCAGTTCCTCAGTTCCTTAAAAGATCTCTCTCTAAATACACACACACACACACACACACACACACACACACACACACACCCTACTGGTTCTGTTTCTCTGGAGAACCCTAAGCAATACACTGACCGAATGACTTACCTCATGGATAATACTCTGAAAAGATAAACTAAACACACACACACACACACACACACACAAACTCATGCTGATTCTGTGACAAAAACTACATGAAGAGAGAGCTAAGTATATTATAATTCATAATATTTAATTTTTTATTCATATTTACTGTCTACCAGATAGGCTGTTGGAGATGCAATAGTGAATAAGCCAGACCCAGCCCTGGTCTCTCACTGCTTATTTTCTAATGGGAAAAACAAAACGAAAAGAAAAAGTAAGCATCGAATAGACCAATAATAAATAAAAGTTAGCCAAAAAAATTGCTATGCAGAACACAAAGAGAGGATTGACAGAGAACAGCAGGGGAACCAGGAAAGGCCCCTCGAAAACACAGGGCTAAAGAGTAAGGAGTTCACTGAAATTCCAGGAGGGGGCAAGTTGAAGCTATGGAAACAGCATGGACAAAACAGCCAGGAAATAGAAGAGAGTTTGGACTCTTCACAGACCTGGAAGATCAGTGAATGTTAAAAGGACAATACAAGATAAAATGCTGAGCAGAGAACAGGAATTTGGCTCCAAAGATAGCGGTGGGGTAGGTAAAAATGGCATTCCATCTCCCAACAATTGTTCCTTTGTCTCCACTCACCAATGTCAGATTCCTCCTAAAAATAAATTGGAATATAAATGTCCTATTCAAATTGACCCAAAGTGGACAGGTTCATAGAGAAAAGCGTCCCTCATGTTTTATACCAACCGCAAGCAGGGTCTTCACAATCTCTATGTTCAGATCTCCCTGCATAACTATCTATACAGTAAATCAATAGAGATAAATATTTATCAAAATGTCAGCTAGACTTCAACAGCAGGGATCAAGAACAGAGTAAATCATAATAAGTTTTTAGGGAATAGTGGCAAAATCAACTTTTTGTAGTCAGCACCTAACTCAGTGCAGGATATAGTAAATGTTCAACAAATTCTGTAGGATGTTATTCTGTAGTATTAATAGCATTAATAATACTACTATTACTACAGAATAGTATTAATAGTATTAATAGCTATACATAGCTTAGTATTATTAAAGGTGTGATATTGTGATTTATAGTAAAAAATATATATTTGATCTTCATCCCCATTTCTGGTACAGAGCTCCTAAAACCCTTAGAATTTCTTAAGTAATGAAAGCTACAAAGGTGTCTCTTGTTACATTAATAATGTGACTTTTGGACCTCACCTAAAGATGGGGCTGGTTGCCTGGGGAACCAGCCAGGTGATTGGAGAGTTGGAACTTTCTGTCCCATCCACCCTGACCTCAGGAGGGGAAAGGGGATAGAGGTTGAATCAATCACTAAAGACTAATGATTTAATCAACCATACCTATGTGATGAAGCCTCCACAAAACCACAGAAGGAGAAAATTTCAAGAGTTTCTAGGTTGGTGAACTCATGGAGATGCAAGGAAAGTGGCACATCCAGAGAACATGGACGCTCTGTGTCCTTTCCTCATATCTTGCCCTATGCATCGTTTTCATGTAGCAATTCCCGATCCTGGAACTTGGCTATCCTTTGCAATAAACCAGTAATATAGTGGGTAAACTGGCTTCCTAAGTTTTGTGAGCTGCTCTAAGCAAATTAATCAAACTCAAGGAAGGGGTCATGAAAACCTTTATAGCCATTCGGTCTGAAGTACAGATAACAACCTTGATTCTCAATTGGCTTCTAAAGTAGGGGCAAGTCTTGTGGGATTGAGCCCTAAACCTGTAGGATCTGATGCTATCTCTGCATAGATAGTGTCAGAATTGAGTCAAATAGTAGGACACCCAGCTAGTGTCTGATCACTGTTTGGGTGTGTGGAGAAAAAACCCCACACATCCAATTGGTGACCAGAGTTGTAAAGGGTTCGTTTATTAAATAAACAAACAAGTAAATAGATAAAAGCAGTCAGCTTTTGGTGTGCTGATTCTAGTTTATATCCTAGTCACTAACTGGTCTAGGCTGTTCTAAAAATCACCCAAGCCACTCATTTGCAAGCAATATTTCAGGTGCTGTTAGCCTACCCAGAAATGTTTCAGTGGCAGAAAGCAGCCTTCTCCCCAGGTTTTGGAGGCTCCTTCCTGTGCTCATTTCTTCTGTTTGTAAGTTTTAATAATGTCTACTGGAAAAATCAAAGCCAATCTTGCAGAGCTTGGGAATATTTTCAAAAGCTATAGGATTTGTTTTGTGTGGTCTACTCTTCATCTTCTTTGATCCGCTACTTTCCCTCTCTAGCAGATCACACTACTATTCGTGGTACACAACACACAAAGAATAGACGTCCAAATGGCCACAGTCAAATGCCTGACTTTGAAAACGACATGATTCACATACAAAAACATTTGGCTTCAGTTATTTGGAGAATTCCTTCACTTGTATGTTGGGGGTGGGGGGGGGCGGAGAAGATGGCAATACTGAATTATTTTCATAATTCCTTCTGAAACCTAGAACGAGTGAATGAATGAATGAATTTTCTAAAATAAATGGTTCCTAGATCATATTTTAAAAGCTCTCAAAATTCCTTTCACAAGTTACATATGTGGAGAAAAATAGTCCATTTTATCAAGTTCCACCTCAGGGATATAGAGCATATGGACTGGGGAGGGCAGAGTTGGGGGGAACATTTAAGACTAATGTTGGACTTCCTAGGTGGTGCAGTGGTAAAGAATCTGCCTGCCAATGCAGGGGACACTGGTTCAAGCCCTGCCCTGGGAAGATTCCACATGCCACAGAGCAACTAAGCCCATGCGCCACAACTACTGAGCCTGTGCTCTAGAGCCCGTGAGCCACAACTACTGAGCCCATGTGCTGCAACTATTGAAGCCCATGCGCCTAGGGTCCGTGCTCCACAACAAGAGAAGCCACTACAGTGAGGAGCCTGCGCACCACAATGAAGAGTAGCCCCTGCTCGCAGCAGCTGGAGAACGCCTGTGTGCAGCAACGAAGACCCAATGCAGCCAATAAAACAAACAAACAAACAAATAAATTTATTTTATTTATTTTTGTTTACTTTATTTATTTTTATTTTTTATTTTTTATTTTTTGGGGGTACACCAGGTTCAATCATATGTTTTTATACACATATCCCCGTATTCCCTCCCTTCCTTGACTCCCCCCCCTCGAGTCCCCCACACCCTCCCCGCCCCAGTCCTCTAAGGCATCTTCCATCCTCGAGTTGGACTCCCTTTGTTATACAATAACTTCCCACTGACTATTTTACAGTTGGTAGTATATATATGTCTGTGCTACTCTCTCGCTTCGTCTCAGTTTCCCCTTCACCCCCCGCCCCCTCCCATACCTCGAGTTCTCCAGTCCATTCTCTGTATCTACGTCCTTGTTCTTGTCACTGAGTTCATCAGTACCATTTTTAGATTCCATATATGTGAGTTAGCATACAATATTTGTCCTTCTCTTTCTGACTTACTTCACTCTGTATGACAGATTGTAGCTCTATCCACCTCATTACATATAGCTCCATCTCATCCCTTTTTAGAGCTGAGTAATATTCCATTGTATATATATGCCACATCTTCTGTATCCATTCATTTGTTGATGGGCATTTAGGTTGCTTCCATGTCCTGGCTATTGTAAATAGTGCTGCAATAAACATTATGGTACAAGTTTCTTTTGGGATTATGGTTTTCTTTGGGTATATGCCCAGGAGTGGGATTAATGGATCATATGGTAGTTCTATTTGTAGTTTTTTAAGGAACCTCCAAACTGTTTTCCATAGTGGCTGTACCAACTTACAGTCCCACCAACAGTGCAGGAGAGTTCCCTTTTCTCCACACCCTCTCCAACATTTGTGGTTTCCAGATTTTGTGATGATGGCCATTCTGACTGGTGTGAGGTGATACCTCATTGTGGCTTTGACTTGCATTTCTCTGATGATTAGTGATGTTGAGCATCTTTTCATGTGTGTGTTGGCCATCTGTATGTCTTCTTTGGAGAAATGTCTATTGAGGTCTTCTGCCCATTTGTGGATTGGGTTATTTGCTTTTTTGGTATTAAGCTTCATGAGCTGCTTGTATATTTTGGAGGTTAATCCTTTGTCCGTTGTTTCATAGGCAAGTATTTTCTCCCATTCTGAGGGTTGCCTTTTAGTCTTGTTTATGGTTTCTTTCACTGTGCAAAAGCTTTTAAGTTTCATGAGGTCCCATTTGTTTATTCTTGATTTTATTTCCATGATTCTAGGAGGTGCGTCAAAAAGGATCTTGCTTTGATGTATGTCATAGAGTGTTCTGCCTAGGTTTTCCTCTAGGAGTTTTATAGTGTCTGGCCTTACATGTAGGTCTTTAATCCATTTGGAGTTTCTTTTTGTGTATGGTGTTAGGAAGTGTTCTAATTTCATTCTTGTACATGTTGCTGTCCAATGTTCCCAGCACCACTTATTGAAGAGGCTGTCTTTTTTCCATTGTATATTCGTGCCTCCTTTGTCAAAGATAAGGTGCCCATATGTGTTTGGGCTTACCTCTGAGTTCTCTATTCTATTCCATTGATCTTCCTTTCTATTTTTGTGCCAGTACCATACTGTCTTGATCACTATGGCCTTGTAGTATAGTTTGAAGTCAGGAAGCCTGATTCCACCAACTCCCTTTTTCCTTCTCAAGATTGCTTTGGCTATTCGGGGTCTTTTGCATTTCCATACAAATCGTAAGATTTCTTGCTCTAGTTCTGTGAAAAATGCCATTGGTAATTTGATCGGGATTGCATTGAATCTGTAAATTGCTTTGGGTAGTACAGACATTTTCACGATGTTGATTCTAGGTGGCGCAGTGGTAAAGAATCCGCCTGCCAATGCAGGGGACACTGGTTCAAGCCCTGCCCTGGGAAGATTCCACATGCCACAGAGCAACTAAGCCCATGTGCCACAACTACTGAGCCTGTGCTCTAGAGCCCGTGAGCCACAACTACTGAGCCCATGTGCTGCAACTATTGAAGCCCATGCGCCTAGGGTCCGTGCTCCACAACAAGAGAAGCCACTACAGTGAGGAGCCTGCGCACCACAATGAAGAGTAGCCCCCGCTAGCAGCAGCTGGAGAACGCCTGTGTGCAGCAACGAAGACCCAATGCAGCCAATAAAATAAATAAATTAATTAATTAAATAAATAAACAAACAAATAAATAAATTTATTTTTAAAAAAAGACTAATGTCATCTAATATTCACCTAGAAGTTCTTTGGATTTCTGCAATGTAATCACTCCTTAGGTCTCCTTCAAATCTCCATGCATCTTGCCTTGGATGAGTGTGGTTTTATATGGAAATCAAAGAAGAGGCAGAATTTTACAGCTGAATGGATGCCATGTGGGACAGGGTTATCACATATAAGAAAGTGATACAAACCATAAACTAAGCAGCTTTAGGAAGAAGCATGCTTGTTAGGCTCCTCTTATCTAGATCATAGGGACAGGGAAATCCCAGTTGATATCTAGATTACATACAGAGAATTCATTTGGCAACCACCGCCACAACCACTGCCACCCGCAGCCAGACCAGAGAATACATGACTACACACTTCCTTCCTAGGACGCATTAAATGTTTCCTGGAGGAGATAAGCTTCGAGGCTCTATGATTTAAGTTCTCACTTAGTGTTCATGCTCAGAACCAATAACTTTTGTTGACTCATTTGAAATCTCATCATAATTGCTAGAAATAGCCACTAACTCAAAGCGCTGTCACTTTCCCAAAGCCACACAATCTGGTGCTTTCCAAGCTGAGACTAGAAATCAGTTGTCCTCCCTCCCACACCAATGTGTGTTCCACCATCGCATGCTTCCTGGCTTTAAACAAAGGGACCAAAAGAACAGGTCATGATTTAAAGATGAGGAGTATGAAAGGAAGCAAGGCCATCTGTCGAGGTCAGAGGGAGAGCTGCACAACAAACCAGAGCTGGGTTCTTGATTCTTCAGGCATCGAGAGACTGTCACAGTCCCTGATGGAGCAAGGAAGATCTAACAGCAGCCATCTCTTAAGAACTGAATGAAGAGAAGCAACCCTGGAGGTGAGCAGGCTGATGAGAAGGAAGCTGGACATGAAGAAAGCTGTGAGTAAGGACAAAAAGAAATGGGAGGACCCCAGCTACTCAGTGACAGAAACCATCCACAAGACGTGGCAGGTGCGTTTGAACCTAACTCAAGAAGGCTAACATTGCTTGTGAAGGGGCATAGATTTCATACAGACTCAGAAGAAAATGTGGCTAATAGCATAGCTGAGGACTGAGGGCAAGTCTTATGCTAGCTCTGATTTGACCACTTTAATTAGGGTTCTCCTCAGCCTTTTTGGGTGCAGTGTATACCCTCAGGTCTTATAATTAGAGTTAAGTGAGGTCTTTCTGGAAACCAACTTACTTTCAAAGCTGAGAATACTTGTAACAAAGGCAAATCAAGAGATTATCTAATTATCTTGATATTTTCGAGGCATCGGAGAAAAGCATCGACCTAAAGAAATTTTCCTTTCACTTTGTTCCTCTCAATCGTCTTTTAAAATCGTGAAGTCAAGAGTGATGTATAAAACCATTTTTAATCTGTGCTAGAAAGAACAAAGATCCAATAAGAGCCATGAGGACAGATGACCTCTTCTGGAATGTTTAGGACTTTGAGAGAGACGTCCCAGGTTTTCAGATGTCACTACATTTTTTTCTGTAGGATTGAGACTGATCTCACCCCTCATTTGCAGAAAAAGGGCTGTAATGAGGTCAGAGGAAACTATCTCTAGGTTAGATTCTGTCTCAGCTCAGGCTGCTGTAACAAAATACCATAGACCGCATGGCTTAAACAACAGACTTTTATTTCTCACAGTTCTGGAGGCTGGAAAATCCAAGACTAAGATGCCAGCAGATTTGGTTCCTGGTGAGGTACCTCTACCTAGCTTGAGGACAGGGCTATATCTCTCTCTGTATCCTCACATGACCCCTTCTTTGTGCACTTGCGTGGAGAGAGAAACCTCCCAAGTCTCTTCCTCTTCTTATAGGGGCATTAATCCCATCATGAAGGCAACATCCTCGTAACCTCATTTAAATCTAATTACTTGCCATAAGCCCCAATCCAAATATCATCACGATGGGGGTAAGCCTTCAACACATGAATTTTGGGAGGGACACAAACATGCAGTCAATAACAGGACCCAGGCTGAAGGCATTCAACGTGAAAAGTGCTTCTGACACACAAAATCCTTGTACATTTCTCATCAGCCATGCCCTTCCTCTGAATATTTTGATTTTACCAGAACTTAGTAGCCTTATTTTTGACTTCTTTAATAATTTGGAAACCCTGCTCTAACGAAGACTGGAAATTTCATATTAAGTGTTTCTGAGAACATTGATAACAAAAACAAAATTTTTAAATTCATGAGCTAGTTTTGTAAACACAAGACAGCATACTTCTGGACATTATTTAGATGTTGAGGTATGAACTAGAAAAAGCCACCACTGAATTTAGCTGTTTTGATTTTTTTTTCTCAACTTTTTAAAGATTAAATCATGGAATTTTATTCTCTTCTATTCCCTCTAAGGAAACCAATCTGCCAATGCTTTTCTGAAAGATGCTAACAATATGAAGAAATATTGAAAACAATTAGTGGAAAATGGTACTTTGAACCTAGTAGAATGTGTATATCAACTCTCGCAGGAAATCTCAGAAATGGTATTAAAAATTCTAGTCATCTCATTTTTCAGAGAGCAGAACAGCATGTAGTTATTTATTGAGTACACTTTGTAGGGGGCATACAAAGCATACATTTTGGGAATTCTTTTTTTTTTTGGCGCACGGGCTTATTTGCTCCGTGGCATGTGGGACCTTCCTGGAGGAGGGATCGAACCCATGTCCTCTGCATTGGCAGGCAGATTCTTAACCACTGCGCCACCTAGGAAGCCCCCATACAAAGCATACAAAAGCCTTCTTTTGTTTATGATACGGATTTTCCCAGTGTTCAGAAGGTTTTCCTCCAACAGCATCATTACAGTTTGTCCAAACTTCTGATAGGAATCAACGGGATCTCTACTTAAAGCCTCTCATGAACAGAACCATGGGGCCAAGGTCATGTTGCTTTCTTCCTAAGAATCAGAGTCCTGCAGACCCTATTCTATCTATTCTTCCCCCAGCCTCCTATTTTTTCAGCAGACAGATGCCTCCTAGAAGGAAACCAGATGCCAGGGCCGTGGGGGAATCTTGAGCCGCATAAGCCAAGCTGCAGGAGTTGGAAAAAGGAAGAGTCACAGGGCCCAACCCTCCCCTAGTGATGTCTTTAATGTCAAGAAGCATGCACACCATGCAACAGAGAAAACCATCCAGGCTGAAAGAGGGAGCTGCACAGACAGGGAGTGTTGCCAAACTTTTGACAGTGTTCTCTTCTGTGGACAGAGAGCTAGTTTTTTCATTGTTCTGCCTTTTCTGTTACTGGCAACATGCTGTCTGTGGAATGCTGGGTCCTGAAGGGTTTTGAGGTGTTTACTGAAATGGGGGCTCTGGATTAAGCCTATGAAGTTTTACGTCCCAATTTCCCTGAGACTCAAAATCAATTGTGCAGACTTCTCAGTCTGGCTGAAAACCTAGGAGAAATGTCATGCTCTTGCATCATGAAGTTTTGTTTCAAAAATTTTCCATGTTTATCAGTGCTATCTCAACCAACTTAGAAAAAAATCTTGGACTTTAGGTCATTAGCCACTGGGAGCCTCAATGGGTCTTCTATTTGGATTAAAATGAAACACTTCCTGGGACCATGGTTTTGTGAAGATGCCAGTATGAGACCTGGATCTCCAGATTGACCTAGCATTGCATAACCACGGTATATTAAAACAAGGTCATCTCTGTGCCTCAGTTTTTCCCTTTTCAAAGGATAAGAAATAATATCATCCCCTCTACCTATTTCACAAAACACAAAAAGCTAATAAATATCATAGTGTTTTCAGTTTACAAAAAAAAGAAGACAAGATAGCAGAATGATTAAAGGAACCAATTATTCCAACATAAACATAAGCTTTAGCTTGCCAGGTGGCAAAGGTTGTGAACTGAGGCAAGTGTCAGGCAAGATCAGGTTGTATACCTGGAACACAGCAGTAACCAGATGTGCTGGCCATTAGGATCATCCACAAATATTCCATTTCTCTTTCCAGTCATGTAACAAGATTGCATTTCCCATGTTTCAAGATTGGTACCAAGGACTTGTTTTAATAAGATATGATAAGGTGACAGACACAGAGACAACTGTCTTTGAAAGAAGAATGTATTATTTATAGTTCCCAAGAAAAGGAAGCATGCCACACCATGTAGGGACACATGGGTAAGTACCAGGCCAGTCAGGAGGCAGGAGGAGTGAGAGGACTACAGGCAAAGGCCTTTTTTTACCACAGTGGTAGGAAGTCATTAAGTGGGACTGTCCCCTACAGGGCAAAAAGTGAAACACAGAGGTTGGGATTTGTGATTGGAGAATTTGTCATTCAGTCCTTGTGCTCCCTCAAAAGATGGATAGATGTAAACAACTTTGGCCATCGGTTTGCACCTGTGATTAATGGATGCCAAATTATCAATTACAAAATCATAAAAGTTGGTTATAACACCCCACCCCTGTGAAGACAGTCTGTCCTTGCAACAAGTTAGGCATGAATCATGAGTAGAAGTGACGTGTGTCCCTCCCAGGCAAAGGGCCAGTGCAGAAATCAGCACATTCTCTTCTCCGACCACAGTGGTCATGAAAGCATGTGTTGAGATGGTGTCTCCATCAGCCTGCATTCCTGAGTGACCATGTGGAACAGAGTCCCCACGGACCAATGTCGGATATGTAGCATGAGCAAGAAACAGTTTTGGGCTTAAGGCATCAAGATATTATGGTTGGTTATTCCACAGCAAAACCTAGCCTATCCTGACTAGGATGACTTGAACCAGGGGTTGGGTGTTCAAGTGCTTTCAAGTAAAACTTCAGGTCTCTCCTGCCCATTCCACACCCCTGCCCCTCCATGGGCCACATCTCACTTTGCTGTGGAGCATTGGTGAAATATTCAAAATCAGCCCCCTTCACAGACATAGGGATGGATATGAGTTGGATATGAGTCTGACACCCTTCCCCTTTATGGTCCCTACTGGTTGTAACACAAGACAGGCATATGTAAGTTGGTATAATGGGAGAGACTGACAATGCAGGGCTAGCTACCTAAAGCACTCTGGCAGGTAGGACCAGTCCAGAGTCCATGAGGATAACAATGATGTTTCTAACCTGCAGAGATAGATAGATAGATGATAGATAGATGATAGATAGATAGATAGATAGATAGATAGATAGATAGATAGATGGATGATAGATAGATCCTATTGGTTCTGTTTCTCTGGAGAAACTTGACACTAATATACATCACTATGCTTAAAATCAAACTTCGAGGGCTCTATAATATTGTACAGAAAAGGCTGTAGATATAAATATTAAGGTCATTTTTGCAACTACCATCTGCTCAGGCATTGGGTCAACACGTGTTCATTGAGCACTTTTTCCCTTCTCTGTGCCAGGCAGTGTTCTGTGTTCTGGAGCACACTGTTTAGCAGAACCAGACCCAGTGCCTGTCCTAAGGAGTGCATGCTTTAGTGGAAGGTGGGGTGGAGGAAAGACTTTAATCAAATATTCACATCAACGGATGGACACACACAGCAAGGAAGAGGCCCCTGGGACACCCTGGGCCAGGCAGAGGGCAGGGAGGGTTTTCTTGGGGAGCAGTGATGCAGAGACCATCTAAAGAAGGAATTGGAGTTATTAAGACAAAGAGAGAATGGAACTGTATTCCAGGCAGAGGGTCTAGAATATGCAAAGCTCTCATATTGGGAAGAAACAAAGAGAATATAAGGGATGAAGCAAGTAAACAGAACACAGGAGCTTGTGAAAGGCAAGACTGGATTAAATAGACAGGGGCAGATCTTAACGGGTCTGGAGGCTATCTTAAGGAATTGCACTTTATCCAAAGAGAAGTGGCAAGACATGGAAGGTTTGTCAGTTGAGGGCTACCCTCCATACCATTAGGCCTGAGTCAACTACCCCCCACCCCAGAAAAGAAGTTCATTGCCTTCTGGGCAGCTCATTATAACCCTGGAAGAGCAGACAGGCTTTTTTACTTTGGTCACAAAACTTACACCCTTCCCTAAAATGTCCCCGTGCCATGCTTGCAAACTTGAACTCTTTCTTTTCCATGCCATTCTTATCCTTCTGAGATGGTACAAGATAGTGAGAAACAGTGTGGAGCAGGGCAGAGAGGTTGGGCTTCTCAGACAGATATAGTCTGAATCTCAGCTGTGCCACAGATGCTGACAGTGAGCACATTACCAAGCTTCATATTTTACCTCCTCTGATGTGCAAGGCAGCTCCCCTCTGGGGCCGGAAATAGTTCTATGCTCAAAGTGGCTGTGAAAGGAGAAGTATGGGGCAGATTGACAGTCCTTGCAATCACATTTTTAATTATTATAGACTTTCCCTGGTAATTGAATCTAGTTCTTCATGTGAGCTGAGTTTCTGTTTAGAATTTTAACTTGTAGGGGTGGGGGGTGGAAGTCCTTGAAAGTCCTATGATTCACTGGTGAAATAAGAAAATGCCAATGAAATATGAGAAACACAGAAAGACATTAAAAACCTATTGTCTATCTTGCACTCCAAAGTAATTTTTAAGTGGTAATTACACCTTTGAAGAGTATCTAATTAGTATGAAAAAGAACTTCAGATGAAAGTAGAGGTCTTCATCTGACTTCAGTTGATACACAGTGATAATATTCAAGACTAATTTCCGAAGCTCTTATCGCTTGACTGAGCGTTGTTCTGTTTCTAAAGCTTAAAAGAGTTTTCCAATCTTTTGCTTCTCAGGAGTTAAGCGGAGGACCTGTTATGGGTTATGGAGGTATAAGAGGAGGTAAAAACATTTAAGTGCCCTGTGGAAAGTTCCATCAAGCCCAGGCTAGGTCAAGTTTACAGTCTGTGGTGAAACAGAGATTTAAGTCACAAATCTCCCAAAAGAAAATTTCTAGTCTCTTTACTTCTGGATCATTCAGTAGCACCTGGTGGCTCCTTTGAATGGCCGACATCTTGTAAGAACCACCGTCTTCATCCTTATCATCAATAACAAAGCAAACTTAATGCTTGCTGTGTGCTTGGCATTATGTTAAGTGCTATTACACTTAAATGATTAACACTGTAAAATAGTTTTAGAAAAAGACATTTACCACCACTCTCGAGTAAATGCTCAAATGGTTTAACTAGCTTATTAAGCAGGATCATTCATTACAAATCTATTAGATTTGCATAAAATACACTGTAGTGCTGCCACGCTCACAGATACAATGGCAACACCCTTTGAACTAAGGCCCATAAGTAGCCTTAATGGGTTAGATCAAAATTTTAATGGTCCAGAACTTGGCCACTTACATTTACTACCTAGACAGATGTTGAGTGACGCTAATGAGAAGATTGTCGGATACTGGGTTTATAATGCCGTTCCCTTAAATTCTGTAATTAACACACACATCATTGTTTAGCATTTTGATCCCTCTCTTTAAAAAGGATTTTATATTAACCAAGCCAATTATTTTCTTCTCCAAGGACTTCAGATGCACCTTAGACCTCATCACCTACTACTCATCCCCCTCTTCACACTAACCTCCTTGATGATCCTTGAAAGTGCCAGTCTCCTCAGGACCTTTACACGTGTGTAACCTCTGCCTGAAATACTGTAAGTCTGGGTCCTCAGATCAGCAGACACCAAAGTGGTATCAGACATGCTAGAGATATACTGGGAGAAACACCCATGAGGGAAAATGGGGAGGGGACTGGAGGGGCTGGGAGAGCTGCCAAACCACAATGCAGGTCTGATCCCTGTGATGAAGAGAAGGGAGGGATGGAGGAAGGATGGGAGGGAGGGAGGCAGGGGGGAGGGAGGGAAAGGAGAGTGGGAGAGTATGAAAAATTTATTTTTTTACATTTTCTTGGCTATTCTCATTTTGTTTTCTTTCTTTTCTTCCAGTTTTATTAAGATATAACTGACATGCAGCACTCTATAATTTTCATCATTGATGTTTTAAAATGTGTGTCTTGCACCTCAACAACACTGATTTTTTAAATATCTATCAATTTGATGGGCAAAAATATTTGAATCTTATGAATTTATATACCTCATTATTTATGCTTTTGAACCTAGTTTTCATTTTTTATTAACCATTTAGTATTTCTTTTTAGTGAAATATCTATCTTCGACTTAGCCAATTTTTCTATAGAATTTCTCTATAGAAAGGTCGGTGTTATTTCATTAACAATTTTATATCACTAATATATATTACATATATTACTAATATTAGTAATATATATTTTATATACACACATGTATGTGTGAGTGTGTTTGTGTGTGTGCGTGCATGTAGTGGGTTAAATATTGGCCCCCCCAAATGATATGTCTACCCAGAACCCGTGAATGTGACCTTATTTGGAAAAATTTTTTGCAGATATAATTACATTAAGGATCTCAAGATAAGATCACGCTGAATAATCCATGTGGGCATTAAATCCAGTGACAAGTGTGCTTATAAGAAAAAGGCAGAGCGAGAGTTGGAACACACAAAGGAGAAGGCCATGTGAAGAGGGAGGCAGAAATGGGAGACATGCAGCCACAAACCACGGTGCTGGGAGCCACAGGAAGCTGTAAGAGACAAGGCAGGATTCTACCCTAGAGCCTTCAGCTGGAGTAGGGCCCTGCCAACACCCTGATTTAAAAATTTTAGCCCCCAGAACTATGAGAGAACAAATTTCTTTTGTCTTAAGCCATGAAGTTTTTGGTAATTTGTTACTGCCGCCGTAGGAAACTATGCGTGTGTGTTCATGTATATATACTTGCTCATGTATACATATGTGTTTATTTGTGTCTGTGTGTGTATATCTGTCAGACTAGCACACATTAGTGCAATTCAGTGTAATTTAACTTCCCTGCTTCATGGTCTTGCTCTTTGACTAAAGTTAAAAAATAGTCTCCTAGAAAATATCCTTCTATCTCTTGTTTTATACAACTTACTGTACTTAATTTTTTCAGTACAATCTAGAAATTAAACTTCACAATGTGTCTTTCCTATGTGTCAGTTGGTTATTTTTGACATAATAAAACAATGTGTCTGTCCTGTGTTTTTTTTTTCTTGTCCCACTAGTATTCCACAGTCAATCATGTTTATGAGCTCAAAGAAAAGAAATGGCCAGTTTGATAAAATTAAAATGTCTTTCAATCCTGAAGATTTTATTCTTCCATAAAGAATTTTCATATAGAAGTACAAGTAAGTATGCTCTCAGATATCAGCCTTTCATACAATGTGTCATCCCTGGGTCCTACACATTGTTGGTTCCCTGCTCTGGGTCCCATATTTTCATATATTTCTACAGCATTAAGATTATGAGATCCTTAAGAGATTCTTATGTTTCCTTGAGTCCAGTGTGCAGCATTGATCCCAGGACTTAATTGGTGCTTGACAAAGGCTTATTAAATTAATCCTGAAAACTGTGAGATAAATCAAGTGCTTATCCATTAAAACATCCCATAAGGGCTAAATCCAGACTGTGCTTCACAGTTAGGAAGATCACAGATGTAAATATGTAGGGTTGAAAGTAATTTGCAAAAGATTTGTAGGTAAATTGCAATTCAAAAACCATGTATAGGGACTTCCTAGGTGGCACAGTGGTTAAGAAGCCACCTGCCAATGCAGGGCACACGGGTTCAAGCCCTGCTCTGGGAAGATTCCACATGCCATGGAGCAACTAAGCCTGTGCACCACAACTATTGAGCCTGCACTCTAGAGCCCATGAGACACAACTATTGAGCCCGTGTGCCACAACTACTGAAGCCCACGTGCCTACAGCCTGTGCTCTGCAACAAGAGAAGCCACCACAATGAGGAGACACGCACCACAGTGAAGAGTAGCCCCTGCTTGCCACAACTAGAGAAAGCCCATGTTCAACAACGAAGACCCAATGCAGCCAATAAATAAATAAATAAATAAATAAATAATTTAAAACAAACAAACAAAAACAACAACAACAAAACCATGTGTAACAGATTTCTCTTTGGTAATCGCGAAGGAAATGCTACTCATCATAGTCCACAACATGGGTGGAGCCATAAGTAGCATTCTTCTCCATTCCTGCTTAGCACAAATCCTTATCTCCTCCAGACCTTGGTTTATGCTTCTGACAGTAAAAATTTGGATCAGCAACACAAACTGGACCCTTCACCCATGCAACTTAAATATTGAACACTGAAGCCAACCACAACGATAGTATGATGGTTGTTTGATTATGAGATGGGAAGCATCGTGAGAGAAAAAGAAAGAAATCCTGCCTCTGAGCCTCAGGAGGAAACCGTTACAATCAATTAAAAGAAACATCCACTGCTGGCAGGTACCATGATCTTCACAGCATTGCTGCCTTCCACCAATCTGCCAGAGAGGTAACTCTGGGATGATATGCTCAACGACTTACAGCCATTCATCTCAAAGAAGTTGTGACAGGTACTTTGTTGTTTTCTTCCCACTCCTCAAGGGGAAATTTAATCAAGATTGTCAGAGCTTAAAAGAAAAGGGGAAAAATACACACAATCAAGCTACACTTCAATAACCAGATAAAACCACCAAAAATTAATCAAAACTTAACTTGAAACCCTTCCAGAACTGCAAAACTCACATGGTATCCCAGAGATAGATGATCCTGTGAATTTTTATGGATACAGCACACCGTTTGATAAAATGGTGATGTTTTCCTGCCGTAAGTAGTATAATTGCACTATGCATCATATGCATTCATTTAATAAAATCCCTGCTTCACACTCAGCCAGGCACTTCTCACAAATGCCATCTTCACAGGCCAACTCATTCTGCTGACTCAGCTTTCTACTGTAGTGGGCCAGGCTGCAGCTAGCTGCTGTTTTTTTAGGATGCAAGCTAATGATCTGGTGCTTTCTTGCATGCTAAGGTTAATAGATAACTAATATATTTTAGCACATTCATTATGGCTAGTTTTCCACTAAGAAAAAACTGCACGTTTAGTTGTTCTGCTTTGACAAATGTGGTGCTAGATCTTGAAAGTTGATTAAAATCGATACGTCTGTGGAAAATTACATTCAAAATGTATTAGTACTCTGATAAGAACAGTTTCTTATTCTGAATTCTGCTCTCACCACCACCCCCAAATCATGCTAAAACTAGATGTGAGTACTCGTGAGGAATTCAGTATCTTTTCAATTAACAAATTAAAACTACTCATCAGTTAGACTATAGCTTGTAATTTAAGACAAGGTGAATTTTAACTTAGTTTGGAGAATAATGCTAGCTAATGAGGAACTTCAAAAAATTGAAAACATTCTGAAGTCATATTTTATGTCCAATTGAAATTTCAGAAAGCCTCCAGAAATTCAATGGCATAAACTTTCTCAATTTTAAACAGCAACAGAGCAAAGAATTAGCAGAGAGCAAGAATTCAAGAGGAGGAAAGCAAAGTCGGAGATGACCATGAGACATAAACCCCGTGCAAATGTGCAGACATTTGGGGAAGGACTTGGGGCTTTGCACTGGCAGAGAGTAGAGACATACACAAATCTAAGCCAGACCTTAAGGAAAATGATCCCTGACTAGGAGCAGTGTTATTTTTAGGTAAGTCTCATGATTCCCTGCTGAGTAAATATCAGTAAGTATTATTACTCCCATTTCACAAAAGAGGAACAGAATCAGAGAGGCTCAGTAAGTACCAGAACTAGAATTCAAGCTCAGATCTGTCTGACCCAAAGCCTGGCTCTTTCCACGCTACCTCTGCCATTCCCTGACACCCACTGGCAGAATTAGTTGCTCCATACTCTGCGTTCCCACAGTTTCTCTTCGTTTGGTGGCGATGTTTATTGGTTTCTTTGTTTTTTTATTTTTATGTCTCTATAGCAGTACTTACCATGCTGTGTGGCAGTTTGTCTCCTAATATGACTGTCTCTCATGGGAACTCAAGCTCCTTGAACACAGGACACATTTTATTGGTATATCCTCATTACTTAGCAGTATCTGGAACATAGTAGGTACTCAGTAAAGGCTTGTGTGCTTGTTCCACCATTCATACATTAGCATTTTTTGAGCTCCCAGTATGTGTCAGATACTGTGGCAGGCACTGAGGATGGAGCAATGAACAAAAACATATAGAAGACCTTGCTCTCAATCTACTGGGCAGAAAACATCATGCAAATAATCACATAAACTAAAACACACTGCATAACCCACTGAGGTGTGTACTATGTCACAAAGGAACAGAGAACTTTAAGAGTGCAGGACAGTTTGCAGAATCCAGGAAGGATTCTAAAGAAAAGGATTTGTGAGTGAGAGGTCAAGAAGGAATACATGGCAGGACTTCCCTGGTGGTCCAGTGGTTGAGAATCCACCTTCTAATGCAGGGGACCTGGGTTCGATTTCTGGTCAGGGAACTAAGATGCCACATGCTGCATGGCAACTAAGCCTGCACACCACAACTACTGAGCATGCCACAACTAGAGAAAAGCCCACACATTGCAACATGGAGCTCATGTGCCACAGCCGCAATGAAGATCCTGCAATGCCACAACTGAGACCCTGTGCATCCAAAAATAAACAAATAAATAAATACTTTAAAAAAAAAAAGGAAAGAATGAGTACGTGGGTAGAAATTCCCAGCATCCCCTCCGGCAGGAGAGGACATGGCACAACTAGATCTGTAGGAGGATCAGTGTGGTTGGAAGGCAAAGACAGAGAGGGAAATAGGAAAGCAGGAAGAGGCCGCACTGCATCAGAGAAAAGCACACGCTTCCCATTAACAGGAAGCCATCAACAGAGATTTCAGCAAAGAGAAAATCCATGATTGCTTGTTCTACTCCCAAAATGGAACAGCTGTCCATTTTCTTTTCAAAATCTCTTCTTAAAAAAGATTGCTCAACTTGTAAGAGAGAAAGTCTCCTTTGGTCTCCACGAGTCCTTAGCTCTGGGCTGTCCGGACCAGGGACTGTGTCAGCAGCAGCTGCTCTGGCCACTGGGAGTCAGGGGCTCCTCTGAAGCAGTAGCACCTGAAAGCAGGCGACTAATAAATCAAGTTCCCTGTAAAGGAGGCTGAGAGGAAGCTCCTTGTCTACAATGCTGGTGGTGAAACTATATTGCCAATTGATTATCCAATAAATAAATACTAGTAATTAGCAAAGAACTGGTAGATTTTTCTTGAAAATCATAGACAAACCCCAGTCAGATAACTTCATGACTATTATTTTTCCTGACATGCCATGTATCCTTGGCTTATAGTCCTTGTTAGGCATTTTTCCAAAAATTTTGTTTTGTAACTAAAAAACAAAAATGATGAGTATTCCAGTGATGTTGTTGATATGACAATCATTAGCAAATAGACAACTGTTTAAACATGGCAACTTGGAAAATATTTTGCACAGGTGACGCAGAACACTTATTCAACACCCAAAACAGTTGGTTCTTCCACAGCACAAGACTGCCCTGTTTGTTTGCAAAACAACTTCTTCACTCTCAGGCCAGTTCTTTACCACTAGTAGGCCACCTTCACCAGCACCTGACTATCATTCTCACCTTTACTCATAACATGCATCCTAAGTGATTTTGCCTGCAACTTCCCTGCACCTAATTCTAACCTCTTGCATTTCTCCTCCTGGCATGAGTTACTTCTCCCGACTAAACTCAAGCATTTCACCAAAACTATAATTTCAGCTCAGCCCTAGAGTGACCCAATCTCAGCCTGAATACATGACCTAATCTCAGCAGATCCCTCACTGTTCAGGGACCCAGCACCAGGTAACTGGGCCAGCAATCCCATCAGATGCATCCCACAAAGGAGAAGTCAGCTCTATCCTCCAAAGATGCTTACTGCAGCCAGTTTGGGAGGAAATCGACACTTAAAATGCAAAGACCCACCTATTCAGTAGCTAAAGTTTATTGGCTTTCCCCCCCCAATTTAGTGTGTTTGTAGTAATTCCATCGGCAGAAACTACCAGCACAATGAATTGTCATACATTTTGTGACACGGTATATTTCCATTTTGCACTATTAACAAAGACTAGAATTTAATCTCCAAAGATGTCTCAGCACAGATGCTTAAATGGAATGGCTACTTCTCAGGAATGAAGAAATAGCAACTCACGTCCATAAGGATAAGTCATAAGTAGAGGAAAAATTATTTAAGAAAAATATAAGGAGCTAGGGGAGCATAAGGCATCTCTAGGTTTAAAGAAAGCTGAAGGACAAACTAGGGTGAAGACAGATTAATAAAGAGCCTCCTGCATGGTTACTAATAAAAATACTTTTTCATAGGAATTAGTAAATCCTGAGGATAAGCAATTACAATAGATTAGGAAATGGCTTCTCTTCATAGCTGTGGGCTAAGTATCCCGAAACCAGGTTGTTCTCAGGCCCTGCTGTGAAACCAAGAAAGTTGATGCTCGGCTGGGGAGGGGTGTCCTTCCATACCCAATTCCTGGCCCTTCTTCTCTCTTTCATCTCCTTTCTGTTCTCCTGGACTCACAAGTTGAATTAGATTTGTTCACACTAAGGAACTGATGGTTGTTAACAGCTGAATATGTTAGCTCTCCCACTGGTATTTGCACTTCGACAGAGAATAATGCCTTAACTCAGAAGAATGAACTGTCTGGGGCCGGTGACTGGAAGAGATGAGGGGGTCAGCAGTGGCTGTGTATGTATGGGATCGTACGTCGCTCACTGGGCAAGCTTATAGGATGAGCTCAGAGAGGACCCAGACCAGGGATTCTCAAAGTGCAGGCCGGGGATCCCTGGGAGGCCCCGGGAGCCTGCCAGTGGTTACATGAGGTCAAAACTACATTTTCATTATAATACTAAGATGTCATCTGCCATTTTATTCTTGTTTTCTCATAAATACAGTGGAGTCTTCTAGAGACTTCATGATGGGGAGTATCACAACATGTTGAATACAGAAACAGGAGGAAAAAAAAAAAAAAAAAGGTCAGAAAAGAAACAGGAGAATACAGATGTCTATTAAGTCACATGTTAAGGAAATCTGCAAAACTGTAAATTCTTTTCTCAATAAATTTTTTTGGGGTTTTAGAATTTCTAAAATGTTTAATAAAATAATTTTAATAAGTAAAACATTCAATAAAATTTTAAAACCAAATAAATTTTAATACATTTAAAACCAAATAAATTTTAAAAATTTTAAAAATTTTAAAAGCTTAAATTTTTTAATTTTTTGATGCATTTTGTGCCAGCATTTTTTCTAATACTTATTATTACATAGTTGTGATCATATATGGAAGGCAACTACAGTACCCTATTATTTTCCCTTACTATTTTGGAATAAGTACTTGACATATCATTAAAAACCCTTTTAAATGTTGTTAAATGATATATAATATTCCATTGTATGAACATGCTGTACTGTACTATTTCTTTTGTTAAATATTTAAATTTATCATTCCCTATTAGAAATAATGGTGATAAACATCTTATATCCCAAGTTAGAAACTAAAAAAATATTTATTTAACTGAAATTTGAATCCCTTAAAATGTATTTTAAGTAGGACACTTTAAATATATTGAGGTTGTCTATGTTACACTACACAGAAACATCAAAAATATAGATTTTGGCCCGAATGTTTAGGTAACACCATTCTTTATGGGATGCTGTTGTCATTTTTAAACTCCCATGATAGTCTCAGGATTTTTTGTGTATCCATTGGGCCATTTTGGACTATTATGTCAAATCAACCTTCCTAACAGGCAGCTATTTTTTTATTGCAATTAATGTCTACATGAGCAGCTTTGTAAAAGTCCTGGACACAATTCTCAGTTTAAAAACGGAGCGTCAGACACTAAAGGGACATTCAAATTGGCTGATAATAAAATGAGTGTAGGAAAGCTTTTACCAACTGAGCAGAAGAGCAGAAAAATTAGAATAAAATCACTGAGTGGGTGTGACTCAGCCAGGAGACAAACACAACCTAACTGAAAAATAAGGCATTAAAACAAATCTATCCCAGGAAAGGGAAGAAAACTAAGTGTGGCATCACTCAGCAATGTGAACACATGACAAATGTGATGTATATGACCATTATTTTTACTACTTTCTCTCCCAATTAGGCATGGGTTAACCAGAAAACAAAGATTCTATAATATAGACTTAAAAGAAATCCTCAGTATAAGGGAACCCACTTCAAAGTCACCCAGGCAAACAATCTAACCTCATGGTCAATCCATGCTGGCCATAATGCAGCACAGCAAAAAGTGACCCCAAAGATATAGGCAGGGAAAATGACACCGTTTTATCATCATTTTCCTTGAAGAAACAAGGATGCATGATGTTTTATTAATAGGCACAATCTCTTTATGTAAGTAACCTGGTAAAAGGTAATAGGGTGATTTCATGCTCTGCTGAAAAGAGGTGGGATGGCTTTCTACCCCAAAGCCCTTGGTGCTCTTTCAAGCACTGCATGGAGCACATTTGCTATTTCTTTACCACAGATAGAATCTCAGTGATATAAAAGAGCTGATTCAGCTTCCTGCAGAAATGCTGTTTATGTCCACTGTTCATTTCATATGCTCCAGGGCCTGTTGGATCATGCAATCATATCCAATATAGACACCGACTAGTAGAGTCACAATGACAGCAGTCATACCTTTGGTTATATCACAACACACTAATTAATGCAACACAATTAGGTCAGTATCGTGTCAGGTTGACCTGATACCTTTTACTTTGTAAAATCTCCTTGGAAATATCTTAATATAAGTTACTAACAACCCTCAAATTCTGATGTTTTTAACAGGATTTATTCATCATAAAGTCCTGGAGATATATATTCCATCCATTTTGATTCACAAGTGCTATTTATTCACTCAATTAAGAAATCTATACTGAATGTCTAGTATATGCCAAGCACTTCTAAGCTCTAAGCATAAAGCAGTAAATGTAATAAACAAAAATGCCTGACCTCATGAAGGAAAAAAAGGCTGTGCAGAGACAGGGAGTGCCAGCTTGACATTTTCAACATGGTGGTCAGGGAAGGCCTCACTTAGAAGAAGTGATTTGAGCAAGACATAAGGAAGTGAGGAACAATCTACAAGAATATTTGGAGAAATAATGTTCCAAGAAGAGGCCCAGAGGAAGGAGCATCACCTAACAAGTTTGAAGAGTAGCAAGGGGTATAGAGCAGAGTGAACAAGGGACTATAAAATATAGGAAGGGAAGCAGGAAGAAGGATGGTGGGGGCAGCAGATGGTGAGGGTCTTAAATGCTGTTGGAGGGCCTTTGGTTCTTACTGAGTGAGGTGGAAAGCCATTTTTTTTGGTTTTGTACAAAGGACTGATTTTGATTCCACCAAACCTGCTTTTTAACAGGACCCCTATATAGCGAACAGACTGCCAAGAAGTACAAACAGAAGAGGGAGACCAGTTAAAAGACTACTGCAATAATCCAAGTGCAAGATTACGGCGACTTGGACAAGGGTATAGCAGGGTAGGTAACGAGAAGCAGTCAGAATATGGGTCCGTTTGGAAGATGGCGCCGCAAAATTTGCCGACAGGTTGAATTTAGTACCTGTGAGAAAAAAAGAGAGCAAGGATGGTCTCCAACATCATTAGATACATAGGCACCCCCTTTCCAAAAGTTTCTTTATGCCACTTTGCATTTACAAAAGACCTACATTAGCACCTGTTTTCACTCATGGAAAGAAATCTGAAGAGGATTTTTGCTTTTACCAAAAAAAGGTGAAAAGTGAAAATATCATTGAGCATTTGTTTTGCAGCGAGCTGTTACAGAGGCAGTACACACCCCCAGCAGTGAGAGTGGCACCAGTAAGCTCCTTCCCCAGGAACTACACTCAGCACCCCAGCATCAAGCCCCCATAGCTTTGAACTGTATCTGTGAGCATCTGTGCTTTACTTAGATTTATTTTGTGCATTCCTTATGATGTGTCCTAAGGTAACTGCTTCTTCAGTTCACACCATTTTGGCTTATGAAAATTTTCATAGGAACACTCTACTTTTGGATAGTGGGGGAAACTCTATAGGTTTGGAGTTCAGCAATGGAATCTGGGTTAAAAATTTGGATCTGAGAGTCATCAGCATATAAATGGTACTTAAAGATATAAGACTGTGTGAGAGCCCTAAGGGGTTAAGTGAAGGTAAAGAAGATGACAGAGGAGTGAGCTCTAAGGCATTGCAGTGTGTAGAGGTCAGGACAAGAGAAGAAACCAGCAAAGCAGAGAGAGCAGGAGTGGCCAGTGAGAAAGGAGTGTAGCTGGCATCGTAAACCAAGTAAAAGGGAGGAAATGTCCAGGAGTGAAAATGCTATTAATGGACTAAGAACTGACCGCTGGATTTAACAAGATGGAAGTTATTAGTATCCTTGAAATGAGCCGTTTCTTTGAAGTGACTGAAGCAAAAATCTGATTGAAGTGGGTCTAAGAGGGAAGTGAAAAGAGAATTTGGAGATAGTAAATATGAAAACTCTTTCAAAGAATTTCACTCCAAAGAAAACATAAATGAGGTAGTAGCTGGAGGGAAATACAAGATCAGGAAAGGTTATGTTTAGATGGGAGACATTCCACTGTGTGTGTTGGTAGGAACACGGTGGTAAAGGTAAAAAGGATATTGCTGGAGGCTGAGGGGAGAATTGCTGGAGTCGGAGGGAGATGTTGGGATTCGTGTTCAAGTGTAACACACAAAGTAACAGGAGAGAAGGCAGAGTATTTGGATGTAGATACAGACAAGTGGGTTGATGAGGAAGTCACAGTTTATAGACGCTCTCATCTTATTAGTTCTATTTTGGAGATATTTTTTCAATGAAATATGGCCCAAGGTCATCAAGTAAGAGTGAGAATGAGAAAGGAAATGTTGGAGGCTTCCAAAGAAGGAGAATAATTCTCTTTGAGTGAGTGAGGGAAAGGAGCAGGATGTCAGGGCGCACTAGGAGCCCACTAGGAGTTTGTGACAGAGCGAGCTTCATGGACATATGACATGTGGAGTCGCACAGGGCCCTGTATTCAGAAGGGTCCAACGAGTGGTTTAATACATTGCTGTCTCTATCTTGAAATTCTTGAAAATTTTATCTTTGAAATTGTGTTCTCTAAATGAAGTCCAGTGGAACAAGGGAGCACATGCGTGGGCAGGTGGTTGTGGTCCAGAGGTAGCCTGTGCACATCCACAGGATCAAGCCTGGGAGCAGAGGAGGCAGCACACTCGCAGTTGGCCTGTCGCATGTCTCCTGGGTGCCACAGTCCTAGGCACACAGCCCAGATTGGCAGTTGCAACTGCAGAGGCAGCAGCAAAAGTGGCAGGGGCTCCAGGAGAAAGGCGGGTTCCACATGTGGGCAGCTCCTGGGACTGCTACAGGGAGCCACTTGCCTCAGTCCCCAGAGCCTGCCCTGTAGCATCCGCACAAGTATTAACTCTCTGGTCTGAGCACTAGAACACGAACTGTTATCTCTCAAGTGGCAAATTTTGCCAGTAAATTGTTATCAAATAAAAGCAAGCACATGGATATCACAGTAAAGCATATCAGGGAGTTATTTAGAAATTCTTTAAAAAGTTTAGAATCTCCAGTTTTAAAATCTGCTGCAACATTGCAAAGCAAATAGCCACAGGCCTATAGATTAAATTAAAAATCATCGCATTCAAGCAGAAAGGAATACTATTACCATATGAAGCTTCAGATGAACTGATTATTAATAAAGAAGCCAATTTTTTTCTTGTAATTGAAAAAATAGCAAGAGAATGCATAAACAAGCATTTTGAAATATATACAAGTCATGACACCACTTTCACTTACTGGTACAATCTCCACAAGTTACAGGAAATATCAAAGGAAATATTAAAAGGCCATTGTAGAAATTTATATCCAAAATTAAATTCAGAGTTACTTGAAAATGATTTTATGATATAAAGAGTTAAATCTTTTTAGAAAAATTTTGCCCTGCAAGAATCATCAGCTCTAGAAGTACTAAAATTCATAATCAAAATAATTTATCAGAAGCGTAATACACATGATACAAGGGATGAGTGCTAGGAAGCAAGGATCACCAGGACCACGTCAGAGGATGCCGACCACAAATGACATTAAGAGACAGTGATGAAGTATAAATAGCTTTAGAAATCTTTTCTAGACACTGTTGGTTGCTCTGCTTCTTCACTTACATCTGTATCTATGGGCACCCAGGTATGGCTTACTGTTTACTTCTGAGAGTAGATAATGTAGATAAGAACTGTTTTGACAGTTCAGGGTATTGCAAGCTGTGTAATAAATTTCTCATGTCTCTGTGAATTCCCTTCTTGTTATATGACATCGTTTCTCAGCAGTCCATGTTTCATCTATTTGTAATTAATAATCATGTCAACAAAGATAATAGCATAATAGCTTTAAAAAAAAGTATGCTAGTCTTGTCACAGCCTATACTATTAAAACTCTTAGAAGTCCCAGTAACGATTTCATCATCAGAAAGATCCTCCTCAAAACTAAAATTTATGAAAAATTTTTTGCAACCTTGCATTCCTGAAATTGCTTTTAATTACATTGACTGAAAAAGAAGTTTATAAAGAATAAACTTTGATGATCTTTTATAAGAGAATTTTCAGAAAAGTGAGCCAGAAAAGTCTTCTGATCAATTAAGATTTCATATTAATGAAATTATTTTATTGTATTACATTAAATTATGCCACTAAATATTAATTTTTTACAATTTATAAATTTGTTATTAATCATGTATCAACTACCACATACTATAGTTTACAAGTCATAAAATATTTTTAAAGTGAAAAAGCTTTTCTATTTTAAAGCATTTAAGGATATTTTTTCCTGTCTTTTTAAGTGTCATGTAGTACCTCACAGAATGACTATTCTCAGAGTCTCTGCATGAATCCAATATTGTCTGAGCTAGCTCACCAGTTCTCATGCTAGAAGTACCTGAAATTTTATTAACTAATGCTGGTTACATGCAGTCTTCCTATCAATCAATGGAGGACTGCTCTTAGAGGGTCCAATGCCTGAGTAGCTCCCAAGGTTTGCTGTGGGAAAGTTACCTTAGATGAGCAAGCATACTGAAATTCTTCACCTAACAAAATTCTTCACTACGTGCATGTTTACTCCTTCAACATATTTGCTTTCTTTATTACTCTGTTAACATCTGATCATTTCCTGATTCAGTAATAGGTATCCCAATTACTATTTGTGATGGTTAATTTTATTTGTCAACTTAACTGGGCCATGAAGTGCCCAGACATTTGCTCAAAAACTATTCCAGGTGTGTCTGTGAGGGTGTTGTTGGATGAGACTAACATTCAAATCAGTAGACCGAGTAAAGCACTTCCTACTGTGTGTGGGCCTCATCCAATCACTTGAAGGCCTGAAGAGAACAAAAAGGCTGCACGTGAGAGGGAACTCCACATGCCTGACTACTTGAGCTGGAACATCAGTCTTTCCCTGACTTAGAACCTAAACTAAAACCTGGACTCTTCTTGGATCTCAAACTTGCCAACTTTAGACAGGAATTTACCCCCATTAGCTCTCCTGGTTCTCAGGCCCTCAGACTCAGGCTGAAACTACACCATTGGTTTTCTTGGGCCTTCAACTTGCAAACTGCAAGTCTCAGGACTTGTCAGCCTCCATGATTGCATAAGCCAATTCCTTATAATAAACACACCCACCCACCCACACACACCCTGTTTGTTCTGTTTCTCTGAAGATCTCTGACTAATATACTGTTATTCCTTAGTTCACAGTTATTACTCTCATTGTGGTAACCATAATGTGTTAGCACTCCTCACCCACTGCACAGCCACAGCTGCACCCCAAATTCTAGCCAGCTTGGTTGCATATAACTCACAATACAAACCAGGTAAAAGAATTTAGGTGCTTTGTCCATCACACCCCCACCCCAGCAGAAACAATTCAAACATCTGCTATGCCGACTGTTGCTTAATACAGTCATTGTCATACTCTCATATGCAACATATGTTAAGAAAACATGACTGTTTCACAACTATTAACTTTTTAAATTCTTAAAATATTTTTGTGAAGAAAGTATTAATATGCCCAGTTAAAACAACTGGCACAGGGAGGTTAAATAGCTTGATCAAATTCATACAGTTAGAATGGAAGAAAGAACATGGGCTTTATAATTAAATCCTTACCTTCCACTCACCCTTTGTAAGTTACCTAACTCTCTGAGATTGAAATTTGTCATCTATGAAATGGGGATAATACCGCCTACCATAGATGGTCATTGTGAGATTTCATGCAAGCACGTATGTTCAAATGCCCAATATAATGCCTGATGTTTATGACACCCAATAAATTTTAGTACTCTCTCCTCCAAGCTCTTTTTTTAAAAAATTTTATTTATTTATTGGCTGCATGAATCTTTGTTGCAGCATGCAGGCTTTTCTCTAGTTGAGATGAGCAGGGGCTACTCGGCTTCTCTTGTAGAGGATCATGGGCTCTAGGCGAGTGGGCTTCAATAGTTGCGGCACGTGGGCTCAGTAGTTGTGACTCACAGGCTCTAGAGCACAGGCTCAGTAGTTGTAACGCACAGGCTTAGTTGCTCCGTGGCATGTGGGATTTTCCCAGAGCCAGGAATCGAACCTGTGTCCCCTGCATTGGCAGGTAGATTCCTAACCACTGCACCACCAGGGAAGTCCCTCTCCTCCAAGCTCTTATTGACTATCTTGAGAAAGGCAGTGAATTGCATGTATACCCCTGAGACAAGAATTAATATAGTCTTTTAAACTCTAATTTATTCAAAGCTGACAATTTATACTGGGGCTCTTGTTATTGTTGTTTTATGAGCATGGTATTTTTCCTTCAGATCTGAACTTGAAAATCTTTAGAATCATATAGACTTCACTACTCCCTATTATCCTACATCTTATCCGATTTACACATTCACATCAGCCTCCTAGTCCCTACAAGATTTGAAATTTCCGCCTCTGCAGTGAATGTATCCTATGATTCTGCAACTTCAGTGACTTCATAACATCTTGGTTTGCAAGCAATTATCTAGTTTTATTTCAAAATTTTGGAGAGTGGCACAAATAATCCATATGTTCTGATGGTCAGAAAGTTGTTTTCCCTTCTTCATCAGCAAATGCTGTTAGCTACATCCAAAGATGAGAGCTCAGCAGTAATTCATAACTGTCAGTACACTTAATAACTCTTAAAAAAAAGTGGGGGCATGGTGGCTGATTTAATTTACAGCAAGGTAGCCTGATTTTCAAAGTATTGTTAAATCAGTATCTCTAAATTGTGTGTGATGTCTTTTTTTTTTTTTTTTTCCTTTCCTCTGGAGTGCCTTCAAAATTACTATTGTAATTTGAGACATGGACCATATAAAATGGACCAAATGATAAGATAATGGGCAAAAGCATTTCCAAAATGAGACCAGCTGTCGACCTTGTCTGTGGAAGGGAGGTTCTGGCAAACTTCCATTGGCCCCCAGCCTAGCCTTGTTTCAAACTGATTAGCAAACATTCTGGTCAATCAATCCTGTCCCAAATTAAGCTGTTGGTAAGAAGAAAGGAGCAGTATGATTTGCATTACAAAGCTCTCAGGAATCTGATAGATGAGATGTGACTTCTCTGAGCCTCTTTTATACTGAGTAGAAATAAGGCTGATCTTTCTAAATCAAGAGGGAGGGACAAGTAAACCCAGAACACTACATACCAAAGAATGGGCTGAAACTGAGCATTCAGATGTTTCTACATTTGTAGGCAGATGCAAGTGAATAGTTTTTTACATAAACTGTATTTCTGCCTTCATGGGTATCTTGGCTTGTATGCAGAAATGTTTGAAAATCTCCACTTGGTTCTAAAAATTGATATCTAGTTTATTCTGAGACAGAACCACTGTCTTTGTTATTGGCTAATCATATCACTTTAGGCTCTTATTATATTTTATAATTCTTCAAAAATTAGGATGTGACCTGAGACATATTGCAATCTGTGGGAGAAGAATACTGAAATAAAATTCTCTCCTTCTCCAATTATCTGGAGATTTCCATAAAAATTGAATTTTATTCCAAGTTACTGCCTGCAAATATGTTATTACTGGAGTAATAAACTAAATCATGGCCTTAGAGCATAGAGCAAACTTTATATTCAGGAGAGGCCTAAGAAGCCATCTAGTTCAAAGTTGTGGTTTTGGAGCTCAGGACATTGTGGCTCGGAGACATTAAATGATCCGCCTAAGGTCACACCACAAATTAGTACTAGAGTTTGAGTAAAAATGTAGGTTTTGTGATTCCTAGCCAAATGTTTTTCCACTGTAAGAGTGATAATTTTGTGTCTTCAGGAAGTTTATGATATTGCCCCATAGTGACTTAGAAGAACTTGGCTCCTTATAAATCATTTAGTAATATAGAAACAAGCTGGTTTTTAATGAGTCTAGAATTGACTGTGTGACCCTGTGTATAAAATATTAAACCAGGAGACACATGTGATGTGGAGCTGGCAACAAGCCATGTCATGCTATACATACCCATGCTAGGGGACAATATAATTTCTACCTTACCTACTTTATGACAGTATGAGTAGCTTGTAAGTATTCAAATCCTAACGTGCTGGCTGGAACCCAAGGCTAGCTGTGTCAGGGTGTTAATAAGCTTGGGAGATCTTTAAACTACAGAATCCTCAAATTGTAGGAGTAAAGGAGAGAGCAAGAAAAGAATTAAATCCATCATTACTGTAAACCAAATAAAAATATTTTCATCCTCAGCATTATGTAGGGGAGGAAAAAAACTTTTTCTCTGCCTCCTTCTATTCTGTATGTAGGGTCTGTGGATTAAACTGACACAAGACAGATAAGAGAAAAAGAAATACAAGTTTAATTAATGTTTTAATTTTACATTCACAAGGACTACACAGAAAAGAAGTAAAAACTCAAAGAAATGGTTAGACTAGGAAGCTTATATACCATTTTAACAAAGGATGATAAATTATGGAGAAGTGCCTAGCCAAAGGAAAGCAGGGTTTGGGCTTTTAGGAACAGCAAATTGTGGAAAGAAAAATATATGTGAAAACTAATGGAAGACAAGGGTGAATTTAATAAGGTTTGGTTTGTGCAGACTGTTGGTGCCAACTTTCCATCTTCTTCATGACCATAAAATTCCCCCAGAGAGGAGATTTATGGCTGTTCTCATTTCTAGAAGTTCCCGCATTTAGTCAGATAAGGGAAACTCTGAGAAGGCTTCTTTTTGAATCTGTTGATTCTCAACTGCCTTCAGCTCAAAATAATCCACATGCCAAAATGACATATTAGAAGATGCCATATTCTGATCCCCTTCAATTCAATAGGAAATGGGAAAGGCCATTCAGAACTATTTCACACAGAGAAGGAAGCTGGCAGGTAGAACAAGAGATCTCATGCAGTTCTAGAACTTAATTGCTGGAAGATGGCTTAAAGACCATCATGTACAGCTCAGTGTTTTTACAGGTGAGGAAAGTAAGGCTGCTGTAGCCTCCCCCAAGGTCTTTAGCTAGTGGATACCAGAGAAAGAGCTTAAGCAGGTCTACTGACTTCCAGTCCAACTCAATACTTCAATAAAGTCAATTAATCACTCAGGGATTTGTTGGCAGCTGTGCCCTACAATGTCACATGAGAGACATGGTCTCCATCCTTGACGTAGTTTACATCAATACAAAGAGAACCGCTGCAGGACTTTCTTAAAAGCAACTATATCTCTGATACTAAGTGGCATATGAAAGATTGTTCTCATATCAGGTATAATCTAATACATACACTCAATAAATGTCAGACCCAAAATACTGTAGATTAAAGAAAAAACAGATTTCAGTGTACCTTTTCCATCAATTCTACAGAAGCAAGTTATAATTTAAAAAACTATCCAGTGTAGGGACTTCCCTGGTGGTGCAATGGTTGAGAATCTGCCTGCCAATACAGGGGACATGAGTTTGATCCCTGGTCCAGGAAGATCCCACATGCCGTGGAGCAACAAAGCCCATGCGCCATAACTACTGAGCTTGCACTCTGGGGCCCGTGACCCACAACTACTGAGCCTGAGTGTCACAGCTACTGAAGCCTGCATGCTCTAAGGCCCGTGCTCCGCAACAAGAGAAGCCACTGCACTGAGAAGCCGTGCACCGCAACAACGAGTAGCTGCTGCTTGCTACAACTAGAGAAAGCCCATGCACAGCAATCAAGACCCAACGTAGCCAAAAACAAACAAAGAAACAAACAAAACTATCCAATGTAGAAAAAAAGTGTTCTTATTGCCTAACCTATGTCCATGGATTATTTTCCACAGCAACTTAAACATGCAGACTGCAAATCCCAATACATGTACCTTTTGATACTATTGTTCCTTTCATTTGAGGTGTCCCAAACTGCTATCTGGTTAGAAAGAAGCTCATAAAACAGAAAGGAAAGAGCATTTGTAGCTTGTAGATTCTCTTACAGCCATCAGAGAAACATCAAGGACTATTTCAGATTCTTTAAAAATATATTTCTGGCATAATCTTTTACTCTTTCAATAAAAAACTTTGTTTTAAGACTACGCTAAAAATGAGAAAGAAGGGACTAGACTTTTATACTTAACACTTCACAGCACAGTTCTAGAATGGCTCTTATTGTCCTCACCAAAGTAGGATAGGCACACAAATAAGCAATTGAAGATAACACAGTTAAATGGGCAGCACAGAGCATTCATCATGGAGGGAAGAACATAAAGCAAATGTATAGAAATGGAAAACTACTAGCTATGTTCCAAGAAATTGTTCCCGGAAATACGTTCCAGGTGAGCAAATTCCACTGCCAGTTTTGGCTCTGGAGTCCAACAGATCAAGTCTGAATGCCTCTCTCTGCCTTGTATCAGGAAATTTAACCCTCTTTGACTCAGTTTCTGTTTTGTAGAGTGGGAATAAGAATTCTAATAGTGTTGTGGCAAAGATGAAATAAATGAATATGAAGTTCCTGGCACAGTTCCTAGTAAATAATAAGAGGTGGACAAATATAAACAATTATACTAATTATTACTAGTTGCAGCAGTACACAGGTTTATATAGAGAAATAGGAGGATGTAAGCTAGCAACTAGTTGGGTCCAATTGTGGAACTATCAGTTATAATGTATACTATCAAATCTACTGAAATGGTTACTGAAATCTCAAATGTATGTTAGAAAAATGCTCAGAAGTCAAACTGTTCCAAGAAAAATCACTTGTGCCCATTATTAGCGCATCATCATGGACCCTTAAACACGCTCTCTCCTCATTGGGAGATGTACTATCTGTGAGAGGCGAAGGAGACATTTCCATTATGGGAAAACATGCTTTGGATTAGGGCCTGGGGGAGGCACTGAGAGTTAGTAAATTTTGCTTCATGGTGATTAAAGTGAAAAGCCGACAGTGCTAGCTTGGATCCATTTATGATACGGCAGGTAACGACCCAAATCACAAGCACTGTTAGAGCATTTCAACTAATGTGCACAACAAAGGCAGTGAACTGCTTTGAATGTCTCCTAAATAAAAATGACCTGTGTGTTTCCTATGTAAAAATGTCATTTTGAGGGCTTCTTTATTGTGGAAAATTCTCCTAAGGAACAAGAGATGCCCACTGGCTTGATTTGCAGTTATGTCCATTTTTGTTAATTGTGCATGGTTACTGATAATTCTTAGCAAATGTGTTTAATTCAGATGATGTCATACTCAACTTTTTTATGAAGTTGTGCTTTGTATGTCTCTTCCTAGAACCCAGATTACAAACTCTTGAGAGGCAGCACAACAATGTTTTGTGTTTCTCTACGTGCCAAAAGTAGTCATAATAGCGTTCAAATGCGCACGCAACAAATGTTGGTTGAATAAGTTGCACCTTTAATCCAAAAGAGTGAAATATCCTTCCTAGTCACTATACTATTTTGCATATAAAGAATCTAAAAATTAACAAAATTAGATAAAAGACCTTGGAGTATCAGACACAGTGAAATTACCTCCAGTTACTAGAGTCTTAGAAAGTCTGCACCAAGAGAGTGTTTCAAGACATTCATGGGTAGAGGCTTTACAAAATGAACCACTAAGGTCCCTCAAAACTCTGAAATTCTATGATTAAATATTCTACCAATGCTATTTCACAAATATATATTTTAATGGTTCTTAACAGATCCTATTTTACTCATTTTTGAAAGGTCATTTAATTTTTTAAGTGAGTTAATTAGTGAGCAAAGTAGTCTTGAATGATTGCAAGTGGCAATACTATCCTATTATCCTACTAAAAGCTAAGGTGACACCAATTAAATTAAGGGTGACTGATAATTCTCCTGTATTACTACACCTGTATTCATATTTAGATACTTTTCATTAATGCTTTTGGGGTCAGTTAAAAGATAAAGGGGAACTCAACTCAGCTCATTAATAAAATTTAAAAGTTGAGTTTCCAGGCTCTCTATGCTAATTACTCTGTTCCACCATTAAGGCATTTTAAATATGCAGAGATGAACACACAAGCAATGAAAAGAGACTGGAAATGAACCCAGAAGAAGGAAAAAAAACTAACACACAGAATAAACAAGATCAGCAGTCCTGCCAATTCTTCTCTTGTCCCAATGGTACTTTTAACTTATTAATGTTGGCTGATGCTGTTCTTGGCTGACCTGCTATTACAAAAACTTCATTGTTTGGTAACCAAAGGGAAAAACATTCTTATAGCTGATAACCTGATCATGACTTTTTAAAACAAGGGACATAGTGGGTAATGATCTTTTTGCATGGGACCTCTGCACTTTGTAATCATTCAAGCTTTCAGAACATAAGGATGTGACCTTTTCAGTCCTTGTGCATCCTGTATTGTGCAGTGTTGGTTGGTACCAGGAAAATGCCAATAGAATCCTCCTAATTGGCTCCCAGCATAAGTGGAGCGGTCACCACGCAAATCATTAATCCAGACTCATTTCATTTACTCTAAATAAAGGAGCATTAACAAATGTCTTTTATTTGAATGTCCCTTTGTGTATGTCTGTCATTTAAAAGTATGACCAGGTGTGACCCTGAAGCCTTTTTGTTGGTAATGTAAACTCTTGTTACATTTCCAGTTTTTTCCTGACATTAGCATTCCAGGAGAATGGTGATCATTAAACCAATTTTAACGTAATAATTGAGAGCATTCTTTGATTGCAATTTTTTAAAAGGTGCAATACAAATGGATATTCCCCTCAGGAAGCTGAAAACTAGTGAAAATACTACACCAATAATTTTCTATTAAACAGGAAAACTAGAGTTTGACTATGACGATATTTCTTCACACTGTGTAGAAGGTGATTTTCTGTAGGATAACTGACTGCATTTTATCTGTCCTGCATATTGTTGAAGGACTCTGTTCTCTCTTTAAGTAAGCTTTCTTAGGAAAAACTCACTTATTCCCTTGAAATCAACACACATTATGCAACCTTCAAATAATACCTCTCTGGGGAACCTTTCCCGATATCCTCCAAAATGAATTTTCTCCTCCTTATGTCACCTACCATTTTTTACTTTTTCTTTACAATTCACAATTCTGAGGGGTATCATTCATTTAGATGCTGACATGAACAGCAATTCCCAGAACTGTGTAGACACAATGTGCACAAACATAGGTAGCAGTCCTCAGGAGATTTACTTCATTCACCTCCTCATTAACATTAGCTGGGAGCCAAAGTATATCATTTAAAGCAATAAAAAATCAAATTTTAGAATGTAAGCATATTTGACAGTAAAATAGCAAATACTACTAAATACTAAAATTTGATAATGCTGTTGATTAAATTCCAGTGGTGAGAGGAAGGGAGGAGGAAGCAGAAAGTGAAAACACCTAATTTTAACACTGAGAAAATAGGGAAGCAACAAATACCAAGTAAATTAATGGATGACTAAAAATGTTATATAAAGCTATCATTTGAAAGGTAACCACTGAGCAATTATCCGAGCCAAGCTACCAAAAAAACTGTTCACAAAGAAATAAATTAGATCACATAGTGAAAATCTTCTGAAAATTTATAAATGCATAAAATCTAACATAAGGCAGAAGAAAAGACAGGCATAATGATATCAATCAATGTAAATATAATATATATCACATGTGATATACATAAACAAATATTTCACATATATAAACAAATCATTAAAACATTGCTGAAGGACACAAAAAAGAATTTGATCAGATTTCCAGAATAGCTGTGTGACAAACTTGGCATACACATCTCTCCCCAGTGAAACAACCATTTAACTGGTAAAAATTATAAAAAAGGGAGAAGAAAGATGGCGGCAAAGTAGAAGGATGTAGACTGCATCCCTCTCCACAGATGCATCAGGAATACAACAAAAGATGCAATAATTCCCAAAGAGAACCAGCTGCACACCAGCAAACGACCTTGGACACCAGAAAGGACTGCAAAGATCCTGACATAACTGGGTAGGACAGAGGGAGAAAAAAACGGAGAAAGAGGAGGAGAAGAAAGGAAAGGGACGGGTCCCACACCCTGGGGCGGGGGATCTGAAACAGAGGGGAGATTGCCAAATTCGGGGAAACGCCCCTTATCTGATGGGGAAACCCCTTCTCCAAAGGGGAATTTCCCTGGGTCAGAAGGGAGGCATTTGGGACTGTTCAAAGAGGGTGAAGCAGCTGAGCTATGGCAGATGGGAAAGAGTGAGAAACACATGGAGGGTCAGCACCACGGCTCAGCGTGTCTGGACTGAGACATCAGTTCACAGCTGAACAGGGGGTCTGGGAGCGGGAGCGTAGGAACCAGAGAACTGGTTCAGGGTGAGAAAAATTGTTGGCAGTGGGGAGACGGACTGAGAGGACAGGAGGGAAGAAATCTGCACTGGAGAGTGCCTACCGTGGAAAGCTGCGCAGCCATGGCGGCAGCTCTATACTGCTGACTCACAAGCAGTGGGGAGGAGCCGCGAGTGTAGCAGCTCCTCTCTCTCTCAGCACCTGTGACGGACAAAGGAAGGACCCCTCTGGGCCTGGCTAAAGCAGTCAGGGATAACAAAGGCCCCCAGGTGGGGCTGGCCTAGAGTGCCTGCAGCCGAGAGCCAAAAGTCCACAGAGTGGCCCAGCTCTGAAGACATTCTGTTTAGACCTGAGCCATCAGCATCCCTCTGCAACAGGCACTGACATGGCCGACTGAGCCGCCGACATGACCCAGGCAGGGTGCCACTGCTCACTCACTCCCAGGGGAAGGAGCCACTATTGTACCCTCTCTCTTCCCACAAACTGGCACTTACAGATGAACAATAAAGGAAGCTCTGCTGGTCACAGAGAAATACAAAAAGCCCAAGGCAGGTAGAAGGACACTTACAGCTGAGACCCCAAGGAAACAGAAATATTATTATTAATTCTATTGATCTGGTCCATTCTGGGGTCAGTTTTAGTTTTGTTGTTTTTTTTAATCAATTACAATCTTAGTCCTAAGGGATCTACATGTTTTACAACATATTTTTTATTCTATTTTTTATTCTATTTTTATTTTTAACCTTTTTATATATTTGTATTTCTAGCTAAGATTTTTGAAGCGCTGACTGTATCTCTCCTACCTTCTTTTCATCTCTATCTTTTATACATTTCTATTTCTTTCTTTTTCTATTCATATTTCTAGTCACACTACGCTTTTCTGTTGCCTGGTCTTCTATCCTTTTTTAGTTTCTTTTATCTAAATATACTTATAAGCAATATTATCGGTCTGCTCTGTTTCCTTGCTTTATTCTTCACATAACACATTGTTTTGGTTTTTATTATTAGGTTTTGTCTTTATCTTAGTTCTACGTATAATTATCTGATTGTGTTCTGAGAATCTTCAGTCTGTCTGGTGGTACTCTTGTTCTTTATTATATTTGATCCTAGCTTTCAAAACCTCCCTAGATTTGTGTTTGTGTGTGTGTGTGGTGTGGGGGGGTTGTTGTTGTTTTTTGTTTGTTTGTTTTTGGGGTTTTTTTGGTTTTGAATTTCTGTTGGTTTTCTCTTTGATTGTCTGATGGCATACTGGGGTTCTTCTGTCAGGTCTTTCTAGTGTCTTAAGTTCTATTGGATTAAGTATTTGTGTGTCTTATACATGTATGTGTTTCCTTGACTTAGTATTTGTTTGACTCAACACTCTGCCATTAGTCTGGGGCTTGGACAGTCTTCTTTAAACCCCTTTATTGCCGGGACAAGCAACCTCTGAAGTCTGGACTATTCCATCAGAAGTCAAGTAGGAGACTCTGGGGAGGGAGCACTGAATGCAGGATGCTAGACTACTAGGGAGTCCTCAAATACAGAGAAGATTAACTGCAGAGAACTCTCACAGAGCCCTGTATCAGAGTCTAAGACTTGGCTTCATCCAACTGTCTGCAGCTGCCAGTGCTGGACTCCTCTCACCAAACTACAAACAAAACAGGAACACAAACCCACCCATCAAGCACACAGACTACCTAAAGCCATATTAACCTCAAGATACCCTAAAACACACCTCCTGACACGGCCCTGCTCATCAGAGAGAAAAGACACAGAGTCACACACCAGAAAGCAGACATCAGACCCCCTCCCCACCAGGAAGCCTACTCAAGGCACTGGACAAACCCCACCAAAGGGACCAGAGGGCAGAAACAAGAGGAATTACACTAGGCAGCATAGGGAAAGGAGACAGCAAATCCTATAAATTAGACAAAAGGAGAAAACAAAGAAACACCATGCAGGCAAAGGAACAGGAAAAAACCCACAAGACCAAATAAATGAAGAGGAAATAGGAAAAATGCCTGAAAAAGAATTTAGAGTAATGATAGTAAAAATAATACAAAATCTCGATAACAAAATACAGAAAATACAAGAAACAGTTAATAAGGACTCAGAAGAACTAAAGAGCAAACAAACAGTAATGGACAACAAAATAACCGAAATTAAATACTCTAGATGGTACAAGCAGCACAATAACTGAGGCAGAAAAATGAATATGTGAGTTGGAAGACAGAACAGGGGAAATAATTGCCACAGAGCAGGAAAGAGAAAAAAGAATAAAAAGAATGGAAGACAGTCTCAGAGACCTTGGTGACAACATTAAGCACAACAACATTTGAATCATAGGCATCCCAGAAGAAGAAGAAAAAAGAAAGGGTCTGAGAAATTATTTGAAGAGGTAATAGTGGAAAACTTCCCCAACATGGGAAAGGAAATAATTAACCAAGTCCAAGAAGCACAGAGAGTCCCATACAGAATAAACCTGAGGAGAAATACATCGAGCCACATATTAATCAAACTAACCGCAATTAAACACAAAGAAAAAATATTAAAAGCAGCAAGAGAAAAGCAACAAATAACATATAAGGGAAAACCCATAAGGATAACAGCTGACCTTTCTACAGAAACTCTGCAGGTCAGAAGGGAATGGCAGGATATACTGAAAGTCCTGAAAGAGAAAAAACCGATAGCCAAGTATACTCTACCCAGCAAAAATCTCATTCAGATTTGAGGGAGAAATCAAGAGCTTTACAGACAAGCAAAAGTTAAGAGAATTCAGCACCACCAAACCAGCCTTACAACAAGTGCTAAAGGAACTTCTCTAAGTAAGAAACACAAGAAAAAGAAAACAACTACAAATACAAATCCAAAACAATTAAGAAAATGGTAATTGGAACACACATGTCAATAATCACTTTAAATGTAAATGGATTAAATGCTCCAACCAAAAGACACAGAATGGCTGAATGGATACAAAAACAAGACCCTTCTATATGCTGCCTACAAGAAACCCACTTCAGACCAAGGGATACATATAGACTGAAAGTAAAGGGATGGAAAAAGATATCCCATGCAAATGGAAGTCAAAAGAAAGCTGGAGTAGCAATACTTATATCAGACAAATTAGACTTTAAAATGAAGACTATTAAAAGAGACAAGGAAGGACACTACATAATGATCAAGGGATCCATTCAAGAAGAACATATGACAATGGTAAATATCTATGCCCCCAACATAGGAGCACCTCAATACATAAGGCAAATGCTAACAGCCATAGAAGGGGAAATAGACAGTAACACAATAACAGTGGGAGACTTGAACATCCCACTTACATCAATGGACAGATCATCCAAACAGAAAATCAATAAAGACACACAAGCTTTAAATGACACATTTAGACCATCTCGACTTAATTGATATTTATAGGACATTCCATCCAAAAACGACAGAATACACTTCCTTCTCAAGAGCACATGGAACATTTTCCAGGATAGATCACATATTGGGTCACAAATCAAACCTTGGCAAATTCAAGAAAATTGAAATCAAGCATCTTCTCAGACCACAACGCCATGAGACTGGATATCAATTACAGGAAAAAAAGTATAAAAAATACAAAGACATGGAGGCTAAAAAATACGCTATTAAACAACCAAGAAATCATTAAAGAAATCAAAGAGGAAATCAAAAAATATCTAGAAACAAATGACAATGAAAACATAACAACCCAAAACCTATGGGACACAGCAAAAGCAGTTCTAAGAGGGAAGTTTATAGCAATACAGTCCTACCTCACGAAACTAGAAAAATATAGAATAAACAAACTAAACTTACACCTAAAACAAGCAGAGAAAGAAGAACAAAAAAACCCCAAAGTGAGCAGAAGGAAAGAAATCATAAAGATCAGGTCAGAAATAAATGAAAAAGAAAGGAAGGAAACAATAGCAAAGATCAACGAAACTAAAAGCTGGTTCTTTGAGAAGATTAACAAAATTGATAAACCATTACCCAGACTCATCAGGAAAAAAACGGAGAAGAGGCAAATCAACAGAATTAGAAATGAAAAAGGAGAAGTAACAGCGGACACCACAGAAATACAAAAGATCATGAGAGACTACTACAAACAACTATATGTCAATAAATTGGATAACCTAGAAGAAATGGGTAAATTCTTGAAAAGTACAATCTTCCAAGACTGAACCAGAAAGAAACAGAAACTATGAACAGACAAATCACAAATACGGAAATTGAGACTGTGATTAAAAATCTCCCAACAAACAAAAGCCCAGGACCAGATGCATTCACAGGCGAATTCCATCAAACATTTAGAGAAGAGCTAACACCCATCCTTCTCAAACTCTTCCAAAGTATAGCAGAAGGAGGAACACTCCCAAACTCGTTCTACGAGGCTACCATCACCCTGATACCAAAACCAGGCAAAGATGTCACAAAAAAAGAAAACTACAGGCCAATATCACTGATGGATATAGATGCAAAAATCCTCAACAAAATACTAGCTAACAGACTCCAACAGCACATTAAAAAGATCATACACCATGATCAAGTGGGGTTTATCCCGGGGATGCAAGGATTCTTCAATATATGCAAATCAATCAACGTGATACATCATATCAACAAATTGAAGGATAATCTCAATAGATGCAGAAAAAGCTTTTGACAAAGTTCAACATCCATTTATGATAAAAGCTCTCCAGAAAAGGGGCATAGAAGGAAATTACCTCAACATAATAAAAGCCATATATAAAAAACCAAAAGCCAACATTTTTCTAAATGGGGTAAAACTGAAAGCATTCCCTCTAAGAACAGGAACAAGACAAGGGTGTCCACTCTCACCACTATTATTCAACATAGTTTTGGAAGTTTTAGCCACAGCAATCAGAGAAGAAAAAGAAATAAAAGGAATCCAAATTGGAAAAGAAGGAGTAAAATTGTCACTCTTTGCAGATGACATGATATTATATATAGAAAACCCTAAAGACTCTACCAGAAAACTGCTAGCACTCATTGATGAGTTTAGTAAAGTAGCAGGATACAAAATTAATGCACAGAAATCTCTTGCATTCCTATACACTAACAACGGAAGAGCAGAAAGAGAAATGAAGGAAACTCTCCCATTCACCATTGCAACCAAAAGAATAAAATAGCTAGGAATAAACCTGCCTAAGGAGGCAAAAGATCTGTATGCAGAAAACTTTAAGACATTGATGAAAGAAATCAAAGATGACACAAACAGATGGAGGGACATACCATGTTCCTGGATTGGAAGAATCAACATCGTGAAAATGACTGTACTACCCAAAGCAATTTACAGATTCAATGCAATCCCGATCAAATTACCAATGGCATTTTTCACAGAACTAGAGCAAGAAATCTTACGATTTGTATGGAAACGCAAAAGACCCCGAATAGCCAAAGCAATCTTGAGAAGGAAAAATGGAGTTGGTGGAATCAGGCTTCCTGACTTCAAACTATACTACAAGGCCATAGTGATCAAGACAGTATGGTACTGGCACAAAAATAGAAAGGAAGATCAATGGAATAGAATAGAGAACTCAGAGGTAAGCCCAAACACATATGGGCACCTTATCGTTGACAAAGGAGGCATGAATATACAGTGGAAAAAAGACAGCCTCTTCAATAAGTGGTGCTGGGAACATTGGACAGCAACATGTAAAAGAATGAAATTAGAACACTTCCTAACACCATACACAAAAAGAAACTCCAAATGGATTAAAGACCTACATGTAAGGCCAGACACGATAAAACTCCTAGAGGAAAACATAGGCAGAACACTCTATGACATCCATCAAAGCAAGATCCTTTTTGACCCACCTCCTAGAATCATGGAAATAAAATCAAGAATAAACAAATGGGACCTCATGAAATTTAAAAGCTTTTGCACAGTGAAAGAAACCATAAACAAGACTAGAAGGCAACCCTCAGAATGGGAAAAAATAATTGCCTATGAAACAACGGACAAAGGATTAACCTCCCAAATATACAAGCAGCTCATGCAGCTTCATACCAAAAAAGCAAATAACCCAATCCACAAATGGGCAGAAGACCTAAATAGACATTTCTCCAAAGAAGACATACAGATGGCCAACACACACATGAAAAGATGCTCAACATCACTCATCATCAGAGAAATGCAAGTCAAAGCCACAATGAGGTATCACCTCACACCAGTCAGAATGGCCATCATCACAAAATCTGGAAACCACAAATGTTGGAGAGGGTGTGGAGAAAAGGGAACTCTCCTGCACTGTTCGTGGGAATGTAAGTTGGTACAGCCACTATGGAAAACAGTTTGGAGGTTCCTTCAAAAACTACAAATAGAACTACCATATGATCCAGTAATCCCACTATTGGGCATATACGCAAAGAAAACCATAATCCCAAAAGAAACTTGTACCATAATGTTTATTGCAGCACTATTTACAATAGCCAGGACATGGAAGCAACCTAAATGCCCTTCAACAGATGAATGGATAAAGAAGATGTGGCATATATATACAATGGAATATTACTCAGCTATAAAAAGGGATGAGATGGAGCTATATGTAATGAGGTGGATAGAACTACAATCTGTCATACAGAGTGAAGTAAGTCAGAAAGAGAAGGACAAATATTGTATGCTAACTCACATATACGGAATCTAAAAATGGTACTCATGAAGTCAGTGACAAGAACAAGGACGCAGATGCAGAGAATGGACTGGAGAACTCGAGGTATGGGAGGGGGCGGGGGGTGAAGGGGAAACTGAGACAAAGCGAGAGAGTAGCACAGACATATATATACTACCAACTGTAAAATAGTCAGTGGGAAGTTATTGTATAACAAAGGGAGTCCAACTCGAGGATTGAAGATGCCTTAGAGGACTGGGGCGGGGAGGGTGGGGGGGACTCGAGGGGTGGGGGAGTCAAGGAAGGGAGGGAATACGGGGATATGTGTATAAAAACAGATGATTGAACCTGGTGTACCCCCCCCAAAAAAAAATAATAATAATTAAAATATATATATATATATTTAACCATGTGTACTAATTTCCCACTAAAAACAAATCAAATTTTTTAAACGTAAAATTAAGATGAGATAATGAGACAATTCATTCTCTCTGGCCCAGTCACCACTCCTTTCTGTGAAACCCTCCAGAAAAATATGTCTACAGAGCACAAATGCAAAAATAAAATAAAATAAGATGCAACATTTATCACTAGGTGAGAGAGATTTTGGCTCGAAACTCCACAGGCTGAACCACCTGGAGAACTCTTTCAGCCTTGTGTGGAGACCTAAACGGACTTCATCCTCTTGAAAGCAAATTTGAATCTCAGAGTTACAAACACACCAGGGTCAGAGAAGGAGAAAACAGAGAGAGAATAGCAACAACATTTTCTCTGAAGCCCAGGGGCTACCAAGGCCTTCTCCAGTCAAGACTGTAGCTGAAGGCTAGGCTGCCACACAACCTGATTGGCCCCTGAAACCCTCTTTCTTCTGCCTCCTAGAAGCGTTGGAAGGGAGGTAAATGTCCCTCTTTACCTCACAGTTAGAATGAGAAGAGAGACCACACACACTCTGATTTTCACCCTCCTCAAGGCCCCACCTCTAGAAAATGTGAATCAATCCATATCGTGGAACGGGAACACTATTCCTTGCTCAGGGGAAATGGACTTTCTTGCCCTTGACAATAGATTAGGGGAAGACAAGAGGTTAGGGGAAAGCCCTGTGCTCCCCTGAGAGGCTAACTGGATATTTCCAAGGATAAGTTCAGGAGTTTACCAGTTACAGAGACATGGGTTTAATGCCTCCTGTCAAAAAATATTTACACATACATAACCTACATGAATTGAATCTACAATGTGCATACATTTTTCATAAATTGAAAAAAATCTCACATTAACCCAAGTAGAAATGTAATTATAGGTAATCCAATGTACACAGTTCCAGCTTAAATTTTAAATGGAGCATTTTTGCACAGACACAGAAGCTGTTCTATGGAGGCCCCAGAGACAGATCTATTCAATCATTTGCAACTACTAAATGACACTTTTCTAGTGAAACTAAAAAGTATTAAGGCTCTATCAATGTATTTTCTAATCTATTTTATCAATGTCACCATGAGAGCTTCAGAGATTAAATGTTTCCATGTGTGGCTCTTCAATTTTTTTCACAATTCACATGAATTAGAAGTTTAAATGTAGGATAAGAATTGATATAATATAAAACTTAATTACCTAGTCTTTCGAATATGAGAACTCTGAACCAAAAATTCTAGATAATTGAGTCAGTCATCATTATGAATATTAGATCATATTTACATAAAAGATATAATATATAGACTCTATCATATAGAATATATATAATCTACTGTATATAATCTAATATATAATTTATTCTATATAATCTAAAATGTAATTATATAGATACATAATAGACATTACATATACATATGCATAATAGATATAAAAAGGCCTTTTAAAATATGTGGGTTTATTTGCATAGCTTAGCTTTTCACCTATTTCTTGTTTTTCTCTCCCTGCCATTACTATCAGTGCCTCTGTACAGCACTTTTTCTGCCTATTTCTAATTTTCTTATTTTACATCTACTATGAGCTTAGATATCAGACATTGAGGGTTCTTAAAATAAAATGTAGTGTAAGATTAGACTTTGAAATAAGGGCTAAGGAAATCACTTGAAGCCATGGGCATGGATTTTAACACAGGCACTTAGACACATCTACTTTGGCTGTGTATAGAGCTTTGTTGCTTATTGCTTTGGGCTACCTCTATTAGAAGAGTGTACCACTATATGAGTCTGGGCAAGATTAGGCATAACTGTAAGAAATGCCTATCTCATTTTTTTATGTCTTAATTTTTTATATAAGAATGTATTAAAATGCATATAAAATCATAAGATAAAAAATAATTTTTTTAAAGTAAGGAAAAAGTGAGATGAAGTGGAAGGCAAAGGTGAAAAAAAGGCAGAGCCAGGTGAAAGACTCATCACAATGTCAACCAGTCCTCTATATTTGCCAAAGATGAGTAACCAACTTTTTTTTATGCTGTGTAGTCAATCCAAATAAGGTAACAGAATCTATATTGTCCACTTAGTGTAAATAAAACAAGTGCTTCAACAAAGCACAGATTTTGTGGATAGTGAGTCCAGAAAGCAATTTTTCCTTGGTTTCCCATCAAGAAGTCATTGTGAAACATAAAAATAGCACCCTCAATCACTTTATAAAAGATGCAAAGATGAATATCACTGGACTGTTTTTATAAAATTCTACAACATCAGTCAATAGCACAACTCAATGGAAAAACTTCTGTGGGGGAAAGAAAATGTTGTAGCTCATTAAAAACACATAAAATGGCTTGTTCCAAAACAAAACAACAGTTGACTGTGGCTGCTCCTGGTGGCCCAGTAGTAGTGCTTTTGACAGTGTCAGGTACACATTTGGTCAGATGACAGTGTGGGTCTACTTAACTCCTCCAATCACTGAAGGAGGCCCCAAATCTCACCAGTCTGTCCCAGTCCTCAGCACATCAGATACATCTCGATTTAAGCCAAGGAAACACAGTGGTGAACTTCACTGTTATTCCAAATATCCACTTAAAATATGGTTGTTCATTCTGGGCTTTAGAACAAGGAAAGTAGAGACAAATTAATCAAAAGAAACAAAACATTCATTGGAGACATTACTGTCAGTGGTTAGTAGTCAATGCATGAAGAAATCTGGATAAGTACTAGCTTATGGCGAAAGGCACATTCAACATAAAAAGGGGAAAACTGAAAGAAACTTCAACATATGAATACAGTACTACTCTCTTTTCCCTGTGAAAGCAAGCCAAAATGTTAACACTGAATCCTTAACTTTACTTTCTATATAAACAAGCACCATTAGTATTTCCCCAGAGCAAAGGTTAGAAAATTGTTCATAATGAAGTAAGATTTGGAATTAAAAACACAAACAGCAGTGTGCTTGAACAAAGCCAGATTATCTAGTGCAAACAATGGATCAATTGTCAGCTGAGTGAAAAGATAACCAAATCTCCAAGGCCCAGGGGCCTACAAGGATAGCTATCATACGGAAAGTTTTTATGCATCAATTTTCTTACATGTCAGAGAAGGGAACAGTTTAACCTTGATACCAAAAGCTCTGCACACACCAATGCCTAAAAGTAACTTAGTGTTCAATTGAAATAGGTGGGGAACCTCTTGGAAAGATGAACGATTGTCAACTATTAAATTAATTTTTAACTATATACTCAAAAAGTGGACATTAAAGATTCATTGAGCTTCATAGTTCTACAGCAACAGTGTCAGAAGTACAGTTCTTAGAATGTAAACCCTAAAATACATAGACTATATCTGTGTAAATCACTTTTGTTCAGCACCAAAACCATGTCTGTGAGTACTAAAAGTACTTAACAAACACTTTCTTTTTTAAGAAGATGCTAAGGAATCAGGACTCTTGACTGGAAGAAACAGATATCCCTCTCAAACCAGCTATCTCAAAAAAGGAATTGGCAGCTCTCCTAGTCAAACTTCAGGAAGATCATGGGCAAAGCTGGGCCTCAAGCTAGGACCAGGGCCTGAAAGGGGGCCAAGACTCCTAGGTCTTTCCTAGGTCTATTCCTAGGTCTTTCATTGCCACTTTCTTGGTGTGGTGGCTTTTTCCCCTCCAACCTGAGACACACTTCTTTCCCACAGCAGGAAACATAAATCCAATGGCTCTCTGCTAGCATCTTTCTAAGCTGAGATAACAGGCTTCTCTTCATGTGCTTCCTTTTGTGATTGGTCGAACTGAATCACCTGCCTACTCTCAGGCCTATCCTGTAGCCACAGTGTGGTTTCGGTTGTTGGCCCAGTTTGGGTCATGTGCCTACCCCTAAAGTGGAGGGCAGAGATTTAAGACTGGGGTTAGCGAAGAGAAGTAGTTCAGCAAAAGTAGAATGCACTGAACTATAGAGATGGAGAAGGAATGAGTCAAATAAACCATTCATAGAAAATGTAGCTTATTTTGCTCTCCCAAGCGTTTTAGACACTTCAGGCCATGCAGAAGTTGCTTGCAGAATAGACAACTGCTTCAGAACACTAGACACATGATCTCAGTAAGGTCTCAGTAATCTTTATTTATACCCTGCGTTAGACCAGCATGAATAAAGGCTGACTTGTGTATTAATGGTAATAGAGGCCAATATTCCATCCTTATATAAGGAACAATCAAAATTATAAAACTCATTCAAAGAAGTACAGTTGTATTAAGAGGGCATGCAATAGATCACCGTGTGGCTCAACACAAACACTTTAGAGCCTCATGTGTTAAGAGGCAAGAACGGCTTTTATGTAAGATATGATCTGTAGGGAAATGGGTGTTTCTAAGGCATGTTGAAACAAACCTCTCCTAGCAATAGGTTGAACTGGATATTCTGAAAAGCCCTTATGGTAAAACACATAGAGAATAGCAAGTAAAATACAGCAAACATCAATTTAAAATACATCCATTGAAGTTGTGTTTCCAAGAGAGTGAGAGAAATATCTGGGTGGGGGGTCTGGGCGGGGGTTTGGGGGGGATGGGCGGGGAGGACAATACCACAAAGCAGAAAACCTGAATGGTCAAAGAGAACAAAAACTATGACCGCTCTGGGAACATTTGCCAGTCCCAAGAATCTAGAAACTTGGATCTCAAAGTTATGCAAGGGACAGAAGACAAGGCTTGGGCCTCTGAAAGATAAAGAGTTAGAAGTGAGATCCCTGCATAAATTCAGAACTCATAAATCAGGAAATTAAAGCTTCTAACAAAAGTGAAGAAATGAAAGAGCCATTTGTCCACCTCAGTCTGAGTCCTGGAAAAGGAAAAAAATTCCCCCTTGAGAATGAGAAAACCACAGTCCTACCCTGAAACAGGTTTGGATTTTTAGTTTATACTTTAGCAGGGTCTAAGGAACTTAAGCCAAGAAAGAAATGTAAAGAAATCCCAGATAGGGAATGTTTTGGAACACCAGGCTGAAACAAATATAAAACTTCTCTTGAGTGACATACTCACAACGGGGGCACACAAACTTCCCACCAATTAAGAACGGCTGAACAAGCGCCCACAAATCAAAATTGCAAAACACATAAATTATGTGTTGGTTCTGCTGACTCTGGCCCATGTTAGCTTATTTCCTTATGTAGAAGTAGAAGGGGGTCAAGAATTATTAAAGCTCCATCAATTCAATAGGAGTCAGGAAAGGAGCAGGGGAAAGAAGCATAAAAAATTGAGGCCAAAAAAAAAAGCACCTAAATAAGAGAGTATAATATATCTAAATGTCAGTAATCACCATAAATCTACATGGCTTAAACCGGTCATTTAAACACAAATAATGAAACTAGACTCAAAAACAGAGCCTACCTGTGCAATTTAAAAGAGCCCACCTAAAACACGAGGATATATATACAAAGAACACTTAAAACTCAACAATAAGAAAACAAACAACCCAATTTAAAAATGCACCAAACACCTTAACAGGCTCCTCACCAAAGAAGATATCTAGATGGCAAATAAACATATGAAAAGATGTTCCACATCATAAGTCATCAGGGAAATGCAAATTAAAACAAGTCAGATACCACTGTACACTAGTACAATGGCCAAACCCAGAATACTGACAATGCCAAATGCTGACAAGGATGTAAAGCAACAGGAAATCTCATTCATTGCTGGTGGGAATGCAAAAGGGCACAGCCACTTTGGAAGACACTTTGGTGGTTTCTTAAAAAACTAAATATACTCTTATCATGAGATGCAGCAATTGTGCTCCTTGGTGTTTACCCAAAGGCAATGAAAACTTACGTCCACACAAAAATCTACACATGGATGTTTATAGCAATTTTATTTACAATTGCCAAAGTTTGGAAGCAACCAAAATGCTCTTCACTAGGTAAATGGATAAACAGACATCCACACAATGAAACATTATTCAGTGCAAAAAAAGAAATGAGCTATCAAGCCAAGAAAAGAAATGGAGGAAATTTAAATGCATATTACTAAGTGAAAGAAAGCCAATCTAAAAAAGGCCACATACTGTATAATTCCCATTTTATGACATTCTGAAAATAGCAAAACTGTGAAGACAATTTAAAAAACAGTGGCTTGTGGGGAGAGAGGGAGGTGGAGAGAATGAGTAGGCAGACCACAGAGGCTTGTTACGGCAGTGAAAATGCTCTGTATGAAATTATAATAATGGATATTCATCAATATACTTTTGTCTAAACCCATAGAAGGTACAACACTAAGAGTGAACCCTAAGGTAAACTATGGACTTTGGGTGATTATGATGTGTCCCTGTAGGTTCATCCTTGGTTAAAAAAAAAAAAGTACCATTCTGGTGAGTGATATTGACAATGGGGGAGGTATTGCCGAGCAAAACCTGGCCTCTGTTCACTGATGCCAAATAAAAATACAGAGACAGAACTTTGGAGGAGTAGAAAGGAATAGCTTTATTACTTTGCCAGGCAAAGGGGGAACACAGTGGCTAGTGCCCCAAGAACTGTGTCCCCCTCTCTGGGGAATAGGGAGAGGTCTTATAGCGGGGGCTCAAGGTCAGGGTAGGCGATAAGGATCAAGGCAATAACAGTCTTGCATTCTTCTGATGGGTTGTGGTGGTGAGCTAAGTAGAAGTCAGCATCATCAACCTCCAGGTCCAACTGGTCTGGGGTCTACATGCTTGTGGGCAGCATACCATCATTAATCATTAACTTCTCGCACCTGGAGAGGGTTTCAACTTCTGCCAAATAGCTCAAAGATACTGTTGTGTGTATTGTTGCTGGGGAAACAGGACCTGCCTCATTAATTAACAACTGCTTGAATCTGCCCACTGGAACTCAGGGAAGGTCATGGAGGCTGAATGAAGGCTGTTTTCGTATAATGAAAGAAATAGGGGACATAGAAAGGCTCTGTGCCCAGGAGCCCCACAGGGCCCTGCTTGGTATCAGAGGCTATGCATGCATGGGAGTAGGGAGTAAACTCAGCATTGAGCACAAGCATTGCGGTGTATTTCCTCCTCGTAAAGGATCCAGACCATTAATATCATCAGTCCTTTAATCCTTCCTTCTGATGATTCACATTCTCAAAAGTTTATCAAATCTTATCAAAATATCATGTACACAAGAAGCATTCAATGTACATTTTAATAAAAATAGGGCAGGTTTGAGGAGAAGAACTACAGTAGTAATAGCTGAAGTTCGAACTCTATTCTGTTTCACATTTGAAGGTTTCCATCTTCCACTACTACCATTCCCCCCTCCCTGCTCTTTGCACTTCATTTCTGTGATCCAGTTACTGCTTTCCTCTCTTCCATTCAGACTCAAAGGGATAGGACTGATAAGATCCAAAAAAGGGGACCCAAGAAGACCTGTTGACTCACCTTGCATAAGGCCAGACCTAAGTGCTGATTTTCTGTTTGGGGTCTTTCTCAGTTTCCCCATTTCTTTTACCTTTGCTCCTATCTAAGCATCACCTGCTCTGACTTGAAACACTGCTTCCAACATCCCCTAATACAAAGAAATAATCAAAGCCCTGAAAGGCCTAGAGATTAGAGACAGGTATTTGAATCATTTGACTTTAAACCAATTCTTGAAAAATCCATTAGCTTTAACATGGCATCTGCATGTACACAGAAAAATTCACCCACACACCACCACAAAAGCAGTAGCAGCCCTGGCCATGAATCTTGCGAATCCCCTTATTTTTCCTGAGATGCAAAGGATGGCCAGGCCTGCCTTGTCAGGAATGACATTATGTCTTGTAAGAATCATAGTGGGTGGACCTGTGTGTTATGGTATATAAGGGATGACAATGTGGATATTTCTTATTTACAGATGCATGTCCTTTATTCTCTGAAGTCTCAGTTCAAACACCTCTCAGTTCATATCTTTGAACAAAATTTCACTCCATCACTTATGGAGCTGCTCACTGCATTAATAATGTCATAATTCCATTGACTTTAACCTGATTAAATATGCACTTGTCTTTTAAAAAAAATGGAGAAAATGTATTTCAGCAAAGAATTTACCATGCCTGCAATGTATGTAGATGGTTTTATTTCAGACATAATGTATTTATAGAATCATCTATAAAGCTGTGCTGAATCTGCGCATCTCATGTAGATTTATTTCCTGAACTCAATTTGCTATTGTTTTTTCCTTTGTGTCCATCATTGCAGAATTAATATTTTTATCATCATTAGAGAATTATAGTTTAGTCACTGAGTCAAACTGTGATCTTATTCCATCACATTTCAAAGTTAGTACATGTTCAGGGGCCCTTTTGAAGTTCATTAAGCATCATAGAGCAAGTCATGATATACATTTCCCTGCACACCCAGGATGCAGAAATCTGATTGACCTTGGCTGTATTGTGAGGAGACTGTTTTCATAACCACAGGTTATTAGCATTGAGTTGCTAGGTGACCAATTGCACAGAATTTCACTTAAGTTACTGAATAAAAACTGACTTGGGATCTTTAGTGTGATAGTTGGGGTTGACAACAGTTCTGTAGGAATAAGAACTGATTCCAAGAGCTGGTCTATAAAGAGCAAAGTGGTGAATGTATTTTCAATCACATAATTTCTACAACAGGTCAACTGTAACTCTCACACAGCTAACCCAGCCCTAAAGTGAATTTTGAGTAAGAACAACCATCTTTATTCCCAACGACCTGAATTCACTGAATTTTATTAATATGCTATTTTATTCTATCAAATAAATTCCTCTCCTTGATTTCTTAAAACAACTTCTGCAGCACACTGTAGGTAAAATTATAAATTTGCATAATTACTTCATTTGAAGTTACTAAACTGTTAAGCCTGCAAAATTGCTTAAACTAATTTTCATTGAACTCTAATCATTTAGGGAAACAATACCTTTCCCCTCAAAAAAGTACCAGTTTCCTAGAAACGCACTTCAAGGCTTTATTTCCTTTGCTAATTGATCCTGGTCATTTAATTCAATAACTTTTACAAAGTTAAAATTATAAAGATTTAATTGACTTTTGGTTCACTTCCAATTAAGTCTAATTTGTTTCTATTCAGTCTCATTAAATCCAATTATGGTTGGACTAATCACAATTACTCCCAGTAGTTCATTTACTCTAAAATAAGGACTCTCTCCTCTGTTACTTTCAAGTAATTTTTCATCAGAGTTAGGTAGGGTCTCTTAATTATATTAATACAAATGGCTTCCTATATGCATCAATAAGTTTGCCTTCAGCACTTAGGCAATCCCTTGTAACTCAGCAAAGCTAGCAAGACCTCAGATATGGCACGGTAGCTATATAGGTAGCTTCCCAGTGGCCATCATTAATATCAGTTGTAATTGGTAGACAATAAGTTAGTTTCACATTTCATTACCCTAGTTATAGACACTTGTAAAAAGACACAGATATTGAATAAAAGGAAGTGAAGGGCAATATGAATAACATTCACAGACAACATTGGAAGAGGTGGTACTTTCTCAGAAATGATGCATTCCTAGAGCAAGATCATTTTGTATTTTGTTTTTTAAATATCTATTTCCATTTTGATAAATTATTGTAAAAGCCCAGAAAGGAACACCTATAATAAAATTTTTTTAAAGATAATCTGGGCTTTCATTAAAGGGTATATTAAAGATTCATTACTAAGCTCTCCTAGAAGAAGGAAAGAACAATAAGTTACTTTTGTATAATGAAAAACAGAGAGAAAGAGAAAATGGAACAATAAATGTTTCAAGTGGGAAAAGTGGAATTATTTTTTGGTTTCTCACTGATTTTCTGTCCTGATATCAGAAAATATGGGAAAAGACAAAGCACAATTTTCAAGAGAGGACTTGAAACAAATGATTGTTAAAAATTACTTGGCAGAGCTAACAAAAATCTCTGTGACTTGTTTCTTCCATTTAAAGAATCTAAGATACTATATGATTCTGTTTATATGAATTCTTGAAACAAAATAATAGAGAGGAAGAACAGAATAGTAGTTACCAAGAGTAAGAGCTACAGGGGAAGAGGGTAGGTGTGGCTGCCAAGAGATACATAAGGTACAGTTCTTAATCTTTATTGTGGTGGTAGTGGTGACACAAATCTAACATGTGGTAAAATTGTATAACTATATAACTGTATAACTGTATATACTGGGTTTTGATATTGTACTATAGTGATGTAAGATGTTACCATTGGGAGAAAAGGAGTCAAGAGTACACAAGGTGTCCCTGTACATATTTTTGCAAGTTTCTGTGAATTTATAATGATTTCAAAATACTTTTAAAACATAAGACCTAAAATCTATCACTTTCAGAAAGAAAAAAATTGACAATTAATGGATCTGTTTAATAATTTGAAATATGCAACAGCCCATAAGAGACTCATTTTCTGACCATTCACAATATAGCTGTTATTTAGCCTCCTTCTGTTGTGCTCTGAAGGACTGGAGCATTCCTTACAACATTTATTTGTTACTAATTTCATACTTAACCAAAAAAATGCAAAATGAGAATAATTGTTTATAACTCTGAAATAAAAATTATATCTCTGTCCCTGGCTCCTGACACAGAGATCCTAAAAATCTCGGTAATTTCCTTAGTGATAAGAGCACTAGGAACATCTTTTTTTCTAATATTTGGTCTTGACTCCATCCATGACACAGGGCTCCTAAATCCCTTGGAATTTCCTGGTAGTAGTGTCTTTTGTCCTAATGAGCTGAGTCTTGGTGGGTTCCTGGATGGGGCTGGTCATTGGAAAGACCAAGCCAGGAGTAGAGGCTTGGAATTTTTAGCCCCATCTCCCATTCTCCAGAGAGGGGAGAAGAGCTAGAAATAGGGTTAATAACTGACCATGCCTACATGATGAAGCCTACACAAAATCCTAACAGTTTGTAGTCTGGAGAGCTTGCAGGTTGGTGTATACTTCTCCAAATCAGGAGGGTGATGCAGCCCCACTCCACAGGGACAGAAGCTCCTGTGCTCAGGACCCTCCCAGACCTTACCCTATGTATCTCTTCATCTAGCTGTTCGTCTGTATCCACTGTCATATCTTTTACTATACAATCAACAGATAAACATAAGTATTTCCCTGAGTTCTGTGAGCCATTATAGCAAATAATCAAATCTGAGGAGACTGTCATGGGAACCTCCGATTCACAGCTGATTGGTCAGAAGCACATGTAACAACGTGGACTTGCAGGTGGCATCTGAAGGAGTGGGGGCAGTCCCGTGGGACGGAGCCATTAACCTGTGGAATCTGACACTGTCTCCAGGTAACTAGAATCAGAACTGAGTTAAATTGTAGGACAACCTGCTGGTGTCACGGAATTGCTTGGTGTGGGGAAAAACCCACACATCTGTGTCAGAAGTGTTGTGTGATAGTAATGGAAAAACACAAAAAGGAGTAGTGTAGACTTTCTTTTCAGTAACAATAAGCATTTTTACATATAAAGAGACATAATGATAAAAAACTAAACATTTGGGGTAAAGGATAGTAAAGGATAGGATATGGTGGATTGACAAGGTTGCAATGGCAAAAAAACATAGGAAAGAAGACAAAATAAAGGAATTGGAAATAAAATAGCCTAGTATTGTGCAGAAATTCTGGGATTGAGAAGCAGAAGAGCTGAGATTACACTGTGTTTCTGCCTTAAACCTGCTGGATAAATTTATATAACTCACTCCCTTTCCCTAAGTCTCAATTTTCTTTTCTACAAAATAGAATGAAATAGACTATCTCCAAGGTCCCAAAACACTGGCATTCTTTGACTCTATATGGCGCCTAATTGGCTTTCTAATTTCAATTTTAATAAAGCTTATGTGTTGCACTGCAAGCAGTATGTCTAAACACTCACATTGGTCCCAATAAATAATTAAATCTAGCATTTGGCAGCTGGAGGCTATTGCACTCTCTTAAGCATTCTTGAAACTCATTCTATCAGTGTATCAAGATAAAATGCTAACAACTTAATAGATATAAAGACTATTAGCAACTGTGACTGCTGTGTTATCTCAGAAGACCTTGTGAGGATAATGCTAAGAAGCAGCTCATGCTAAAAATAAGCCTAGTTTCCCCCCAAGGTGCATCAAAATGATTAACCATTCCATTCATAGAAATTTGCTGCTCTCAAATATCCACATACCTTCCTAAAATTTGCAGTTTCAAGACTGACATTATCCCAATTCTTCATGCAAGTATTAACTGCATCCTCATTTGGTTAAGCATCATGAATAATAGCAGCCTTGAAACTCACTGCAACATCTTTACACACCTGTTTATACTTGTGATCATAATAATATCAACCTTAAAATTCTTATCAAAAAAGCCAGGAAAGAAACATATAACATGGGGCTAAATATCTAGGATGCCCATAAATAGTCGAAAGATAAAAGGTGATACAAGCAATCTCTGACAGGGCTGTGAAAAGACAAGTTGAGCATTATCAAGTTAATAAAAAAAAATTCTTCACCAGCTGCTGAACATTAAAGTTAAAATGTTGTCTGCAACCAAGATATAAGCCTATTCAAGAATAGAAGTAATATACACGTGAACATCTCTGGTAAACTCTAGCTGACCTCAGCATGAGAGAAAACAGAGAGGAAGGGTAGTGAGATATTAGATCTCTCAATATAAGGCTTGACTCCCCAGGAGGCGAAGGAACAGGATTATTGCCTCACATGCTTCTTTTCCATCTGTTTTGATCATCCAGGCAGAGCTGTACTGAAACAAAATGAAAGCACTAACATACAGTTTCCTTGGCTGCATTTTTCTTAGTTTCACACAGAGAAACACCTAGTCATAGTGCCACACACCACACTCCTAACCCCAGGATTTTGCATTCTCAGGCTATTGGTCACAAGATGCACAAGGCATTGCAAATTCATCACTATAACTAGAAATACTGCACCAAGACACATTCCACAGATGGCTGGTCAGAGCAAAACTATGATTCTGGGGCATGAAAAAATCCCACTTGACACATGTCCTAGCTTCTTTGTGGGCTACCAGTTGACTCCCATCTCTCTGAAGGCACAACAGAATAGAACACAGTTAGGCCAATCCATAGAGTCACCACTCGAGGCAAAGGGGAGCTGACATTAAAAGTTCTGCACAAACAGGAACAAAATGAACCAGAGGGATTCTCTTTTTTGGCAATTTAAATTGGAAGTGTATAGAAATCAGGCACTTGGCAACAGAAGCAAAAATGGAAAAATTATGAGATAGAGAGAGGTGTTGAAGGACCAAAAGTGAGCCAAGGTTAAACCAGGAGTTCAGAGTAACTGCTGGTCCCTCCCTGGCCCCAGTCTAGGGACTGAGCTAGAATACAGGAATGTCATGGAGACAATTTATAGCTCAGATCAAAGAGATGATATTTTTAACTGCCAAGCTGAAAGGGAGCTATATTCCTAGTGCCAGACTCTCCCACACTATATCAGGGCCAGACAGAATTGGTTTGGATACTTTTACCCACCGCAAAATGATATAATAAGGGACAAAGAGGGTTTTAAGAGAGAACATTCAGAAAGCCAGAGACTAGCCCTCTTACCCTTCCTCCAATTTGCATGATTGTATGAGAGGTGGGGAATGGCCAGCACACTCAAAAAGTCTATGAAATTTGGATCACACCAGGATCCCAAAGAATAAAGGCTGGTGTGTCAGACATTCTCAGGCCATTTGTGGGCCCAGAATAGCCACAGAAGACAGCAACGTCATAGGTAGCCACGTAATCTCCCTCACCTAAGGGCTTCAAGTAAGATAAATGGACTTTTATGGAGGATCTACAGATAGAACTGCCTGTGATTGGTGGGAGGGACGGAGCTATACCTTGTGTAAGGCTAAGAAAGTAGTACATAGCTTTCCACTAAAGACGACTAATTTCCCACAAAAAGACAAAGTCTTAGCTGCCAATACCTGCATTTCCAGAGACCAGACCAGGTGCAGACAATAGCCCAGAGCCACCAGTGACATAACAATGAACCAGCTGCTCAACTACTCTTATTAGTCAGGATGCCCTCACCCAATTAATAGACTGCCCTCTTTCCTTGCTGCCTGCTCTTCCTGGACATGGGGGAAAAAATGTAGTCATGGAATTTAGGGACAGCCTGCAAAAAATAAAAAGGAAGCTGAAAGGAAGAAAGAGCTTAGAACTGTGAACAGTAATTGAGATATGGCTATCTGGTTTAAACTTTTAAAAATATTACCACTGTAAGCCAAGGTTACTAAAATGAGATCAGATGTGGTCTAGGGAAACTAGGAGTTCAAAATGAAGACTAGAGTGAGATTCCATTTCATTAGTCTTCAGAGAAATATAAGAAAACATTGGGATAATATTATACATCCACCAAAATAACAAAAACTTAAAAACTGAAAATACCAAGTATTTACAAGGATGTTGAGTAACTGGAACACTCATGTATATCTGGTGAAAATCAAATTGGTACAAACCATTTTGCAATACTGTTTGCTGATACTAAAACTGAATTTTTTCATATCTTCTGGTCCAAAAATTTCAACTCTAAAGACATACTCAACAAAAAATAATACATACTAATACATATATATACCAAAAGTCATGTACATGAATGTTAATAGCAGCATTATTTTTAAAAAGTTAAAAAATGGAAGGAGCTGCAATATCCATCAACAATAAAGAGATAACTATGTGTGGGGATATCTGCACAGCAGTAATATGAAAAAACTATTTCTACATGCAGCAACATGTATTAAATCTCACAATGTAGAACAAAACAATCCAGCCGCAAATAAAATTCACTGTATAATTTCAGTTATATAAAATTTTAAATCTAGCAAAACTCATCTATGATGTATGAAATCAGGAGAGTAGTTTCTCTGAGGTAGATACTAAGAGTGGTAACCAGAAGAGGGCTTAAAAGGGCTTTTATGGTGCAGGTAATGTTTTATATTCTGATCTGGATTGTGGTTATAGGGCCATATTCAATTTGTGATATTCACCCATCTTGATACGTTTGACCTGTTCACTTTTATGTATGTATGCTATACTTTAGTAAAAAGTTTATTTGAAAAATATATATGCACCCCCTCCAAAACAGGCAAGTTCCATCATATTAATTGAAACAGTGACAATGAGAAAATCCTAAAAGCAACCAGAGGAAAAAATACATTACACACAGAGGAACCTAGATTAAAAATAATAATAATAATTGCTGTAGACATTTCATCAAACTCAGCAAAAGCCACAGCATTGAGACAAGAAAAATAAATAAGAGGCATCTGAATTGGAAGGGAAGAAGTAAAACTGTCGTTATTTGCAGATGACATAATACTACATATAGAAAATGCTAAAGACGCCACTAAAAAAGCATTAGAGCTAACTAATGGATTCAGTAAATTTGCAGGATACAAGACCACCGTACAGAAATATGTTGCTTTTCTATACATTAATAAAGAACTATCAGAAAGAGAAAGCAAGAAAACAATCCCACTTACAATCACATCAAAAAGAACAAAATACCGAGGCGTAAATTTAACCAAAGAGATGAAAGTCCCATACTTTGAAAACAACAAGATATTGATGAAAGGAATTAAGACAACATGAATATATGAAAAGATATTCCACGTTCCTAGATTAGAAAAATTAAAATTGCTAAAATGACTATTATATTCAAGGCAATCTACAGATTCAATGCAATCCCTAAGAAAGTACTCATGGCATTTTTTACAAAATTAGAGCAAGTAATGCCAAAATTTGTATGAAACCACAAAAGACCCTGAATAGTCAAAACAATCCTGAGAAAAAAGAACAAAGCTGGAGATAGCATGCTCCCTGACTTCAGACTACAATACAAAGCAATAGTAATCAAAACTGTAAGGTACTGACATAAAAACAGATACATAGATCGCAGGAACAGAATAGAGAGCCCAGAAATAAACCTATGTATATATGGACAATTAATTTCTGAAAAAGGAGCAAAGAACATACAATGGAGAAAGGATAGTCTCTTCAATAAAAGGTGTTGGGAAAACTGGACAGCCACACTTTAAAAAAAAATGAAACTAGACCACTGTTTCACACAATATACAAAAATAAACTCAAAATTGATTAAAGACTTGAATTTAAGACCTGAAGTAATAAAAATTCTAGAAGAAAACATATTCAGTATGCTCATTGACATCAATCTTAGCAATATCTTCCTAGAAATATCTTCTCAGGCAAGGGAAACAAAAGCAAAAATAAATAAATGAGACTATATCAAACTAAAAAACTTCTGCACAGTGAGGGAGTTTTATGGTTTCCAATCTTACATGTAGGTGTTTAATCCATTTCGAGCTTATTTTTGTATATGGTGTGAGAAAATGTTCTAATTTCATTCTTTTACATGCCTCCACTGCAGGAGACCCAACACTCATTCCAATAATTTATAGACTGAAAAGGAGCCCAATAGGAAAGATTGCAGGGGATTATAGTTGGGAATGATGGAGTGAAAGAAGAGGTGTGAAATTAAAACTGTGAAAATTAATGTCAATGTATTTTTCAATCCCAATTATAACCTACAAACATACTGAAAAGTCTCCATTAATTGGGGAAGTATTTAGAAGAGCACATTACAGATTACCTAAAAGGACTAGTACTCAACAACAACAACAAAAAGCAAATGTAGAGGTTATAATATTATTAATAAATTGTCTCAGAATACCTGCCTTTGGGATATTTAAACATAGGCTAGAAAATAAGTCATTAGGTGAGGCAAGGAGAGCTCTTTTACATCTATTTACCATGTGGAACAAACACCTACTTCCTCTCATGTGCTCCCATGAGGGTCAGATACAAACTTTATGCTTTTATGACTTCATTAGCCTAGGTTTCTTCTCAAAAGCAGAGCCTGAGATAAGGGCCTAGGTGCAAGTAGTTTATTTTGTAATTAATCCCTGGTAATAGGAGTGGGAGTCTCAGAAGAGTGAAATAGGGAATGAGCAAAAATCACTTCAAAGGTATATTAATTATCTAACTGATCACCACTGCAGATAATTAAGCCTCAATACCACTAGGACATTGAGAAATCTGTGAAATGAGTTGTTTGTGTAGAATACACTGAGAATATTCCGCCCAAAGAAGTACTTACCCACCAGTTCTATCCACCTTTGCTCAAGGGTAAGTGCTTTCAGGCTGCACCTGTAAGAGGTGGACAGGGACTTCCCTTGCAGTACAGTGTTTAAATTCTTGCCTTCCAATGCAGGGGGTACAGATTCGATCCCTGGTTGGCGAGCTAACATCCCATGTGCCTCGCAGCCAAAAAACCAAAACATAAAAGAAAAGCAATATTGTAACATTCAATAAAGACTTTAAAACGGTCCACGTCAAAAAAATCTATTTAAAAAAATGGACAGAGAAGATGAGAGGCAGGGCAAAAAATGTTGGATGCACTGTCCCCACTTGTGACTATATACTCACTTCTACTTTCAAATGTTCAGACAGTTGGATTGAGGAAGAAGGTAAGATACATGTATTGCTCCCAAGAAAGGCAAATATGAGCTACTATCAACGCAGAGCAATCCTTCTCAGCTGTCCTTGATCACTCTGAGACTCCTATTATTCACACGCATTGCACACAGTTGACACTCTATTAATGTTTGTTCAACTGAGCTAAAGTATCCTCAAGGACACCAGTGATGTGGCATAAAGGCAGGAAGGAATACATTATTGGAGGGGTCTCTACGTTCTGCCATCTACCCAACATCAACTCTCTTGTATTACTTATATGTAGTATCCCATATATATGTCACATAATACCCAAAATATCTCTGTATTTTGTCCTGGGTTAAATGAAAAGAAACTACATGTTACAATGATATCTGATGGGAAAACTTTAATATAGTATCACCAGAGTTGGACTTCACAAAGACTGGGGGATATTCCTATCACCTTTGGAGGGGAGGGTGCCACCACCATCCCGTCCCATTTATTTCTAGAAGAAATATCACATCTTTCTGGACACAAAGGGGGTACTAAAGAGCTTTGCTTCAATGCCTATGATATGCTGTGTGACCTTGGGTTAGTTATGAATCTTCTCTGTGCCTTTTCTTTACCTTTAAATTAAAGCATTGGACTATATGATCTCCAAGAATCTTTCATCTGAAAAATTCTAATTTATTTTAACTTTCCTTTAGGTATCAATCTGCTAAGGGAAGACTTATCATTGCTCTTCAATATCCCCTCAATTAAAGGCTTTTCAAAATGCTGGTAGGGTGTCAAATGAGTCTGACAAATATGTACATATCATTTAAGTTTATTCCCCACTGTGAATTTCTATAAACTTTATAGTCCATACTAAGTCTAGCCCTTGTTTCATATGTATAGCTTTTTTTTTCACTGATTAGTCTGAAAGCTACTTGAATATAGAGCTGTGCCTCAAACATCTTTATTGTCCTTTATAATACTTTGAAAGTCCTATCTGCCCTGAAGGGGCTTAATATTATTAAATTGAAGAGGACTGAAAGTAACTTTCTGAAAACATACAGCAAATTGATGTTAAAAGAAAGTAAGAATAATAAGTCTACCAAGTTTTCTCCTTTCACCATTCAATTCCACATTCTATTCAACAGATTTATTGAACACTATTAGATACTGGGTATCAAAAATTATTTACTGTACTGCCAGAGTTTTCACTGTAAAAGGTGTAAAAGAAACATGACAAGTGGGGCATTAGAATTAGAAGCCTCCATATTTTGAATGTTTTGGGTTAAAGGAAAAGAAGACTACACGTTGCAATGATATTTGATGCGAAAACTAAAAAAGAAATAATTGTTTTGACCATAATTACTTTGAGAATTCAAGCGGTGTGCAGGTCACAGTTCTTAGCAAGATAAAAGAGAAAAGGCTGAACACTTATGCTGGTGATCGATGAACTGTTGGAGATCAGTCAGAGACCTGCTCTATGTTTGGAACTATACGTGCTTTCTTTTTTCTCATAATTACAATTCTTTTCTATGTTACTCTCATTCAAGAGGGAGCAATGAATGTGGCTTGTTTCATTGTTGTTATTATTATTGTCTTGTTTCTTTCTCTTTTTTGTTTTTGTTTTTACCTCCCAGGCAAGTAGTCAAATAATGTTTAACCATGAAGGCTCAGCTCCATGTGATAATGTTCCATGATAACCACAAAGTTTAGAAAAAATATTTGTCATAGGAAACGTATTTGTTCACTGGGCTTCAGAATATGTTTTCAATGAGGAGTTGAATTTTCTCACTTAAGCTGTAAATCAACTTGACAGCTTTGTTGTGACTAACCCACATTCTGTAAACAAACTCACCAAATTTCTGCTAATTAATTTCCCCCAATCTTTTTCTCATAAGAAACGTTTTTTGGTCTAGTTTTATCCATGCAGAGCTACTTATGGTTACCTGGAGCTGATTCTGATTCAAACAAAATATACAGCTTTTTCTTCTATACAAGGGTGGCCCTTAATTTTGTGGTTGGGGTCCATTTTTGAAGTTATTCTTATAAAGCAAGTAAAGGTGCCTAATTTGGGTGATTTTATTAATTACAATATTTTTACCTTGAAGTCTTCAAGATGCTTTCAAATTTCTTATCTCAAGTGACTTTCATAATCATACTGTGAACAAAGTATATTCCAGTTTGATAGATGTGGAACTGAGACAGAAAGACGTTAGTAACTTGCTAAAGGTTGTTCAACTTACAAGTTATGGGCTACCAACCAGGTCTTCCTTGCTCAGATCCCTTTTTGAAACTGCCTCCAGAATCCAAAGAGAATCAGTGTCGAACATTGACAATACTATCAGTTCTTCCCACTTTAAATCCCCTTGGTTCTTTTATTTTCTTCCAGTTTTATTGAGATAATTGACAGCACTGTGTAAGTTTAAGGTGTAGGGCATAATAGTTTGACCCACATACATCACATAATTATTGCCACAATAAGCTTAGTGACTATCCATCATCTCATATACAGACAAAATAAAAGAAAAAGAAAAAAAATCATTTTTTCCTTGTGATGAGGACTCATAGAGAAATCCCTCTAATTCTTTGTGTCAGTCTCTAACCTTGTGTTTCCCTTTTCATCTGCTTTACCTGATCCCTTCCCAAAGAAGCCAAGCAAAATGGAAGAAATTATATTTTTTAAAAATATCATCATTCCCTCATTTTCTGGCCCACATTCACTCAATGAATATTTGTTGAGCATCAATTATATTAAACCACTTTGCTGACACAGCTGTTAACAAGACAGACAAGATTTTTAGCAGAACTCTGCAAAAGTAGCGTTTGATTCTTATTTTTCTACCGTTTCGATGATTTTGTTTTATTTTTATCTTCTATTTAAACCTCTCAAATCCTTTCTGAGGTAGATGGAGTTGAAATAAAGATGTAATTTGAGATCATTCTCATATATTGATCTATTTTTCTTGCAAATTTATGCTAATCATAGTTGGTTTTGTTTTTGTTTGGGGCTGAGGGGTAATTCTTCTTTTGCTACTTTTCTCCCTTGCTAACCATGCCCTGATTTAAGTTCTCTCATTCATTGGGTTGGCTCTTTGGAAGATAAATCCAGAAACCTGCCTCTCGCTGAAATCAAAAGGGGGTTTCCTTTCCAGCTCTGGTGCAGCACATAGGCAGCATGTAACCAGACTGAGGAGGGCGGTTCATCTTCCTTACAGCTTGGACCCTTGATCCAGTGATGCCAGGATGGCAGCATTACAGGATATTTATTCCAACAACAGGATGCTAATCTGACTCTTCCTGCTCACAGGTAAATGCAAGGGTTCCAGCTTCCTGAGAACTTTTGATTTTTTCTACTTCCAAGGCTAGTTTGCCAGCCTCCAGGTGATTCTTTGAGCCCCACTCCCATCACTACCACCAATATCTTTCCAATGAATTCCTCTTTCCTTTAGTGTTATTTTCAAATGTCTGAAACCAAAGAGCACTAAGTGACAGGCTAGCTAAATGTAGCAAGACTCCACTGATACTTATGTTCAGAAAGCTTCAAGCTCCACAAAGGGAGTCAGACCGCCCTTAATCAGCACAGGACACTCACAATCTATTATAGTATGTAATAAGTGCTCAATAAATTTTTATAAAAGGGAAAGGAAAACTGGAGGGAGGGACGGACAGACGGAGGCAGGGAAGAAGAGAGGGGAGGATAAACAACAAGCACTTGGGAATTAATTCCATGTGACCATTTCTGATCAAAAATGCCAAGTTAGATAACTGAAGAAAAGGCTGGCTGATGTTTAAGAAAATGACTATAACCATCAGTTACTGGTTTCAGTTAAAATAGAATGGTTTACTGCTGTCATTGTCCATGCCTACAGATAATTTATTTTATATTTTTGAATAAAGACATTTGTACATTACTGATAAATGAGTATAAGAGCCATGTACCAGTGTACTGCTTTCAACTTAAATCGCTGAGGCATTTTTATCACTATTCTATCAAAATCAGGATTTTAGTGATTGCCATCACCAGATGAGAAGTTAAGAAGCAGCCTTTCTGTGGAGAATAAGAATAATTGTGTACAGAGTAGAGAAATATCCAATTATGTGACAATCTTTGTGTAATAAAAATTGTTTAAAGTTAAAAAAAAAAGCCAAGTTAGGGGGAAAAAAAGATCACTGGAGAACCGCTTCATTTCTGCTTAGGTACATGTTATTCCTTGAAAGAACACAGAAATCATCGTTTATATATTTTATGTGAGAATTAAAGAAAATTAGAATCTGAAGTAAATTCAGATAAATACATGGAAATACAAAATTATATACCTAAAATTCAGAAAAGCTGGTGAAAGATTAGGCAAAGAAATCAGGGAGTGGAATCAGACTTAGAAAGTAGACCTGAATAGAAGAATTAAGAGTTATTTTTAATTTAGTTGAAGGACATTGGTTGGGTTGGCAATCTACAGGATTCTGGCTTTTCTACGTATACCACTCTGATGGCAGGATAATGCTTAAAAGAGATAAGCAGGATTGCAAAAATCATAGGCAATCTTTCTGCTTAAATAAAATTTTATCCAAAACAAAACAAAACAAAAAAGAACTTTTTGCCATGGTCTCCTACTGTGGAAATCTACCTCAATAGACATTTTACATGTTCTTTGATCATTTAACTGGTCTGATTTCCACTATTTAAAATGCCGTTCCCCTCAATTCTTGCTGTTTGCTAACTGAGTTTTCCACTGCAGATGCCCTCTACCCCCTGTCACCAATTCCCAATGAACGAAAGATCCCATCTCTCTACCCTGTAACCTCCAGGTTTTATTGATGCGGCTTTTAGCGCACATCAGCTGTGTAACCCAGGGCCCCTGATTTGCTCATGTTTTCATTTTGTGGCATATAACTTAACATGTCCAACAAGATGGGAATAAACAATTATCTGTTAAATCAGTATTTCCCAGGTGCAAGTTATTTAATGTTTTTATTACCCCTTAGAATGACAAAGTTATACAGCCTGCACAAGCAGTGAATACTCAGTGGGAAATTCAGCTACTGTATATACACAATCATCATTTTAAAACGAAAGGGAAAAAATGTAAATGTCTCTCTAGGCAAATAAACCTTTTTAACAAGCCTTCTTACGGACGAAGGATTAACCTCCAGACTATACAAGCAGCTCATGCAGCTTAATACCAAAAAGCAAATAACCCAATCCACAATGGGTGGAAGACCTCAATAGACATTTCTCCAAAGAAGACATACAGATGGCCAACAAACACATGAAAAGATGCTCAACATCACTAATCATCAGAGATATGCAAGTCAAAGCCACAATGAGGAATCACTTCACACCTATCAGAATGGCCATTACTGCAAAATCTGGAAACAACAAATGTTGGAGAGGGTGTGGAGAAAAGGGAACTCTCCTGCACTGTTGGTGGGACTGTAAGTTGGTACAGCCACTATGGAAAACAGTGTGGAGGTTCCTTCAAAAACTACAAATAGAACTACCATATGATCCAGTAATCCCACTCCTGTGCATATACCCAGAGAAAACCATAATCCCAAAAGAAACATGTACCATAATGTTTATTGCAGCACTATTTACAATAGCCAGGACATGGAAGCAACCGAAATGCCCATCAGCAAATGAATGGATAAAGAAGATGTGGCATATATATACAATGGAATATTACTCAGCTATAAAAAGGAATGAAACGGAGCTATATGTAATGAGGTGGATATACCTAGAGTCTGTCATACAGAGTGAAGTAAGTCAGAAAGAGAAAGACAAATATTGTATGCTGACTCATATATACGGAATCTAAAAATGGTACTGATGAACTCAGTGACAAGACAAGAACAAGGACGCAGATGCAGAGAATGGACTGGAGAACTCGAGGTTTGGGGGGTGGGGGGTGAAGGGGAAGCTGAGACAAAGTGAGAGAGTAGCATAGACATATATATACTACCAACTGTAAAATAGATAGCCAGTGGGAAGCTGCTGTATAACAAAGGGAGTTCAACTCGAGGATGGATGATGCCTTAGAGGACTGGGACGGGGAGAGTGTGGGGGAGTCGAGGGAGGGAGGGAATACGGGGATATGTGTATAAATACAGATGATTGAACTTGGTGTACCTCAAAAAAAATAAATAAATAAAATGGAAAAAAAAACAAGCCTTCTTTTAACATTTCTGTATGTAATAAAATACAAATCAAAACAATTTTAGGTCACTTAAAGAGGAAAAAAAATGATTTTAAAATATGATGCTTCAAAGAAATGATGAGAGATAAGTCTAGCCAGCTTAATCAAAATGAAATGCTATAGGAATTATGCATGATTAGTGTTCAAATAAAAAGCTTACTCTACATAGGAAGAGAATATAAATATTGGATGGGAAAAATCTCATCATCTTTGTCTCACCTTTTCTCAAGAGCACATTGAAACCCTTCATTTTTCTCATCATTTCAAACAAACCAAAATACACATGAAAATTTTGCTAATCATAAAGATCACAGAAAATTTTAAATCTTGATTCTAAAAGCCATTCTCAAGCTACAGTTATTAAAATCTGTCTGCCAGCACCTAGCACAGAATGGGGTACCAGGAGGCAACAGATAGATGCTCATTAAACAGCTTATTGCAGCCAAACTAGTGCAAAAATGCTGCCGGAAGCAAGTCCTCTTGCAGCATGTTCTGCTTTTACTATCCTATTCCCCCCTTGATCTCTCTATCCCTTTCCCTTGTCTCTGCTCCTAGGAGCCCTACTGTTCACACAAGCCTTTCCTGAGCCAGCCGCCACCATTCCTAGTCCAGTAAGAGCCTTACTCTGGGAGACGTCGGGGCAACGGCAGCAAGTAAAGCAGGAGGCAGCAGATTGAAGCAGGGCCCAGATGATACCAGTAACCAAAGATGGCTTGACAGGGGCTAAAGTTTAAACACTCTGAAAATGAGACTTCTGACTGCATAGGGAGAAATTTTAGCACCTACCTATACCCTGTGCAAAGAGAGCTAAGCAGAGCCACTATATTGAGGGCCTGATCCACTACCTGTTCACTAAAGGATGCTAGCTTCCCCCACACACCCCTTGTCCTCTCAGGTCTTTCCTCACCAATCTCACGTCTGAGATCTTTATTCATCACTTCCCACCTCTTTCCTTTATCTTCGTCCTATCCCATTGTTCCTTCTTCTTAGTTTTCAAGAATGATTATGTCTCGTCAAACTAAAAAAAGGAAAAAACTCTTTTCCTAACCCTGTGTCTACCTCTTTCCGAGTGGTTCTCAAACAGGGATGATTTTGCCATCCCCAGCCAAGAGGACACAGCTAGGGGAGAGGATGCTGCAGGCACCTCATGAGTAGTGGCCAGGGATGCTGCTAAACATTCTACAATGTACAGGACAGTCCCCACCACAAGGAATCATGGGTGGCCCAAAATATCAATAGTGATGGGGTTGAGAAGCCTTGCTTCAGACATCACTCTCTAAACTTCACAGCTAAATTTTTTGACATGTTGTCTATAATTAGTTTCTACCATCACCCTTCCAACCCACTGCTGGATCCACAAGGATTTGTTGTCTGCCTTCTGTGTTTCATTTGCACTGCTCTTGCAAAGGTCAAACGCAGTTCTAGTACAAAAAATTCAAGATACTTTAGTCTCTCCTTTCTCCTTTACTTTGCTTTTCATCAGTGATAACTTTTTCATAATTGTGTATTCTGCTGGTTTCTGTGACCTCACCACGTCACAGGCATCATCATTGATCCTTGTAGGATAAAATCTGAATACCTCTGCCTGGCTCTCGAGGCCCTTATCTTCATGTCCACCACTGAAGCCCAAGGGTCCTCCACTCACATTTCGCTTCCAGACATACAAACAAACCAGTTGCTGATTCCCAAAGAGGCCAGGCATTCTCTAACCTCTTCTTTGCTTCACATGCCACTTACTCTGCCCAGGAGTCCTTCCTAATGAAAGTTCACCTAATGAACTTTCACCCAACTTTCAAAATTCAGGGCAAATATTTCCTCCTCTCTGACAACTTTCTATGTCACAGACAGAATTCTGTGCTACTCTGGATGCCTCCGCCTGCCCGACATATAACTCATAACACTTTAGTTTACACCTATTTGTTCTTATGTCTCTCACTGCTTCCCTCCCCATGAAAATAGGAGCCCGTGGAGCTGGGTTCTCTGTGTGTTTGTATACCCACAGAATAGCACAATATCTGGTAAATAGCTGGAGCTAACTAATAAACGTTTGTAAAATGAATGAATGAAATAAATCATTTCAAAGCAAACAACATAACTGTCATCTAAACAAGTCCTCAGGTTTATCCCATTATCTTTAAATTCTCTCTGCTTTTTCCTCTCTTCCCCATCCCTTGCACATGAAAAGACCCACGATCTGTGAACCTTCCTAGCAAGGCTTGGGGTTTTAATGAGTTAATGCAGTGAATTAACTTGCTTCAGAGATGAAGGAGCTGAAGTAAAGAGAAATTAAAGAATTTACACAGGACTTCCTGGTGGCGCAGTGGTTAAGAATCCGCCTGCCATTGCAGGGGACACTGGTTTGAGCCCTGGTCCAGGAAGATCCCACATGCCTCGGAGCAACTAAGCCCATGCGCCACAACTACTGAAGACCGTGCGCCACAACTACTGAAGCCCAAGCACCCAGAGCCCATGCTCCACAAAAGAAGCCACCGCAATGAAGAGTAGCCTCCACTTGCAACTAGAGAAAGCCCGTGTGTAGCAACAAAGACCCAACACAGCCAAAATTAATTAATTAATTTTTTTAAAAAAGAATTTACCCAGGTGGGAGATGTGACCTAAAGTCTATATTTTTTACACTAATACTAATCCAAGTGATGGAAGGTCCAGGAAAGGGAAACATTAAACCATGAAGGCAAGTGAGGGCAATCTGGGGAAGATTCCAGAATGGAGCCTAGCCCCCAGGACAGGCTCTTGTGAGATTCCTGGAAGATGGTGAGTGGGCAGGCCAGGTCATTAAAGCAGAAATGAAAAAGGCAGGGACAGTGTCCCTGTAGGATATTTACCTGTAGCTGAACCGAGTGATCAAGCAGCAATCTGTCAGGTAGTTGTGGCAGATATTGTGTATGACTCTGATGTACTCGGTTCTGGTTTGTTTTGGTTTTTGACTGGTGTTGTTAATTCAGAGTCAGGTATTACTGGACGTGCCCCTGGCTCTGGTCCACAGCGGCTGCACTAGTCACACGCTCCTCGAGTGCAATGGCACACTTGACCAAGCATCCTCCCCAAACACAATACTCTGTCTTTTCATTCTTGCTGATACATTTGCTTTTGACAACTTTTCCAGTTAGACAAGATCATTCTTGAGGCTTAATTCCCCACTCCAAAATAAAGAACAGACGAATACCCAACTTGGTTTAAATCAAAATAAAATTCATGCTAAAATATCTATGTTGGTTTAAAAAACTAAAATGTTTTCAACTAAACCAGCTCAGTGGAAAACAGAAGAGAAAATTTTGTCCAAATTTATTATCCAAAGGGTGATATCATTTCTTAAAGGTAAATATTGATCAAAGGGTAGAGTTTATATAAAATCTCAAAGAAAAATGGTATTCTGCTTGAAAAAGCAGTTCCTGTAAAACAATGTAATTTTGTATATTATAAAGTACTGCATAATATATAATATATGCTTATATATTATATAATATATACAATCTGTATATCAATATTCTATAAGGAGAGTTATATTGACATGACATAATTTTGTTATAATTTTGAAAATCACAATATGTTTGGACAATTTGTTTTAACAAGATGTTTAAAATGTTAAACTGAACAGTAATTGATGCATTAATGCCTTTTTAACTTTCCAAAGCAAATATTTAATGTTCAGTATTTATTCATGTCCCCAGGTAAATAAACTTTATCTCTCACTTGCCAGCAAAGTTTCTTGGAAAAATAAACTTAAAAGAAACAACTTCTGTTTAAACATGTTTCAAAAACTCCAGAAAACTTATCTAATGTACAAAAATAGCCCATAATTTATAAAGGTAAACTCATATTTAAATGTTAAATTCCATTTTATTTTAATGACTTTAAAAATTTTTAAACTTCCTTTACCATTTTTCTTAACCTAAAAAGCAATTAATAAACAATGGCTAATAAATGTTGCTCTATCTTGGGGATACCTAAGGAGCTAGCTACATTCTTCTTGACTGAGTTGTGTAAGCAAAGTAAAAAGTTTCTCTGAAAAATAATTAGGCTTTAGAAACTGAGATGGTTATTATATTAGGTCACAGATATCCACAGCTAAATTTATCATTTTCATATGTTTCTTTTCATCTGCTAAATAGAATTGCCTTGTTATTTGCCTTTTTAACCATAAAATAAAACTCAGTGAGCAAATAAAGATTCCAGGCAGCTCAACACATAAAAGTTGTTTTTACAGTGATTCGAAATCAAAGCCATCCTGTCCCATCCTGGCCTCAATGAAAATGGTTTCAGTTGGAGCAGAAAGGTGGTGATGAGTAATAGCCAATCTGCAGTGAATCAAATGCAGGACTATGAAACTATGGAAGATTAGAAGTCACTGGTGTTCAAAGCTTAATAATCCAGATGTCAGAAGTACAAGATTACATGCTTTTATAACATCAAGATAGTTAAGATAGTCCACAAAATTTTGCCCAGTGAATTTTAGATCCAGTTGACCCCAATGGTCTATAAAAAAAAATGTAAAGATGCCTTTATCATAGTAGCACTATCCTTGCTGTCCCTAAAAATTCATATTGTGACCTCATACCTCCACTTCTGAGCAGAGTTGAACTAGAACTACGCACTAGTACCTGAGATTCTGGGAGCGAAGAAGAAAATATGAGCTGACTGTGTGTCTGCCACTGTGCTAAATACTTTCATAGACGTTTATCTTCACTTTAAAGTTTTTTGTTGCAGATGAGAATGTGGAGTCCCAGAGAAACTGAATAAACTTGCCCAAGTCAATGACAAATCTGGGAGCTCTACCATCACCTAGAAGACTATTTCTAAAAGACTTCAGTAGCACAGATTTAAAGATATAAACACAGAATGAGCACAAATGAAAGCATCAATTATGTGGTCACATCCTCACTTAATTGTGTGTTTGAATAAAAAATTCAAATGAAAAGGAACAATATTATATTAATAACTGATATCACGTTAGTTGTCTTGAAAATAACTTTTTCTTTTTCCCCTAGCTTTATTGAGATGTAATTCACATACAGCACTGTATAAGTTTAAAGTGTACGACCTGCATACATTATGAAATGATTACCACAAGTTTAGTGAATATCCACCATCTCATATATTTGTAAAATAAAAGAAAAAGAAAAAATATTTTTCCTGTGATGAGAACTCTTAGGATTTACTCTCTTAACAACTTTCATATATAACAACTTTCATGTTAATTATAATTATCACGTTGTACATTACATTCCTAGTATTTATCTTATAACTGGAAGTTTGTACCTTTTGACCACCTTCATCCAATTCCCTCTTCCCCTACTCACTCTCTGGTAACCACAAGTCTGATCTCTTTTTCTATGTTCATTTGTTTGTTTGTTTTGAAGTAACTGACCTACAACACTATGTTAGTTCCTGGTGCACAACATACTGATTCGATATTTCTATACCTTACAAAATGATCGCCACAGTAAGTCTAGTTACCATATGTCACCATACAAATATTATATTATTACAGATTATATTCTCCGTACTGTACTTTTCATCCTTGTGACTCATTTATTTTATAAATGGAAGTTTATACCTCATAATCCTTCTCACCTATTTCTTTTTCTTTATATATTCCTAACGTCATATGGTTTCAAGCATTGACTCAAAATGCACAACACGTCACTATTAAAAACATGTGCTGAAATTGTAATGACAACCCTCTTACATCAACCCCCACCCACATGGAATGGCACATCCTACAAAATGCATTGTCACCAGCTATAAATAAAACAGTCAGAGCTGACAAAAAGTTGTGACAGCAAAGTGTCAGTCATCCTCTGTCATGATTGGAGGTCTTCCAAAGTGGCTGAGCATATGCATGTAATTTCACTGGATCGCATTTTGTATTTCAGACTCAAAAGTTTCTTAGGAGAAACCCAAGTTGAACTTAGTTCATAGTATGAAGCACCAGATCATAAGGCCCTCTCACAGAATCAAGTCAGATGGATCTGGCAGTGAGGCTGAGGGTTTTGACAAGCCCTTGTGTGTGTGTGTATATTTCTCAAGGAAAGAGACAGAGAGAGAGGGAGCAATCTGGGGTTTAAGAGCCGCTATCATAATACAGTCAGCTCTTCCTGAATCCCAGGCACCTTGGTGATGAGAGTTGTACTGTCCAATACAGTAGCCATTGACCATTGGAAATGCACTAGTTCAAACTGATATGTGCTAGAAGTGCAAAATACAACCTGGATTTCAAAAACAATATGAAAAAAATAATGCAAAATACCTAATTAAAATTTTTCACTTATTACATGTTTAAATGATAATATTTTGGATATATTGAGCTAAATTAATTCCACTGTTTCTGTATGACTTTTTTAATGTGACTACTAAAACATTTAAAATTAAATAAAGTCCTAATTACCCATACATCTAAAAGAATTAAAAGCAGGATCTCAAAGAGATGTTTGCACACCCATGTTCATAGCAACACTATTTATAATAGCCAAAAGGTAGAAATGACCCAAATGTTCATCAGCAGATAAATGGATAAACAAAATATGATATAGAATGGAATCTTAAAATAGAATCTTATTCAGCCATAAAAAAGAATGAAGTACTGATACATGTTACAACATGGTTAAACTTTGAGAAAAGTATGCCAAGTGAAAGGGGCCAGTCACATAGTATGTGACCCCATTCACATAAAAGTTCATATTAGAGAAATCTATAGAGACAGAAAATAGATTAGTGGTTGCTTAGCTCTGGGGGAGAGAAGGTGGGGTGACAGCTAAAGGATACACAGTTTCTTTTTGAGGTAATTAAAATGTTCTAAAATTGACTGTGCTGATGGTTGCACATATCTGTGAACATCCTAAAAACCACTGAATCGTACAGTTCAGATGGGTGAATTCTTTGGCATGTGAATTATATCTCAATAAAGCTATTCGTTTGTTTTTTTTTAAAGAAAAAAAGGGGGGCATCAAAAAAAGGAGAAGAAAATTTCATGCAGAGAGAGTAGCGGCTGCAAACAGACAGACAAAAGGGCAGATTTGTTCTTTTCCATGATGGACACTCTACAGTCCAGAGTTTTCAACACCCCCATGAAACAGGAGCAGAATCCTCACCGGGTAAAGCTCTCTAGGTTGGCCCTGTCCACAGCACTGCTGACTGCTCCCCTAAATGTGCATGCATGCATCCCCACTGAAACTTGTACCCCTCCTATACAGAAATGGTTAGGAAAAAAGACTGCACAGGAAGAAGAAAAAAAAAAAGCATTTTTGCAGTTGCAGTTGTTAATCGAATGCATTAACCATTAACTTGTTAGCAAAGCTATGTAATTAGCCTAGTTGCTAGGAACCACAAAAGTTGCTAAAACAAAGATAATGTAACTTCTTCAACTAATGAAGCAAATGGGAGTATTTATAAAAATAGGAATGGGGGTGCGGGGGTCCTTACTGAATTGCATGAAATATGGTGTATTTGAAACAGAAGAAAATGTTTTTCCCCCACCAGCATTTTAAAAGCCAGAAATGTGACTAACATCATTCCATTACAGAACTGAGACACTGCATTATTGCTTTTCACAGTCCTCTCTAAGGCTACAATCCTCATCCAACTGAGTATACCAAGGCTGATCAACTGCTACAGTGCAGGGGAACTTCTGTGTTTCACTGAACTGGCAGGATGATGGAAAGGCTGACCTGCTCAGCCTGAAGGTGAAAGAAGGGAATCCAAACCCCTGCTGAGGAGGTGAAACCCGTGCTGTTATGTGACCTGTTCACCTCTTGTACTTGAAACAAGATGGAGACATCAGGATTCACCCCAAAATTAAAGAAGTGCTAAAATGCTGTTCTCCCAGACAGAAGCAGAAGGCTCCAGGGTACAAATGGCACCTGTCATGTGACTGAAAAACATGAAGAGAATTATATGTTACTTCTCAGTCTTTTTTTTTTCATTCAAATATCTGTGGATTCATTACCACACCTTGTTGAATAATCCCTCATGTAGTAAAGAACTCATGAAAAAAACTGAACTTAACTATACAGCTTTTTCCATGTTTTCAAAATGTATCTTAGTCTTGGCCAGAAATGCTTTAGGTTCCTAAATGGTGGTTTATGTGATCCCATGACATGGCATAATAAAACTAGCATGCAACGAGCATATATTCAGAACCCAAACTTGGGACCCAGCGTGTGGTATTAAGGACCCAAACAAGGGAAAACTTACTTTTCTTTCACATCACTTTCCGGAGGTGGGCAGGTGGTCCAGGGTGGGTGAGTGGGGCTCTGCTCCATCAAGTCTTCCAGGGGCTCTGATGCCGTCCGCCTCGTTGTTCTGACATTCCTCAGGGAATTCTCATCATCCACACAGTCAAAACTGTCTCCCCACAATATCCACAATCTATCCTGTAGGAAGAGGAAAAGAGAGAAAGTGGATACAAAATATCCCCTTGCTGGGGGGCTTAGACACACGGCCTTGCCTTGTGGTAAGGGACGTTGGTCTATGTGGTCTCTTGCCGGACAGCCGTGTGCCCAGGAGGGTAGGACTTCGGATGTTAAGGAAGCTGGGAGATGGACACTGGAGGAGCTAATGCGGCCACACTTGGTTTAACAAAGCAGTTTTGTGTTTCTTCTCGATGCTGGAATCTGTATACAGTACTCTGAAACAGTTGAAGTTTCAAAAATATTTGATAGACTTTCTTATCTCACCCCCACAATTATCTACACCTTTTATAATTTCCCACGCAACTCTATCCACCCAAACTCTTCTACTGTGTCCTTGGAAATGGACTATCTGTATCAGCTCCCTAAATCCTCTCTTACGTCCTCAAATTCCACTCTGAAAATTCCCTTCACCATCTTGCCATTAGTGAAGACTACTTTCCCAACCTCCCTCTCAATAGGAAGCAGCATTTTTTCCCCCTCCCACAAATACATAATGGCTTACATAATTGGTACCCTCCTAGCTTGCACTGATATGGCCAAATTGTTTCTCCTTCTTTATCCTTCAAAATCCCCAGTTCTTTGAAGCACGTGCCATCTGACTATACCACATGCTATTCCCTGTAATCATCTTCAGACTTCTCATGTTCTTTCCTTCAACCTCCAAGGAATTTAGCACCAAGTTCTCTCTTTCCCTCAGCCCTACTCTTGTTATCATTTTCAGTGACCTTAGCTTCTATGGGGATAATCCACCCAGCAGTGAACTCTCAAATCCTTTGCCTCCTTTCTTGCAACTCTTTCCTCTGCCACACCATAAGACCCACACCCATGATCATGCCTTAGACTTTGCCGTATAACAATTAATGCACTACCCTCAAGATGTTAAATTTAACATCTCACTCTCCTACTAGTCCCTTTTATCTTCCCAGCACACTCTAGGATACCTACTCCAACAACTTCCCAATATCGTGAAGCACAAATCCATTGACTTTATAATGTTTTTATTACTCTTCATTCCCTCCTTCCTTACGCTGCTCTTTCCCACCTTGGAGTCCAGGGCCCATTATCAAAATAATCATACTATTAAATTATATAAATTATAACCATTTAATCCACACAGCAAAGCAATGTCCCTGGTTAAACCCAACTATACTCCTGCTTAGCCCTGTCACTGAGTGCAGCAACGATGGTTCACAATTTAAATTCACGGCTGCTAATCTAAAACTCATATTTATCACTGTCCAGCTGTTCTGCTACACTTCCTTGTAAACAATATCCCAATATCCAAGACATCTGAGTATTTCACACTGTCTCTTTTCTCCTCTTCTTTCTCAGCTGTGCAGTAGAAGCAACCCAGCAGAAACTCCCTTGTCTTCCCACTACCAACGACAACCTACCAGCGCTGTGCCTCTTCTTGGGACAGCATCAAGGTGTCCCTATTCCTATCGCAAGGCAACACCTCCACCTGCACTCTGGGCCCCTTCATCTCTCACCAGCTCTAAGACTGTGCTTCAGCCCTTATCTCCTCTCTCACCTGCATCGTCATAACTTCCTGAACACTAGATAATTCCAATCAACATACAAACCAATGCCAAAATATCCCTCAGTTAAAAACCCTCCCTTGACTCAAGGTCTCTCTCTGGCTCTTTCCCTCATTTCCACTCCCTCACATTACATTCTCTCTTCCTCCCCTTTCAGTCAAGTGCACACCCCATTGCTTCCCCGAAGCTCCTTTTATCAACTTCAGTCACTTCCATGCTCCCAAATACAGCAATTCCTTTCCTTGCTGCATCTCACCCTGCTTCTCAGCAGGATTTGACAGAACTGATCATTATTGTTGAAGCACTGGCTTCCGTGACATTATATTCTATTGGTTTCCCCTCTATTGTTCTGGCTACTCTTCAGTCTTCTTGGATGATCTCTCTTCCTCTACCAGACTTCTAAACCCAGGTTTTTGCCCTGGGCCTTCTTTGCGTCTCTAACTATCCTCTCTTCTGGTTAGGCTAATTCAGGGCCATGCTATTAAATCCTATCTCTAAGCCAATAACCCCCAAATTTATATTTTTTAGTCCTGAGGTCCAGACTAGTGTGTTTAAATGTCTTCTCAATATCACTACTTAAATGTCTAACAGGCCTTTGAAACTTAACACATCCAAAACAAGACTCTTGACTTTCAATCCAAGTGAATGGTACTATCCAACCAACTGTTCAGCTCCAAAGTCTAGAACTCTCATCTTTACCTCATTCCCCACAATCAGCCCATTATTTGAACCTACATTTTTCTCTCTATTGCAATTATACCAGCCTAGTCCTACTCATCCATTTCCTAAACTATTGTAAGAGTATCTTAACTGATTTTCCTGTTTTAATTCTTGCCCTCTTATAATCCCTTATCCACAAAGGGACTACAGTGATATTTTTGAGTCATAAATCAGATCGTGTCATTCCTTGCTTAAGCCCTCCAGTAACTTGCCACTTATTTATCTTAGATAAAACTCAAACTCCTTGTTATATCCCATGAGGCCCTATATGACTGGATCTTGCTTACCTTTCCGTTTTTATCTTCTTTGGCATTCTAAGAGTACTTCACACATACTCCATGCTTTACCACCCTTGAAACTTTTGTACTTGCTTTTTCCTCTATCTGAAATGTTCTTCCTCTGGATCTTTGTGTCTGTCTCCTCTATTTCCTAACAATTTTGTTCATTTTTTATTTGTGGCAAATATTCACATCAGTGAGTTTAAAGTGCATGTATATTTGACTCTATATTGTATTTAGATCAACCATGGGTTTATATGTGTTAAATTTAGTTGCAGCAATTTAGATCATCCATGAATGCAAGTGTGATTTTTTAAACATGAAACTTAGTTTAATTCAGAAAAGAAAAAAAAAATCTCAAAAAGTCATATTGGCTAGAAAAATATTTTTTAACTTTGTTGGTAATCATTGACTCTCCTTCCACCTAAATGTTATACTGTGTGAATCAAGCACTTTCTTAAAACAAAGAACACCCTCGTTAAAAATTAAAAACTGAAGAGATAGGGACAAGTTCAGAATTGAGAAGATACTTTGACTTGAGCAAGAGCAATGTTTGTTGTACTCTACTTTGTTATGGTTTGTATATAAATATTCTTGTAAATAGTTCAGAATTAAAGCATTTGACAAATTCTAACACTACAGTCAATTTTTCTAATTTACATAAGTAAAATTAACTTTTTTATCACTATAAAAATTTCTCATGGAACTCTATTCTAGTGATGGGAGACAGCAACAAACAAATGGGCATGTGTATAATAAGGTCTGATAGTGATAAAGACATGAAGAAATTTAACAGTGTAAAGTGATGTCGAATGGTTGGGAAGTGGGTCTAATTTAGACAGGAGAGGCAAGGACAATCTCTGAAGCGATGACACTTGGGTTCTTAAGTACTGATAATTGTGCTGTGACATGATGTATTCAGATCTTCAAGTAATTTGAATACTCTATCTTTATTCATCACATATCTAGTAGTGAGTTTTGAAGAAAAACAAGAATTTGAATGAAAATGTTAGGAAAAAAACAAAAGATAAGCCTACCTCAAACTATTCATGAAATATGATTATTCAGACTTTCCAATTCAAAGTAGAAAGACACTTTAATAAATTTCTGAAATGCCCGAATCAATCAGGGCAGCCATCCCAAACAGAAGCTTCCCCATTTAGGTTTCTGCTGCTTCTTATTGTACAAGATTCAAACACCACTGTCCAGGACCTCCAAGGAGCAGTGGTTCTTCCTCAAGAGCAGGGACCATTCATGTCTGTCTTCCTACAGCCCTGCACACCTCTGGGTATATCACAGGTATTCAGTAGTCATTTAATCAACTAATCAATCAATCTTCTTATCCTCCAATGTCAAGCTAACCAAGTTCCTGACATACAGAGGCATTAAATTAATGTTTGTTGAATTAACATGTTACAAATACATCATTCATCTAAATCCCTGAGATTGGGCAGCAGCAAATCAAAAAGAACATTGTCTTTGAGGACAGACAGTTCTGGAGTCCAGGGAGCCCAGCCCCACGCCTCAGTATCTATTTGAACTTAGACAAGTAATCTAATCTTTCTGGACTTCATCTGTTAGAAAAAGGATAATAGTTTACAATGTGCTGTGAGGATTTAAAAGGCAATATGTGGAGCTCCTGCTAGAGTTTCTGACCCAAGGTAAGCTCTAAAACAGTAACACAACGGTGTTGTTATTAAGTATCTTGTACATATTTATGTCTTGGGTGCCCACAGATACAATTAGTAATGATTATTTTCATCATTGTGGGTATCAGGACTACTTATGAGATTTTCCTCCAAGCAGAGCAAAACCAAGAACAAATCTTAATACTCCACTTATTCTCAGTCTCAAAAACTGAGCAGAACAAGAGATGAGAGTCATCTCTCTGGCTATGTGCCTCTGCTAGAAGCAAGCTGACGGGATACGCATAAAATGAGGGCTTTTCCCAGAGAACCATAAGTTGTAGATAGGTTTTATACAAGGCTCTTTTCTCAGGCAAAAAGAATTATTCTGTTGGCATTTTCAGATGACAATGGTATGAAATTACAATACAAAAACAGGTGTTGTTGTTATAAGATAACATCTTTTACAACACTTTCCTTTTTTATTTCTGTATATAAAGGATTTTTATTAATCCCTGACTCGGGCCATAAACTTTAGCATCATCTTTGACTCTTTTCTTTCTCTCATACACGACATGCAATCCCTTAGGAAAATCTGCTGATCCCACTTTAAAAATATAATCAGAATCTGACTTTTCTCACCAACTCCAGAGCTACAACTTGGTTCAAGCAGCCATCATATCTCACCTAGATGTTACACTAGCCCCTAATCAATCTTACTGCTTCTACCATTGACCCCTACAGTCTATTCTGGGCACCGCAGTCAGAAATACCATTTTAATACTTAAGTTTTATCACACCACTCCTCTGCTCAACACCCTGCATGGCTCTCCACTCAGCATAAAAGACAGCATCCTCTAGACTGCCTATGAGGTCATCCATGGTCTGGCCCCCTCATCTGTCCAACATCGTCTCCTACAACTTCAACCTCACTCACTGCCGCAGCCACACTGACCTCCGTGCTTGCCCAGAAATGCAAAAGACAAGTGTCTACATTGTGATCTCTGCTCTACCGGCTCCCTCTATCTAGAAAGTTCTTCTCTCAGATGTTTTAATTTGCATTACCCTAATACTTAGCGATGTTTTTGGGGGGTTTTTTTGTTTGTTTGTTTGTTTACTTAGCGATGTTGAGAATCTTTCCATGTGCTTATTGCCATTTGTTCATCTTCTCTGGAAAAATGTCAAGTCCTTTGCCCATTTTTGAATCACGTTTTTTGTTACTGTTGTTGTTATTGAGTTGTGGGAGTTCTCCAGGTAATCTAGATATTAATTCCTTATCAGATTTTTCTAATTCTGCAAAAAGTCATTGGGGTTTGATAGGGATAGCATTGAATTTGTAAATGACTTCAGGTAGTATTGGCATCTAAACAATACCAAGTCTTCCAATCCATGAACACAAGATGTCTTTCCAATTTATTTGCGTCTTCTTTAATTTCTTTCAACAATGTTTTGTAGTTTTCAGCGTACAAGTCTTTTACCTCCTTGATTAACAATTCCTGAGTATTTCATTCTTTTTGATGCTATTGTACATAAAATTTTTTTTCACTTCCTTTTCAAATTGTTCATTGTTGTACAGAAATGCAGTTGATTTTTATAAGTTGATTCTGAATCCTATTAATGTGCTGAATCTGTCTATTAGTTCTAACACTTTTTTTGTGAAATTGTTAGTCTTCTTCATATAAAATCATATCATCTGCAAATGGAGATAATTTTATTTCTCCTCCCAATTGGGTGACTTTTCTTTCTTTTTCTTTCCTGTTGCTCTGGCTAGAGATTCTAATACTATGTTTACTGGAAGTGCCAAAAGTGGGCATCCTTGTCTTATTCTTGATCTTAGAGGAAAAATCTTTCTTATATTGACCTAATTTTCTTATATTCCAAGTTTGTTGAGTATTTTTATCATGAAGGAGTGTTTAATTTTGTCAAAATTTTTTTCCTTATCAATCGAGATGATCATGTGATTTTTCCCCTTTATTCTTTTGGTACAGTCAGTCCCCTACATACGAACCTTCAAGTTGTGAACTTTCAAAGATGCGAAAGTACGTTCACACGTCCAATCACATAAGTTAGTTCATGTGTCTGGCATACATTGTCAAGCGCATGCATCCTCTACAAATGGTTGTGCTTTTGTGTACTTTACCGTACAATACTACAGAGTATACAGTAGCACAGTATCTTTATTTCAAGCTAGACCTGCAAGAGGATGACTTCATCAAACTCCTTGCTGTGCAACACGAAGAGCTTACTAATGAAGACCTGATGGAATTGGAGGCCCAGAGACAGGCAAAGACAGATAAGAGGAAGAAGTAACTGAAGAATCGAAGAGATTCACGATGCAGGAAATGGCACGGGAATTTTCTTTATTTGAGGAGGCACTGTTAGTTTTTGAGGCACAGGACCTGAATGTAGAACAGTACATGAAGTTTGCAACACCTACTCAGAATGCAATCCAGTGCTACTGTGTCATCTATGACAAGAAAAAGAGAGCTACAACACTGGATCGTTTTTTCAAAAGGGTAGGTAGAATTGAATCCAGCAAGGAACCACAACATGTGCCATCAACATCAGGTGTGAGTGAAATTGCAGCTTGCCCTCCATCTCCTATGGCTCACCATCCTTTAGCTCTGCCATCTCCCACCTCCTCTCCCTTCTCCAGTAGGTAATTCTTCTTGCCTATTCACTCAATGCCAGCCCCTGTATGCCAGTTGTTGTACTGTACTTTACTTTTCAAGGTACTGTACTGCAAGATTAAAAATGTTTTCTTTATCTTTTGTGTTTTTGTTTTTTATGTATTGTTTGTGTGAAAAGTAATATAAACCTATTATAGTACAGTACTGTATAGCCGATTGTGTTAGTTGGGTACTTAGGCTAACTCTGTTGGACTTACAAACAAATTGGACTTACAAACGCGCTCTCAGAACAGAACTCGTTCGTACGTAGGGGACTTGCTGTATTATGTATTACATTGATCAGTTTTGTGTTTTGAACCATCCTTGCATCCCAGAAATAAATCCCATTTGGTCATTATACATAGTCTTTTTAATGTGCTGCTGAATTAGGTTTGCTAGTATTATTTTATGGACTTGTGCATCAATACCCACCAGGGGTATTTCTCTGTAGTTTTCTTTTATTGTAGTATCTTTGTCTGACTTGGTATCAGGGTAATGCTGGTCTCATAGAACAAGTTTGGAAGTGTTCTCTCCTCTTCAATTTTTTGGAGGAGTTTGAAAAGGATTAGTGTTAGTTCTTCTTTAAATGTCTTGTAGAATTCACCAAAGCAGCCACCAGGTCCAGGGTTTTTCTTTGTCAGGAGGTTTTTTTATTATTGATTCAATGTCCTTTCTAGTTATAGGTTTATTCAGGTTTTCTATTTCTGTGTGATTCAGTCTTTGTAGGTTTTGAGTATCTAGGAATTTGCCCATTTCACCTAGGTTATCAATTTGTTGGCATAAAATTGTTCATAATACTCTCCTGATCATTTTTATTTCTGTAGAATAGATAGTAATGTCCCCACCCTCTTACTCATTTATTTATTCAATCAATATGTATTGATCATCTATTATATGTACCCGGAACTGTTCTAGTATTGAGGATACATTAATGAATAAAAGAGACAAAAATCCTTGCCCTATGGAGCTACATTCTGCCAGGGGAGAAGACAACAAAGGGCAAGGTAGTGTGCAGTACTAAATAAAGTGTGGGATGAGTAAAGACTTGAATCCAGAGGGAAGAGCCAGAGTGGAGTTCATAAGCAGAATAAGGCTTTTGGATTCACAGACTGCCAAGGAAGCCAGTATGGAGAGTGGTAATTGATGTTAACATGACTGACAACTAGTGAAGCTAACCTTTATCACTTGGTAAAGTTTTTATCGACTGGGGTTTTTCACTGTAAAGTTACTATTTTTCCCTTTCCCATACTCTAGTCATTACAAGTAAGTCACTAAACCCAGCCCACCCTCACAGGAAGGGATATTAAGCTCCACCTCCTAGAGGACCACCAAAGAATTTGTAGATGTGTTAAATTCACCACAGAAACTAATAAATACTTGGGGAGAGATATTTGAGCAAATATTCCGTTGCTCCTTAATATGTCAGCCATTCATTTTAGCATCCATCCATGAATCTCATCTGCAGCAGTTATTACGGTGGCACTCTAGTGGACTTTTTTCCATTTTCCTCATTCCTTCTATATTTACTATTTGGAATTCTTCTGTGAGAAAGATTTATCACTTCTCCACCACTTAATTATTTATTCAATCATTTATTTCTATCAATATGAACGTATGAATATTTTATTCTTCAGGTTGTAACTCAGTAGTATTTATTATTTATTTTATTGCTTCAATTGTTCCAGCTTTGGCCATTGGGAGCTCTTAGAAGTCAGCTCCTGAGTTCTTCTGACCTGCCCTACTTCTCTTTTTTTTCCCGTTACCTTTACCACAAAATGTTCCAGGCTCATCATGAATTTTCACTGCTCTGGCTCCAGGATCAGCCATTTCTCTAGGGATCCCTAATTCAGAAACGGCAATTTTTAAAGTCAATTTCCATGTGTTATAATGTGTAATTCCTAGACTATTTCTAAGCTATAATTAATGCTATAATTAACTATAGATTTTCTATAATTAAGTCATGTATATTATAGTACTCAGGGTAATAGACTGTGTTAAAATGGAACATGAATCCAACAACAATGCTTCACCCTTTTTTCTGTTCTAGCACTTACCTACATCATCTCTATGGGTCCTACGGGCTATAAAGTTTCATGATTCTACAATGAAAAGACAAAAGGCAAAAGATGACCCTATGAGAAACTGTCCTTGGTATATATAGAAGTGTTTAATTTTGCCAAAAATATATTTAACCCCTAGTTTACCTCTATTTCATTTTTTCTAGCCCTCCCCTAGTTTAGCCCTATTCCTTCCATTTTATTAACAATTTTTGAATAAAATTTTGTTTGTTTTGCTGTACCAAATTACTCTACCAATAAGGTAATAAAAATATAGAACAATGAATTCTGCTACCTTATAAACTCTGTATTTTCTTGGCATTAATCTAATACGATCTACTGCTGCCTAAATCATTAGTCACCAAACAGGTTAAACACTAGAGCAGTAGTTCTCGACAGAAAGGGTTTCTCCTGCCACGAGGGGACATTTGGCAGTATCTAGAGACATTCTTCATTGTGATAACTGGGAAGGATGCTACTGGCATCTAGTGGTTAGAGTTCTGGAACGCTGCTAAACATCATACAGTACACAAGAGCCCTCCACAACAAAGAAATCGCTGGCCCAAAATATTGTACAACAGTGCCAAGGTTGAAAAATCCTGCACTAATGGAACTTTCAATTTTAAAATTGGTTAAATGGTTAAATAACAGATATTTTCCTCCCAAACTCTTAATGGAAATATTAGCAAATACCAGGATCTATCTGCACTAAAACATTGAGTACAATAAAGGATTTTTTGGAAGAATCAGATGATAGACCATGAAGGATCCACTGTAGCTACAAAACACAAAGAAAGCAAAAATGGAGTTAAAAGTTCAGGATGCATCTTAGCTCATTCCATTTTGTGTAAGTTATTTATCTGATTCAGCCAAAACTCAAATGCATAAGAAAAATGAACTGTTACATACGTGGATTATCGGCAAGTTTGCACTTTAAACCAAAGCAATAATGGTTTTCTAACTAAAAAGATAGGATTCTAGTGTGATATAGGTAAGAGAATTTGGGGCCAGGAGATAGAAACTAAGAATCTGGCCATGGTTTCATCTCTTGTTGACTGTGCAACGCAGGGCAAACCATGAAGCTTTCCTGGGCACCAGTCTCCACATCTGGAAAACTTCCTATCAAAGTTGATAATAAATGTGATTGCAAACACCTTCCTTATCTACATCACAGGATCACTGTGAGAATCAAAGTTTTTAAACGCACTTCTTTACTTATTTGGGAAACTGATATCTTCTCATAATACCTTTCTCACAGTGCATATGTAAGGTTTTGAAAAGAACATTGCCTTTGGAAGACCAATGAAAAGTGGATTCCTAGAGAGAGGAGGTTGAGCATTCCCACACAGAGACATTACTGACCTCTTACAATTGACTAATTTCTTTTTCTTGCCAAGGATCCCATTCGAGTGTGAAAACACATTGAAAAACAATATTACAGACAAGCCACAAGCTGGCAGAAAATATTTGCAAAACACATTTCCAATAAAGGACTTATATCTAAAATATACAAAGAACTCTTACAACTCAACAATAAGGAAACAAACAACTTAATTTTAAAGTGTGAAAAGGTCTACCCAGATACCACTCCAAAGAAACTATACAAATGCCAATTAAGAACGTGAAAAAAAAAAAAGGTCAACATCACATGTCATTAGAGAATTACAAATTAAAACAGAAATTGCAAATTAAAATAACTAGATACCTATTAGAACGGGTAAACATTTTCTTTAAAACTTACAATACCAATTGCTAGCAAGAATGTTCAAGCACTCTCATTCATTGCTGGTGGGAATGCAAAATGGTAATGCCACTTTGGAAGACAGCTTGTCAGTTTCCTACAAAGCTAAACATAGTCTTACCATATGATCCAGCAATCACACTTCTAGATATTTACCCAACTGGTTTGAAAACTTAAATCCTCATGAAAATCTGCATGCAAATGTTTATTCAGTTTTATTCATAATTTCCCAAAACTGGAAGCAAAGAAGATGTCCTTCAATATGTGAATGAATAAACAAACTGTGGTATACCCATACAAGGAAATATTATTTCATAAAAAAAGAAATGAGCTATCAATATATTCAAAGATATGGATGAACATTAAATACATATTGCTAAATAGAAGAAACAAGTCTGGAGAAGCTACAAACTATATGATTCCAATTATATGACACTGGAAAAAGCAAAACTATAGCAACAGTAAAAAGATCAATGGTTACAGGAGTTTGGGAGGGTTGAACATGTGAATCACAGAGGATTTTTTAGGTCAGCGAAACTATTCTGTATGCTGCTGTAATGGTGGATACCTGATATTTTGCATTTGTCAAAATCCATAGAATTTTACAGAACAAAGAGCAAACCTTAATGTATGCAAATATTTCAAAATCATTTAGGAGGTCAGGGGATGGTTCCCTAATGGTATGCAATCCATGACAAAGGAATCTAAGCGTATTATAAATATATAGAACATCCATATTGAAAAGGATGGGGGGAAACGGTGTTGACCTAAGTATTTCTGGAAATGAGTGGAGTCTATAAAGGCAAAAGAAATTGCACATAAGCACTGTACACTAGTCAATAAAGTTGTTTTCCACGGGGGTACAGGTTAGCAATTCTAATTTTACTCTGCTAGTATGCTGAAACTGAACAATTAAGTAAGTGAATCACGGATGGTGGGAACGAGTTTTCTCATTATTGGAGTGTGAATTTACAGAGAAGCGAGGGGAAGAGACTGAAATGATCCATGTAGTTAGAATTAAAGCCAGATACATCAGTGTGAACTCATGTTTAGCTCAATATAGATACATATGATTGCATGTAGAAATATTTATAGATATGTATATACATACACAGGTTTGATACAAACATATAATTCCCTTGCTCTTTCAGCTGAGGAAGTCTAGAAGCAATGACACCCCAGTAGCAATAGTACACCTGGCATTTAGATCTTGGTCTCTAATACCATTCTCCAATAAAAAGAACCAAGGGCTTGGGGGAATGAATCAGGAGACTGGGATTGCCATATATACATTACTAATAAGAAAAAAAATACCAAATTGTACAGTCCAAATATATGCAGTTTATTGTCTGTTAACTGTATCTCAATAAAATTTCTTTAAAAAAAAAACAAAAAACAAGGCTCCTCGGAGAAGTGGTTGATGATAGGGCTAGGGCAGGATATATACAAGATGATCCAAGAGCATATTACAGTACCAGAGATTAAGGAAATTCTCCAAAAAAAATTAATGAGGGTATGCCAAAGGGACACAAGAATTCCCAATGGCCAAAGCTAGGACAACCTGAGCAACAAAATAATAAACAGAACAATACTGGGTTATAACCCAAAGTATAAAATAAATATCTGAGTCTATACCTATATAAATAAATGGTTCAATAAATAATTAAATGAGGGAGAAGTGACAAATCCCCTGTGCAGAAAAATTCCAAATAATTTATGTAGATACTCTACCCTCAAGGAGGTAGAGCATAACTCCTCACTCCTTAAGTGTGGGCTGTAAAAGATTACTTCCTTCCAAAGAGTACACTATGGAAAGGGAGAGAGGAAGACTAAGTACACCTGACAAATACTACCTTAGCCAGATGATCAAGGTCAACATCAATGGTGATAACATCAACGGCGATATGTCCTTTTGATATAATATGAAGACAATAGCATTTTACCTGTAAGGTTCTCCTCCCCGAAACCCTTAACCCCAGTCTAATCATGAGAAAAACAGGAGAAAAATTCCAGGAAGGGAGCATCCTACAATACACCTGATCAGTCCTCCTCAAAACTTTCAAGGCCATCCATAGCAAAGAAAGCCTAACAAACTGTCACAGCCAAGAGGAGCTTAAGGAGACTCGATAACTGAATGGAATGTGGTGTCCTGGATAAGATCCTGGGACAGAAAAATGGCATTCGGTGGCAAGTATGTGAATCTAGATAAAATATGGACTTTAGTTCAAAACAATGTATCAATATTGGTTCATTAACCATAATAATGTAACGTAATAATGTATGATGTTCATGATGGGGACATGGTGAGGAGAGTATGTGAACACTTTGTACTCTAAGTTCACAATGTTCTTGTAAATATAAAATGCAAAACCGTTCTAAAAAATAATCAATGAAAAACATCATTAGAGAGAGCAATAATGGATTAAACTGTAATTGCATTTCTTCACAAGCATTTGGTTTTACTAGCTGAAGATGAGACCAGAACAGTAATTTTTAAATTTGCTCAGTAGTCTACCCTGGGGCGGCTGGAGCCATCATTCAACATTAGCCGTTTATAAAAGCTAATAGAAAGATGTCAGTGTTTAAGTACATATCAGAATACATATCAGAATGAACGTCAGAGACAGTAAAGATGGAATAAGCTGGAAAATCTTTCTTTTCACATACAGAGTGAGTCTGATTTTTATTTCCTACTTCCCTAATAAGGGCAAAGCACGAAGGATCTCTGCTCATATCATTGAGTAAGGGTCACAAGGAACTTCTGATGCAGACAGAGATCACTCAGCACATTTCCTCCCAGAACACTGTGAGCTTCCGAACATCCCCGCGCCGATTCCGGTATTTGGTAATCTACCAGATGTTCCCAAATACACATTCAAAAATTCCCTTAAAACAGCAGATGAAAAGAATTTTTTTTAATGTAAATTATTTAACTTGTCAGAGTGAGGCTGGCTAGGGCCACTTGCTGGAAAGTGTGGTGGGTTTACCTACCATCCTCCCCTCTCTCTCTGTTCCAACTTACTCATGTCAGCATCAGACTTATTACCAAAAAAAAAAAAAAGAAAGAAAGAAAAGAAAGTAGTTGTTCTTTTAGCATAGAGATCAGTTTGGTTTTGTATCCAGTAACTGTAAGTTAATATATTTCCTCCCCCAAGTTCCACTATAGGGCATAACTTCCTGATCCACAGGAATTTCTCCCTTAGCTAAGAACAGGTTCTTCCCCGCTGTGAAATCACTAAAGATGCTGTTTCTAACCTGACAAATTTTGAATGCTCCAATGCACTTGAACTCCTTCCATAAAAGAGGGAAGGGTTATAAAAGTACTCATTGTACAGCAAATCTTGAAAACACCTAGAGTATTGAACTAAAACCTTATTCTATTATTCCTTTCCCCCATGCAAAAGACATATCATAAGTATACATAAAGATCTTGATTTAAAAAGTGAAAAGACAGGCTACAGAATGGGAAAAGTATTTTAAATCATATGTCTGATAAGGGGTTAAAATCTAAAACATGTAAAGAAATCATACAACTTAACAAAGGGAGTTCAACTCAAGGATGGAAGATGCCTTAGAGGACTGGGACAGGGAGGGTGGGGGGGACACGAGGGAGGGTGGGGGGGAGTCAAGGGAGGGTGGGGGGGAGTCAAGGGAGGGAGGGAATACGGGGATATGTGTATAAAAACAGATGATTGAACTTGGTGTACCCCCCAAAAAATAATAAAGAAAGAAAGAAAGAAAGAAAGAATGAAAAAAAGAAATCATACAACTCAATATCAAAAAACAAATAACCCAGTTATAAAATGGGCAAAGGACCTGAATAGACATTTCTCAAAAAAAAAGATATACAAAAGTATGACAGGCACATGAAAAGAAGCTCATCACCACTAGTTACTAGGGAAAAACAACCTAAAACCACAATGAGGTAGCGCCTCACTCCCCTTAAAATGGTCATCATCAAAAAGACAAGAAAAAAAAAAGAAAAAAAAAAAAGACAAGAGATAACAAATGCTGGTGTGGATGTGGAGAAAAGGGAACCTTTTGTGCACTGCTGGTGGGACTGTAAATTGGTACAACCACTATGGAAAACAATATGGGGTATCCTTGAAAAATTAAAAATAGAACTACCCTATGAGCTAGCAGTTCCACTTCTGGGAATATATTTAAGGAAAATGAAAACACTAACTCAAAAAAATATCTGCACCCCCCCCATATTCATAGCAGCATTATTTGCAATAGCCAAGATATGGAAACAACCTGTTTGTCAATGAATGAATGGATAAAGACGTTGTGAGATACATATATATACGTATATATCACTCAGCCACAGAAAATGAGGAAATCCTACTATTTGCAACAACATGGGTGGACCTTGAAGGCATTATGCTAAGTGAAATAAGACAAAGACAAATACCATACAATGTCACTTATATGTGGAATCTCAAAACAAACAAACAAACAAACCTCATAGACACAAAGGTCAGATTTGTGATTACCAGTGGGGGAAATGAAGGAAGGGAGTCAAGAAAGTACAAACTCCCATTTATAGGATAAATCAGTACTAGGGATCTAATGGACAACATGATGAATATAGCTAGCCATAAGATTAAAGCTGTAAGATTTATAAGAAAGTTAAGAGAGTAAATCCTGAGTTCTCATCTCAAAGAGAATTTTTTTTCTTTTTTCTTTTCTTCTTTCTTTTCTTTTTATTGCATCTTTATGAGAATATGGATGTTAGTTGAACCTATGGTGGGAATCATTTCACAATATATGTAAATCAAACCATCATGCTTTATACCTTCAACTTATACAGTGATGTATGTTAATTATTTCTCAATAAAATTGGGGGAAAAAACAACAATAACACTCAGTCTTTGGTGTTAACAGCTGATGCCTGTGTGGTCCAACTTCAGTTTTGTTTCTCTGGAGCATCACTACATTCCCCTCACTTCACAGCACTATTAACTTCCATGTGTGTACACTTTAAGTTCCTTGGGGATGGCATCATAGGAGCAAAAGGGACCATGAGAAGAGGAACGTGGGATGTGGGGAGCATACCGAGGCAGCCCGAATGTTCTGCGGTTGGATTCTGACATCAGGTTATTGAAACTGAAGATGGAAAACCCATACTGAGTCATTCGGGTCTCTCCCTTGAGGGCAGTAGATTATGCTGGACAGTATATTATTTAGCACTTTGTCCTATTCTATTCTAAATAGCCCTTCCTTGGAGGCTATTAACTCAAACCTGGCAAGGATTTTATTACAAATGAAAGGCTTTCTACTGGTTGGTCATTTCTTCCACAAAATGCACATTCTCCCACTGAGATATTAAAAAATAAAACCTACCAAACAAAAAGAAAACAGTGTGATATTGTAGAAAGAGTGTGACGCACCAAGCAAATTGTCCCAAAGTGGCCCCAGATGCTCACTCTGACTTGCCTGGACAACAGTTTGCTGGGACTACTCTCCTGTCTGCCTTCTCCCTGGAAGGAGGGGCTATATTCAAGCTCGGCTTCCCAAGAACTAGTGGCCTCATCCCCCTTTCCCCCATAGTAACATCTCAAAGGTAGAAAATCTCCAGGTGCAGTTAAGGTTCCCAGGCAACTCTTATAAACAGCTGACACCCACATCCAGACTGCTCCGTGCTCAAGGAGTCTGATTAACCCCTACCTACAGGTTTGCTAGCAGGCTCACCCTATTGGAAAGGCGGAGTGTCCGCCGCAGAACACAAACCCATGCTACTGGTCAGCAAAGTGCCTTGGCGCTGTTTTCCACATTGGAAAAATGGGAGGGTGAGAGATCCCAGCCTTTTCTCCTCTCCAGTTTTATAAGTTTCTTCCTTCCCCAATAGGGCAAATTCCCTAACCCATGACATGTCCTAACCTGGTACATGACAGACAGTGACCCAGATGGGACTCTCCTTGAACAACAAAGATTGAGGACTTCAGAGCCCAACACTGGGTACTCTGATGCTCATTAGCTATATGAGCCTCGGTTTCCTCATCTATCAACTAGGAATAAAACTTGTCCTAGGTTATAAGAGCTGGCGATAATGTATCCTAAGTACATGGTTGTGGTTGGCACATTGAAGAAACTCAGCAAATGGTAGCTACTGTTGTCAGTACAATTATTCTCAGTAGAAATGAACAGATACCCCTGGGGACATATGAATATTGTTTTTTAAATATGTAACCTCAAATGTACAGTGTTTGATTTATTATACAGAAATAAAAAATTTTAATCCATGGAATACGTGGTAATGATAAAGCACTGCTTACTGGGTATGTAAGCGAGGAAGAAAATAAGTGCTCACCACGCACTAGGCACATTACTGCATCTACCCCTTTGCTGCCAAGATGACAAACCCAGACGTGTGTGACGTCCAAGGCATCAGCTCCCAAACTGCTCTCCACTTCTCTCTGAATCTGGAGTCTCAAAGGGTTTGATCTCCTGCAGTCACTTAACATTGCTCAGCAGGTTACACGGGAAGCATTAGTCACCTCTCAATGCTAAATTTTAAATACTATGGAGCCAGAAAATGTAAAACATGTGAGAGTCTGTGAGATGTGAAGGTGTGAAGTGAGTGAGTAAGAAAGTACAACAGCGTGAACATAACGTGAAGTGTGTGTAATAATCCTGCAGACAAAACAAAGGAGAACTCGGCCTCTTGCTAATCACCATTAATGCTCCACATGGGGCTCAGAGTTGTCCCAGCTCTATTCCTACCTCTCTTAGCACTGCTCCTGGTCTCTGTCAACAAAGCCAAGACAGAGGAAAGGCAATAGGCGATCATGAGTTTAAACACCCTAAAATAAAGTGGCATTGGATGTTAAAGGCCTAAATTCATCCAGCTATGCTTGCAGTGTCTCAAGTTGAATTAAAATAATATCCAACAACAGCACAGCCCAACAAGATGGTGTTTACTAGAAACATATGGAAAGCTGAAATAGAATGAATTAAGGGCTGGGTACATTTTAACTAATCAAATTGACACCAAAGGAGAAGAGGTTTGACAATATTACCTCAGGCAACATAGTATTTAAAGAATTTTAAGTTAAGAGAGTATTGTAACATGTTAAATTTAAGCTAATACTAAAGATATGATATTTATAAACTTTAATATGCCAACTAAAAGTGTCTCAAAATATAGATGCACGGCAAAATTTGATATTTTTAACCCACTTCTATCAATATATAACAGATCCCAAGTTCAAAAATACAACAAAGTAAGGACAAAAAAATAAAATAATGTAACTAATAAGTAATGTAACTAGTAAAATACACCATATTTTATCTCAAAAGTAGAGATCTCATCCTCTTACATACCCTTGGTCCATATATAATCACCAACTGTGAAAATAAAATTATCAGCCTATTTCAAGGAATTATTATAGCAACGAGCTGCTAAAAACATTTACCCAAGTGAATCACTAGAATTCTAACGGATGGTGATGTACATGATGACTGAACTGCTGCTTACATGCTTTTCTGGGTCCCATAATTCAGATATTTATATTTTAACTTTTACAACCTCCTGGGCTGTAAGAGTGATTTTACAGTTTGCTGTGGAACTGCACCAAATCTATGAAATCTGTAAAAGTCCTCAAAATTCCACATATGTGTATTGTCACCAGCCCTAAAAATGGCTTTCCACATTTTTCACTAAATTCTCCAACAAAGCAAAAACAAATACACCACGTGCTATAGAGAAATGAATGAAAAGCACCCACCAGGAGACCACTGAGCTGACACTCAGCACCTCCCATAATTCTGCATTTGAGTCTTTCTTAGACAGCTCAGCCTTTCAATTCCCCAATCAACACGTTAAATAGGCATCCTCTTCAAAAATTATTATCTGTATACCTGATGAATCTAAATACCACAACGATTTCACCAGGAGGGCTAGACTCTTTCCAACCTGTGCTATGAATGACAAAATCACATAGCTCAAGTGAACCGTGGGCGTGCAAATCTAGGCAAACACCAGGCACAGCAGGACCCTGAGTGTGCAGACAGGACCGTAAAACTTACACAGCTGTTAACTTTTTTCCCAGAAAGCAAACTACTCAGAAGATTAGTAGCTGTTTTTCTTTCCTTTTACTTCTCTCCTCTTTTCTTGTTGACATTTGAAACATACATCCTTCTACCCCACTCTTGCTGCCACCACCCTCCCCACCAATGAATCAGTTCATTGCATGAATTGAGGGGGGGAGACATCTCGTCGCCAGTTTCATCTCTATCCAGATGTGATCTGCCAGCGTTCGCTGAGCTCAGGAAGTTGGCTTCACTATAAAGGTTATTTTGTGGATACTATTCTCCAACACACGTGAGAAATAAAGTGTGTGTGTGTGTGTGTGTTTTAATAAGGCAAATTAAGGATCCCAGTGTTCCACAGACTTCCCTAATGGCAAAGTATTGCTCTCTATGACACAAAAGGGTTGATTTAGGAAACCGTTCAGAAAACCAGTATTGTTTTTATTTGCTCTATAGAATAAATCGTCAAGGAAATACAAAAATTTGTTCTCCACAAAGATGTACAAGTGGGTGCCCATGAATACAAGCTTCTGTGCTATGGCAATAGTAATTAAGAGAGCAAAACAGAGATCAAATTTACCTTCCCCACCTCCAAGCTTCTCCCTCCAAAAATGTTTCCAAAAGTGATAAAATATAATTATCTCCTATAAAATCAATCTCAAAAAGTTAGAGACAGACACCAAAATATCCTAGATTCCTTTAACCCATCACGAAATGATTCCTCCAATAAGATATTTACATACTTTCATAACCTTTGAACTTTCAAAGTTGTCTAGTTCCCTTGATTACCTTCTGGGAAAAATTCTTAACAGTGGATTTCTTTTAGGTTTCAAGGCATATGAATTGAATGTGCGGATGAATATAAAACAATGTATGCTTGTTATAAATCCATTCCTATGAGCTTGCAGGTTCCAGTTCAAGATGGTAACGTAGGAGGATCCTGGGCTCACCTCCTCCTATAGACTCACTGAATCTGCAGCTTCATGTGGAACAACGTCCTCTGAAAAAAACCCTAAAAACTGTCTGAGCAGCTCCTATGCATATGGCAAATGAGAAAAGGCTCACATCAAAGCAGGTAGGAGAGGCTGGGACACAATCTCACCATAAGCCTCACCCTACAATGCAGTGACCCATGGTTAGTGAAGAACTCAAAACCTGGAGCTTCTCCCTAAGCAGTGAAGGTTTAAACCCCACGTCAGGCAGCCCAGCTTCTAGGACCTGCACCTGAAAGATGAGCCCCCAAAACATCTAGCTTGGAAAACCAACAGGCTCGTGTCCACAAGACCCACAAGGCTAAAGCAATCTGACAAATGGCTCTTAAAGGGCTCAAGGGCTGGGATTCACCCACCCAGGGATCAGCCCAGAAGCAGCCCATCCAAAGGTGTCCAGACATCACATGAATGAGGCTCATGTGCTAATCTTAAAGCATCAATCTGAGGGGCAGGCATCTAATTGAGCACATGTCTAGAGGCCTGTTGCCCAAGTGGCATCACCTTCCTTTTTCTTCTTTTGTTTTTCCTGCAGGTACCATCTATTTCTCCCTCTTTGTTTCATTCCAGCTGGTGGCTGCATCCATACCCTCTCCCTGCCTTATTCCAGCCAATGGGTACCATTTTATGCTCTCCCTCTGCCACACTCCAGAGTACCAGTATCTCCCAGAGGGGAGTTTTACTTGCATCTGGTACCAGGGTTTTATGTCTGGAGCCCCATCTTTGTGGTTGCTGCCCAGCAGGTGCCCTTTGATCTCTTGGCCCTGGAGACAAGGGAGGCTTGTGTTTTTGGGTCCCACAGATTTGTAACAATTGGAGACACAGTTCCTAGCAGGCTACTACCCCAAGGCACTGCACAGACAGCAGACTGAAACCGACCCCAGTCTCTCCGAGCACTGAGAGGTGCTCTCAGGGGATGGGGGCCAGTGGACTCTGTCTTTGTGCTCTCCCTTGGCCTCATTAACTCTCCCGTATCTTCCGGAAAGGAGCTTACACACTTGTCTAACTTTTGTTAACAGCCACCCAGAGGACACCTCCAGATTGCTGGCTGCAGTAGCCAGTGGGACTTATGCTTGCAGTCCCACTGGACCGAATACATTGGCGTACTTTAAAAGTTGTTGCCTGAGGGTCTAACTTCCAATCAATCTGAATCTAGGTGCTGACTGAAAGCCTCCCTTTTGGGACACTGATAGGTCTTGGTAAATCCTCAATTCCTAGGAGCTATTAAAAATAAGACGAGCAAAAAAAAAAAAAAGACGAGCTGCTTGGACGATCACAGAGGTTTGGGTGACAACCAAGAGCTAAGGCAGGGATGAACCATAAGATTCATCTCCTACTTGAGGTCACGCCTTCAAGACTGGGAGAGGTGGCTATTTTATCTGATGCAGAGAAATCAACACAGAGCGTCAAGCAAAATGAAGAAACAAAGCACTATGTTCCAAACAAAAGAATAAGATAAAACCTCCAGGGTTATCCTCAATAAAATGCAAATAAATAATCTACCCGATAACGTGTTCAAAGTAATGGTCATTAAGATATTCACTGAACTTGGGAGAACAATGGATAAACACAGTGAGAATTTCAACAGAGAGAGAGAAAATATAAGTACCAAATAGGAGTCACAGAGCTGAAGAATACAATAACTGAGCTGAAAATTAAATCCACTCCTGTTCAGTGTCTCAGAAAAATGGGATGACGTGATGGAAAACCCAGTGTCTAGAGGGCAGTAGACCCAGTTCTTCGGCCTCGTCATCCATTGCTTCTGAGGCCACAGGCAAGTCAGAACCTGCCTCTTTGTTGATCAACTGAGTTTTAACCAGCTATTATTTTAGGTGCCTCACAGAATTAATATTTGCTTTGAACTTGCTACCAAGTGGTTCCTAAGAATCTGTCTGTACTTCATCCAGTGAACAGAAAAGCAGGCTAAAGACACACAACAAAACAGTCAACCAGGACAGAAGACCATGCTCTCCTTTGTTGACTGTCTCTGCCTTCTTTCTTCCATGTGGCAGGATGATTGGAAGAATTAGAGGCACCGGAGGAGAAAATGTGTTCCTGGTCTACTTCTCTCCTTCAATAAACAAAAAGCTGTAAGCTGTCTTTTATCACATCCCAGTATCAGAAATTTATGTTCCGATGTCAAGGCACTGTGTAAGGAAGCACAGCCCACTGAAACCAATGAGAGCCCACACCTGTTGCACTGACCTTCCAGCTCATTCTCCTCAGGTACAGACCATTAACTTGACGCTGTAATTTATTTGCCTATGAGAGTATCTCAGACATCCCAAATCACAGACATGAAGCATGCTGCAAAGAGCACAGTGGCCCTGAACTCCCAAGACATCCTAGAAACATAATGGATGGGCTGGACTGTTATGATTGTGGTAAATAAAGGGCTTGGCTTGTGCTGGGAAGGCAGACAGGAGCTGCACCTGCCAGCTGGCATAACCAGCTTCATCACAGACTTTCCCAAAGGGGAAGGTTTGATACCATCTTGCCTTGTTCTAAATCTTAGTTTGTTAAGCTTCTTCAAGGAGTCCCAGGAGAGTTTTAGCCTGTGAGAAAAAGACATGAAATGAATTCTTTTTCAGAAAGCTAACCTTAAGCACCATTATGCTTATTTGTTTAGCCCAAGAGTTTATTGAGAATTACTCAGGCACCAGGGCAGAAGCGGCTTCAGATGATGACTGTGACTTCACTGCTATTTCCACTTGGGCAGCCAATTCTGACATTTCCATCCATTAGTGGGAAGCACATCTTCTCTTTTATGTAAAAGCTTGGGTTACACCACAGAGGTGGTTAGACATTTCCCCAAGGGCTGTGAGATGGTCCCTCAGGGGCACCTAAACTCCTAGATGCATCTTTGAGCTTTATGCCTCTGCTTTTTCACAGGATTGTCAGTGCTTGGAAATCCCCAACTCTAGCAGTCCCACCCCAAACAGGAAACTGCCTGACAAAAAGTAACGCAATCGTGATTTTTTTATGCGTAATCGCAATTCACCTTCACAATATTATTATTTAAATTGTCTGATAACATGGCCTTGTTTTGACTTACAGCTCTCAGAAGTATTCTTCCAGATTAATAAATTCTAGCTTTATTTCAGCTCAAATTAAAATATTTTTTAAAGCTAGGATAAAATAAGTTGCATCAAGTATCAAATAACACCATTCTTGGGGCTGACATGAATAATCACATTTTCATTTTATCCTACATCTTCAGATATCACTAGGCCCTGCAAACACTTTAAAACAACATTTTACTGGAGACAACTGCAGTGACGTAGTATGGTGGGACTACACATGATTTTTATTTTATTCTTTTTGCTTTTCTGTATTTTTCCAATTTTCCAGAATATTAAGAAAATTTATTAAAATTGTAACAATGTTTTGAAAGTATATATACTTAATAATGTGAAACAGTTGTAATTATGTGGAACATTCTGAAAAAGATGAATCCTGCCTGGTGCCGCGTTTCTATCCTATACATCAAAACACTTACAAGGAGCCAGTACATAGCAAGTGCTCCGAGAACTAGTCAGGGAGCAGTTAAGTAAGGAACTTTAATTCACTAATTACAACAGGAAAAACTGAATTATGGAACAATTGATGATTTGCCTGAGATGCCCATGTACCCTTGGATACTTCTGGGAAAAGACCATCCTTGACTCCCATCATTTTGACCACTCCGTGTTAGAGAGGGTATGGTATAGAACCACACTGAAAGAGTTTTAACTTCCCCATGAGTTTTCCTTTCTTAATAAATTGAAGTTTGCCTTCGACATAAAAAGCACACAACCAATGGAAAGATTTTTAAAAGCTCTGTTACAAAAAGAGTTGCTGCTTTTGTTCCTCAGGACACCAAATAATGAGTCTGACTAATATTTTCATTGAATTGGCAATTGGCTTGACTTGTTTCCAAATCGACTTTTCTTTTGTCCTTTGGTGTCACGTAGTAACAACTTTAATCTAAAAGTCGATAGCAATTAAATGTAAGATTATTGATTTAGCTGCACAGGAAACCCAAAACTTGACAGCCTGATGGAAAAGCTTCATACATTTGTATAAGAACAGGTAACATTTAGCTAGCATTTAGTATATGCCAAGTGGTATTCTTAGCACATTACATGTATTAACTCATTTAATCCCTGTAATAACCCTAGGGAGAAGGCAATATTACTATCCTCATTTTCAAGAAGAAGAAATTGAGACACAGAATAATTAAATAGCCAATAAGTAAAGAAGCAAAGAATTGATCCAAGGCAGTCTTGGTCTGGGACCTGCAGTCAATCACTGGGCTAAAACTGCATCATCATCATGTAAATGCTGCACTGGTTTATTAATCTTGTTGGGCTCTCTAATGTAGGGATCAAGGCCATGGGCTCTGGTGTCACATAGACACCAATGTTCATTCCCTGTCTTCCACTCACTAGCTTAGTGTCCTTAGACCAATTACTTTATTAAGTAAATTTCTTTGTCTCAGTTTCCTTAATCTAATACCCAAACTTACATGATTGTCATAAGGGTTAAATTAGATAATTTTGCACAGTGTTCACCCAGGCTACTATCAATGATACTTATTAGGATTGTATCTACTCTCTAATATAAAGTTTATCCTCAAAGATAGTAGAATGCATATAGAATCTTTACAATTAAATGATAACGTTACAAGGAGGAAGGCTGATTCCCTGGTTTCAGAACTGAAGAAGGGTCAAAAGCCAAGATTTCGCTGGAGTTGGAAAGTTTTGTAGATCTTAAGTGAGTAGCACTTTCATCTAGCTGTTCTTTTATTTCAGGGCATGGGAAATATCCGTGCTGGAATGTTTTTAAACTCTTCTTTGCTGCCAAAAGGCAGAAACACAAACAATGCACTGCTTGTAATCTTTGCCTCAAGAGATCTGTGAACAAAATGAAGAAACAAAGATTTGGCAAGAAGGACTGAGCTGGACCAGCTCAATACCACACTGTTTTTTGGAGTGAGGGAAAAAAGAGTAATTTCTTCCAAGAGAACAGCCAATACATATTACTCTACTGAAAGTACTTAAATACACAAAATAAAGACAGAACATAAAAAACAGCAAATTGCTGTAAGAAGAGATTGAGCTCCCATGGGAAAAAGATGCTCTAGTTTAGTTTTATAACCGGAGAGTAGAGATTAATGTTGAGAGGGAATGTCTAGCACAGGGCCTAGCATGTAATAGGTAAGGAGGTCAATTAATATTTACTAGATGAGCAATAGAAGAACAGCTAAAGAATTTTCTAGACTACAACCAAAACCTTCTTTCAGAAAAGCAACTATTTGCCTTGATTCACTCTTGATCATATGTGCCATTCAACTACAGTCACAAAGAGAGGAAATTTGTGTACAGAAGACTATTGCCAACACTTTTAACTATTGGCTATATTAATGTATTATTGAGAAGCTTTACATTTCATGGAGAAAAAAACTGATTTTGCCTTTTGGAATCAGTAAACTTTGCAACTCTTTGCCGAATAATTCTTAAGACTGCTGAGTCTGCAGAGTTGAGAGGTCAGCAGAAATGATGGTTACAAAACTGATCATGTAATTTTCATTCCATAACAAACTATCCCAAAGCTGGTGCTTATGATGGTTAATTTTATGTGTCACTTGGCTAGGCTATGGACCCAGATATTAGGTCAAACACTAGCCTAGCTGTTGCGGTGAAGGTACTTTTTAGATGAGATTAACATTAACATTACATCCACAAACACAGAGTAAAGCAGATAAAGTGTGTGGGCATCATCCAATCAGCTGAAGACCTTAAGAGAAAAGCAGACTGAGATCTGAGGCAGAGGGAATTCTGCCTCCGGACTAACTTTGGACTAGAGTGACAGCATCATCTATTCCCTAGGCCTCCAACCTGCCAGCTTGCTCTGAAGGTTTCAGATTTTCCTCAGCCTCACATGAGTCAATTCCTCAAAATAAATAAATTTTATATATGTCTTATATACATATATACACATAGTACATGTATATACATATAAATATACACACATATATAAATATATACATCCAACAGGTTCTGTTTCTCTGAAGAACCCTGACTAACACGGTGATTTATACAACAACGTTTATTTAGCTCATAGTTTGTGGGTGGGCAATTTGAGCTGCTTTCATCAGGGTAGCTCTGATAATCTGGGCCTGATATAGCTGATCTGGGCTGATCACTCATACACCTGCAGTCAGCTATTTGGTTGGTGGGGTCTGGCTGTTTTGGGATGGCTCAACTAGGATGAATCATCTCTGTTCCACATGGCCTCTCAACCTCCAGCAGGTTAGGTGGGTCTTATTCATGTGGTGGCTGGGTGGGTTTCCAACACAATGAGCTGAAGCATGCAAAGCTTCTGGAAGCCCAGGCTTGGAATTTGCACAAGATCACTTCCGTTGCACTCTGTTGCCCAAAGCAAGTATAAGGTCAGACGAGATCCAAGAGGGAGTAAAATATGCTCTACCTCTCAATGATGGGAACTGCAAAGGGATTGTGGCAGTATGCAATATACCACACAGCTGAGTTGAAGCTCACAGAATGTTTGTGGGTGGGACACTATTGCTGCAGTGGTTAGTTTGGGATATATACTATAAACACCGAATAAGATGTTATGCTCGACCTAAGGAAGCTTTACTGTATGTGAAAATAAGGGAGGGGTAAAAATATCAGTAATAATGGAAAACAGCAGTACATGCAATAATTGAAACTTTTATAAAAGCCCTGAAATGAGAAATTTAAATCAGGTCAAGTGGACAAGACTTCCTGGAAGAGGTAACACTGAATAATTATCAAACAAATAATTATAAACCATGATAAACCAAAAAGTATGCCTGGAAGTATACCAAACTTTCATTTAGGAAATTAGGATAGAAAATAGTTTATTAGTAACCTTAGTAATGATTAATAGTGTGGTCTTTTAGTTAGAAAGAACTGAGCTTGACACACTCAGCTTTGCCACTTACTAACTATGGGAACCTTGGACAAATTATTTAACCCCTTATTACTTCAATTCCTTATTGTAGATGGAAACAAAAATAGTACCTACCTATTAAGGTTGTTGTGTGTATTAAGTGAAGCATATGTAAAGTTTGACGACACTTTTTCTTTTAAGTATTCATTGTTGTATAATTTGATTTTTTTAACTCCAACAGAGATAATTATCAAAAACTCTTTTTAGTGTTCGAGTTACAAAAGTTAAATCAAATACTCAAATCATTGTTTCTCTTGAGATTTAAAAAAGCCCTTTCTTGGGAGAGAGAGGTACTCAATGGCTGGTCTCTAAGACAGCAGTGTTCAGCATGGGGTCTACCAACCCATGGAGGTCCCCAAGCCCTGTCAGGGGTGAGCAAGGTCAGAACTATTTTCATAATAGTACTAAGACATATCTGCCTTTTCCGCTGTGTTAATGTTTACACTGATGGTGTAATAGCAATGGCAGGTAAACTGCTGGGTGACTTAGCACAAGTCAAGGCAGAGGCATCAAAGTCTACACGCAGTTATTGTAATTCTTCACCTCTAAGTGCTCATAATAGAAAAATATGTTCGTTAGACTTAGGGATCTCCTTAAAGAAGCAATATAGATTAAAGATTGTATCAACTTAATCCTTGGATATGGGTTATTTTAATATTGTGTGATGAAATGAGAAATATATGTACAGCACTTCTGCTGCAAATTGAATTAAAATGTTTGCTTGAAGAAAATCACTTGTGTGATTGAGTTGCGAGCTGGACTAGCCAGTTTTTTAAAGGGAACATCATTTTTAGTTGAAAGAATGATAGATAAATTATGGTTGTTCAGACCTACGCATTTGGCAGACATTTACACAAAAATGAACAAAGTGAGTCTGTCACTTCGAGGAAAGCATTCATTGCCAATGAAAAATTTTCAACTTGGAAACTTCCCAATACTTCAAGGCTTTTCTAATGAGATTGGTGATGATACAAGTGAATGTAATTTTTGGATATTGCATTTTTAAATGGGTCAATATTCAGAAGAAACACGTAAGTCATGAATCAATATTTTCAAATTGACCAATGCATGATGTTACAAAATCATGCATGTATAACAGATACATTCAAAGTTCAAAATAGAAAGGTGGATTTTAATGTAACAGTATGAAAATGTATTGATATGGCTTCAGATTCCACAATGCAACTAACTTTTAAGAAACTACCACTTGTCAAGTTTTGGTAAAATATCAAAGAAGAATGTCCACATTTATGTAAAAAGGTTATTATAATACTCCTCCTTTTTCTAACTACATATCCATATGAAGCTTTTCTTCCTATATATATCAAATGAAACAATTTATCAAAACAGACTGAATACAGAAATAGATACGAGAATAGATCTGTCACCTATTTATTAATCAGGCATTTAAAAGGTTTGTAAAAATATAAACATGATTTTGCTTTTTTTCACTAATATTTGCTTTTGCAAAATACAGATTTTTTTCACAAAAATATGCTATTTATGTTAAAATGCATTGGACTTAGTATCATCATTAATAAACTCAGTTTAATTTCTAATAGAGTAAATATAAATAGAAATAACCCACAAAAGCAAAAGCTCTTGGGGGTCCTCAATAATGATAAAGTATGTAAAGGGATCCTGAGAACAAAAAGTTTGTGAGCTCCTCTCCACAAAGCATGTCACTGTCATCTGGAAGTATCTACTGTGGATTACTTTAATCTCAAGGGCACGGGACTAACCAGGGGCATTCAGACCTCCCTGAGTAGTGATCAGTGTTATCCATTGCATAAAATGAATTGAATGTTTGCCATATGCCAGAAAGATGAAGCTTGATGTGTTGGCAGGAGCCAGGTCATGGGAAGCTTGGATACTTGGCTTGGATTTGGACTTTAAAAGGTGGGAAAGAAAGTAACTGAAGTCTTTTTAAGAGGAGATGATGTAATCAGATTTATATTTTAGAAGATAAGTATGCAATTGAGTCTACAAAGGAATGAAGGTGACCAGACTGAAGTCAAGAAGATCGGTTGGAGTTTTTAGTTGTAATCCAGGTAAGACAAGAGGAAGGCCACTTAAACTAAAGCAAGAGCAGAAGGAAGAGGAAACAGATCTTTTTGGAGAGGTAAAGGAGATAGAATCTGCACTGCTGCATGAGTGAATGGGCAGTCAAAATGAATGGCATATCCTTCCTCCAAAGTCTTTCTCAGTATTTTGCTCAAATTAGGTTCCTATTTAACAAAAGTGATGGTTCTCTCTTGTTACAAGCTGCCTGTTTGGTTGTTGATTCCGATATTGTTTCTTGAGTATTGAAAGTAAAATATCAGGCAAAAAAAATAAAGAAGAATTACTGAAGGATTGCTGTCACGGGGCTGAAAGAATTCCTGAGAACATGAATTGGTCTCTTTTCCTTTCTATTCTTATTTTAGAGTTAGACGTCCAAATGAAACTCTCCAATTCTAGGATTATACAGAGTGGAGATATAAAATGCTGTCCTGCTCCTGCCCAGGCAGGTACAATATTCTCATGAAGAAGTCCTTGCCAGAGCAATCAGAGAAGAAAAAGAAATCAAAGGAATCCAAATTGGAAAAGAAGTAAAACTGTCACTGCTCGCAGATGACATGATACTATACATAGAAAATCCTAAAGATGCCACCAGAAAACTACTTGAGCTAATCAATGAATTCAGTAAAGTTTCAGGATACAAAATTAACACACAGAAATCTCTTGCATTTCTATACACCAACAATGAAAGATCAGAAAGAGAAATTAAGGAAACAATCCCAGTCACCATTGCAACAAAAAGAATAAAATACCTAGGGATAAACCTAACCAAGGAGGTAAAAGATCTGTACTCAGAAAACTATAAAGACACTAATGAAAGAAATCAAAGACGATACAAACAGATGGAGGGACATACCATGTTCTTGGATTGGAAGAATCAACATTGTGAAAATGACTATGCTATCCAAAGCTATTTACAGATTCAATGCAATCCCGATCAAATTACCAATGGCATTTTTCACAGAACTAGAACAAGAAATTTTATGATTTGTATGGAAACGCAAAAGACCCCAAATAGCCAAAGCAATCTTGAGAAGGAAAGACAGAGTTGGTGGAATCAGGCTTCCTAACTTCAGGCTATACTACAAGGCTACAGGGATCAAGACAGTATGGTACTGGCACAAAAACAGAAATATAGATCAATGGAACAGAATAGAAAGCCCAGAGATAAACTATGGTCAACTAATCTATGATAAAGGAGCCAAGGATATACAATGGAGAAAAGGCAGCCTCTTCAATAAGTGGTGCTGGGAAAACTGGACAGCTATATGTAAAAGAATAAGATTAGAACACTCCCAAATCAACCGGTTTGCAAGGCGGAAATAGAGACACAGATATAGAGAACAAACATATGGACACCAAGTGGGGAAAGCGGGGAGGGTTGGTGGGGAATGAATTGGGAGATTGGGATACCAAATTGTATGCTCTAAATATATGCAGTTTATTGTATGTTAACTATATCTCAATAAAAGTTCTAAAAAAAAAAAAAATGCTGTCCTGCTCCTGCCTAGGCAGGTACAATAGTCTCATGAAGAAGTCCTTAAAAGGCTTCCTTCCAAAAAAGATTCATACTTGGAGAACTTGGATCATTAGCTGCTTATTTTGAAATCTCATTTCTGTGGAAACAAGATAGAAAGGCAGAACCAAAGAGGTGATAAAATCACCTCAGTACCTACTACCTTATCAATATTCAAATCCATGAGCATATAAAAAATGATGGAAGACTAATATTTCCAGTATATATTAGTTATATCATTACTATTGTAATATTAGTTTTTTTACAAAAAAAAAAAAAGAGTCACAGGCAATTTGAATAACCAGCTCATTCTTACCAGTGTTTCTCAAAGGCCACCAATATTAACACATGCAAGAGAAGAACTAAGAGATGACCGTGGCCTGGGAGTTTCTTAGAAACTGCCACACAGCCTTAGTCCTACGTGGATAATTCAACTGGGAATTTGGTCCTTCTGTCCAATAATGTCAGCAGTTCTTGCCATCACCATTGGCCAAGTAAAAACACATTTCCCTATCCTGGGGTCATTTCAAAGTTTAGAGTTTGGATAGCACTTATTTTAAAGGTTTTCTTAATAACTTGTCTTGCCAAGAAGCACATGAAAAGCTGCTCAACATCACTAATTATTAGAGAAATGCAAATCAAAACTACAATGAGGTATCACCTCACACCGGTTAGAATGGACATCGTCAGAAAATCTACAGAGCTTCCCTGGTGGCACAGTGGTTAAGAATCTGCCTGCCAATGCAGGGGACACAGGTTTGAGCCCTGGTCCAGGAAGATCCCACATGCCGTGGAGCAACTAAGCCTGTGAGCCACAACTGTTGAGCCCACGCACCACAACTACTGAAGCCCGTGCGACTAGAGCCCAAGCTCTGCAGCAAGAGAAGCCACCACAATGAAAAGCCCATGCACTGCAATGAAGAGTAGTCCCTGCTCTCCACAACTGCAGAAAGCCTGCATGCAACAATGAAGACCCAATGCAGCCAATAAATAAAAAATAAAAATAAATAAATAAATAAATATTAAAAAAAAAAAAAGAAACTCTACAAACAATGAATGCTGAAGAGGGTGTGGAGAAAAGGGAACCCTCTTGCACTGTTGGTGGGAGTGTAAATTGATATAGCCACTTTGGAGACCAGTATGGAGGTTCCTTATAAAATTAAAAATGGAATTACCATATGACCCAGTAATCCCACTACTGGGCATATACCCAGAAAATACCATAATTCAAAAAGACACATGTACCCCAATGTTCATTGCAGCACTATTTACAACAGCCAGGTCATGGAAGTAACCTAAATGTCTATCAACACATGAATGGGTAAAGAAAGTGGTACATATATATGATGGAATATTACTCAGCCATAAAAAGGAATGAAATTGGGACATTTCTAGATACATGGATGGACCTAGAGACTGTCATACAGAGTGAAGTGAGTCAGAAAGAGAAAAACAAATATCTTATAGTAATGCATATATGCAGAGTATAGAAAAATGGTACAGATCATCAAGTTTGCAAGGCAGAAATAGAGACACAGATATAGAGAACAAACATATGGACACCAACAGGGGAAAGTGGTGGGGGGGGGATGAATTGGGAGATTGTGGTTGCCATATATACATTACTAATAAGAAAAAATATCAAATTGTACACTTTAAATATATTTAGTTTATTGTATGTGAATTATATCTCAATAAAAGTTCTTAAAAAATAATAACTTGTTTTGTATTTTGTTTTTGTTTTTGCATAGTTGCTGCCGTTTACTTCTAGGGAGAAATGATCTTCTATTTACATGTTGTTTCATTAGTTAAGGTTATTGCTATATGTATAATATTCACTATATATGAAAAAAATTCAACCTTACTTTGTGGTGGGCTCTCTGGCAATCTCACCCCATCTTAAAACTAGTCACAACTCAAAAGCAGACAAAAATGCAGTTATTGAAAAAGAGCTCTGCAAAACTTTTACACTGTCATAGCACTCCCTTTAAGCAAAACCAAGAGTAGAATTATCAAGTTTGATTATCTGGCTTCTGCACAGGAGAACAAAAAATAGATTTCTGGAAGCAGACATTGTCAGAAATAAGTGATGGCAAATAGCCCGACAGTATAACAGAAAGCATAAGGATGGCAAGTAGGGAACAGAAGAAGTGTAAAAACTAGCCTTATCCCTTCTCTTTACATTTCCACAGAAGAGAGACCTTCTATTGCAACTCTTACTCTACACAGGGAGAGGAGAGAGAAGATGTCAGAGAAAAACAGTTCCATCTTTCTCCCTCTACTTCTTTTTTTCATTCCTTGCCAAGAGAGTAAGTGAGGGTGTGTCAGAGTCTCAGAAGCACGAACCAGGCTGTCGAAGTGCTTTTCTTCAACATCATTCAGATGAAGCAGTTACTCTTGCCAAAGTCTTTATTTCCTAGGGGGCAATGTGGGCAGTCCTCTTCTTTCTGTCCCATCACAGAAAGTCCATCTGAGCAGAACTCAGAGTCTGCTTCTATCAGACTTTCTCTCCCCGCCCCCTCCCCCCATGAATGGGTGTGTAAAGCAGTCCAACCACATTCCTTGGCTATGCCCATAAGTTTGAGTAAATAAATTCTAAGTCTGTACTGTAAGCTCAGACCTATGTATGCAGATGGGTTGGAGCTTGAATTTACCAAGATTGGAGGATAAAGTCAGAAGCCCCACTTTAGTCTCAGGGAATCATAGAGTGCATACACAAATTAAGAAAATAAATCCTACTTCTCACTTGTCATTGATTGTTCTAAGGCCTGGAAGTAAAAGGAATAAAGAATGGGATTTAGGCAGTATTATTGGTTGGACTGTGTCCCCCCCACCCCCAAAATATGCTGAGGTCTTAATTCCTCAGTACCTGTGAGTGCGACCTTATTCAGCAATGAAACTCTACAGACATTCAAATTAAGGTCAATAGGATGGCATTAGAGTGGGCGCTAATCCAATACGACTGTGTCCTTATAAAAAAGGAAAATTTGGACAAAGAGAAAGAGGCATGCACACAAAGAGAACATCATGTGAGAACAATACAGGATTGGAGTGATGAATCCAAAAGGCAAGGAACACTGGAGATTGCCAGGAAATCACCAGAAGCTAGAAGAGGCAAGGAATGATTCCCCTACATGTTTCACAGGGAGTACAGCCCTGCCAACACCTTGATTTTGGACTTCTAGCCTCTAGAACTGTAAGAAAATAATTTTCTGTTGTTCTAAGGCACCTAGTTAATGGTACTTTGTTATAGCAGCTCTAGAAAACTAAGAGGTACCCAAACCGTCCACTATTCAAAAGACATGAAAAAGTGTTTTACAAAAAAAGATTATGTACATAATCAATACACATATTAAAATGTGTTGAAAATCACTAGCATCCGGAAAATGCAAATTTAAACATAAGATAAATGTCATTTAACAAAGGAGTATTTTTTTTTCTTTAGAAATGCCTGTTTTCAAGGGCAGGAAAAGAGACATTCAAACATTTTTGGTTCAAACACATATCGGGACAACCTTTCTGGAAGACCCTTTAGAATATGTGTCAGGAGTCTTCCGGGAATTTATCCTAAGGAAATACTGTTAAACTTCATAGCACTTATCGCTTTCTAATACTATATAATTCACTTATTTATGTTTATTGTCAGTCTCTACTTACTAGAATATAAGTTCTACAAGGACAAGAATTACTTTTGTATCCCAAACACCTAGAATACTGCCCAATGCATTGTAAATGCTCCATAAACTCTTGTTGAATTTGTTAATTAAGATGTCCACCAAGATTTATGTACAAAGGTGTTCACTGAAGCATTGCTTACGATAGCTAAACATTAGAAAAATATAAATGACCACCAGTGGGAGACTGGTTAAGAAAGTAATGGTGCCACCATACAATGAGATATCATGTAGCCATTAGAAAGTAAATCATCAAGAATAGTTAAGGCTATGATAAAACATTCATAATACATTAAAAAGTTATAAGAGGATTAAAAAATTGTAGAGAGGGTAACACATTAACTTTATTAAGAAATAGTAATGATGCCAAAACGTTAACAATGATTACCTCTGCCTAGTGAGCTTATAGGCATTTTTGGTTTTTTCTTTATTTTTTCATACTTTCTACAAGCATTTCCATGAAATTTTGAACTATCCACATACTCCACAAATGTAATATTTCATCACACAGCATGGTGTAATAATAATGTTTATAATAATAACACAAGGTCATTTTGTAAATATTAAATTTCGCTCAATATCCTCTATTTATAAAGAAGGGAAATCTGTGTGATGGAAACATGGATTTGATTAGTCTCTATACTTTTCTGTGCTTTTATTTCTAAATTCAGGAGGTGGACAATGAACTTTTTAATACTTTCCATTCAAACAAGTTAAAATTTTAAAAAGTTAAAATTCTTTAAGGGGTAACTTTCAATTACCGGAAAAAGTCATTTATATGAAATACCTAGTTCCCTTATTGCTGGTTAAATGAAACATTATTGCACACATTACAAGGGAAAAGGTATTTATTTGACCTTAGGCAGTTTCAACAGTGCAATTTAAAACTATATTTTCCATACTGCTCAAGCTGATCATATAATTTACATGGCAGAATTATAAAAAATCAATCCAACATTAGTATCAATGCATTGTATCAATTACCATCAACATATTATAGACAATACTTAAAAGTTTTATGAATATTTTTAATAGTCTTACAACAAGGTTCTAAAATTCAGCATAAGAGAAACAAAGGCATGGGGAGTTTGTGCGGCTGGTTCAGGCTTACTTTAGGGAGCACACCTACATTGACACATCCAACAGGAGAATTTCTGAGGTGGGAGGTAAGTAACGTTTCCTCTGAAATCATTCCAGCAGGATCAAAACAATTTGACTAACAGGCCAAATAAAGTTTTCCCTCATCAATACACTCCACCAACTAGACATTTTTAACTTTGTGAGAAGTAACCAAATTTAATACTACTATTCAAAAAAATAGAAACAATTTCTTCCCACTGACCTTCCAGTTGTCATTAAAGAAAGTGAACTTCAGGACTCCCAACTTGACTTCAGCAAAGTTCTCTCATCATGCAGATCTATCTGTAGGGGTTTTCTAGAGCTGTGAAGCCCAAATATATGCTCAGAACTCAGCCAGAAGCTGATTCTGGTGCTAAACTCCAACGTACACTATTGGTTTGACATGGTTGTTATATTTAGATCTGATGACATGGCTCTTTTGTTTCACCAGTCTGCATGTTCTTGGGATATTATCCCTTAAGGAAGTGCTTAAATTGAAGAAATAGCAGGCTCACAATTAACAATCCAAATAAAGTATGTCATGATGTTATATTTGACTCTGTCTGCTTAGCATTGATTCATCACCTGAGCATGTTTATTTAAATTGTATCCCCTCCTCCTTCTCTCACCTCCAAGAATCATTTTCTTTACTATTTCCATATGCATACTTTTATTCTTTTTAATGGGGTAATTTCAAAGAACTAGTCCTAACTCCTATTTCTGCATGTATGATTATAGATATACTAGATAGGCATACTGGAAATAAAGAAAAATAGTAGATAAAACACTTTTAAATCTTTTAAAAAGTATATTGATGAGCTGGCAGGAAAGTAAGAAATACAAAGAATTATAAATCTAAGTCAAATCAGAAACCTGGAAAGGTAAGCAGAGCACTAAAATCAAGTTGTGACCATTGGGCATTTGCCAAATTAAATGAACTTTAGCTACAACTTTTACTGCCTGGTGAGTGGGTGGGTGGGAAGAGATAGAAAGACAAAAGCCAAGGCCAGTCCAAAAGCCCATCCAACTCTTCCTAGAGTAGGAATCCTGAAATTCAGAGAAAAGATTCATTAAAATAAAATAAGGTAAGATAACTAAAATAAAATAAAATAAAATATAAAATAAAATTATAGTTCCTCATACTTTCTATTTGGAACACTTCCCATTACAAAAGCCAAAGAGAGTGCAGATATCTGACCTCTTTGCTCCCAGGAAACAGGGCAGAGACAAGTGACCTAAGCTGAACAATCAGAGCTTCTGCCCAGGTTTAGGACCTTGAGGAAGTGATGCAAAGCTCTGAGGATGGTAGATATTCTGTCACTGTGACAGTGGAGTTAAGAGCACAGCAGCATCAGGGCAGCAACTGTTCATTAGCAGCAGTGCTAATGGCTGTGTCCTCAGTAGCCTAGTTTCATTTTCTGAATATGGTTCTCCAGACCTGTTATTGATTCTTCTAAAATACTTCTAATGAACATTACTTCTAATAAATTTTTACTTAAATTAGCAAGAGTTGATTTCTGATGTTTGCAACTGAGCACCTCATTAATAAAAACCTTTCTCCAAACTCAGAAACTTTCAATGTCCAAGGCAGAGAATTTTATCTGGGCGAGAGGTCACCCAGGAAAGCCTAAACCTAAAGAAAAGATGCTAAGAGTTTTCTCAGTCACAATTGCTGTAGGTCAGGGATCTATCCAGGGTCCTGACCTCCATTATAACTCAATACCCTAGAAAGCCTTGATTACAATCCTAAACTTCCTGCTTAATATCGTCCTTAACTCCCATTCATACATCCATGACTCATGACCATTCCAATAACCTGTCTTGAATCTTCATGGTCCAGTCACACCCTGACTAATTTACATCAAGAAGAATTATGAAGCCCATTTTCCAAATCATAAAACTGAAATTAGTTTAGTAGCTTGACAGAGTTATAAGTGAGGAGCAAAAAGCCTAGGTTTTCACAATTAATGTTGCCTCACAGTACTAATAATTTGTTTCATTTTGTTTGCATAGAGAGATTCTCATTTTTTTTATAAATATGTATTAAACACCTGCAATGATCCCAGCATGTTGACAGGTGTTCTAGTTGATATAAAGAAATGGTCTTCCATCAGGAGGTCCTGTAGTAAGAGTATGTCAATTTCAATACTGGCTTTTCCAATCACTTTGTGTGAATTTGGACAAAATATTTTAAGCCTCAGTTTCCTTATCTTTTGGGGATGATACTCATCTGCCCTGTCTGCCTAACATAGTTGTTGTGAAAGTCAAATGTTAATTGTTGACAGTAAAGTAATAAAATGTGTAAAGTACTGGGAAACGAGACAATTAAGATCACCCTCCACGGGTATTATATTAATTATATGTGGTATCTAACAAAGTCAAACTTGTAAAAAAAGAGAGTAGAATGGTGGTTACTTGAGGGCTAGGGAGTAGGGAATTGGGGAGATGTTGTTTAAGGGTACCAAACCTACAACCAGTAGATATAAGTCCTGGAGATCTAATGCACAGGATAGTGACTATAGATTAAAAAAATACTGTCTTATAAACTTGCTAACAAAGTTGCTAAGAGACTAAATCTTAATTGTTCCCACCACAAAAAAGAAATGATAATTACATGATGTGATAGAGGTGTTAAGTAACACTACAGTGATAATCTTATTTCAATATATAAATGTATCAAACCAACATGTTGAACACCTTAAACATATACAATGTTATATGCCAATTATATCTCAATAAAGATAAATTTTAAAATACCACTCTTTGTGAATTAAATTATGAAATCAAGAGCCAAAAAATCAGAACCAAGCGAGGTAACATCACCTTAAGGAGATAGGATGAATTGCAGGTCAGCAAAATAAACAATAATCTGAACTTATGGCTGCCAAAAAGGAAACAGAGGGAGGGATAAATTGGGAGAATGGGATGGACACATACACACTACTATATATAAAATGGATAACGAATAAGAACCTACTGTATAGCACAGGGAACTCTACTCAATACTCTGTAACGACCTATATGGGAAAAGAACCTAAAAAAGAGTGGGTATATGTATATATATAACTGATTCACTTTGCTGTACAGCAGAAACTAACACAACATAGTAAATCAACTACATTCCAATAAAAATTTTATAAATAAATAAGCAATAATCTGATTCATCACACTAAAGAACTTAACAATTGAATGTGGCAATAGTAAAATGGATTGTCAAAAGCAGCAAACAAAAAGTCAGAGATGCAAACATTGTGGACAGTGCCAAACAGAGAAACCTAGCTGAAGGATTTTAGTATAATGGTTACATTAGCAAGACCATCTGCATGGCAAAGATTAAAAATATCAGACTTAGAACTTTCTTCGCCTCTTCTTTGCCAAGTGACCATCTAGAAATTTTTAGATTTCTAAGGCAGGTCTGTCTACAGGGTGATGTTCAAATGAGTATTCTTATTGATGTGACAGTTGTAGTTCACTTTGGAAAAGTGATTTTAAAATTAGTCTTATGAGCTTGGCTTCTGTGGGCTCACTACTGAGGATGATTTGCTGACAAAATTTAATTTCTGAGCCTACCAGCCTGAAAGCCAACCCCAAAATTTGCCAGGGTGATATCATCCTGGGAAAACTCAGAAAAGGCAGCCAATGCTGAGTCAGAAATCTTAGAGTTGACTAATTCTTTATGGGATACCTCTTTCCACAACTTTCCCTCAGCTTGACTTTCAAGAGTAGTTAATATTTGGATAAGAGGATAACCGTGGCAAGGGTGAAGGCACATCATGGGCAAACAGACGGAGATGAGAATGAGTTCAATAAATTCAAGACTCAGAACTTAGGTGAGTTTGGCTTTTGTAGAAGAGTCAAAGAGATGAAAATAAAAAGACACAGTGAAACCAAATTCTAGAGGACCTCAAATGCCAAGAGGAGGTGCTAGGAGTTTATATTGTAGGTAACAAAGGTAACTTTTGAGCAAAGAATATTATGACTTAATGGGTTTGGGGCAATTACTAATCTGGCAATAACGGGAATAATTAAAGAGCAAAAGACCAGTGAAGAAGTTACTGTAAGAATCCAGTTGCAAAGTTATTCAGGTCTTGACTAATGTTGTTTGGTATTTTCTGCCCAGTGCTTCCCCTTTCCTCTGGAAAGAATGCATCCCTTCACATGGAGAACTATTTCTCCTCCCTCTCCAACTTGTACCTCTAGTAGAAGCTGATTCAAGGGTACTCCATCCCCGTCTTCCGCTCATTGGTCAAAGATTGGACATATGATCCCAACCAAGGCAAACAAAATCCTTCAGTGGGATTTTTCAGGTGATTTCTACCAGAAAGTGAAGCCGGTCTTCTAGCCATACTTGAATGAGGCAGTTTAATCACATGGGAAATTCTTCTCAATGGTATTGCTAAATTCTAACCATCCATTGTACGAGCTGGTTTTGCTCCATTTGCTGTTTGCTCCTGTCACTCTGCAACATCACTATACAACTGCCTCATCTCAATGCAAGGAATCCCAATTATTTCCAATTCTCCACTAGCAGGTCACAACTTGCAACTGTTCATTCATGCTTATTTGAGACACTATTAAATATTTTATTTATTATTAAAGATTTAAAATATTTTTCAATTTTAGTTAAATCTCATACAAATTAGTATTTCATTCTAAAATCTTTTCAATGGCTAAATATCTTAATTTTTACAGCAAAGGAAAGAAACAATGAAACCTGTTTTTGACTCCCTTGAATTTCTTTTTTTTTTTTTTAATTCTCATATTTCTTACTGATGCCCTACATCCCCAGCCACAATGAGAGAAAACTGTTTAGCAAAATTTTTCTCCCCAACCACATTTGGAGAAGTACATGCATAGAGATATTCCCAGGACTTCAATATTCCAAGTGCCAGCATCACGTACAGGAAATTCTTGAACACATGACAAACTATAGTGTAGAAGAGTTCATTCATCACCTGGAGCAGTGGCTTCCAAACATTTTGGTTTCAGAACCCCATTACACTCAAAAATTATTAGTACCTCAAAGAGCTTTTGTTTATTTGATCTACATGTATTGATATTTACCATACTAAAAGTTAAAATTAAAAATTAAAACTAAAATTTTTTTAAATATTAATACTTCAATTTATAACAATAAATCCATTACATGTTAACATAAATAACATTTCATGAAAAATATCTACTTTCCAAAACAAATATAATGTGAGAGGAGACCACTATTTTCACATTTTTTCATATTTCTTTAATATCTTGCTTAGTAGAAGACACCTGCATCTTCCTATCTGTTTCTCTTTTCAGTCGGCTATAGTATCATTCCACTGAATACTTGGAGGAGTTGAGTGAAAAAAGCAAATGAAGTTTAGATATTAATGAAAATAGTTTTGGCTTCTTGGATCCACTGAAAGGGTCTCAGGAACTTCTAAGGTTCTCAGACCACACTTTGAGAACAGCTATCTTACAGTATGTGTGGACAACCCAAACCCAAATTCTAAAATAGGAAAGGTCTGCCTTCAGCTCACTTCTAATTCCTACCCACTACTTTGGCCCTTCAAATACCCAGTATCCAGGGTCCTCATGCTGTCTTCTGGTTGCCCAGGAATCCTTAACCCACTGTGACACCAAGGTGGGACATTTGTTTCTAGAGTACCACATGTTCTCAACTTGCCAATTTCTTTAAATCAAAATATAAACACTGGAGAGGGTGTGAAGAAAAGGGAACTCTCCTGCACTGCTGGTGGGAAGGTAAATTGATACAGCCACTATGGAGAACAGTATGAAGGTTCCTTTAAAAACTAAAAATAGAACTACCCTGTGACCCAGCAATCTCACTACTGGGCATATACCCTGAGAAAATCATAATTCAAAAAGATACATGTACCACAATGTTCATTGCAGCATTACCTGCAATAGCCAGGAGATGGAAGCAACCTAAATGTCCATCGACAGATGAATGGATAAAGATGTGGCACATATATACAATGGAATATTACTCAGCCATAAAAAGGAATGAAACTGAATTATTTGTAGTGAGGTGTATGTACCTGCAGTCTGTCATACAGAGTGAAGTAAGTCAAAAAGAGAAAAACAAATAGCATATGCTAACGCACATATATGGAATCCAGGAAGATGGTACTGATGAACCTAGTGGCAGGGCAGGAATAGAGACACAGACTTAGAGAACAGACTTGAGGACACAGCTGAGGGAAGGGGAGTCTGGGACAAAGTGAGAGAGTAGCACTGACATATATACACAACCAAATGTAAAATAGATAGCTAGTGGGAAGCTGCTGCAAAGCACAGGGAGATCAGCTCCGTGCTTAGTGAAGTCCTAGAGGGATAGGATAGGGAGGTTGGGATAGGGAGGCTCAAGAGGGAGGGGATATGGGGATATATGTATTCATATAGCTGATTCACTTTGTTATACAGAAGAAACTAACACAACATTGTAAAGCAATTATACTCCAATAAAGATAAAAAAAGAAAATAAAAACAAAATATATTCATTCTCTGATTATTCCTTGAGGGTCCAAGTAGGTAACATGCTAGTTTAATGAACTAAGCTGTTAGCTGGTAATAATCATTTAATGGCTTAGCTATCCTTCACACAATATAATATTTAACTCGTCTTCAATACCTTCACTCAAATAAATTACTTATATATGAGTGTATTCAATGGCAGGGCTTTTTATTTCACTTTCCTCAGATTCCATCACCTCTTCTCCCTTTGCTAATATTAACCCTGTGCACAAGCATGCAGTGAATATTGTCAGGTATGTATGTGAGATATTGGGATAAACGCTTAGATTATTTTGCATCCTTTACTAGGTGCCACTTCCAAGCATAAAAAGTAGATAAAACCCCATTAAAAAGCAAAAGATTACAGCAGAAAAGCAAACAACAAAAAAACAAACAAGCTCAGACGTAGGAAGAAATGTTGCAACACTAATATTCAAAGACAAACAATGACAGTATCAGTTCCTTAAACACTTAGAAATTTTCAACTGAACCTTTTTTAAGAATGAAAATCAAAACCATTTAAAAAACTAAAGTATAAGGGCTCTTAAAATGATAAGCAAGATACAAATTAGGGGGTTGTGAGAAGGCACAATTTTGACATCTCACCTACCCAAAAAGACAAGAAAATGAATCCGGGGTGGTTTCACTGAGTCATTTGAAACCCACAAAAAGATAAAATTGAGCTATTGAGTTATGATGTTGATGAACATCAATTCACACATTACCTGAAGATAATGAGGCCATATTCTCAGGGTGTAGGATAAGTAATTAATGCTTCCAATTATCATGAATGTTCAAGAGGAAACAATGGTTAGGAATTGCCACAAGCTGTGCTTTACAGACTGTAGTAGGCAAGGGAGAAAAACTCTCAGGAAATGTGAAAATTTTCTATCACTTTCTGGGCTGGATGATACAAACCAAGCTTTTGGAAAAATATTTTTATTATATAGGAAACAAAAATATTTCTTCTAAAGTACTCAACTTACTGCACCCATCCAAGTTCTAACAAAAGGTTTCACAAACTGGTCTCATGTGGTGAGTCCGTTCTCCAGTAACTTGATCCACTTGTAACCCCAGGCTCTTTTCATGGATTGGCTTCTAATTTTGTAAAATCCAAATGTACAGCTATAGGAAAATTCAGAACAGGCTCACAAGTTTTGCACTTCGGTAACTAAAAGGGATGTTGCCTTGTTAATCTCAAAGGATTGGCAGAACAATTTTTATCACATTTTCTGAAAAAAAATCTATACAGATTTAAGGTCGAGTTCTGGATTTAATTGAAGTAACCTTTTGTGCAATCTAGCTTTAATGAAGTGCAATGAAGTTAAACTCCTTGGGGGCCATTAATCTGAAACACTCCATTTAAAAACTACAAGGGGAGTTTTTAATAAACAGTGTGAACTAATGCCCATGTGGAAAGGTAATTGAGAGGGAACTGGTGTCTGGGCCAGATTGTTATTAAACCCTTATCACAGGTAAAGCTGAAACCCCCAATGGCAATCTGCCTTGTGATTTATATTGCCCTTCTCATCCCAACATTAAAGGAAAGGCTACGTTTAATAATGAAAAAATCCTGTGACTAAGCTATAAAATAACTGAGCAATTACTTAGAATAATTTATACACTGCAATACACTGACCTTGCTTTAAGCATAAAATCTACAAAATAACTTTGGCAATAAAACTGTGAACTACTAAAAGGACTCAAGGTTTTAACCATTTTTATTGTGTGCCACCTGGGGGGACTATAAATATGCATTATACTCTAATCACAGGGTTTAAGAAAATTCATAATTTTTTTTTCTCTTAAAATACCTTTTCAGAGAGGTTTGCTCAACTTGGCCAATCGCAAATCAAGAATTCTGATGTCATTTAAAAGGATTACATGTCCTTTCTAGAATATTTTTTTCTCCACCCGTGAATTCTGCCTGACTCTCTCTAACCAGCCATGGCCTATGGAAGAAAACTGGCAATACCTTTTCTGTATTACCTATTTAAGTATTTACTCTTTCAAAATTAAAAAAAGAAGGCAACTGGGCTCTACTGCAATAGTAAGGATTGATGCTATCACCCCAGCCCACGGAGGCAAAGACGCTTCTATTTCTGGATACATAAATAATACCCCACCACTCAGCAATCCAGAATCAATGTTTCCACTCGCCACCGTGGCGTTCAGAAACAAAGTTCAGCTTTTACTCCGATCTGGCATCAGAGCAGCAGATAACCAAGCATGACATATCACTCCAGCTGCCTTCAGTTTCTCAATCACCGTAGCCAAGCAAACACTTTTTCTCTGAATGCTTTGAATTCATGAAGTGATTCCAACAGATTGTATTTCAATTGACTTCAAATTCCATGAAATACAGTCAATTTCTGCAAGACTGGAATATCCGTACATCGAAACCCTGTAGAAACAAATTTCAAGGCAGCATCTTCTCTTTTGGCCATAAAAACTCTGTTCTCCTAAGGTTTACCTTACTTCCAATAAACTTAGCTAGTTTAGCTCCCAAATGGGAGCATAGTCACAAAGATGTCACCCCTGGGGTGGCTTTACATAAACAGATGCTAGAGGAAAACCTCTCCATCAAAAATATTGCCTGAATATGCCACCTTTAGCACTCCTTGAGCTGCAAGCATGAGAGAGTTACTGCTTAAAAGCAAAAGGGTTCTAAGGTGTAATGCATTAAGCCATTATTAGTCTCTTAAATACACCTAGCAAAGTAGCTAACCCATCATGTGGAAGGGCAGTTAAAAGAATGGGAAATATGATAGAGGCAAAGGAAAAGTTCTGGGAGCTCTAGTCCCTGTGAGGCCCTTCAGAAAATGAGTTTTGGTCCCCTCAGGGTGGCATGCCCTCAACTCAGGTCATCCGGGACAGGGGACTGACTGGGATTGCATGTGGTCACAAAAATGGACAGTGGAATATTGAAAAAAAGAGAAGACAGTGCCAAGGTTCAGGACAAGGGCTGTGCTGTGAGGCCCTCTGTCTTGTCCCTAGAAGGTATACTGAGCTTCAGAGAATGATACAGCCATGAACAAAGGCCTGATTCTTTACTAGCTCACAGGCAGCCAAATCCCTGGATGAATCGCACATCCTCCAGAAGAGAAAGCAGTCTTTCTGTGTGGAGAAGGATGAGTCCCCTCATTTCAGGACTGGGGAAACTGCCTTAGGAAGGAGACTAAGAATTCCACACATCTAATTTCACTCCCTCACAAAATTCCACTAAAATATCATCAAAGAAACTTTTCAGGGCCTAGACCTACAAGGATGGGGAAAATGGGAGGAAAAAAAAAAAACAAACCATACCTGGAAAGCAGAAAGACATGTGGTAATTGATTGGTAGACCAAAGAAAGACAATTCCTCAATCAGTAGTAAGGAAAGCCAATAACCAATTTAACTGAAACCACAAGATCCCTAAAAATTTAGGGAACCATATAACTCTGGACATGGGGTGAAGGTGAAGGAATGTTGGAAAGCCTATTTGAAAGCAGATAGATGTCCGGATCCCAACTCAAGCAGGAAGCTCAAAGTTTAGTCTTTTGAGAAGATCAAACATAAATGTTCTGGACACCACCAGTAGGGTAGTGTAGGGGAGGAAAAATAATTTTCCCTCCACCCTCTGAGTTTTGGGGTGAAATGCCTGTAATAAAAAAAAAAAGATTAACAAAAGAAAAACAAAAGTTTATTAACATGCATACCTTATATATACATGAAAGATATCTAGGAGAAAATGAGTAACTCCCTGAAGTGACTTGGAATTCAGGCTTAAGTGCCATCTTAATAGGGCAAGGGGAGGGGAGACACAGGTCTCTTAGGGGAGAGAAAATGATTTTTAGGAAAGACGAATTGCCCTTAGAAGAATAGATGGGAGGTGGGCTTCCCTGGTGGCGCAGTGGTTAAGAATCCGCCTACCAATGCAGGGGACATGGGTTCGAACCCTAGTCTGGGAAGATCCCACATGGCGTGGAGCAACCATGTCCGTGCACCACAACTACTGAGCCTGTGCTCTAGAGCCTGCAAGCCACGCTACTGAGCCAGTGTGCCGCAGCTACTGAAGCCCACACGCCTAGAGCCCGCGCTCCAAAACAAGAGAAGTCACCACAATGAGAAGCCTGAGCACCACAATGAAGAGAAGTTCCTGCTCACCACAACCAGGGAAAGCCCACATGCAGCAATGAAGGTCCAACACAGCCAATAAAATAAATAATATAAATAAATAAATAAATTTATATATTTAAAAAAAAAGAATAGATGGGAGGTGTGATAGTTTGTGACAACATGTCTGGGTATAGTGTCATTTCCAGTCTCCTCTCCAGTGACGAGTCCCTCCTCCCTGGTTGATGAAACCCCTGGGGAGAGATCTGTGACAACTGGCTCCTTTTGGAGGATCAGCCTTTAGGCAGATAAGGGGAGTTCAGAGAAAGCCTCTCCCTGCATTGCTGTTTTTCAAGCGCCTTCAGCTTAAAATAAATGAATATACCAAAGCAGCATATTTTGGAGTGGCGTGCCCTAAGTTCCTTCAGTGCCTAAAAAATACAAAATAAAGAAGAAAGTGTCAGTCCAGGATGACCACTGGCTGACTAACAGGACTTGCAGAAAGAGGGAAAAGATAAATCCCTATAGAATCAATGTGGGCTGATCATATCCCTCACATGTCTTTTCTGACCTCAGGTCCCAGTAACTACTTCCTCCCCTTGCCCTACAGACTTACCTATTGGAAAAAAAGAGCCTTGTTCTTACTGGCCCCAGGGTACTGCAGCCTCCCATGCCTTTGTAAACATTCCCTTTATTAAACACTCCTTTAAGTTTTTCAATTTCAATTTGCCATCTTAATTCTAAAGGAAAGATGGCCCCCACATCCTTTATTTGAAAGTTCCTCAAGGATGTGCATCACACACACAAAACAGACAGAATCTGAAAAAAGAGGAACACTGAGATACAGGAAAGAGAGAAGAAAGAGGCAAAGGAAATCCCCACAATGATAGTAAGGGGAGAGCCCGGGATCATACAGCTGACTGTGGGGTATGAAAGCAGAGTCTGGGTGGGATCAGGTCTGAAGATTCTGGAAAAGATTATTCAAGACGATGGAAGACTCAGATGGGAACTTTTAGAGAGGAGATTTGGACAAGTGGGGAGTCTGGGGTTATATTAGTAATAAAAACACGAAGTTAAACACAGGAAAAAACAGTTACTAATCCAGAAAAGAGAAAAAGTCATGTAAGAAAAGAAAAGCAATCACAATTTTTCACAGGCTCAGCATGAATGGCTATTACATAGTCATGTTCATGAAACAATGAATATTGATCTAACCCAAAGTATAACCTAATGGTAAGAATGCTTATGAGGAGGTGGAGAGGGGAGGAGGAAGGAAAGAAAAATCCTTAACTCCCATAAATAAAACCTAAAATTGAAAGTATGAGAATAATAAAAGCATGCTATTTTTATACAGTGGCAAATCCAAAGCGGGGGGGGGGGGGAGTAGTAAAAGTTTTGAACTGTTGCCTCTGGGAAAGAGGTAATAGCAGGAGAGGGAGAGCAGATTATTTTTCACAACCGACCAAATGTAATTATTTGATTCTTTTTTTTTTTTAGAACTTTTATTGAGATACACTTATAATAAACTGCATATATTTAGAGCATACAATTTGGTATCCCAATCTCCCAATTCATTCCCCCCCAACCCTCCCCGCTTTCCCCACTTGGTGTCCATATGTTTGTTCTCTATATCTGTGTCTCTAATTCCGCCTTGCAAACCAGTTGATTTGTACCATTTTCCTATAGTCCACATATATGTGTTAATAAACGGTATTTGTTTTTGATTCTTCAAACCATGTGTAACTTTATCAAAAAAAATAATCAAAAAATAGAGGACGGCAGAAAGAGGAGTAATGAAAAGAAGGAAGGGAGGGAGACAAAAAAAAGAAGGAGATTTGGTTTAATAAATAAATAAATAGGCTCAAATAAGAAAAGTCAAGCCACAGAAAGCAGAAACCTGGCTTGGAGCTACCTCAGCCCCTGCTGTCCAGAGCCTGCTTTCACTGTTTACCCTGACTCTTCCTTCCGCTGGCTGGCCTCATCCTACTGAAGCCCTCTGGCTAAGTGAGTAAGCCTAAAGCTATAAGTTTTTAAAAATCCATCCAGCTTGTCCAAATCCCTCAGCTAAGCGAGGTCCTGGCAACTCCCCAGCCAGCCCCAGTGTGCATGACTAAGCTTCTTAGACCCCTAATCCTCCCCCTCACTTGTAGATACTCATCAACCCTCCAACAAGGAGATGGACAGCACCTTTGGATTTGTGAAGATGCTCCTGGAATTTCATACCACAGTTCTCTACCTTCAACCCCTCTCTCCTCTTGAACAAATGGTTAGCATTTAACATTTAAGGGGCCTTATTTTATGCAAGCATTCCCACTGCACCTACATTTTTGAGGATTGAAAGAATTATGCTAATTGTTTAACTTGTACACATGAACTACTCCAAACTACCAGTGACATACACTGTGGAGAAAGATCCCTCCTCACAGGCAGCGTGGATAATCTTACCTGAACCTGCAAGAAATCAGCACAGCAATGCCCACCTTGTTCTATTATGTGGAAACCTCACAGTGGGAGTTGCCTTTCAAATTTCATCTAGGATTTTCATCCTCAGCCAGATTTTCAGCAGTGGACATCATTTTACTTAACCCCTATGGCAGAATCTCTTTCCCATACCTCAACATCTGAATTGACATTTTATCAAAATATGAAGACAAAAACATGGGCCTAATCTAAATGATTCCTCTTTGCCACACTATGAATTCATTCAATTCAATACATGTGCAACTCTAAAATATTAGACAGGATACTAGGTATTCTATCAGCAGAGCACACTTTATTACATAACATCTAGGTCCTATCACATAATTACAGGTGATGTCAATACCATTATTGATGGTCAGAACTCCCTCTTGTAGTCAATTTGAGAAAAATATATTAAGATGCATGAAAATCCCTAAACATACCTTATTAGGGCCAAGAAAGTCCTCATAGCCCAAGCTGATAAATGAGAAATCCTAGACAAGTACCTGCAGAGGTAGGGAATCAAATGAAAGCTGTATAATTAATAGCTGTGTTCTTCCAGCCACGGAAAATCAGACGAGATTGCTTCTTCCATTAGCCTTCTCTAGACTTAAAATGACCATCTGCAACACTGTAAAATCAAGGTTCAATAGTAGAAATCGAGCACAAATCATAACCAAACAGAAGAAAGCGGTGTGAAGTAGAAAGTTGGGTGCTAATAACACTGAAAAGCGGAGTGAGCTCTGGGCTGAGTCTCCAGGAAGGACTCCCAGAACACCCCTTCAGAGATGGCCATCCAATTAGGAAGGTGGGGAATGAGGAAGTAACTGACATTTGATACCTTTCGAAGCCAGTAACTGGACTCTCACACACCCTACAGAAAAACTCCATCTCTGGGCTTGCCAGGAGGGTGACTACCTCCTTCTCACTTCTGCCTTATAAATCTTACTTGAGAGAATGTAAAAGGTGAGGTCAATTTGCATTGAGAACCTCAGGCAGAAAGATGTCTGAGAAATGTAGCTTTGGGCTTTGCAGCCTCTGAAGTACAGGAAGGAGCAATAGAAGGAAATGGGTGCTCAGTCTTAACCTATCACACAGACCTAAAAGCATTATTTCCCCGCAGCCTCAAGTGTAGTCACACTCCACAAAGACCTCCTCCACTATGCTGATCAGGACACACCCTTTGCCATAAACACAACAAATATAATAGCCCATACTAACATGCACTTACTTTTACTATTATTATCCTCATTTTAAAGTTGAGGAAACTAAGAAACAGAGGTAAAATCATGTGTTCAAGGTCACACGAGAATCAGTGAGGAAATCTGGCTCCCTAATCTGTGATCTTAATCTCTATACTACATAAACGGAAACCACAGAAAAACTTGCAGGCCAGACTGTTTAGAATGGGTGATGTATGAGGCTGATCTAGGATGTTGACTCACAACCATGTGTCAACTAATTCAGATGCTCTGATGTCTCCGTAAGCCCAGTACCTTAATCTCCTGCCAAGAGGAAACCTAGGTAGAGGGAGAAGTAAGGGCTTGCTGTCACTGTCCTCTCTCGGGTCCCAGAAGTGTTGGACCCTCGAAGAAGATGGATCACTAAAAGACAACGTCAAGACCTGGATGGGGAATTTCCTGGAGGTGCAGTGGTTTGGGCTCCGCGCTTTCACTGCAGTGGGCCCGGGGTTCTGGGAACTAAGATCCTGCAAGCCGTGCATTACAGCCAAACAAACAAACAGCTGGATAATCAGGATGGATGGATTGCTGAAAGAAAATAGAGAGCCTGGGGGTGGGATGAATTGGGAGATTGGGATTGACATATATACACTATTGATACTAAGTATAAAATAGATAATTAATGAGAACCTACTGGATAGCACAGGAAACTCTGCTCAATGCTCTGTGGTGACCTAAATGGGAAGGAAATCCAAAAAAGAGGTTATATATGTATATGTATGGCTGATTCACTTTGCTGTACAGTAGGAACTAGCACAACATTGTAAAGCAACTATACTCCAATAAAAATTTTAAAAAAAAGAAAGAAAATTGGAGAACCTGGAGCATCCATTTCCTAGGAGGTGTGATGATCCGCCATGGACAACAAGCAATCCACTATAAATAAGGGTGTTTTCACTGAATGTTCAAGTCCTGCATTTATCAGCCTGGCCCTTTAGGAGGCTCCATCTCAGAGCATGAGGTGTGGAGGAAGACATGAGCTGCCCATGTTAATGGGGCAGCAAGATTTTCATTACGCCAACCAAGAAAACGTTTTACTTGTAGCCAACCTCGGACCTCAGCACCATAGCCTGCCTCACAGCTGTACCAGCCTTGATCTCTGCCCATTGGTCAACACAGTTTCCAGGCACTTGGGCCATGCTTTTTTTTTTTTTTTTTTTATTGGCTGCATTGGGTCCTTGTTGCTGTGCAAGGGCTTTCTGTGGTTGTGGAGAGCAGGGGCTATTCTTCATTGCAGTGGGCGGGCTTCTTATTGTGGTAGCTTCTCTTGTTGCGAAGCATGGATTCTAGGCACAGGGGCTTCAGTAGTTGCGGTGCATGGACTCAGTAGTTCTGGCACACGGGCTTAGCTACTTCGCAGCATGTGGGATCTTCCTGGAGCAGGGCTCCAACCCATATCCCCTGCATTGGCAGGTGGATTCTTAATCACTGCGCCACCAGGGAAGCCTCCTTTGGGCCATGCTTTACGTTTCCCTCCATCCAGTAGTCTCGCCTTTACAGATTCTTCTCAGCTTAGTCTCAATATTGCTATCCCCCTACTTAATTTAATCTGTGTTCAAAATCTGTGTTGCCCTCCTATATCTGCCACTGGCCCTCAAGACAAGATATAGATACATACGATAGAGTTTTCTCTCTATTCACAACTTTCAGAGGGTTCACTTCATGCAGCTTCCACAAGTACAAAGATAGGCATACACACCCTTTTGTGAGCAAAGAAATAAAGTTCCCAGACAAAATTCGATCTTCAAATGTTTGACTTAGTTTTACTCAAAAAATGTAATATTACCATTTCAGAAAAAAATTTTAAGACTTTCCAAAGGCTCATTGGACATCAAATAGTCCTTATAAAACTGGCTATGCTGTAAATTAATCAAAATTATATATATTTAATGTCCCTTAAAACTCCAACATTTCATATTTTTTAGAGACCCAATGAACCTTCAGAGCTAGAGTCAGGAGAAGGAGAAATAAGAAAGCAAAACATGAAGGGAATAAGGATTTGGTAAGGAGTGAAGAGGACATTAGAAAAAGGGTAATTTATGGGGAGAGACAAATACAGGGAGAGAAGGGAACAACTGAATGTGGGAAATAAAAGGAAAACAGAAAAGAGTATGAAGGAAGTAAAAATGGTGGCAGAGGGCAATAAGAAAAGAATAAGCAACAAAAGACACTTGCTCACCCCCAAAACTCACACACACACACACACACACACATACACACACACACTCATACATAATCTCTCATTGCTCCTTTCCAAATTCATTTATGTTTTTCAGCCAATGAATCCACACTGGGCAAATCAATATGGTAGGAAAAACTCTAGAATTCAGAAAACCCAAATTCTAGTCCCTGTTCTGCAAATGACTAGTTGTATGTGACTTTCAACAAGTTGCCTAATCTTTCTTCATTTAATCTCCATATAACAAGCATAGATTTAAAGATTTCCAGGCAGGAGAATACTGGGTCCCTGTGTACAAAGAGAGCAAGAAGACACTAAAAGGGAAAAAATGAGAACCAAAGTATAAGAAGTGAAGAATGAAGTTCATTTAATTTACTCAAAACTCTCTGGCCTGGTGGGCGACTGAGATACAGCCCAGTGGCTATGCCACTAGAGATGGAGTTAACATTTCTGTTTCCATTGAGAGCAGTCAGGCTGATGCCCCAGGTAGATCAACATGACAAGTGCACCTGCTACTCACCTCCAAAAGAGGCCTTCAAATGAGTGACTGAGGAGGGTCCTGGAGGCCCTCCTTTGCTCTCAAGTCTTCTGAATAGCTCTCCCCAGTGTCCCTGCCGCCTTTTCTGTTGGCCCTCCATCCAGGTTCTAGCTGTTGATAGCAATCCCCTGCTATCATAGAGGTGATATTAGGTGATGATTGATGATTTATAATAGTAATCATGATTAATACAGTGACGGAAATTAAAACCAGTAACCATAATAAGTGGGAGAGAAAAAGAAGGAGTGAAAAGAAAAGGAAGATGGAGGAAATATGAGTATGAAAAGGAGAAGAGTTTCTCTGTTCCAGGAGCTGTGCTAGTTGCTTTGTTCCTTCTTTCCTTCCATAAATATTTATGGCATCCCTACCATCTATGACTGTGTTTGTTTGCAGTGCTATCAAGGCAAGCAGGCTTTCCCTCCCTCAGGGAGTTCACAGGGAGAATTACAAACATGTGTCCTAATATATCATGATAAGCGCTGTGATAAGGAAACACAGATGCACAATGCCCAAACACGAACGGTCTGGAAGTCTTCATGTTTGTGTGTTACATGTATGAATGGATAGAGGGGGACGCAATTGTGGAGATAGGGTAAGTATTTACAGATTATTGTTGGAGAACAAGGCAAGAAATGTTGATAGTATGGGTTTGGGGAGTAGGTAGAGGTGGGTAAAGAGAGGAGTGGAAGGATTAACAAGGCTTAGTGGTTACTTAAGTGTGGAAGGCAAAGAGGAGATGAAATCAGAACAAATGGTTACTGGGGGGAGGGTGGGGGAGAGGAATAGTTAGGGAGTTTGGGATTGACATGTACACACTGCTATATTTGAAATGGATAACCAACAAGGACCTACTGGATAGAATAGGGAACTCGCTCATATTATACATCATCCTAAATGGGAAAAGAATTTGAAAAAAGAATAGATACACGTACATGTATAAACGAATCACTTGGCTGTACACCGGACACTAACACAACAATGTTAATCAACTATGCTCCAATATAAAATAAAAATTTAGTAAATAAATAAATAAACAAAACGTTGAGGCAGTAAGTCAAAGAAAAGGGGAATAGATGAGAACTATGTAGACTCTATTGTATATATCTGTGGTAATTCTACTAATTAGAGAATATCTTTTCCGTTTAAAAAAACTTTTAAAAAACTAAAAAGAAAGAAAGAAGGAAGGAAAGAAAGAAAGAAGGAAAAAGAAAGAAAGGAAGGAAGGAAGGAAGGAAGGAAGGAAGGAAGGAAGGAAGGAAGAAAATTCCAAATTCACAGGTTGGCCTACTGAGTGAATGGCAATTTCATTTGCTGAGGTAGAGGATACAAGAAGCAGAACAGGTTTAGGATAAGGAGTTCAACTTTAGCCATATGAGCTTTGTATGTGTGTATATATGTCACCTACCTGTAAATAACCAGTGGGCTAGTGAGTGTATAGGACTGCTGTAGTGAATGGAAAAGAGACGCTATTAAGGAAACAGGATTTCTGGTCAACACTGAGGGTTCAGATGAAGTTAGAGATCATAAGAGTGGCCTAAGCTTTGCAGTGGCACACACGATCTCTTCTAATCATTTTTCAGAACTGTGTGGTATATATCATTATCCTCATTTCTCAGAAGAGAAAAACAATGCTCAGAAATGTTCAGTAATTTGCCTAAGTTCTCAACTCTTGCCTGGACTGACCTGCAAACATAAATCTGTCTAAGCCTAAAGCTTAGGCTCTGTCCACCACACCATGCTGTCCTCAGGAAAGTGTTACTTCTTGTCCTTTCCCAGGGTAATTGTCCTAAAGATACAAAAATAATGATAATGAAATGTGGATCCCCTCTCAAGAAATCAGAGTCTAGTGGGAGGAGAGAGACATATAAATAGCCAATTAAATGTGCTAAGAATACAAAATGATCAGTACAGATAAGGTAGGTATAAAATCTGCAGGAACAGAGAGGGGAAGCAGTCAAGGGAGAAGAGAGAAAACGATAGCTGGGATAGAATATTTGAATTGACCTTAGAGAATGAATAGACCTCAGGAGTGTTTTGGATGATGCTGATTTTTTCCGCACGGTTACAAATGAGGTGAAAAGGCTAAACCAATCATTCCTTGCCAACCAAACACGTCTTTATACTAAAGTCCCCGAGTGTTGACTGCCCATGTGACCCAGCTGGAGGCCAGCTTCAGCCGCTAACCCCAGAGTCCTAGCTGCTTTGCTCACTTTGAGCAACATGATGTGTCTGTGTCACAAGTCACACGGGGAATTTGCTAATGTCATTCTCTGACATTCCCTGTTTACAACACAGCTCTCTGTAAAAGTGCTGTTCCTAGTAAGACCATGTTTATATCGAAGGGACTTTTCCCCTGAACTTTCAACATCACCCTGCTAGAATAACCATCTCTTGTTTCAAAATGAAGTTCCCCCATATTCCATGGAGGTCTATTCGTTACATGTTAATGGTTGTCATTTACCACCCCCTCGTTCGTTGCTAAAATTAGGAATCGCAAAGTAATAAGAACCTGCTTGGAACATGCTAAAGAAATAAGTTCTACACTATTTCAAGGTACCTCTTCTGGTTTTATCACTCTCTTTTAGTGATCATTTTTAGTTCTTGTTTATAGATACAAAAGTCATCTTTGTGAAATTATGTTGACCAATAATTTACTCAAGTATATTCATCATTTTAGGTTATAGGGGAAAAAATGACTGATTTAGAAGCCTGCGTATTGTCAAATTCCATTGCTTTAGTGTTTTGACGCTAGTTTGTGCATCATGGCAGATTAACTTCATATAATATTAACTTTATGTCATATTGCTGCTTAAGTGGTTCCCTATTGCTACCATATCTCATCAAAATTCTTCCTTGATTTCCTTAATGATAACATTCATCAACTGCTCCAAACTTGTTTTTAGTACTCTCAACACAAACCCTCTGCTCCAACTGGAGGGATTTTCTTACTGAGCGCCATCTTCCCCACTTCACCCCATACCTACACACACATGCTATGCTCATTCCAGCTCTTAGCCTTAACTCCTTAATTCAACCAGTATTTACTAACTTTCTACTGTGGGCCAGGCAAAGTGGAGGACTCCCAGATATTTAAGACAAGGTCCCTGCCCCTCAATAGCTTATACCTCTAATAGGGGAGATGGGACACCCACAAAAATAATTACCAGAGCATGATAAGTGCTCTAACAAGGGCATAGGTAAACCCCATTTCAAGGTCCAAGGAGAATAAACGTCTGGAATGCCCCTTACCTTCTCTGCCCAGTGGCAGTCAATTTTCAGTACCTGGTTCAAGTCCTACCTCATCCAAGAAGTTTCCCTAAACCACATCTGTCTCCAGTGATCTTTGTCTTCTCCTAATTTATATTATACTCCTAACCTGCAATAAAGAAATCTAACTCTGAATGATACACTGTCTTATACTATTCTTAGCACTTTCATGTGGGTTGGCCTCATCTCCCCAGTTATATCGTATACATCAAGGACAGGGAATAGTCTTCCCATTTCTTTGCTTACCTCACTATACCTAGCATAGTTGGTAATTATTAAAGACATTTGTATTTCATTGAAGCTTATAGTATAATGTACTTACATCATAAAGATTAGGTTTTAATCATTTCCAAAAGAGTAACATAAAAATTTAATAAGTGGACTAAATAAGATTTTTAATAGGAAAAAATTTCAGTTTGTAATGGAAAATATAGTCGCATATGTTTAATAAAAAAGAATCTTCAATTGATTTTGTCTTGATTTTTTTTTTAAATAGTAATCCACTTCATTCATCCAACAATTGTAGGCCACTGTTGCCTTCTGAGTTAGCCCACACTCTATCTGTGGTGTGTGTTTCTCTCTAATAAATTCACTTCTTACCCATCACTTTGTCTTTCTGTGATGAGACATCAAGAAACTGAGCACCAAACAAAATAAAACAAAACAAAACAAAGCCTGAGCATCATTAAGTCCTGAAACCAGGTGTGTGATCTCAGCTAAAAGAATGTGAGTTCAGACTTCCTAGGTGGTGCAGTGGTTAAGAATCTGCCTGCCAATGCAGGGGACACGAGTTCAGGCCCTGCCCCAGGAAGATACCACATGCCATGGAGCAACTAAGCCCGTGTGCCACAACTATTGAATCTGTGTTTTAGAGCCCATGAGCCACAACTATTGAGCCCATGTGCCGCAACTACTGAAGCCCATGTGCCTAGAGCCCATGCTCCACAACAGGAGAGGCCACAGGAATGAGAAGCCCGCACACCACAACAAAGAGTAGCCCCTGCTCATTGCAACTAGAGAAAGCCCGTGTGCAGCAAAGAAGACCCAACACAGCCAATAAATAAATAAACAAATTTGTAAAAAAAAGAATCCTCCTGCCTATGAAGGAGACATGGGTTCGAGCCCTGCTCTGGGAAGATTCCACATGCCACAGAGCAACTAAGCCTATGCGCCACAACTATTGAGCCTGTGCTCTAGAGCCCATGAGCCACAACTATTGAGCCCATGTGCCGCAACTATTGAAGCCCACGCACGTAGAGCCCGTGTTCCACAAGAGAAGCCACGACGAGAAGTCCATGCACCACAATGAAGAGTAGCCCCTTCTCTCAGCAACTAGAGAAAGCCCCTGTGCAGCAATGAAAACCAGACACAGCCAATAAATAAAGTAAATAAGTAAATAAATAAATAAATAAAACAACTGTATGCAAAGGACATACAATGGTCTAAGTACTAGTTTTTCTTTCATCAGGTGAGCAAAATGGCTTGCTTTGAAGACGAAGCACTTCGGTTCTGGGAACTCTCCAAGGACAAAATCTTAAATCTTGGCCCTCAATGGTTTCCTAATGTCCAAAACCAGTGGATCACTGAGTTGGCATCATAGTCAACAACGAGTCATTTTCAGAATTTCTAAGCTAAGACTATATATTTTGTCCTTTGTAGTTTTTTTCTCCTTTGGCTTACTAGGTCTCTGATAGGATACATCATGTGACTTCCCACTGGTCAGCTCCAGCATGGACCACAAACAGTAGGGTGGCTACAGAGAACACAGATGAAAATGTGGTTTACCATACTGTGCTATTACTGCCCAACATTTTTCATGATTTTCCCCAAAGAAACATAGGAATTAGTGGTTCTGAACTACTTATGCCCATAACATTTAATTCCAACTTGACCATATAAACAGCTTATTGTGGCTCCTGCATTAGGCAGCAACCTATTTGATAAGTAACATATAGCATTTCCACCCACCTAGATCAAGGATTGACATCCAACTGAGAGAATTCACCAAATACTCCCACCATAGTTGTCTACTTTCCTTCAGCCCTTTGAGGATTCATTTCTCTTAGAAGAAAATGATCTTCATTTTCCACTCATGCCAAACTGCCAGACAACTCCCAAGAAAAATTTGAAAGGAGGAAAAAGACTGGAGGGCTGAGGAGAAAGAACATAAACCTCCTTCCATCTTATAAAATCCCAATGGTCTGTTGCTCAAGAGAACTTGAAATCTCAAAAGCAACTCGAAAAAATATGGAAATTATATAATTCATTTATGAATAGCCAGGTAAAACTGTACCCTAACTCAGTTGCAGAGAAAGATGTTGCTATTTAAACAAAATAAAAAAACACGAAAGTGTCTGGACACTGAAGTTCATTACATGCCGGATACTGCAAGTCAGTGAGTACTGGGCGTAACTTCTAGTTCTACGCTATCGTGTTAAGGGGTTAGATCTGCAGAGAAGTCTTGACAAAGAATTTCATTGACCTCACAATACATTTTATGTTTCTCCTTGGAAATGTTTAATGTCTGCAATTACGCGTCAGTCACCCCGGCGCTTCAGAACACTCTACAACTGCAGTCATCTGAAAGAAAACCATTCAGAAAAGAAAACTGGGACTTTACTGTCCTCTGCTGGATACCCAGACTCAGGACTATTTCTGCACTCTTCAGAGGATTTTTGAGAAGTGGTGTGAATTTGCTGTATGTGGCTAGGGGCACTTTACTTAAAATGAACAATCCTGAGCACACGAAACTTAATCTGTGCCACGTATACATGCTTCTTGCGACAGACTGAATGATCCAGTGCGTGTTCGGCCACATCTAAGTAAATTATTACTAAAATCAGAGTGATTTTTTAAAATATTTTAATTGTTCCTTTTACGTAGTTCTTATATATTTAAGAGAATATTTTTGTCAATTTGAAAGACGCCTATTGACGCTTATTTATGATATTAAATAATTAACACCAATGTATGTCAAAAAAGATGGCGACGCCAGCATCCAGGTGAGAAGAGCCGACGGTTCCATTGCACAGGTCAGTAATATCATACAAACCATTAAAGATACTTACGTATGCGTGTTGCTTGTGGATTCTGGTTTTGTTTTTGAAACCAATAACTTTCTTTAAATGTTGCCTTTATGCATAAATTTCAATGGGGATGAATTATTTTGAAAATCATTTTGTGTCTGTGATCATGCTTACACAGTAGCCGCGGCCTGGACGCCTAAAATACAGCTCTGTGGTAATTAATTAATTTAATGCAGCTCTGTAAAGGCCCTCTATTTTCAAAAAAACCTGCAAAATCACCGTATCCAATTTCCAGTCACAATAGTGTCACTATAAGGACAAGCCACAGATTTCTGCTCTCATCCAAATGCAGTACATTTAGAAGAGGAGAGAAACATTTACTGAGCCCCTTCCCTGCCCAAGCATTATCCCAGGTAACCTCACAACACATTAAGGTGCACATTGTTCTGTACAGTTTATAGCTGAGAAGACAGTCTCAAAACACACACATGGAAAGGGCTCGCTAGCATTCACTCTCCCCACCAGCCCCCCACACACACATACATACGGCTCTCGCTCCAGAGACATGATCTCACCTCTACCTTAGACTCTCTCCACATGACTTTTCTACACTAGGTGGACAAAGGAAAATCGAGGAGAAAAATATCTAGAGCTTTACCTTTGATGCTGCCAACGACATACTTATGACCTGGGATAATCATAATCTTTCCAAGCCCGAGTATCTACATCTGCACAGTGCGAACAGTATTCATCCCACAACTTCCTCACTTCATAGTCTTTCTAGTGAATTATCTTACTAGAAGATTCTTGATGCTGTGAAGAACTTATTTCGATCAGTATTTTTCAAAGGCGTCGTTTAGGGCAAAGAACAGTGACTCTAGAAGTAGACGACGAGGCTAGGCACAAACCCAAGCTCTGCCTCTTGACAGCTAAATAACCCCCAGCTGCCAGACAGCGGTAACCACTCTCCACCAGGGTTGTTCTGAGAATCAATGTTAACAAAATAAAATAACAAATGTTAATTTCTATCTCCCCAATTACCTTTAAACATGATCTGTTCTTCATCTATCTGAAGTATTTAAATCCTGCTGGGAAAAGGGATCACATTATTTTCAGGGTCCCTTCTAATCCTGTACTCTTGAAAATACTATTATGCAAACTTTTTCTAAGTGCTTAGGAAATAAGGGAAAGTAAGAAAGAGGCCGCTTCTAGGATCCTGGCATGATTATAGGTGCCGGCAAAAGCTTGAAGAACACCTCGTTCAGTCCCCTTATTTAGATATAAGAAACCTTGGGGTGAGTGGACTCACCCCAAGAAAGAGTCAGTTCTAGAATCCTAGCCCAGTGGGCTCCAAAATACATAATGATGCTGCTGTGGCCCGGCCATAACCGATTTCCCTAGAGCACACACTGCTAGACACGCCAAGTTATCATATGGGGTCGGTAGATTGAGCTACCCCTCAAATCTCAAAAGGTAGGATGAAAATCAAAGGCATCAGCTGATGAGGGAACCCTTGCAAATGAGTATCAGAAGAGGAAATTTTTTTTTAATCTGGGTAGAAATACACCCATAGTCTTAAACGCATTTTTTTAAATCTGCAGGATTTATGTCTTGTGTTGGGAATGTGAATACATTACTGAAAGCTGCTGCTAAGCATATTAATGTAAACTAACTAACTAAATAAAACCACGAGGTCTAGAGAAGAGAGAAGAATTGCCTTTGGCACAACTGTGAAAAAGATGATGTTTAACTGCAGAAATGCCCCATCTTTTGGTATATCCTTGGCTCTGCATCCCCCATCTTTGGAGTGTTGCAGTGTTGCTCACCCAGTCACATCATAAGTTGCCTTCTACCTCATTTTATTCTTTCCTGAATTCATTGTGGCATTTTAGAAACCTTGCCTAAGATCTGTAATGTAATATTACCACAATTTAATCCTTGCCAGCATTCAGCATCCTCTGCATCCCATCTCCCAGAATATATTACGAAGATATTTCAGTATAAACGCAGTTGTCATTCAGAAATGAATACAAATAGCACCTTATTTGATCTAATTAGGCTGGAATGGAGCTTTGATCTGTCTCCCAGGTTTAATAACCTATCACATGTCAATTCTGCTTCCTTCCCTGCTTCCCAGCAAGCACACCCCCACCTCCTCCAGATTTCACAGGTTTCTCATTACTCTTTGTGGTGTGTTTGTTTGTTTTCTCGGGTGATAGGTTTAGAAGAACCCCTGCCTGGAGAATGATTTTGGATTTGCTAGTGCTGATTTATTTCTTGCCAATGCCAGAGCAGCAGCACCAGCCATTTGCTTTAGAAAATACAAATTATTACCATTACATCTTTGGTGTCATACATGCACATACATACAATTATGAAGGAAGATAAATTGCTTTTCAAAAACCAACAGTATTTTTTGTAGCATCTTGTGTCCATGTGCTTTTCGAACAAGTAGTAACGTAATGTATGACCTTTTTTAAGAGTCTTGACTTGTCAATATAGCACTGTACAAACCCAGCATTTTCAAATAACCAAACATATGTTTAAAAGAAATATTCCACCACAGAGAACAATACATAAACACAAATATAAACTTTCCTTTTATCTACCTGAATCAACATATATAGTAGGCATGTCTCTCCTTATATTGTAAAACCAGAAGTCAATCCTGCTGGAGAAGTTCATAAACAGCCAGGCAACATTCCTGCATTACTTATAACTTAGTGGCATGTGCATTTGTACATTTGTCTGCATTAGACAAAGACTTGTTTTCAAGCTTCTGCTAATCCCTAGAAGTAGGAAAATATTGGTGTGCCAATCTAAGGCTCTATAAAAAGAGACTCACAATACCCTACCATCCTTAAGATCCATTCCAAAGACTACTTTAGAGAAGAGCCCCTTTTAGTAAAAGAGTCACTCAACCCTTTGGATGGAATCCCAGGGAAGATCTTCAAACATCAAATTTCACTTTCTAGCAAATTTGCAAAACAGGAATATACTCACGTCTTGTGTCCTCTCTTTGTAAAATAGGAAGGCAGAGAAGTGGACTTTTGATTAGCCTTCAATAAGAAAGAAAGCTTCTTTTTCCTTCATTTATTTTTTAAACCCACCAAACTCTTATCTGTAGTAGAAATACAGAAATAGTCTGGGAAATAAAGTCTAAGAAGCAGAACTGCCTGAATTATTTTAAAATGTTTTTCTAAAATTATGCATTTTCCTTCCCTAAAAATGAGGTTGAATTAACAAGGCATGCTCGTTAAGGCTGGTTAGACTCTCCTCTGCTGTTCCTGCAATTCAGGAGGTTAACATCAAGTGACTGATTATGCCTTGGGTTATCCAGCAAGGGCCCCAAGATCTCCACCTGATGGGACAGAAAAAATCTGAGAGTGAGTTGAAGCAGGAGAACCAGATATTTCTCTGAAGGTTGTCTATGAAAACCAAGTTGTTTGTTTGAAATTGCAGTATATATCATATTAACTGCTTACAATTTTACATTATCTCATAATAAATTATAATTTGAAAGATTTTTAAAACTTAAGGATGGACATGTATTGTTATTGGTCTCCTCCATTTATTCTCAGTCCCAGTTTTATTTCTCAAACTTTTCATAGAATTCTTTGGTGCATAAAGATGTACAGTACAATAAAGAAATATAATAAAGATGCTCAAGTCCAATGTTGGTCAGTGGAAGCTCTGCTCTACCTCGTTATTCAGGAAGCCAAGTGATGGACACTCTCACACCTCAACACACGGTCCCACAGCCAAGTCAGGGAAGGAGCAAGCATGGAGGACTCAGCCTGATCTTCAGGCCAGAACTCACACAAATGTCTGTACTTTTAGCCTTAACCAATACAAATGACATGACACCAACTAAACTAGAATGGAAGCTGTGACATGTGAGTGAGCACATGGATAGTCAAAGGGCATTAAGTGTCTCTGGCACACCTGGAATCCTTTTTCTGAAGGTCAGAAACTCTCACACTATACTCACTCGAAATTGGGTTTGGCAATCTTGAGAAAGAAAAACAGAACTGGAGGAATCAGGTGCCCCAATTTCAGACTATACTACAAAGCTACAGTAATCAAGACAGTATGGTACTGGCACAAAAACAGAAATATACATCAATGGCACAGGATACAAAGCCCAGAGATAAACTACGGTCAACTAATCTATGACAAAGGAGGCAAGCATATACAATGGAGAAAAGGCAGCCACTTCAATAAGTGGTGCTGGGAAAATTGGACAGCTACATGTAAAAGAATGAAATTAGAACACTACCTAACACCACACACAAAAGTTAACTCAAAATGGATTAATAACCTAAATGTAAGACCAGGCACTATAAAACTCTTAGAGGAAAACATAGGCAGACACTCTATGACATAAACCATAGCAAGATCCTTTTTGATCCACCTTCCAGAATAATAGAAATAAAAACAAAAATAAACAAATGGAACCTAATGAAACAAGCTTTTTCAGAGCAAAGGAAAACATAAACAAGACAAAAAGACAACCCTCAGAATGGGAGAAAATATTTGTAAATGAAGCAATTGACAAAGGACTAATCTCCAAAATACACAAGCAGCTCATGCAGCTCAGTATCAAAAAAACAAACAACCCAATCCAAAACTGGACAGAAGACCTAAATAGACATTTCTCCAAGGAAGACATACAAATGGCCAACAAACACATGAAAAGATGCTCAGCATCACTAATCATTAGGGAAATGCAAGTCAAAGCCACAACGAGATATCACCTCACACTGGTCAGAATGGCGATCATCAAAAAATCTAGAAACAATAAATGCTGGAGAGGGTATGGAGAAAAGGGAACCCTCCTGCCCTGTTGGTGGGAATGTAAGTTTTTTTTTTAATTTTATTTGTTTATTTATTTATTATATTTTGGGGGGTACACCAAGTTCAATCATCTGTTTTTATACACATATCCCCGTATTCCCTCCCTCCCTCGACTCCACCCCCCACTCTCCCTCGAGTCCCCCCCCACCCTCCCCGTCCTAGTCCTGTAAGGCATCTTCCATTCTTGAGTTGAACTCCCTTTGTTATACAACAACTTCCCACTGGCTATCTATTTTACAGTTGGTAGTATATATGTGTCTATGCTACTCTCTCGCTTTGTCTCAGCTTCCCCTTCACCCCCCGCCCCCTCCCATACCTCGAGTTCTCCAGTCCATTCTCTGCATCTGTGTCCTTGTTCTTGTCTTGTCACTGAGTTCATCAGTACCATTTTTAGATTCCGTATATGTAAGTTAGCATGCAATATTTGTCTTTCTCTTTCTGACTTACCTCACTCTGTATGACAGGCTCTAGGTCTATCCACCTCATTACATAAAGCTCCATCTCATCCCTTTTTATAGCTGAGTAATATTCCATTGTATATATATGCCACATCTTCTGTATCCATTCATTTGCTGATGGGCATTTAGGTTGCTTCCATGTCCTGGCTATTGTAAAGAGTGCTGCAATAAACATTATGGTACATGTTTCTTTTGGGATTATGGTTTTCTCTGGGTATATGCCCAGGAGTGGGATTACTGTATTATATGGTAGTTCTATTTGTAGTTTTTGAAGGAACCTCCAAACTGTTTTCCATAGTGGCTGTACCAACTTACATTCCCACGAACAGTGCAGGAGAGTTCCCTTTTCTCCACACCCTCTCCAACATTGGTGGTTTCCAGATTTTGTGATGATGGCCACTCTGATTGGTGTGAGGTGATACCTCATTGTGCCTTTGACTTGCATATCTCTGATGATTAGTGATGTTGAGCATCTTTTCCTGTGTTTGTTGGCCATCTGTATGTCTTCTTTGGAGAAATGTCTATTGAGGTCTTCCACCCATTGGGGATTGGGTTATTTGCTTTTTTGGTATGAAGCTGCATGAGCTGCTTGTATATTTTGGAGGTTAATCCTTTGTCCGTTGTTTCATAGGCAATTATTTTTTCCCATTCTGAGGGTTGCCTTTTAGTCTTGTTTATGGTTTCTTTTGCTGTGCAAAAGCTTTTAAGTTTCATGAGGTCCCATTTGTTTATTCTTGATTTTATTTCCATGATTCTAGGAGGTGGGTCCAAAAGGATCTTGCTTTGATGGATGTCATAGAGTGTTCTGCCTATGTTTTCCTCTAGGAGTTTGATAGTGTCTGGCCTTACATGTAGGTCTTTAATCCATTTGGAGTTTCTTTTTGTGTATGGTGTTAGGAAGTGTTCTAATTTCATTCTTTTACATGTTGCTGTCCAATGTTCCCAGCACCACTTATTGAAGAGGCTGTCTTTTTTTCATTGTATATTCGTGCCTCCTTTGTCAAAGATAAGGTGCCCATATGTGTTTGGGCTTACTTCTGAGTTCTCTATTCTATTCCATTGATCTTCCTTTCTATTTTTGTGCCAGTACCATACTGTCTTGATCACTATGGCCTTGTAGTATAGTTTGAAGTCAGGAAGCCTGATTCCACCAACTCCATTTTTCCTTCTCAAGATTGCTTTGGCTATTTGGGGTCTTTTGCGTTTCCATACAAATCGTAAGATTTCTTGCTCTAGTTCTGTGAAAAAATGCCATTGGTAATTTGATCAGGATTGCATTGAATCTGTAAATAGCTTTGGGTAGTACAGTCATTTTCACCATGTTGATTCTTCCAATCCAGGAACATGGTATGTCCCTCCATCTGTTTGTGTCATCTTTGATTTCTTTCATCAGTGTCTTAAAGTTTTCTGCATACAGATCTTTTGCCTCCGTAGGCAGGTTTATTCCTAGGTATTTTATTCTTTTGGTTGCAATGGTGAATGGGAGAGTTTCCTTCATTTCTCTTTCTGCTCTTCCGTTGTTAGTGTATAGGAATGCAAGGGATTTCTGTGCATTAATTTTGTATCCTGCTACTTTACTAAACTCATCAATGAGTGCTAGCAGTTTTCTGGTAGAGTCTTTAGGGTTTTCTATGTATAATATCATGTCATCTGCAAAGAGCGACAATTTTACTTCTTCTTTTCCAATTTGGATTCCTTTTATTTCTTTTTCTTCTCTGATTGCTGTGGCTAAAACTTCCAAAACTATGTTGAATAATAATGGTGAGAGTGGGCACCCTTGTCTTGTTCCTGTTCTTAGAGGGAATGCTTTCAGTTTTTCCTCATTTAGAACAATGTTGGCTTTTGGTTTTCAATATATGGCTTTTATTATGTTGAGGTAATTTCCTTCTATGCCCATTTTCTGGAGAGCTTTTATCATAAATGGATGTTGAACTTTGTCAAAGCTTTTTCTGCATCTATTGAGATGATCATGTGGTTTTTATCCTTCAATTTGTTGATATGATGTATCACATTGATTGATTTGCATATATTGAAGAATCCTTGCATCCCAGGGATAAACCCCACTTGATCATGGTGTATGATCTTTTTAATGTGCTGTTGGATTCTGTTAGCTAGTATTTTGTTGAGGATTTTTGCATCTATATTCATCAGTGATATTGGCCTGTAATTTTCTTTTTTTGTGACATCTTTGCCTGGTTTTGGTATCAGGGTGATGGTGGCCTCGTAGAATGAGTTTGGGAGTGTTCTGCCTTCTGCGATATTTTGGAAGAGTTTGAGAAGGATAGGTGTTAGCTCTTCTCAAAATGTTTGATAGAATTTGCCCGTGAATCCATCTGGTCCTGGGCTTTTGTGTGTTGGGAGATTTTTAATCACTGCCTCAATTTCCGTACTTGTGATTGGTCTGTTCATAGTTTCTATTTCTTCCTGGTTCAGTCTTGGAAGATTGTATTTTTCTAAGAATTTATCCATTTCTTCTAGGTTATCCAAGTTATTGGCATATAGTTGCTTGTAGTAGTCTCTCATGATCTTTTGTATTTCCAAGGTGTCTGTTGTTACTTCTCCTTTTTCATTTCTAATTCTGTTGATTTGCCTCTTCTCCCTTTTTTTCTTGATGAGTCTGGCTAATGGTTTATCAATTTTGTTAATCTTCTCAAAGAACCAGCTTTTAGTTTTATTTATTTTTGCTATTGGTTCCTTCCTTTCTTTTTCATTTATTTATTCTCTGATCTTTATGATTTCTTTCCTTCTGCTCACTTTGGGGTTTCTTTGTTCTTCTTTCTCTAATTGTTTTAGGTGTAAGGTTAGGTTGTTTATTTGATAATTTTCTTGTTTCTTGAGGCAGGAGTGTATTGCTATAAACTTTCCTCTTAGAACTGCTTTTGCTGCATCCCATAGGTTTTGGGTTGTTGTGTTTTCATTGTCATTTGTTTCTAGATATTTTTGGATTTCATCTTTGATTTCTTTAGTGATTCCTTGGTTGTTTAGGAGTGAATTGTTTAGCCTCCATGTGTTTGTATTTTTTGCAGTTTTTTTCCTGTAACTGATATCTAGTCTCATGGCATTGTGGTCAGAGAAGATGCTTGATATGATTTCAATTTTCTTGAATTTGCCGAGGTTTGATTTGTGACCCAAGATGTGATCTATCCTGGAAAATGTTCTGTGTGCACTTGAGAAGAAAGTGTATTCTGTCGTTTTTGGATGGAATGTCCTATAAATATCAATTAAGTCGAGATGGTCTAATGTGTCATTTAAAGCTTGTGTGTCTTTATTGATGTTCTGTTTGGATGATCTGTCCATTGATGTAAGTGGGGTGTTCAAGTCTCCCACTATTATTGTGTTACTGTTGATGTCCCCTTTTATAGCTCTTAGCATTTGCCTTATGTATTGAGGTGCTCCTATGTTGGGGGCATAGATATTTACCATTGTCATATGTTCTTCTTGAATGGATCCCTTGATCATGATGTAGTGTCCTTCCTTGTCTCTTGTAATAGTCTTTACTTTCAAGTCTAATTTGTCTGATATGAGTATTGCTACTCCAGCTTTCTTTTGACATCCATTTGCATGGAATATCTTTTTCCATCCCTTTACTTTCAGTCTATATGTATCCCTTGGTCTGAAGTGGGTTTCTTGTAGGCAGCATATAGAAAGGTCTTGTTCTTGTATCCATTCAGCCAGTCTGTGTCTTTTGGTTGGAGCATTTAATCCATTTACATTTAAGGTGATTATTGACATGTGTGTTCCAGTTACCATTTTCTTAATTGTTTTGGGTTTGTTTTTGTAGGTCTTTTCCTTCTCTTGTGTTTCCTACTTAGAGAAGTTCCTTTAGCACTTGTTGTAAGGCTGGTTTGGTGGTGCTGAATTCTCTTAACTTATGCTTGTCTGGAAAGCTTTTGATTTCTCCGTTGAATCTGAATGAGATTCTTGCTGGGTAGAGTATTCTTAGCTGTAGGTTTCTCTCTTTCAGGACTTTCAGTATATCCTGCCATTCCCTTCTGGCCTGCAGAGTTTCTGTAGAAAGGTCAGCTGTTATCCTGATGGGTTTTCCCTTTTATGTTATTTGTTGCTTTTCTCTTGCTGCTTTTAATATTTTTTCTTTGTGTTTAATTGTTGTTAGTTTGATTAATATGTGCCTTGGTGTATTTCTCCTTGGGTTTATTCTGTATGGGACTCTCTGTGCTTCTTGGACTTGGTGAATTATTTCCTTTCCCATGTTGGGGAAGTTTTCCACTAGAACCTCTTCAAATATTTTCTCAGACCCTTTCTTGTTTTCTTCTTCTTCTGGGATGCCTATAATTCGAATGTTGGTACGTTTAATGTTATCACTGAGGGCTCTGAGACTGTCTTCTATTCTTTTTATTCTTTTTTCTTTTTCCTGCTCTGTGGCAGTTATTTCCCCCATTCTATCTTCCAACTCACTTATTCGTTCTTCTGCCTCAGTCATTCTGCTGCTTATAGCATCTAGAGTATTTTTAATTTCAGTTATTTTGTTATCCATTGCTGTTTGTTTTTCTGAGTTCGTATGAACTGTTTCCTGTACTTTCTCTATTTTGTTATCGAGATTTTGTATCATTTTTACTATCATTACTCTGAATTCTTTTTCAGGCATTTTTCCTATTTCCTCCTCATTTATTTGGTCTTGTGGGGTTTTTTTCTGCTCTTTTGCCTGCATGGTGTTTCTTTGTTTCCTCATGGTTGTCCAAACTTTTGGGGTTGCTTGTCCCGGCGATAGGGGTGTTTATAGAAGACTGTCCAAGCCTCAGACTAATGTCCAAGTGTTGGGTTAAAGAAATACTAAGTCTAGAAAACACATACATGTATAAGACACACAATTACTGAATCCATTAGGACATAAGGCTCTGGAAAGACCTGACAGAAGAACCCCAGTATGCTATCAGATATTCAAAAAGAAACCCAACAGAAACTGACAACTGAAACAGAACAAATCAGAAACAAAAGCAAAAACAAGCAAGCAAACAAATAACACCTTACACATACAAACACTAATCCAGGGAGATTTTGTAAGCTAGGATCAAAGATACCACCAAACAGAATGGAGATTCTCAAAATGAAATTAGACAACTGTACTAAGAACTAAGATAAAGACAAAAACCTAATATTAAATACCAAGGCGGTGCATCATCTGGAGAATAGAGCAAGGAGTCTGAGCAGATCGATAGTGTTGCTTATAATTATGTTAAGATAAAATAAACTAAAAATGGATGGAAGACAGGGGAACAGAAGAGCGTAGTGTGGTTATTGGAAATATGCAAATAAAAAGAAAGGAATAGAAATGTATAAAAGATAGGGATGAAAGGAACGTATGAGAAATACATTGTCCACACTACCAAAAACTTAGCTAGAAATAGAAGTATATAAAAAGGCAAAAAAATAAAAATAGAATAAAAAATAGCATTAAAAAATTATGTTATAAAACTTGTAGATCCCTTAGGACTAAGACCGTAATTAATAAAGGAAAAAAGAAAAAAAAAATCCAGAACTGATCCCAGAATGGACCAGTTCAATAGGATTGATACTAATATTTCTGTTTCCTTAGCGTCTCAGCTGTAAGTGTCCTTCTACTCGCCTTGGGTTTTTTTGCATTATTCTGTGACCAGCAGAGGTTCCTTTATTGTTCATCTGTAAGCGTTGGTGTGTGGGGAGGGAGAGGGTACAATAGTGGCTCCTTTCCCTAGGAGTGAGTGAGCAGTGGCGCACTGTTGTTTCAGTCGGGCTTGGAGGTGCCTGTTGCAGAGGGACGCCAGTTGCTCAGGTGTAAACAGAAAGTCTCAGAGTTGGGCCTCTCTGGGGTTTTTTGTTTTTGTTTTTTTTCTTTTTTCTCAGCAGCCTCCCTGCTGCTGGTGTTCCATAGGGGTTTTAATCTAGCCCCTCCTGAGTGCCTGAGGGTACTTGTTATCCCTGAGACGCCCACAGGGCATCTCTCCACTGCCTGTTGCAGAGGCATCGAAAGAGAGAGAGAGAGGCTATGGCCACGGCTCCTCCCCCCCCCCCCCCCCCCCCCCGCCCTCGAGCCTGCAGCTTCCAGCCGCCATCATGGCCGGGCGGCTCTCAGGGGCGGGCACTCCTCGCCACGGACCTCTTCCCTCCTGTCCTCCCGGTCTGTCACCTTACTGGCAACAATGTTTCTCACCCTGAACCAGCTCTCTGGTTCCCACGCTCCCGCTCCCGGACCCTCTGTTCAGCTGTGAATCGATGTCTTGGTCCGGGAACACTGAGCTGCGCTGCGGACCCTCCATATGTTTCTCACTCCCTCCCATCTGCCACAGCTCCGCCGCTTCACCCTCTTTGAGCCGTCGTAGATGCCTCCCTACCGGTTATGTCAGGATCCTTGCAGTCCTTTCTGGTGTCCGAGACCATCTTCTGGTGTTCAGCTGGTTCTCTGTGGGAATTATTGCGTCCTTCGGTGCATTCCCAATGCATCTGTGGAGAGGGATGCATTCCACGTCCCTCTACTTTGCCGCCATCTTTTTCTCTCGGGAATGTAAATTGATACAGCCACTATGCAAAACAGTATGGAGGTTCCTTAAAAAACTAAAAATAGAGCTACCATATGACCCAGCAATCCCACTACTGGGCATATACCCAGAAAAGACCATAATTCAAAAAGATACATGTACCACAACGTTCATTGCAGCATTATTTACAATAGCCAGGACATGGAAGCAACCTAAATGTCCATCGACAGATGAAAGGATAAAGAAGATGTGGTACATATATACAATGGAATATTACTCAGCCATAAAAGGGAATGAAATTGAGCTATTTTTAGTGAGGTGGATGGACCTAGAGTCTATCATACAGAGTGAAGTAAATCAGAAAGAGAAAAAGAAATACTGTATGCTAACACACATATATGGAATCTAGACAAATGGTACTGATGAACTTAGTGGCAGGGCAGGAATAGAGATGCAGATGTAGAGAACAGACTTGAGGACACTGGCAAGAGGAGAAGCTGGGATGTAGTGAGAGAGTAGCATTGACATATACACACTACTAAATGTAAAATAGATGGCTAGTGGGAAGCTGCTACAGAGCACAGGGAGATCAGCTTGATGCTTTGTGAAGACCTAAAGGAGTGGGATAGGGAGGTTGGGAGGGAGGCTTAAGAGGGAGGGGATATGGAGATATATGTATACATATAGCTGATTCACTTTGTTGTACAGCAGAAACTAACACAATATTGTAAAACAATTATACTCCAATAAAGACTTTTTAAAAAAGAAAAAGAAAAAAAATCGGGCTTGGGACATTCCAGCTTTAATGTGACCGCCTGCCATGAAAATGTTTCCTCCTTCTCCTTGCTTCCTGGCTTTAGAATAGAAAGCTAGTAACCAAATTGATTCTTATTTTTCAAAGAAAAATAGAAAGTAATATTTGATTTCTTGTTAAAGAGGCACTGATGAGACTAAAAAGAGCTCTTGCTTAGAATAAACAGGATGATCTGAACCTACACTTTATTAGCCAAGATACTTACCTTTTCTGTGCTTTAATTATTTCATCTTATTATGGGAATTGTCCTAAGTAAAAACTTCCTTAAAGGAGGGTCCATTTCCTAATGCACCTCAATACCTCCCATAACACCTAGTATAGCACCCTGCCCAGGAGTTGAGCTGATTTACAGCTACATTAAGAGTCCTTTTTTTCTTTCCGGCTGCGTTGGGTCTTCGTTGTTGCACGCGGGCCTTCTCTAGTTGTGGAGAGCAGGGGCTACTCTTCATTGCATTGCATGGTTTTCCTATTGTGGTGGCTTCCCTTGCTGCAGAGCATGGGCTCTAGGCACGCAGGCTTCAATAGTTGTGGCTCTCGGGCCCAGTAGTTGTGGTTCATGGGCTCTAGAGCGCAGGCTCAGTAGTTGTGGCACATGGGCCCAGTAGCTCCACGGCACGTGGGATCTTCCTGGACCAGGGCTCGAACCCGTGTCCCCTGCATTGGCAGGTGGACTCTCAATCACTGTGCCACCAGGGAAGTCCCAGGAGTCCTTTTAAATGCTGGATATGTGGTGTATTCATTCTCATCAGGGAGAAGAGACAACATCTGTCTGGCCCTGATTTTCATATAAAACTGAAAGTTGTAACCATATTTTTGACATTTGAGTTTCAGCATTTCTGATTCGTCAAGTGAGCTTCTGGCTCAGGCATACTCTTGCTTAGATTAGTGCATGAGGCTTTAATTAACGTGTTCATCTGAAAGCTCCCCCACATTAATACTCTTAGAGGAAAACTTTGGTGTATTTGATCTTCTTCTTAAAAAGGAGATAGGAGGTTCTATTCATTGCATTCACATATCTCTAAAAAGCTAAACCAATCTTAATTGTCTTACCTAACCACATAGAACTTTCTCCACTTGACTTTTTGACCTTATTTAATCTGACCTTACAACTTTAAAATATGAATTATTGGCGAACATAATTCAACCCATGACAGGCTCAAAAGCAATTTATATATAGCATTGTGTATGAAGGTATTTACATATAGTATCTCTGGGATAGTGAAAGAAATTGCTTTAAAAGATTGTGGGTCCAAGTTCCATAAACATACTATGTATGTGCATATATGACACGTGTGTATATATGTGTGTGTGTGCACGTATGTATGTATTACAAAACGTGGATGGACCTTGAGGGCATTATGTTAAGTGAAATAAGTCAGACAGAGAAAGGCAAATACTGTATAATATCACTTATACATGGAATCTAAAAAAGCCGAACTCATAGAAACAGAGAGTAGAATAGTTGTTACCAGGGGCTGGGAACTAGGGGGAATGGGGAGACATTGGTCAAGTGGTACAAACTTCCAGTTATAAGATGAGTAAGTTCTGGGGATCTAATGTACAGCATAGTGACTGTAGTTAACAATACTGTATTGTATATCTGAAAGTTACTAACAGAGTATATCTTAAATGTTCTCATCACACACAAAAAAAGCAGAATTATGTAAGACGATGGAGGTGTTAACTAACCCTATTGTGGTAATCATTTCATAATATATACATGCATCAAATATTCACATTGTACTGCCTTAAACTTACACAGTGTTATATGTCAATTATATCTCAGTAAAACTGGAAGGGAAAAAAGTAATCAAGTTCAAATCCTAGAAATGAAAAACACAGTAATAAAAATGAAGAGTACATTCTATAGCCCCATGAATAGTCACAAAATCTAGGAAAGAATCAGCAAAGTCAAAGATAGATCAATACAACAGAGCAACCAGGAATTGTGAGATAATATCAAATGTCTAATACCTGTAGCATTGGAATCCCAGAAGAGAGAGAGAAAATAAGGCAGAAGAATTATTTGAAGAAATACTAGCCAAGTGTTACAAAATCAATGACCACCCCCAAACCTCAGATCCAATAGCTCAGAGAACACTAAACAGAAATAAATAACAAAACACACACACACTTGCATGCACGAACACATACACACCTAGCATCTCACAGTCAAACTGCTGAAAACAAAACACAAATAGGAAATCTTGAAGGCAGCCATAAAAAAAAAGAGAGCGAGAGACGCATTTCTGTAAGGAGACAACTCTCCATGGGTCACATGTGTTTCTGAATATCTTTCAAAGTGAGGCACCAATTGCCCGTTGCTCCAGATTATCCATATAAGACTGTGTGTAAAACAGCCTCACGAGGTAGAAGTGGTGTCTCTTTCCAGAGCAAAAAGCAGGTTTGCCTACAGTCTTAGAAGATACAGTGTCTCTCTCTAGAATAAAAGGCAGATACCATTACTGCTCATTAGAAAGATCTGGGTCCCCTAAGCTTAGGGTTCCTCTCCTATAACGCAACCCATCTGTGATCACTGGCATCACCCTTGTAGGACTTGGGGACAAGGGAACAGATGCAAATATGCTTGTGCTCATGCTATTTTCTGTGCCATGAGTAATAAAGTTCTTTGTTTCTCACTCAAAATTCTCATATCTTCTGCCGGCTTCTATGAACCTGTAGCAGACTAAGTTTTTAGCTTGAGAATAGAGTGAAATCCCAGACCCTGTACAACCCTTTACAGTAAAAAAAGATTACAGTAGACATCTCATCACAAAATAAGCAACATAGGATACAGTGGAGTGATATCTTGAAAGTGCTAAAAGAAAAAGCTGTCAACTGAGTGCTCTATTCCCTATAAAGATATCTTTCAAAAAATGAAGGAGAAATAAAAACTATCTCAGACAAACAAAAACTGAGAGAATTCATTGCCAGCAGATCTACAGTATAAGAATAGTAAAAAGAGTTCTCTGGAAAGACAGAAAATTATATCAGACAGAAACCTGAATTTCTACAAAGCCATGAAGAGTGTTAGAAATGGAATAAACAAATACTGGATCCCTTGGACACAAACACCTGCCCCAATCATCCCTAACTTTGTCATTTCCTTTCAGACACTAAGCAGCCAGTCACCTTAAAGGGTGTAAGGGGAAAAACTCAGTCCTACACCCAGGTTGGGGAGCCCAGAAAATGTGCACTAGTGCTATCAAGGCCAACTGCATCACACAACTCTAAATGCCCTTACAATATTGCATGGAAGATTCAGGCTGAAGTAATTCAAATCTGGAAGTGTTGATGAGAACATCAGTTCTTGCGGCTACAGCTGCTGCTAAAGGAATCTAGACTCTATCCAAGGACTTGAACAACACTCCTCTGGCTGAAACAATAGAATAAGAGAAAAATGGGAAAGAAAAATATTCTGTGGGAGGGCAAATTCATTTTGGGAACCTCAAATGCTTCATAGAAGCAGGAAACATACTTCACAATGGGAGGAGGTTCACTTTGTTAGCTTTTACAGGTGGCAGCAGACTTAGGAGTTTAACATATTCATTTGGACCACATGCCATTTGGGTTCTGCTGATGTCTAGTGAGCTTGATTGGACAGCATGGCTATGGCAGCCATGATCAGTGTTCTCCAACATCTAATCCTCTTCTTTCTGGGCACATGGACGACTATACTTCCAAGATCCCTGCAGTTACACATGGCCACGTGAAAACTTCTAGCCAATGAAATGGGAGCAGAAGTGATATGTGTCGCTTTCAGGCTAAAGCCATGAAAAGCCTCTATACAACCCCTAAATTCTCTTTCTCTTCATCCAAGAACATGGAGGAATTGTATGGACTTCACAGACAATAAGATTAAAGCAGTCTGAAGTGCTGAGTCATCACATGGATGACAGCTGCCCTGGAAAGCTGCCTAGTCCCACAGAGGATTCATATAAATTTTTTGTGTGCCAAGTCACTGGGGAAAAAAAAGAAAAAGACCAGAAATTAACAACTTTCCAAAGTTTTATTTTACCTAAAATCTCTTCATATTTTAAGAATATCTTCTTAGATACAAAAGGAGAGAAAAATTAGAAGGCAAGGGTCCAAAAAATAAAAAAAACTTTTAGAGAAAATATTTTAAAATTTTTGTTGTTTTTTTTTTAACTTGAAATATGTCAGCAAGCATAAGGCCGTCTCTGGTTCTGATACAACTGGCATTGATCATGTTCATGAGGGCAGTCATGATACCAGGACTGATCTGTGTATCTTCACTTATTTTCCCATGTCAGAAGGACACAGTAATGAAAAGCAAAGTCCCCAACATGATGAAAATCTCTCCAATTCACAACCAGTTGAAAATGTTGTGGGCCCACTGCCAGATGGTGTTCTTATGCTGGATCTTTTTCTCAGCACCCTAAATTAACCAGCTGGAATTCCCTTTTAAGTGCCAACCTATTTGGTCTTTCAAAATGCAGAGGTTTTCTTTTTTTAGTTGGAGATCTGCCTCTCATCATAGAGATGGAACAATGCATTCTTGACTTCTCCTGAAAAGCAGGCTTTTTGGATACAATAAGCTCAGAGGAAGGTAAAGACGGATCCCAGAGCACTTGTGTCAGGCAGGGTATACCAACACTGCACATAGATCAAGGCAGACTTTCAGAGCACTGACTGTCACCTCATGAAACCCTCCATGGTAATAGCCAGCACAGCCTCATAAGGAATTCTTCAGGGCAAAATAAGTCAACAGAGAAAGAGCTACTCTAAATGAATAATTGAACTAATTAAATCTATGGACAAAGAAGAGCTCCATGGTCCAGGAGCATATTTGGCACAATGTTTCAAAAATGAAGACATACATATTCTTCTGGTATATCTCAAATTCTTATTTAGGAAAACACAATGCCCAAAGACCATCTTAATTCTAAAATACCCCAAGTTAAAAAGCAAGACAGAAATATAATACTATAAAACACTCATTCTAAAAAGATTAAGTGGTGTGAGAGAGGTTTTCATTTATTTATTTAAAAAACATTTATTGCGCATCTATTATATGCCAGGCTTTGAACTGACCTAATTTATGCAGGTGGATTATACTTGGGGATACCAATACTTTGTCCTCCCTGCATTTTTCCCTCTTCCCAGTATAGCAGAGTGGGTATTCTATAGAACATGGGCTCTGGAGGCAGGCTGCTGCTGTACCTTCACCTGCTATGTGACTTTAACAAGTTACTTAAACTCTGTGTTTAACTTTGCTCATCTATAACATGAGTGAAAGAGTTAATACATGTAAAGTATTTATAACACTGTCTGTAAGATAATAGGGGCTCAGTTTTACCCATTATGATTTGCTGTTTCCCCAAATTCAAACTGGTAGCTCTTCCTTATCTCAGAGGAGCAAGTATAAGTGTTTAAAAATAAAACACAAAAAACCACTCTGAGGGCCTTAGGCATCGAATACCTCAGCAGACCAGTGGGGAGACTCTGAGTACTTAGCTTGCTGGTGGATCTGAACCTGTCCTTGTAGCAGCTTCTTACCAGGGCTCTATCCTTGATCAGTACAGCAGCTCTAAATACCTCTAGGGCAACACTGCCTGCTCCTGATTTTTGTCAACTTGCTCTCAGGAAACCCTCCTTCAAGGGTACAGCTTGTCATTCATGCCATCTCCCCTCCAAGAAACCAGAATTAGGACTCTGTCCCGCTCCTCTCTGGGTCAGGTTCCCCTATGCTGTCAGTTGCTTGATGGCCTCAGCTACTTCTGGTACAAAGTAGGTCTTTGATCTATTCCATAAAAATCATAGTTTTGACCCATTTCCTATAATATCATTACAAGGGACTAAATGTATCTCCCCAAAATTCATATGTCAAAATCCTAAACCACAGTGTGATGGTATTAGGAGGCAGGGACCTTGGAGGCTGTTTAGATCATGAGGGCAGAGTCCTTATGAATGGGATGAACGCTCTTAGAGACCTCAGAAAGATCCCTTGCCCCTTCGGCCCCGTGAAGACACAGCAAGAAGACGGTCATCTATGAACCAGGAAGCAGACCCTCACTAGACTCTGGATCTGCTGGCACCTTGATCTTGGACTTCCCAGCCTCCAGAACTGTGAGAAATAAATGTTATTTGAGCCATTCAGTCTATAGTATTTTGTTATAGCAGCTTGAATAAAATAAGACACTCACTCTAGCTTCACTTTCTCTTAGAGGAAGCCTCTTCGCCTTCCAGTACTGTGCTAGGGCTGGCTTGCATTGGCTGAGGAGAGCAGATTCTGCTAATCCTTTCAAACTCTGTTCAGTTATGAGATGCTGGTAGCTTGAAAGTGGGCATATTCACTTACACCTCAAAAATTCAACAAATGCTGCAAATCAGAACTTCCTATTTTTCTGGAGAGCTAATTTACCAGCATACCACTGTCTTTGTTTCAAACCTAGAGGTACAGAATTCCCCCATCTTCCCTGTCCCTGGAGGCCCTTTAGTGTAGACCATACCTGGGCCTCTTGCTTAGTTAGGAAGAAAGGCCAGATAATATCCTCCTAAATTGGTCTTTCGTGTAATTTCAGTTTCTTCTCTACACTGCTGCCACAGTTACCTTTCTAAAATACAAATCTCATCTACTATGCACACTTTTAAATTGAACATGACATTCAAAGTCCTTCTACTCTGGCCCCAACTTTTCTGCTTTTATCTTAATGTATATTTATGGTATTATTTCCCTCCATTTTCTCCAAGACTCCACATATCCTAGACCACTTATTATTCCCCAAAGATTTGGGGATAAGCAAGAAAGAAGTCTCTGCCACTGACTGACAAGGAGGGCTGGGATGGAGCTGAAGTGGCCCAGAGCAGGGTGCCAGAGTCTGAGCAGGAGGAAGGAGGGTGTCCAAGAGGTGGGACAGGAGGGAAACCTGATGTAGGTGTCAGCTCCCAAGTGGGGTGAAAAGAGCATCCACAGAGAGAGGTGGTAAAAGACAAAAAGCCAACTTAAAGGGGCTCCCACTAGCAAAAGCGAGGAAAAAATGAAACATCAAATAAATGATAGTAGCAGATGATAATCAACTGAATAAAACAGAAAACCATTAATCTATCTTGACATAAGTAAATACATTGAAGTTTGATTGGGAATGTGATAATTTCAAAGTCTCAAAGTACCTCCCCACAAAGTACTTGTTATTTACGAAGGAAAACTGAGTAAGTTTAGTGAAGATTGGTAGACACTATCATAATCAAGAGATCAAACTAAACATTATCAGTAATGGGACAAACTGAAATTTGCAACATCTGATACGATGCAATGAGAAGAACAGTGTCACTTGTCTGATATTTCTGCCAAAGATACATATCTTGAATGTAATCATGGAGAAATATCAGATAAATCCAAATTGATGGGCATTCTACAAAATAACTGGCCTGTAATCTTCAAAAGTGTAAAGATGATGAAGATCTAGGAAAGAATGAGAAACTTTTCCAGACTGAAGGAAACAAAAAATGTGTTACAACTATACATAAGATTCTGAACTGGATCCTTTTTCTATAGAGAATAATATTAATGGGATAATTAACAAACTTGAATGGTGTCTACAAATTATATGGTAGTAATGTATCAATGTTAATTTTCTGATTTTGACAGTTATATTGAGGACATATACAAAATGTTATTATTTATAGGAAATATACCATGCAGTATTCAAACGTGATTAAGCATCATATCAGTAATTTGCTCTCAAAAGGATCAGGAAAAAGATTCTTTGCATTATGCTTGTACTTTTCTGTTAGTTTTAGAATAAAAACAATACAAATTGTGTATATATATAAATTCTTCCTTAACACTGATAATTAGTCATTGCTAAAGAACCAGCCAGCTACATTTGGTTCTATGTACATACTATTTGTAATAAGTATCAGAAATAAGACCTGTTGATTTTTTTTCTTTTTATTTTGGTAGTTGTATATATCTTTTGGAAGTATATCATTGGCTGTAAAAAAAATTAAATATACTTTTTGTTTAATAAACATATTTTTTTAAACTTCTGAGTGTGAGTGTTGAATTTTTTCCTGGAAAGAGAAGGAATTGTGTTTTGGTTTTGTTTCAGCACTATTTTTATTATTTTTTAATATTAATGTTAGCAGAAAAATATAATTTCTTTAAGCATCTGACTCTTTCTAGATCCACATTTGCTTTCTGTGTTTTTGTGAATAACTGATAAAATTAGTTTAGTCACTCTTGGTTTGTGGTATTTTGAAGTCACAATGGAATATATCAAAGCAGCCAACCACAAACATACACATTCACCCTCAGAGGAATCAATGTAGCTAAAAGGTTATCAGACATCATGCAGGGACAGACTAAGTTTACCAGCTCTTTTGCCCAGCCAGTCAAGTTCCTAGGAAGCAACATGGCCACCTCTGTTTTAATTGTTCTATATCCTTGATTCTAAGATCACGTTTTTCATATTTTAACATTTCTGAAATAAAGATTAATTTTGCAATCTATGTCAAAAGAAATTTGCCATCTGCAAGTTACTGTTGTAACTAGTGTTACAATTTGTTATTGCCTATATGAATGTAGCCAAATCTCTTGGAAAAGATAGCAGAGTTTTCTGAGCTAGGAAAGGTTATCATGAATCCATGAAGGAGCCTCTCTCAAGGCTCCAAACATCTACCTATTAGAACTGTCAAGTTGTTTACCTTTCAGAGATTTATGAATCAAAAAACAACAAGTTTAGACATGGTATTCTTCAAAGTGTCCCAAAGGAATAGTAGCTAGTAACTCTCCAAGTGCTAAGGAGGTCCAGAGCAGGAATGTGGGTTAGAGGAAGCCATGTGTCATCATGATATTACGCATTACTGCAGATACTAAAAATGATTCAGGAGAAACCCTAGACTCTGAATGTGACAAAGGTTTAGAATCAAACTTCAGAATACAAAATAAATTTGCATAAATATGAGCTATTGTCAGTTTTTTAAATTGTCTGCATTTAATATATTTTTAATCTATGAAAGCTGTTTATCTTATAAATGTTAGTGTCATAGGATTTTAAAATAATAAAAACACCAGTTCCATACGACAATTTCTACTGATACAGTGACTATGACTGCTAATAGAACTTTGCTTTCAAAAGCTGAGTAACATGGATAAAGATTGAGGAATATAGGATCTAAATCTCTAATTTCTTTATAATTCTTGAATTAGGGACTTAAATCTTCACAAGTGAAACCTAGCTAAGGGACTTCCTAGGTGGCACAGTGGTTGGGAATGTGCCTGCCAATGCAGGGGACAAGGGTTCAGTCCCTGCCCCAGGAAGATACCACATGCCTCAGAGCCACTAAGCCTGTGAGCCACAACCATTGAGCCTGCGCTCTAGAGCCTGTGAGCCACAACTACTGAAGCCCATGCGTCTAGAGCCTGTGCTCTGCAACAAGAGAGGCCACCACAATGAGAAGCCCATGTACCACAATGAAGAGTAGCCCCCACTCTGCCATAACTAGAGAAAGCCCATGTGCAGCAACCAACACAGCCAAAAAAATAAATAAATTTATTTAAAAAAAAGGAAAACCTAGCTAAAACATTTTCTGGGAGGCAATGGGCCTGAGAGCATGGGGCTGTGCAAATAGCTTAGTGCAATCATGTGACGCATTTTCGTTTCAGTTCACAATTACCCTTTTACTTCCTGACTGTTCTTTCCCACTTGTGGCAGTAAAGGACTAGGTAAGTTACAAGATCTAACAATGTTCTTGACACATAGTCGGCACTTAATATCTACTGATTAAATGAAACCACAAATTCATTGAGTTCAATCAGTTCATCCACATAGAAAAAAAAATGTATATTGATGCCTAAGAAAATTAATATTAGCTCTGCCCTACACTGCTTCTAACTTGAAACATTTTCCAAGCCCCATTTTCATTCTTCTTATGTGACCTTTAAGTGCCTTACTAACTATGGGACTGCTTGAAACTCTGAAAAAATGCATCTCACAGATCATATTGACCTACAAAAGAAGCTTGTCGGTTAGACAATTTTATTATTAAAATAACAAAACACCTGTCTGTTTTGAAGGCTCACCTATAAACCTATTCCTTTTTAGATTATATTTCATTATGCTGTTTTGATTAGAACTCTGTTTTACTACCCCCCAGGGTGCCAGCATGAAGAGTTAGCTTGAAATAAAAGTCTGATTCATGGACTAACGAAAGTCTTCCAACATGACCTTTATCTTCACTCCGGCATTTCTCATTCAAGGAGCAGAAGGTCATACTCGGCTCAGGAAGTCTACATTCTTTTTTTCTTCCACCCTCTAGATGCCAATGTTTATAAATGTACAGCAATGCATATAAATAAATACTAATTGGACACAAAAGGGGTAATCTTTGCCCCCTCCAACTTGACCCCCTCTTCTTCAACAGTGAAGGTGCCCAATATCAGCAGACACCACTTGCCAGTCACAGGCTTCTCTAGATTTTTACTCCCTCTCTGATAAGTGTGACAGGCAATCGAATCTAACAAGAGAGATTTTGACCTTTATTCACTCTTACTGATAAAATTTGTACTAATCTAAAAAAAAAATGGTTTTGGCCATGTGGACATGGTATACAAATGCAAATTTCTTCTCTAAAAAAAAAAAAAAAAAAAAAGACTATCTGACCCAAGTCCACACAGTGCTTTGAATGCAATCCTTGGATTATAGAAATCCTAAGACCCATAGAGAACTCTTGGGTGTTTACTTCATAGTAAAATCATAAAAATCAATAAGCATTAAGAAACAATTAACTAAGTACCATATTAAATTAAGAGGGGAAGAGAGCACAGGATGTGGAATCAGAAGTTCTGTTCCTGAATTTTAGCGCTGATTTCAGTTCAAGTTAACTGTGACTTTTGGCAAAACATTGACTTCATCCATAAAGTGGAGAAAATGTAGTTATACCTAGCAATAATAATAATATAGCAATAACATAATTATTATACTTACCTTACAGGATTATTTCAGAATTCAAAGAAGAAAATAATGTTTGTGCAATAATTTTTAAATAAAAAGTACTATATAAATGTCCCTGCTATTATGGTAACACTAAATAATAAGAAGGCATCTCGTTGGCCAACCCCACAAATATAGTGTTTCTTCTAAGAATTCTACATACCAGGAAACTTTCCATGATACAATCCCCAGTGTCCCTATTGCAGGATTATATTTCAGGGAATGTATACAGTCTAAGACATTCCCCTTAATAGCAAATTCATCATTCTAGGAGGTAGAGTCACAGAGTCAATATAGTCATGTACCATAATTAGGTAACTTGAAACTGACCTATATCTAGTGCCATTATTTTGCTGGATTCTTTTTGAATTGTCCCTATTTCACTGTAAATTTTTAAATATGGGATGAAGATAATATGTACCACACACAACTTCTGGGAAATGTAAACCAACAGTATGGTTCATTGGTTATGAAGTCTGTTTGGATCACCTCCAAGGACCCAAAGGCAGATAAGCATACACAAGCCTGACCTACATAAATGAAGACTATATGAGGGTTACCTGGTGAACCTGTGAACTCCTAGTCCCTGGAGTTATTCAAGCAGAAACTAACCCTTTGTAAGAAATACTAGAGTCCCATTTTCGTAGGAGATTGGCCTACATAATCTTTAAGGCTTTCAGAGTCAGTCTCTATGACTCAATGACTTAGCTGGTTTGAATAGTTTGTATAACTACACTGCAACTAATAAAGTGAATAACACTTATGTAAACTTAACTGAAAAATATTCCAAGATTCATTCTCTCAGATATTTCCATAATCTGAATACAGTTCCTATGTAAATATTTCCCAAAAAACCCAATAATTTAAAAATTTTATATACATTAAAAAATATATAGGATGCAATTATTCTCATCCATTGCTAATTAAAACACAATGGAGGGAATTTAGGAGCCTTAAAAAGTAATCATCTCTTTTGGCTCAGTAATTTCAGTAATTCTTCTTCTAGGAATTCATCTAAGAAATGATCTACAGATGTAGAGAACAAACATATGGACACCAAGTGGGGAAAGTGGGGAGGGTGGGGGGGAATGAACTGGGAGATTTGGATACCAAATTGTACGCTCTAAATATATGCAGTTTATTGTATGTTAACTGTATCTCAATAAAAGTTCTAAAAAAAAAATGATTAAAGACATACATAAAGGTTTATATATAAGGATACGTATTTGTTGTACACCTGAAACGTTGTACATCAACTATACTTCAATAAAATTTTTTAAATTATCTAGAAAATGAATTTAAAAAAACAAAAAAAGGTAATCAGGGTTATTTATACTAGTTAAATTTTTAAATAACCTCCAATTTATGTGTATATTCACATGATGCCATATTCTGCAGTCCATTAAAAATCATATTTTATAAAACTTTATTAACCAAAGGAAATGCTTCTGACATATTAAATTCTAAAAACAAGTTTAAAATTGATATAGACCATGTGATCTCAATTTCGTTTTATATAAATATATACAACAACATTTCTTTTTTTTCTTTGTATGTACACAAATACATATATATAAAGGCCATAAGAAATGTTTAAAATACCAATGGTGTTAGCTAGCTCTGGGTAACAGAATTATTAATGATTTTTATTTTCTTCCTCATGTTTTCTAGAATTTTCCAATTTTTCTATGATAAAATAATACTATAGTCAGGAAAATAACAAATGATATTTTTATTTTAAAACTCTCCAAATAAGTCCTTCTGAATCCCTTCTGAATTCAATTCAATAAAGATGTTTTGAAGATTAACTTGGGCTAGTGTTTGGAAGAGTTCTTTTACCATTCTAATGATTATCATCAAAATAAGGTAGGACGGATAGAGAGTTAAAAGAACTTTTATTATATACTTTGATTAGCTACTTAATTAAATATAATTATTGCTGACAGTTGCTCTGTTTAATTTACATACACTATTTAAAGATTTACACTATATGACTTAAGACATTTGATGTCATTTCCCATTGTATTCCATGCCTTGCACATAATAGATACTCAACATCTCTTAAGGAAAGAATGAAGAATGGGAGGGAGGGAGGAAGAAAGGAGTAAAAGTGATATCTCTTATTAAATGGGCATAATTCCCTCTTACACCATTTCTATGAAAAACTTACATTTGACTTCCATCATTTCAGCTTATGTCATGTTTTTCCAGAATATAACCCACAGGACAAGACAGAAACAGAAACTGAAGTGGTTTTCCAAAGCCTCAGAGGGAAGCAGTGACAGAATTTCATAGATATTAACTCAAACACACCTTGGCTCTACTAGGTCTCCATGAAGAAGCCTTTGTTAGACTTGGAAACAGAAGCCTTTTGTGGCATCCTGACTTTTCTCAGAACCAACTTGGGAAAGGGAAGCACATCAGCAAGGATGTGGTTGAGCTGTTAGTTCTGAGGTCTCCTGTTGGGTGGCCCATTTCATCCTACAGCCTGGCTTCCTACATCCCTCCTGCCATGTTCCTTGTCTCTGTGTGTCACTCGGCCTGCAGCTGCTAATTACTGGTTACACAAGCTTGGCAATGTGTTCTAGAGGAACAAAATACCAAATTACACAGAGTTAGCAAATATATGTGGAAAACAAAAAAGTAGAACAGAGTTCAGTTTAGGCAGCCCTTTGTTAAATAAACTCAGACAAATTTTGTATCAGACAATCATGTACAGAGTTGGAAGGTGTGGGGAAGTGAATCTGTGTTTTCTAAAAAAGGTCCTAGTAAATTCATAAACTTTGTTGAAAAAATTAACAAATTGGTGGGAAATTTTTTTAACAACAATAGAATGTCCCATAAAAGTTCCACAACATTTCTAAAGAAATACCCTGTATTATGTTTCACTGTTTGGGCCCAAGTTAAAAGCTACCAGCCAACCTTAATGGAAATAAAAGACTGGTTTGAGTGATGGTTTGGGGGAAAATATATACCAGCAGTCAACATACTCTGTCTTAGTATGGTTTACCTACGTGATCTGAATACTTCCTTTAGGAGGCAAGAAGCAAATTAGTATGTGGTTTATTTTTTTTCAGGGAGAGGGATGGTTTCTATCAGAGCCGATAGTAGTTAATGGGATGAAGATAGCATAGAAAATGGGGAAAGCTGGCCTTCTGAATGCACCATTAAAAGTGAAAAGCCTCAGTGCTATATGCAATTGGTTTTGAAATCCTCATGACTGGAAGTCAGAAATGTTGGAAGTTAATATACCATTCAGGGATGAAATGCACTTCTGATGTTCAGAGAGGATGTTTTCAAGGTGAAACCAAAGCCTATAAACAAATAAAAAAGCTACATCAGCTGTCTTAGAAATCTTATCTATATAAATTCTTTATTGCTAAAATGACAGACAGAAAGCAAAGCCACATGTTGCTTGCTTCACTGCCGGTTGTGGCAGCTTTTAAATCCCTACCTTCCTAGGAAGTGACCTCATAAGAAAATCTTATAACACTGTCATGTGGGGAAATCCTCATAACATTCGGGTTAATGCGCTTACACTGGAGGAGAGGTCTCCAAGAACATTTAATAACCAGGAAAATCCTGAGGGGACTTGATGCTAGCTGGGTCATGGAAGGATTTCTCTCAGTGCACATCTGGGACATTTTGTGGCATATTCTGTAGCAGGCCACGTGGCTTAATAGTTAAAATATGGGGCTGAAAGTTACGAGAGTTTGGGGATCAGACAGCAACTGAGCTATTGACCGATGAGCTGACCCTAGATGAGTCATGACCTTGTGGTACTTCAGTCAGCTTAGCTGTAAAATTGGGCACAAAGGCCAGACTTTACCAAAACCAGATGTTGTTCTTCAGCTCTGTTCTTCAACTAATATCTTTTTTTTAATGTTGCTGTCAAGTCTCAATTTTTTTCATATATAGAAGGGCAAACACATTCTATACTTTACTTTCCCAGTAAGATTTGGACAAGGAAGGTCCATGAACGGAAGCCTGACCCCGTCCACACCCTAGTGCTCTCCTAAGGCCAAGCTTGTGCCCATCAAAGCAGTTATGCAACAGCTTACGCACATTCAGCATTCACAGTTCTAATTAGAATCATGTCTGCGTATCCCTAAGAAAGGTCCTTAGCTCACCACTTTTCTAAGTTGTGGGTCCATCACAGAGATAGGTGAAAGGCAGCAGCTTGCTCCTCTTAAATACAACAGAACCTCTTTCAAATGACTTTTCTTTAATCCAATCCCCTGCATTAACCAATGCTCTCCATTTCCTCTGCAAACCATGCTGAGCAATGCCACTTCTGGCTACAGGACACTAGTGTGCTGCTCCCTTCTCCTCCCATCCCACGGGCTGTTTGGTTATCATGAGTCAGCTGTGTTTGTACCCAAACCCTTTATACTAGTTGCATTTTTAACTACCTAAATTAAGGAACTATTATTGAAATTGGTAAAGAGTGCAAAAAGAGGATTATTGTTTCTATAAAACATGAAGGTGATTGTTTTGGAATAGCTCAGTAGAGATGAGTCACCTTCTAAAACAGCCATCAAAGTAGGTAAAACTCCATAAGGAATCTGCCTTCAGGTCGCTCTGCAAGTATCTTTAAAATCTCACTCTATTTTAAATAAATGGAAAATGACTTGTGGTGGTGCTTTCTGGAACAAAGACAATCAGGATTCCAATCAACCAACCAGCAATTAAAGAAAAGGCTTTGGACCAATATCAAAAGATTGGCAAACAAATATATGTGTGTGCTTTTTAAGTTAAAATAATGTGCGCATAACATTTACTTATATGCATAAATATGTACATGTATACAGATAGATATACACACACAACCACATACATTTTACATATCAAATGACTTTGCATTAATTAATTAACAAATGATCCATCTTAATCTTATATAAGATCACTTCTGAAATATTTTATTGTTCTCCTAACTAGTATTTGCCAAACTGGTGGAGGAGCAGGTCTGTGTTTTTTTACTTCCCTTCCATTTAAGTGTCACAAACTGTCAGTGGTCCTTGCAGATCTCATCTGGGCTGTGGACTTAGTGTTTCATGCAGCAGAAGCACTCGCCTCTTCAGCCCTCACTGGAGCCAGATGGCAGGGAGACTTTCCGTGGGGCCCTAAGCCAGGCAGAAGGCAGCCTTCCCTTTAATACAACAGCTCCTCTCTGCTCAATACACACACTGCCCTGGCAAGTGAAAGCCAGGACCCAATTACGCCAGATGCCTGCTGCAGGAAGGGAAGCCACAGCCCATTCCAACTGGACCCAACCCCCGTAATCTCCCCTTCACTGAGTCAAAGCAATCAAAGGCCAACTGTCACATTCAAAACTGGGTGGTTGGCTCTCCTATTCTTGGCAATTGGAACCATATAGTTCATTAGAAAGTACAGTTAACTCCAAAATCCAAGTGTTATCCATCTGCCCTCTCAACCAGAAATATAAATAAAGGAATCATACATTCTACTAATCTCTTTGAAAACTGTTGACTCTTGGCTGCTGGTGGGTAAATGCTCATTTTTTGTCAATAGTGGCAAAAAATGACAAATGATATTTTTGTACCACAAAACTCAGCCTGAACCATTGTTAGAAAAAAAGAAGACTGCCTTTCAACTCTGGTGATTCTGTTGGAACTTCAAAGGCAGTTAAACATGAGAAGTTAACAGTCACTCTTCACAGATGATCCAAGAAGAAGGAATATCCTGGACAACAACAAAAAAAGAGGCACTTATGGGTTGAAACTACCCAGTTGACGGGCGTTTGCCACTGCTTTGTGAAGAAGCCCTATAGAAATAGAAAACAACTGCAGGAGTGCTCTCATCGGATACCATGATGCCCACTCCCAAGTGACATTAATGTACTGCACAAAATTCAGAACCAAAGAAAAAAACACTTATTTGAAAAATACTGACTTTTACAGGTAGTTACATTTTTAGTGCTCTTTGAGCATTTGATCACATGCCAGCTGCCTTGAGCAGTTTGCTGCTCCATGGGAAATCTGGACCCAGGCAGCCAAGAGTATCGTAACATAAGCCACAATGACATTGTCACTGAGAATGGCAGCAACATGGGGTGGTAGGAATAATCATGCCTGAGAAACTCAAAATCCTCCTTGAAAAGAGCTCATCTGTTTTTCTTTATACATAATCATTGACCACCCCCGCCCCGCCCCCTGCTTGCCTCAAGGTACGACTTGAGCCCAGGTATTTCTCATGATGCAAGATCATTTAAGCAGAACCTGGAGCTTCTGCCCAGCAGACGTTGTCTCACCGTATGAAGCCATAAAAAGGACTTCAGTCTTGTTCTTTACAGGGAGGAATTGGGTTTGATAAATTTTGCTATGCTCTGTTTGAAACCAAGTACACCTTTTAAACTGTCTGGGAGTTTGATCTATTACAGATCTGAGCAGGTTGAACTCTTTTGGCCCACGGTTTAAAAAAAATAATAAAAAAAAAAAACGCTCCAGGACTGGAATCTAAATGTAGGAAATGTAAGGACACTGCATAAATTGTATGGAGAGTTTGAGGCCTCTGGGTATCAAGTTTCCACACAGTTTCCCTGTCCACTGTCCAATACAGTGGACTCAATACAGTGGAGTGGTTCCTTCTGACAAGGACTGCCATTGTAGTGGATTAGTCAATACACCTTTACTATCCACCTTATCCCAGGGAATCAATTCTGTGCGGACCGCTTGGCACATGTGAAAACCTCCAGGGATTGCTGGGTAATAATGTATCATTGCACGCTGCATACACCAGCTGTATATAGTTGGGACATTTGATAAACTTCTCAGCCTTGGTTTTCTCTCTACAACCAAAAGGCTTGGACTGTCAGTCTCTCAAACTTTAGAATGAATAAGAATCACCTGGAGAGTGTGATATGCATGCAGATGTGGTAGATCTAGAATGAAGCCCAGATCTCATGTGTTTAACAAATCTTCCAGATGATTCTGACACTGATGGGCTGTAAACCACACCTGTTGAAACAGGGTTCCTGGGAACACTTGGGTTCTAAGCAGCCAATATACTAGCCAGTCTCTAGTAAATGGAGCAACTAGCCCTTAAGCTCAGGAAGTATCTTCTTGCACCAGAGGAAACCGAGTTAAGCTGACAAATTTCCTGAAAAATCCTTTTTATCAGTGGTATCAATATGATTATGACATTTATTGAGCAACCTAGGCACATTAGCAAGTGCAGACTAAGACTGTCACATGGCACTACTGTTTACATCTATGAAAATATAAAGTACTTGGAGTCATTTACTTTACAGCGTCAAATTTTCTTAAAGCAATTTATGGTCAATTCTTCATTCTTCATGTTTTATAAAATCCTTTCTACAGAAAAGAAGATAATTACGGACCAACCTACCACAGCATTGCCTATTGCCAGTTACTGCATTCTGTGCTATATTAAGTTGCCCTGGTTGGAGTTCTGTTGATTGCCTTGTGCTATATCCAGTAACAAATTATATGTACATTATAGGACAGCCAGACTGATGTGAGCTCAGAAGGCACCTGTATGAAGCTTTTCAAAAGAACAGTAATAATTTTACTAGATGTGACAAACCTTATAAAAGTTAAATAATGTCACACTTTTTAAGCATTTCATTTAATACAACTGAACACATGGAGGGCATTGAGGATGATATTTAATTTTTTCCATATGTGGATTTAATACCACACAAAAGTCTCAGTCCCAGATTGCTAATTTTCCACCATGTGGTAGCCATTTAGTTGAATTCTTTAAAACACTTACCAAATTACAGAGTAGGGTTTCAGAGGCAGCAGCTATAAGTAGGCTTAGGGTGCCTGGTGTCCCTCCGGCTTAGTCCTGGGTCTCATGAAGAAGCAGTAAATCTTGACAGTATTTTTATGACAGCGCTCTCTGGTTTTTACAGGAATGAAAGGCGAGTTTGTAAAACCACATGCTAATGTACTTCAAAAAATAGATTTGGTTATTGTGACTCCTTCCAATTCTGGTCGTTTTTAGCAACCTATGGAAGTAAAGTCCAGCATCTAAGATTCAGGCCTTTGCAGAACGTCTATGGATTACAAGGCTTTCAAAGAAATCCTTACCGGTAATTTGAAAAAGTAAGCTGAAACAAACAGTCTTACCTGCTTGTTCTTGAAAAGTGACCTCAGGTCAAGCTAGAGGAAAAACACTTCCCAATACCAACTAAAGTTTATCTTCTCTAACCACAGACAGGGAACTTAGATCTTCTAGAGCAGGAAAGGTCAAGGGTCTCTTTACTCATTCATTTTTGTCTTATTCTGAAACAGCTTTGAGTAACAGAATCAACTTCGTGAAGAAATTCTTAAGAGACAAAACCTCATGGCCGGATGTGTGAGTCAGTAAGTGAAGACACAAACCATGCAATACCAGCAACACCATCTAATGTGACAAATGCACGTGAAGGTACTGTGAAAACTCCAAAGCTCCAGCCAAATGGTAGTAATTACTATTAACCCAGTGAGACTGACCAGAAACCTGGAACCACTATCAGAGCCTTACACCTGGATTCTGTGGTCAGAAACAAAGATACTGCATTATACACCTTTTTGATGATTCATGTCTATCTGGCCCAGAAGAAAAACTACCCTTTCAAAATCATCAACTCCCGGGGAAACATATTTTATCTCCCAGAACCAATTACAGGTAATTCTCCTGAGGTCAAACAGTTTGGGACCAATTCTATTTCACACATAAGTGAATACTATGGACAACTTACCCAGGAAAACTCAAAATATATACATGGGACTCTCTACGGAGTCTCATAACACAGCGTGGGCAACAGGCATAGCAGTCCAATTTTCAGGCTTGCAAAACTAGTGGGAACAGCTATAAGCGCGAAGGAGGGGGGGTTCCCAGTAAGAAAAACTGCCTGCCAGGATTCTGGAATGATCTCTGCCCTCCCTCTGCCAAAGAATATGTAATGGAATCTAATGTCATACATTTTTACTCAAGCAAAGAAAATGTAGCATTTTCATTTTCTATGACTAATTGAATCTTTCTCTCAAACCTCTATCATATTGGGTTACCATGGGGGAAATGCAGAGAAATGCTTTCAACTTGCCATTTAATGGTGTCTCAATCCCTTACAGCTCAAATGGCAACTCTTGGCAACTGACTCTGTCCTTTGGGAGTAAATGTTCAGTCTCTCAGGTATCCACAGGGGTGGCTTGTGGGGAGCAGTTTAAGGAAGCAGCTTTGGGTGTGCATGGGTCCTTTGTATCTTTGCTGATTTCTGCTATAAAGCCACCAGCCTGCCATGTTCCCTGGTCCCTTAACACAACTTCTTCTAAGATATGCCTGGAGAGGTTGTGACTTACATTGGTGACCCCTGGAAGCAAGGCCCTGGTGACCTTCTACTTTCCCCTTAAGGCAAAGGGACCCAAAGTGCTGACTCCAGCTCCCTCTGCCCAACAGTGCTGCTTTTACTCTGTGATAACAGCCCCTTGTTATTAAGGGGTTGCCCTGTATTTCAGTCTCCCTACCAAGGTTCAAAACACTAAGCAAGAGAAAAGTCCCTCTGCCTTTGGTTTTCCCCTCAACTTAGCTTAGGACGCTTCTGTGAGATTTCGCCCCAGGGTGGCAGAGCCACGATGCTTGTGCCTCACCTCCTGTTTATCCTGCCTCCCTCTCCCTTCACCTGCTGTGATTCCCAGGCCATGAGGTAGAGGCTCTCCACTTTTCCTACAGCAGGAATTTCTCTGACATCATATTCTGATTCTCTCTATCCCATGGCTTAAAATAAAACTTTGTGATCTAGTCAAATCAGAGATATGTCTCTGGACGTTAAATTTTAAATTTTAAAAACATTTCTAAATCTCCAATCCCTGGCTTTTGGACTTATGGTAGACTCAGAAATACTATTTTGGATATCAAAAGTAAAACATGGCTTCTGTAATAATCGTAATGCATGCTGAAGCAGATTAGTTTCTCTGAATGGAAAAGTATAGTGATAGATTTCCAAATATTATCCCCATTACAGGTAGAAAGTATTTAGAAGCTTAGAAAACATGGCAATCCACTTCATCCTTACACAAAAACACAGGGACCTTCCTTCCCTCTATCACAAGCCTCCCCCCCCACATAGGCAGATACACACACACACAGACACACACTCAGCTACTCTCAGCCACATTGTGTAACTGCTCTTCCGAAATGGGAGATTCTGGGACTTTCTAGGTGGTGCAGTGGTTAAGAATCCACCTGCCAATGCAGGGGACGCAGGTTCGATCCCTGCCCCAGGAAGATACCACATGCCTCGGAGCAACTAAGCCCATGAGCCACAACTATTGAGCCTACACTCTAGAGCCCGTGAACCACAGCTATTGAGTCCATGTGCCGCAACTACTGAAGCCTGAGTGCCTAGAGCCCATGCTCCACAACAAGAGGAGCCACCACAATGAGAAGCCCGTGCACCACAATGAAGAGTAGGCCCTGCTCACCACAACTAGAGAAAGCCAGTGTGCGGCAACAAAGACTCAATGCAGCCAATTAATTAATTAATTATTAAAAAGAAATGGGAGATTCTATTACATATTCCATTCAATATCGCTGTATCACTGACAACTAGGCTGTGGCATGGTGACCCTATAACCGATTTCGTGGCACATCCCCCAGGCATGCTCTCATTTCTGATTTGATTCTTACGGTCCTAATTTTTTTATATTCTAATTCTGAACTCTTATATTCCCATTAGTGTTGGACCTTAAGGTTATTTTCATTCTTTTTTCATAACACACCAAATGCTCTGAATCTCAGAATTTTCTTGACAAACAGCATAAAAACAAGCAAATAATTTCAACATGAAGTGAAATTATAGGAGGTTTTAGCCAAACCCCTGAGTATTTCTAAAATATATTCTAAAAAAATACAGTCAAAATCTTATCTGTACTCAGTAACATAGTTTGTGTTCTTAGATGTAGCAAATTTATTAATTATATTACATTTTTCATTACAAGTGCTAAAAATAAAAGATTCTAGAGAGAAAAAATGAAATTGTGTCCTTAGGAGCAGATTTGAGGGTTTAATTATCTAGCTGATGTCCTCAAATATGTACCCCTCATTCTGATTCAGTCACTTGAATTTATCGATAATTTTCAGTGTAAGGAAGAAAATTAGTCCTTTTTCTTTTGTAAAAGAAGATAGACACCATTTTGGCCAGAGTCCAAATAAAATTTGGAGTGAAAGGCATTCCAAGTCCAGTTTAATTCCGTCAAAAATTACCCTCCTACCATACTAGTGCCCAGAGATCTTTGTCTCTAATACAATTCCCCACTAAAAGAAACCAGGGCTCCTTAAAGAAACGGTTGATTTCAGGGCTAGGGTAGAGTGGATACAAGATGAACCGAATATTTTATGTCAGAAAGTAAGAAAATGCTCTTTTACAATGTCTTTATCATAACCTACATTTTCTGAAAAAAATCAGACTGTTCCATGGACAAATAAGATAAACTTCACAATGCTTTTAAATAATCTTTAACAAGAAATGAAAAAAAAAAGTTAAGGGGGAAATTAAAAACTTGAAAAACAAACCACAGATTTATATATAAAGGCATGAGCCTTGATTTGGTCTAGGGAGAAAAAACCTAGAACATAATGTCAAAAAAGCTACAATATAACATAAACGTAAAATTTAAACATACAAAGATTTCATGTGTAAATAGCTCTTGGACAAAGCCCGAGTCTCTCTGCCACCTGGACATGAAAGCACTATCTTCCTGCTTAAATGATCAAGGTTCCTTTAGAAGTCTGAGACAAAATCTCAAAAGACTTCTTCAAACAAAAGTCATCGTTCACTCATTCTCACTTTCACGACCAGAATCATCCTCCTAGAACGGGGGAGGTGCCCCTCTCTAACCTTATAACCTCTCCCTTGAGAGCCTTCCCGGCATTTATCTCCCATGGGTTAGCATCAGCACAGCACACTCCAAACATCCATTTAAAATGCAAAAATCTACTTTACTACAGCATGAGGACTGTGGAGGTATAAGCTCTCTGCAGGCAGGTAAACTGCAGATTTACAGACTCCTTATCCGGTGACGGGTTCACTCTAACACTCAGGGCCATGCCCACCCTACAAGGGCCCTTCCGGGAATAGAAGAAGGTACCCTTTTGGGGTAGAAGCAACCCTGCAGCACCTTTCATGATTCTGTAGGTTGTTGGGTTTAGCTGGGTGGGTTTTCCACCACATGTGAGAGCAGCTGGGACTACAGTCCATCTGAGGCTTAGGGCTGGAATATCCAAAATAGCTCACTCATCAACAGGGTGAGTATAGGGGACAGGAGAGCTGAGATGAGAGCGCTAGATGGTATTTTTGGCACTGGTGCCAGCCACAGCGTAAGAAGAGATTTGACACTGTGGGAGTGGCCCTGGATTGTGTTATGAGTGGCCTCATTCAGAGGTAGGCACCCCAATCAGACTCGATGATGTGACACGGTCTGCCATTATGTGCTTCTTGTAAGCACTATTTGCTAATGTAAGTAGCATGGTGCAGGCAATGCCAAAGGACCCCCTGTGGAGGGTGTGTGATATCTCGGACTTTCTTGCAATCAGTGGAAACCTGTGAAACTCCTAATGCTGCTTTTGCTTTTCATACCATTTCAGTGGCAATTATGTTTTCGCTCAATCCTAAATAATAACATTGACAGTTTTATAAAATTGGAGTATATGGGAAATCAAAGATAGATTTTATTTTCATTCATTTCTTACCCAACGAAGACCAAAAAATGCTATCCATTTGAATTAATAACATGAAATGTCTTTCAGCATTTAAAAAAAAAATAGCTCACTCATATGGGTGGCATTGGTGCCGTGAGCTCATCTGGAGCAATACCAGAGCATTCTGATTCTCTTCTACGTGGCCTCTCCATGCAGTCTGGGCTTTTCACAACATGGCAAGTGCTTTCTAAGAGTGAGGGTTTCAAGAGCAAGTATTCCAAGAGGAAGGAAGCGAAAGTCTCTTTAGGCTTGGGCTTAAAAGTACCAGAATGCCATTTTCACCACATTCTGGCAGGTCAAAGCAGTCATATGTCCAGCTTGGGTTCAGGTGGAGGGGATCTTGTTTTGCCTTTTGATGTAAAGAGCAGCAAGCAGATGCAGAAAAGGAGGAATTTTGAGAACCATCTCCGGAAATTGGCCTGATACTTGGAAGCCCAGCTAATATACATTTCCTCAGACACTCTATCCTCCCTTGTTGCTGGGTTCAGAGTGGAATCAGGTTCAGTCCAAAGACTCCCAAATTACCTGACCTTTGACCTCATTTTGTCATTGTTGTTGTTTGTTTTTTGTTTTTATGCAGTCTTGGCATTCTGCATCCATAAGCCCTAAAGAAGAACCATGGTCTACTTACTCACATTTACATACATATTTTCAGAATAATTCTTTCCTGAAAACTGATGTTTGAATCCATCACCCTTAAACATTTTAGTTGTCCAAGTGCCAGTCTTGTCTTTCCCTTAAGGTCTCCGCATCTGCCAGTCATTATAAATTAGCAGGTCAAAAACTCACATTTACATGGCACAATATCATATCCATAACATAATTTGTGCCTGCAGTGAAACAGTTATACTTCAAAGGCAGACATCATTAGCAAATGGTGGAATTTCATTACATGGCTAAAGCTACTTTTTGCCAGTAGAAATAAAACACATTAATAATATTTCAGAGCTGGTCTTAACCTCTTATGAAATACAAAAGATAAGGCAGAAAAGGAGGAAAACATGCTTCTAATCTGTGTTAAATCTATTCCCACTGTGAGTAAATCACCTTTCTTTAGATTTACAGGAGTTTTCCCATAAATGCATGACACTGGCTTTGAATAATTCCTGCCAACTAAATAGCTCTTTCTCCATTTTTTATTAGTGAGGGACAAAATCCTCAGCAAATATACTCATTTGTAGATGCTAGTCGCTCCCAGCATCAGTCTGTGAGGACATAGCTTGGTACAAGATCAGAACTTAATTAATGTGGCAGGGACCCTGTGGACCAGGCCTGGCCTAGCTCCAGATGATGCACCAAGGAAAAAGAAAATCTCTTATGAAGCAACCTTCTCCTCCAGTGAAAAGGATTATCCCCCACGACAGCCATGCCAGTCACCTGGATTGTTCAGCTGCCCCGAGAACATTTACTACTTTAAGCAACATCTGCTTGGGATACCCAGACACAACGAGCTGTAAAAGGTGATTTCAAAATTCCAGAGTTAAGAGGGTGGTAGTGGGAATTCCCTGGCGATCTAGTGGTTAGGACTCCGTGCTTCCATGGCAGAGGGGCACAGGTTCAATCCCTGGTCAGGGAACTAAGATCCTGTAAGCTGTGCAGTGCGGCCCACAAAAAAAAAAAAAAAAAAAAAAAAAAGATTTGTTTTTTTTTTAATGAAAGAGGGTGATAGCAACTACAAAAGGTACTTTCTCATCTAGAGACAAAATGTGAAAAGAGTTACACATGTACAGAGAGAGAAAGTTAGAAGACATCAGTAAAAGTATAATTAACATACTCTTACAATTTTCAACAACATAACTGGACATTATGTATATTGACAAGTACTCTATCTTGTTTAATCCTCATATATCTCACTCTCTGTAAAATAAGTATGACTTTGTGTATTAATTTTATTCTTTAAGCATTTTCCCATTTTCCTCAAGCAGCCACGAGAGGACATGAGGGCAGGAATTATTAACTTCTTAGAATTAAGTCACTAAAATTAGTTGCTGTTGGAACTTCTCCTTAAAGGACCACACCAAAGTGATTTCATCAAGAGAGAATTTACACACATACTGAATTTGTTTTTTCACTCTGTTTTATTATACACTCAAAACAGAATGCAAAAAGACATCTAGGAACAAATTAAAAATATATTTGCCTCATGTAGACACTGGGAATTAGATTTAAGATTTAAGAAGAAAATAGTATCTTCTAAAATGAATATTATAATCATTGAAAAGTACAAGGTGCCATAACTACCATTAAAATCTTTTTGTGAGATAAAATGTCCTAACAGACATCAAGAAGGAATTAATTGCCCATTTCTGAGTGATACGGAAAAAATTACATTTGGTGATAAGAGTAAATGAGGTAACTCAATCATTTATTTTATTAAAAATGCTGGCATCACAGTCTGGATAATGTATTTTTACAGGGGGATAATGCACTTTTAATTTCTAATTTAATCTTTACGAAGAACTCAGAGCCCCCTGTGGTGTGTGACTTGGATTTCTACTAATGATATAAAGGACAGCTGCCACCAGCCAAATGCAGGCAAATGTAAAGAAGGAAAGGGATCTGAGGTTATCAGTACAACGCATCTACAGCGTGCCAGAATTGACTGATTTTGCTTGAGTCAAGGCAAGCTGAACACACCAGCAGGATCCAGAAATGCCTTAAAATATATTCTCACTGAAAAGATCCAGTTTTGCAAGCAAGGTAGAAATGAATTCATCAAGTTTGCGTTTCAGCTGTCACAGTGTAAAAACAGAGCTCACACTTAACGTATATCACTTCATGGACTTTTGTGTTTCCAATCCCAATTTCTATATCCTCTATATAGGCATTTTATATTTTACTTATCACTCCCTATTCTCTAAAAGTAGGGAAGCAACTTTGTGAAAAGTAGTAAAATTATGAAATAAACTGGAAGAAATGTTTTGGATAAAATGTTGGTAACATTTACAGCAAATTGCTCTGGTATAAATTCAGCCCTGTACCAGCACCATCTCATAGATCACAGAGTAGATGGTCGGTGAAGCTGATGGGATATTGATTGCAGCAGGAAAATAAGGGGGCTATAAAACAAAAGATGATTAACATGAAATCGTTGAGTGAAGCAAAGTCTTAATAGACTGGGAGTTGTTAAATAAAACAGAGAGTGAGTAAGAGAACTGAGCTCTCAGATCACTTACAACGGAATTCCTTTTTATTATATATTAAAATTCTCCTGTGTGTTTTTACTTTCCTGTATATTATCAATCCATATTCACCCAGTGAAAAACATCTGAAATTAACATGTGGGGAAAAGTAACCAAATCTGAGACACATCATCAATCAGAGAGAAAGCAACTCAGAAAGAAAGCAATGGCAATCAGGGCCTTAAAAACCTATAAATACTGTCAGAAAAAATAGAACTTTTCTTTATTTCTTTTATTTCACAAAGTCCCACTTATGTTTCACTGCTTATACCATGTGCAACTTTTTTTAAAATAAATGTTGCTGCAATGCAGTTTTACAACTTGGTTTGTTGCTTAAAATATGTAGTGCTCAACAAACATATATTTCTAAAATATTCTTCAAGTAAACTTCCAGAGACAAGAATTTTTTTCCATCATAGTCACCCTAGAAAAGAAATACACATCCATTTCATCCACCACTCCAGATACACACACATACCACGACTACCACCACTACCACCACCACCATGATTCCTGCTAAGATATTATTACCAAATAAGCTTCCTTTGCCCAGAAAATCAGGCATCCCTGAAACATTAATGGTTTCATTCCATTAAAAAAGAGGTAGCTTTTCTGACTCAAAGTGATTAGGGGAATAACTCCAGAGCTTAGTGTGTCCAGTCAACCACTGAGGATCAGTGGATAAACGGACAACCTTAGCTCTCCATGTGCCAGTTTTCAAAAGCAGAAATGCTGATCTTTAATGAATAAGTTCATGTCCCTGCTGATAGAAGGACTGTTTTTCCAGAAGACCTCAAGGGCCCTGCAGTACATTCAGATAAAAAGTAAAATCATGAAAATATTAAAGTAAGGTTTGCATTGAGGCTCTCACCTTGGTGGAGCTTCAACTGAACTATTGATAAAGGTAAAATAATCCTTGTAAAGCTTCTAATCATTTCCACACTACACAGAATATCAATGACTGAGAACACTGTTTGATATTAGCAAGATTTGCTGAAAAGACTAATTATATAAGGCAAGTAGATCTAAGCACTCAGTATAGTTGCCCCAAGGTTTCTCTTTTACCCATTTCATTTGAGTTTTGCCTTGGCCGCTGAGCAAGTGGCATGAAACAGCAAACTCAGTTTCACACTTTGTACACAGACCTTTCTGATTTAATTTAGGGCTGCTGGATATAGCAAACAAAAATACAGAATGCCTAGGTAAATCTGCATTCTAAAAAGCAAGCAATAATATTTTAGTATAAGTATATCCCATGCAATATTTGGTACATAAGCAAAAATTTTTAAGTTATTCAATGTTTACTTGAAATTCAAATTTAACTGGATTGCCTGTATTTTATCTGGCAACCTTACTTTACATGCCCTTACAATTTACATTGTATTTTAGAACTTACTCCATCATTAAAGGAAATAAGAGAGCTGTCAGGGATAGAAAAGCAGGAAAAGTCCCAATTTGTGAATGAGAAAATGTACACGAAAACCCTTTATCACTTTATAAAGTGTAATACCAGTAGTTCTCAATGGGTTGTGGCAGGGGAGAGAGAAGAAAGAACTGGAATCATTGAGAGATATTTTCCCTCACATTGAAACCACTACAGTGTATAAATATTACATAGTACTTTCCCATTTTTATTTTCATCTTAGAGGCAGTGGTTATAAGCACAAGCACAGTGAGACTGACCTAAGTTTGAACCACAGCTCTATCACTTAGTAGCTGTTTGATCCTAGACCAGAGACTATACCTCCCTTAAGACTCCCCTTTTTCATATTTAAAATTAAAGCAATAATATCCCCTCGTATGCCAAGGGTAAGCATTAAAAGAGTTACATTCTCTTTTTAAAGCACTTAGTACATTACCTGACACACAGGAAGCCCTTGCTAATTGAATGTTATTATTCTTATCATATTGTGCAAATTGTTTTTACCATACCCATTAACTAAAGATAAAGCTCCCTGGCAATCACAGTCACAAAAGATCTCCTACCCTGGGTTAACTATGAACAGAGTTTGCTAGGGTGCAAGTGAGAAGAGCCAGCAGTCACTTGTAATCTGCAGAATATCTGGCTCTGTATGAACACTGAACCTGAAGAAAGTCAAGAGCCCAGGGAAAGTCAAGTTCCTCTCAGAGCCATTTCTCTTTCCTTATGCTGGCTCTTTTTAGAAGCGCTCTGGACTGAATTCCTCCCCACTCCAGTGGACAGAAGCAATGAGTCCCTCAGGTTTCTGAGTATGGTTGTCCCTCATCCCTTTGTATCCATGGGAGATTGTTTCCAGAAACTCTTTGGGATACCAAAATCCAAGGATGCTCAAGCCCCTTGTATAAAATGGCATAGTATTTGCATATTCTCCTATGCATATTCTCCCATATACTTTAAATCACCTCTAGATTACTTATAATACCTAATACAATATAAACACTATGTAGATAGTTGTAAATACCATGTAAAATGCTATATAAATAGTTGCCGGTGTGTGGCAAATTCAAGTTTTGCTTTTTGGAACTTTCTGGAATTTTTTTCCAAATATATTTCAAGGTTGGTTTGAATCTGAGGTTGGTTGAATCCTCAGATATGGATCCCATGGATACAGGGTGTTGATGGTATAGAGCTTCTGCGATATTTCCACTCTAGAATTTGCTCTCTGTGATCAGAAATAATTATTTTAGTATGACATTCCTGCAGATTCTAAAATGGTTCTCTGAAGTCTGGTTCTGTTCTTAGGAGTCACTATTCCTCGCACCTGGTGTGCTGGTTTCTTTCCCCCACATAAATATAACAACAGAATTGGCCAGATCTCCACAGTGAAGAAGCTGTATGATAGTGGGGAGGAGTCGTCATGTTGCTCCCAGGCATTCAATCTGCATGGGCAAGCCTCTCTAATCACACACCCTGAAGGCTTACGTTGCATTTTTAGGCTTATTAACTTATTAGGGGAAATAGGACAGCTGCTTCCCTGCAAGAAATGATGGGAAAGCCCAATTTGTGAAATGCGTTCCATTTCAGAGTCTGTGGCTTACGGGCAACAAGGAGCAAGCAGAAGCAATTTATAACACAATTTCAAACTCACCTTAAATCTAGAATTTCTCTTAAGGATTTCTATCTTTCTAGAATGCTTGAAGAAGTGAAGCACTGCTTGTAAAAGTCTTTGCTACCTATAGAGACAGCAGATGCCAGCACTGTTAGAATTGATAGAGGCTGTGGATGCCTTGCTCCCTGGTGCCTTGACACCACATGGATATTTTGCACCTGATTGGTTTTAAACCTTTAATATACATCTAGAATTATACCACTGAATAACAGGAAGATGAGTGTGTAGTCCCTTGAGTTTTCTTACCGAAAAAGAAAATGATTTCCTGGGACTGAGGATTCTGTTTTTTCAAAAGCATTCCCATCTGCCAAACTAATTAGCAGGGAACATTCCCATGTGGACCAGATGCATATCCTTTGTTTGCATTACATTCTTAAGATGTCCTTTCAGACAACACACTTTCCCCTGATGCTTAGGCTAAGAAGGAGATAAACAACTAGATGGTAGACAAGTCACACCACGCCTAAATGGTAAGTGCCCTGTCATCCTACACATTCCCCTTGGAAATGCTAACTCCCTAGACCTTCCACTAGCCCCATAATCAATAGGGAAAAGGGGGATAACTAATGGTGATAGTAATTCTTATCTTCTAAATTCTATCCTCTTGTCTTTCATCGATGCATCCAGCAGCCCTGCTCACAACATCTAGGGGAATAATCCATCACTCCAAAGTATACACAGTAGGAAACGGATAATAATAAACATATCAGTTTGTTAATTATCCATTTTTAATTTTTTTTATTATCTTCAAAAATCAAGACCAAAGCTTTTTAATACAAAAATGATTTCAGAATGCTGAGAAGTCACTCAACGAATGCTAAGTTTCTAGTATTTTCCAGGCACAATCCTAACAGTAGGTGTGAGCTATAAGCAAGATGATCATAGTTCCTGTTCATAGTCCAAATGTCTGATTTTTCAGATGTGCAGATGTTAAAACAAATTAGTTTTCAAATAATTAAGATTCAAAAATGCTCAATATTTCATAATATTTTGTTATTTCCTTTTATTTACTGTATCATGTCTTTTAGATCAGTACTAAAATTTGAGAACACCTTCTCACCAGAAATGAGTAGTGAGCCATCCCAAATGACAGAATATTATGAGACGTTCTAGTGATAGAAAATTGGCTATGAAAATAATCAGAAGTTACATGAGCAGTAGGCCCTAACCTCTCTGATCAAAAATACAGGTCTGGTTTAAAACAAGAGGTAGGGAGAGAGGGAGATGGTAAAATCCCCAGAAAGAAGGCACCCATCTAGGACTGCCTTGCTAGAAATACAGACTTGGGAATGCAGTGATGCACATTATGGGGCCAGGCTTAAAATAGGAGTTTTAGGCATGGCACAGACATCTAACATAGGTAATTATAATCACATGGCTGCCAGGTCTTTGGTCTCTACATTTGATGGTATTAAAGAAGAAAAATACTCTTCCAAAGATGACATTGTCTAGAAGGTAGATACTTCAGCGCCTCCTCATAGCTGACTCCCCTTCAAAGCAAATGGGGAGTTTACCAGCCTTTAGCACTTTAACGCAAAGCAAGGAGCCTCCATCTGAGTCTATCAGTCATGAACTGGCTGCATCAGGATATCAAAATGCAGTGAGCTGGGTCACCATACTTAGCCTAGGAGGGAAATTATGGAACCTAGGACCTCAAAGATTGACTTTGATTTTTATCCCCCATTAACAATATCCATTTTTTTCTGGGGGGGGGGGGAGTATTTAAGCCCTTAGCATGTGCCAGGCTGGGCACTGGCAATGAAACATCCAAGAAGATACAAATGTTCCAGGTCCCCGTGCCTTGTTTGGTATATCAAGAATTACGGGAGGGCTGGAGTGGAGAAGTATGACAAATTGTAACTTGGTAGACCCAATCAGTCAGAAAAATAGATGTTCAATATCGAGCCTGCCTTAAACACTAGCACAGTGGGCCAGTGGCTAGGTTCACCCATTCATTGCCCACATATTACTGAGTGCCTGCTAGGTACCATGTCCTAGATAACATGATCTGAGGGGCAGCAAGAAGGACTCCTTGGGGAGCCTGAAACCCGTTAGCATGTAAATCCCCTGCCCAGCCCCAGCTGCAGGAAGGCCTCTTCGGGCATCTCCCAGCAGTTGGTCTCCATTAGCCACATCCATCCACAGGCCCACCAGCACTCACAGCCCCAGCCACCTGCAAATTAGAAAAACGTTGTTCTCACTCAGTCCCCCTAAAACAATCTAAAAGCATATGCATTTGTCTCCAGCATCTGCCACAATCAAATTGCTAAGTAGGCAACACGGATTGTTCTTCCTTATGTTTTCCTTTCTCCACCAGCCTGCCCGGGTCCTGCCGCACCTCACTCCTCCCAAGCTGGTTGCTGCCCAGGACCCTGAATGTCTGCAGCCCGTGCTCTCGCCTTTTTTTTTTTTTAAGTTCTTTCCCTCACTCACTTCCTTTCTTTCTTCTATTGCCTCAGAAACCTGGCCATGGTAACAGCTAGTTCATTTAGATGAGATTAAGGAATTATGCTTGGCTTCTTCAGGTCACAACATTGCATTTGTCACATGCGTTCCCAGCAAGCAAAGCTTGTATAGGGTTCCTTCGGTGTTGCCCGTTTCAGCACATCACAAGCAATGAGAATTTTGCAGGAGAACTAGAAGAGAAAATATGTGTGGGGCGGAGGCAGTGAGGTTAGCAGTTAGGGACACCCACTCTAGAAGCAGGCAATGTGAGCCAGAATCTCTGCTCCACTGCTGACTAGTTTTGCCAATTTATCCTCTCTGGGCTCAGCTTCTCCTCTGTGATGTGGGAACCATAATACCTAACTCAGAGGTTTGTTGTAAATATTAAATGCACTGATATATATGAGAAATTTAAAACAATGCCTGGTACACAGTAAGATTGTAATAAATGTCAGCTATCATGTTACTATCAGCAAGAATGGCGCTATAATTTGTGGGACCTGGTGCAAAATGAAAATGCAGGATCCTTGCTCAAAAAATTATTTAGAATTTCAAGACCTCGACAGCAGACCTTTAAATCAAGTGCAGGACCCTTCTGATCATAGGGTCCTAGGCAAGTGTACAGGGCAGATGCCCCCTAAGTCAGACTGACTTAGGTCTAGGTCTAGGGCAAAACCACATTCCTGACCCTTGACCTAGGAACTGTTTTGGGTGATTATTGTGAAAAAGCCGTGGAAACCCATCCTTTGTTTGCCTCTGGGAGAGGGGACAAAAGAAAAACAGGCAGCACATCAAAAATACAAATAAAATATACTAATACCAAAAAAAAATTTCAAAGGGTTTTGTAAGTGGCAATCACTTGAACAACTTTGTGATGGTAGATCTGGGGCAAAAATAATGTTTTCTGATATTTCATTAAAGCTGTTCTTCAGTGGCAAAATCTTACAGTAAATCCATGTTGGTCACTCACTATAAATTCTTGCAAACAAAAGCTTTTGCTAAATAAAAGGAACACTGGAACAACAAAGTACATTATAAGAAGTTCAGATTTCTACTGAGATTTAAATTCATTTGTTTTTAAAGCCATATCCTTTAATGTTTAATTTTGTAGTTTAAATTGCCTGTCTGACCTTAAGAAAATAAAGCCTGGATCCAGAGCTGAATAGGCCATTTTACTTTCACATGCAATTATAGTTTTTTAATCTTTTTCACCAGTTCATTCTCAAAATCTTTTTATCACTTGTAATCAATTCTTTGCAATTTACTATACAAATGTTATCAAATGCCTTCCAATCAAATGCCTCCCATTTATTTTAAAGATCTAAATTCTGATGAAATAAGACCATATGATCAATGCAAATAGTATCCTTTACCCACTCCCAGATCCCCAGCCGTAAATCATGATACGACAGTGTCTATCTGGAGGCCGAATCACCATTGCTAGTCCACCTTGTTTAGTACCAGATCACAAAATCTTCATGAATCATATTCCCTTTTCCTTTTCCTTCCATTTCACATTTCAGTGAAAACACATTCATTTTCCAAACTCATCCTTTTTCAGCAGTGTTCATTTTCAACTTTAATTTCCTGGCCAATCCATTCATTCAGATGCCTTTTTTGGAGGTCGTATTTGTCTGAATACATTGCATTAGAGCCAGAATTTTTTTTAGAGCTCTTCTTATCTGCTATATAACCTCTGAGAAAAGGTTAATGTATCCTTATATATTCTTAAGTTCCAAATCTCTCCCTATTCCAGGAGCTTAAAGTCATATTAAGGAAACTTCAAATCACTTGAACTATGGCTCTCTGCTATGCTCCTTAACTCTCTCCTATTTTAGTTGACAATGATAGTGTTATATTAATTTGTGGGCCCCAGAAATAAAAGTGGCATACTTGAAATTTTTTTAATATACCTTCTTACAATTTCCAAAAGTACACTTTTAAAACCCTACTTCTGGGAGAAAATTATTTAAAAATTTAATTTTGAAACAAACTTTTCATACAATGAGTTCAGAAACTTAATGTCCCATGGTCTTGGAAAAATCCTCTTAGCAACCTATTTTTCTGAATAGACTATTTTAACTAATAACAGGAAGAACACACACACTTTTAACTCTTGGGCACTATTCTCTTGGATGGTAAAAGAACTAATAATTAGGAGACGATTTTTAAATCTTCCCATGGGCACTGCAATTTCCTTGGTTTGTCCACATAACTTTGAGTGGTGGTGACAGAAAAGGACTCTGGGGTCCATTAGAAGTGAGGCCAACCCTTTATTTACATGTAAATCCCCCACTTCCCCTTCATGCAGTGGTATCACAACGGCTGTGAGAGGATTCATATCCTGGGATTCCAAGCCACAGCTAAGAACAAAGTGAACAGTGCCCCACAACCATGCGGAGAGAAACATGATGTGGAGGAGCGCTGGCCTCGTGAGTAACTGAGGAATGGTGACCCACAGATAGCCTCATTTTCCCAAATACACAATAGGGACCCTTCAGAAGAAGAGAAAAGATTGTTTGGGGATTAGAATTGTTGTCTGAACATCCTCCACCACACTCTGGACTCGCTGAGAACAAGAACCATAATATCTTACTCACCTGCAGCTCCTAGAAGTGCTGGGCACATGTCTGCATCCCACAACTTAAGATGCAGTTGATGAGCCCATCTTGTTGAAATGGGAGCTAGCTGAGAGCAGTGCCAGGTGAAATGAGACCCTGAAGAGGAAGGTTCTGTGGGGAGGGAAAGATGTGCGAGACAGATCTAGGTGGGAATGACAGTGGGAGATTGCTAGGGTATGAGAGATTAATACACATGACATGGGAAAGAGAGTAAACAAGCAGGGTCATTGGAAAGGAACCAAAACCTGATTTCTCCTGCTTCTCAGTTTTTACCAGGGATCTCCCTAGGCAGACTCATAGTAACCAAGTTGGAAAAAGAGACTTGGTTGCTTCCAGCATTACGAATAGCCATGAAATGTAGAGCATTAAAAGTTGAGATGATTGGTGATGACTTAGAGGGGTAGGATAGGGAGGGTGGGAAGGAGTCGCAGGAGGGAGGGGATATGGGGATATATGTATAAATACAGCTGATTCACTTTGTTGTACAGCAGAAATGGGCACAACAGTGTAAAGCAATTATACTCCAATAAAGAGCTTAAACAAAAAATTTATACAAACACACACACACAAAGATTAACATTAAAATTTAAAAAATTAAAAACAAAAAGTTCAGAGTCGCAGCCATGGGGGTATTTAACCATCATATATGGAAGTGCTGAAACATTTTCTGGTGGGGAGTATTTTTTAGTTCAAAATTGACCTTGACCTCTAAACTTCTACCTCCAATCAACAACCCACAGAACTGCAGCAGACTGTCAGGGGATGACTAGAGAGGAGACCAAGCAAAGAGCTGTGTTCAAGGTATTTTCAAGATAAAATGGTCAACTGGTATTTTGTATGATATGGTAAATGAAATTATCCTCCTTAGAAATATTTGATAAAATATGCGATTTTTTTATGCTGAACCAAAGAAGACAGACACAAATGTGTACATATTGTATTACTTCATGTATATGAAGTTTGAGAATAAGCAAAGCTAATCTATAGTGACAGAAAGTAAGTCAGTGGTTGCCTGGGGCTGGGAGATGACTGGGGAGGGAGATTGACAAGGGGCAAGAGGGGACTTCAGGGGTGACATAAATTTTGTATATCTTGGTTATGTCACATTCACTCATCAAAACACATCAAAACTACCTCTACAATATATGCCTTTTATTGTATATAAATTACATCTCCATTAAGTTGGTAAAAAGAAACTGTCTTTATTCAAATATAAGCTTGGAGAACTTTCAGAAAACCATAAAATCTCTACAAATAGTATTCAACATGGGATACACACAGGCAACCCATCCTATGTAGCTCAACCTGGGACAAACAGAAGGTCATCCTGTAACATAATCTACACAACAAACTCTCTTTACCAGTTCTGGATCTGATTTTCATGAATTCCAAAAAACAAGGAATTCAAAGTTAGTACCATATCCATAATGTATAGTATATACATTTTAGTTGGTTTATTATGAATTTATGTTCATGTTTCCTGTATTTTAAAAAGTGTATGAAGTTCTCCTTATATATGTTAAGTTCATTCATTCTGTCTCAACCAATCCTTCTATTATCTTCTAAGATCTGGAGTAAGAACTCCTATTATAAATCTCTAGATCAGATGAACTCAACTGATAACAGCAATAAAGCTCTGGCAGCCAGATTGGTAGATCTGACCAGCAGCACCCCTGAAAGACTGACAGCTCAAGAGGTCTTGCGCCTGTTGGAGGATGATGTACTCGACTTCCAAGACAAACCCAAAGTGTCCTAAAGCAAACAGCACTAACAGGAACCACCTGTCTCTGGGTAGAAAAAAGGTTTTTGTTGTGTTTGTTTTTTTATTTTAAATAGGTCAATTTTGCCCAAGCTATAGGTCAGTTTTCAATGAGCATAGGGTACAAGACATCTTTCAGCTGTAGCACAGTTCAGTGCAAAAGCATTGAGCTGACTGGTCATTGGGAGACTTGGGTTCTAATGCTGGTTCACCCTTAACTAGAGGCATTGCTTCAGGCAAAAAAGGAACTTCTTTAGGTCTCACATCTTAGATGAGGGGAAAGGGATAGACAAAACATAAGGAAAGATCCCTTCTAACTCTAAAAGCCTATGATTCTGTATGTCAAAGACACCAAAGGATTCTAGACATCACCAGGCCTTTTAAATTTCCTGCAGATACAGAAGGGAACCAGACCTGTTCAGATCATATATGGACTCACAACAATGGACTCCATATTTCTGAATCTCATTTGACCACCGCATCAAGCAGGATGTCTCTAGAGAAAAAGACACAACACAAATCACAGCTGCTTATCTGCAAGGAGTTCTTCTGAATGGGTACTTCCTGCAACCATATACACAGCTACCACATCCGTTAGTAAACTTTTGACCTACCAGCTAAAGGTAGATACACACCTCTACTGTCTTTCAATAGCATATTTTCAAGGTACAACCGAAACCATTATCATCATTTCTATATTAAAAGCAATTATCAATTTTGCTCAATGTAAATTTAGGTCTTAGTAACATTTCTAGCACTTGAAGAACGCGTAACACAAACCCATATGTCCCCATGTTTAACGGCTGGAATAGATCAAGGGGGTGTTTCAGCAAAGTGGCATTTCCATATGGTGCTCCTATACGTTTGCTTACTTTATTCAGCAGCCTCAAAATTTACTTACTAACTGAGGCCAGCTAGAGCAGACTTCTTTAATGGAGTAGCTGGGGCCGACCACGGCAGTTGTCTCTTCAGCTGTATTTTCTCAGAAATCCATAGGTCCTAAGGCCACATTTCTTTGTGATATATTTCGATTTATAGAATTGTGCCCTCCATAATTTAACTATCTCAGGGCACGAGTACAGAGAAAACACTCAGGAAATATATATCATTTAAAAGATAAGTTCACAGCCTGCTGTAAGGGTCAGTAAGCTGGCCTTCTGCCAAACCAAGCCAGGTGGCAAATTCTGTCACGTGGGCCTCACAAGCCACATTCTAGAAAGAATTTTGAGAATTGTTGTATAGAAAATCCTTGGTGATCTTAAATATTACCCATAATTAAGCACAAAATGACAAGTTTATATGCATCTTTTAGAGAAAGAATACATTTCATACTATCTTCACTGAGTGTTTCTGCTATCTTGGTATAAACAAAGTACTGAGTTTGAACACTGAACCAACTTAGTTTAAAATCTAAATGGTATCTATTATAAGCAACTGGTGAAAAATACTAATTATACTAATATATGGCACTTAAAATATATTTCAAAAACGACTCTGAGTGAATGAAGAGTAGTTGCTCTTTTACTATGATGACATTTATAATTAACCTGTCAGAATAGCTACATAAGTAAAAATGATTGAAATGATTTGCCTAATACTCTGGCCCTGATTAAAAAAACTTGAAAACTGGATGTTTTTCTCTTTGTGTCCATCCATCTAATTGTAAGCTTTAAAATGTTCTTTCATTCATTCAAAAATATTTATTGCATACCTGTCACTATGCTGTTAGCTAGGCAAATAGAGAAGAATAAAACAGACACAGTTGCTGCCTAATGAAGCATACAGTCCAGTGGGGAAGACAGACATTAAAAAAACAATCACACGAATAACATACATATGCTAGCCACAGTCCATGATAAATGCTAGGAAGGGGGGACGTGCATAAGAAGATATAACTAAGGGACTTAATTCAGCTGGCTGATGGGGGAAAAATATTACAGAGGGGGTCTTCAAGGAGTGACATTTTACCAGACATGAATGACGAATAGTAGTTATCCAAGCAGAGCATAGGAGAAAGAGTTTCCTAGGCAGAGAGATCAGCATATACAAAATCCCTGAGTCAAACAAGAGTTTGGCTTATTCAAGAACCATAACAGGCCAGTGAAAGCAGCGGAAGAAACGTGAAGCTAGGAAAGTAAAGCAGGAAGGATCAAAAAGGCATAACAGACCATACTGAGGCTCTTTGATTTTATACTAATTATAAAAGGAAGATTGTTCGTTCTGCAGTGTCAATCAGCTTGTTTCCGGGCCTCACCTCTGAAAACACTTTTCAGTTTTCTCTGATCTGCTGTACTAGTTTTCACTGGTCCATCTGTTTACCAGTGTATTAGTTTTCTAGGGTGACCATAACTACCATAAAGTGGGTGGCTTAAAACAACAGAAAGTTTTTCTCTCACAGTTCTGGAGGCCAGAAGTCTGAAATCAAGTTGATCACATGGTTGTTTCCTACGTAGAGGCTCACAGGGAAAAACTATTCTAAGTCCCTCTTCCAGCTTCCTGTGGCTACTAGCAATCCTTATTCCTTGGCTTGTAGCAACATAACCCCAAGCACCACATGGCTTCTCCCTGTGTGTTCGTCTCTGTCTTCTGATTTCCCTTTTTCTGAAGACACCAATCCAAGGATTAGGGCCCACCCTGATCCAGTATGATCTCATTTTACCTTGATTATATCTGCAAAGACCCTATTTCCAAATAAGCTCACAGCTACAGATACTACGGGAAGGTTCAGCCCACAGCAGGAAGCTACTGAAGGAATTTTACCAAGAAAGTAACATGATCATATCTGCATTCCCCGCCCCCAGCACACAGGCTTAGTTGCTCCATGGCATGTGGAATCTTCCCGGAGCAGGGATTGAACCTATGTCCCCTGCATTGGCAGGTGGATTCTTAACCACTGCACCACTTAGGAAGCCCTGTATCTGCATTTTTAACATCCTGTTTCCTATTAGGTGAGAATGGACTGGAAAGAGGCTAAAGCAGAAGGGGGAAACCAATTAAGAGGGTATTGTGTGTTTTAATTTTTAATAATATAGTAGAATGAAAGTTCTGAAAAATTCTCATCATATAAAACATATAGAAATACTAAAGAATATTTTTAAATTATTTTAAATGTATAATTGACCTAGAAATAATAATATAATTAAAGGGGGTAGAAATTTTCAAAGGCCAAAAAGTGAAATGAGGACTTCAGTCCAGAGTGGTAAGCTGTCACTGCAATAGGGGTGTAATAAGGTATCTACAACAACCTTTGGGGCTGGAAGCTTGAGCTTTATATGCTTTATAGGAGACAGTAGGCAAAGTATGATATCAACCCGAAGGAGTAGTTAAAATTAAGATCTACAAATAAAGCCAGGGTCCACAGAGTCAATTCAAAAAGTATATTCATCCACTGACAAAAAGAGATGACAAATAAAAATGTCATTCTTGACCTGCCAGGAATAAAAATAAAGTTTTCCATGACAATAACCACAAGGTCGATATACTCCAAAGTTTGAGTTTTAAATGATACTACCTAGTAGATCCAAGGAAGTTCAAACAAGAAACTATTTTAAGTAGCCCTGGGTTGGTTATACCTTGGAATGCCCAAGCGACACAAACAAATTCTCTGCAGAAGGATGCACCATCAACATAAACTTTGCAAGATTCTTGCACATAAGCTTTTAAACACTGAGCTCAGGATGGACCTAGAGTCTGTCATACAGAGCGAAGTAAGCCAGAAAGAGAAAAACAAATACCGTATGCTCACTCACATATATGGAGTCTAAAAAAATGGTACTGAAGAACTCAGAAACAGGGCAAGAATAAAGATGCAGATGTAGAGAATGGACTTGAGGACATGGGGTGGAGGGGGAAAGCTGGACAAAGTAAGAGAATAGCATTGACTATATACACTACTAAATGTAAAATAGATAGCTAATGGGAAGCTGCTGCATACCACAAGGAGATCAACTCAATGATTAGTGATGACTTAGAGGGGTGGGATAGGGAGGGTGGGAAGGAGCTGCAGGAGGGAGGGGATATGGGGATATATGTATAAATACAGCTGATTCACTTTGGTGTACAGCAAAAACTGGCACAACAGTGTAAAGCAATTATACTCCAATAAAGAGCTTTAAAAAATAAACAATAAACATTGAGCTCATGTTTAAAAACCCAGGCATTTAAACATGAGCTCAATCTGAAATATGAAAAACTATATTTAAGAGTTAGCAGAAACAATCAACAGTAGAATTAAACCACCAAGGACTTCATATATTAGAAATATGGGATATAAAATAAGTACCTTAATTATTCAAAAAAGAAATAGAAATCACAAAATAGGAATAAAATGCTATTATTAAAAATCAGTCATAGAAGCAACCTAAATGTCCATCAACAGATGAGTGGATAGAGAAAGACATTGGAAGTCACCAAAAAAAAACCACCCAACATCCAGAGACAAAGGAGAAGCCACAATGAGATGGTAGGAGGGACGCAATCGTGTTAAAATCAAAACCCATAAATGCTGGGTGGGTGACTCACAAGCTGGAGAACAGTTATACTGCAGAAGTCCTGAGGGTTCTGAGCCCCACGTCAGGCTTCCTAACCTGGCGGTCCAGCAATGGGAGGAGGAATCCCCAGAGAATCAGACTTTGGAAGCCAGCAGGATTTGATTGCAGGACCTCCACAGGACTGGGGGAAATGGAGACTCCACTCTTGGAGGGCACACAAAAAAGTGTGCTCACCAGGACCCAGGGGGAAGGAGCAGTGACCCTATAGCAGACTGAACCAGACCTACCTGCTGGTGTTGGAGGGTTGCCTGCAGAGGTGGGGGGCAGCTGTGGCTCACCGAGGAGACAGGGGCACTGGCAGCAAGGGTTCTGGGAAGTACTGATTGGCATGAGCCCTCCCAGAGTCCACCATTAGCTCCACCAAAGAGCCTGTAAGCTCCAGGGCTGGGTAGCCTCAGGCCAAACGACCACCAGGGTGGGAACACAGCCCCACCCACTGGCAGACAAGCAGATTAAAGTGTCACTGAGCTCCACCCACCAAATCGGATTAAAGTTTTACCGAGCTCCATCCACCCAGCCCAACCCACCATCAGTCCCTCCCATCAGCAAGCACCCACAAGCCTCCCAGACAGCTTCCTCCACAAGAGGGCAGACAGCAGAATCAAGCAGTATCAGCAGTATTTCATCTTGTGGAGCTGAAAATCACAGCCACAGAAAGACAGAGAAAATGAACAGGCAAAAGACTTTGTACCAGATGAAGGGACAAGATAAAACACCAGAAAAACAACTAAATGAGGCACTCTTCCAGAAAAAGAATTCAGAATAATGACAGTGAAGATGATCCAGGACTTTGAAAAAAGATTGGATGCAAAGATGGAAAAGTTGCAAGAAAAGTTTACCAAAGACCTAGAAGAATTAAAGAACAAACAGAGATATGCAACACAATAACTGAAAAGAAAAATACACTAGAAGGAACCAATAGCAGATTAACTGAGGCAGAAGGGTGAATAAGTGACCTGGAAGACAGAATGGTGATCATCACTGATGCAGGAAAGAATAAAGAAAAAAGAATGAAAAGAACTGAAGACAGCCTAACAGACCTCTGGGACAATGTTAAACACACCAACAGTCACATTATAGGGGTCCCAGAAGGAGAAGAGAGAGAGAAAGGACCCGAGAAAATACTGGAAGAGATTATAGTTGAAAACTTCCCTAACATGGGAAAGGAAATAGCTATGCAAGTCCAGGAAGCACAGAGAGTCCCAGGCAGGATAAACCCAAGGAGAAACATGCCAAGACATATAGCAGTCAAACTGACAAAAATTAAAGACAGAGAAATGTTATTAAGAGCAACAAGGGAAAAACCACAAATAACATACAAGTGAACTCCCATCAGGTTAACAGCTGATTTCTCAGCAGAAACTCTACAAGCCAGAAGGGAGTGGCATGATATATTTCAAGTGATGACACAGAAGAACCTACAACCAAGAATACTCTACCCAGCAAGGATCTCATTCAAATTCGGTGGAGAAATCCAAAGCTTTACAGACAAGCAACAGCTAAGAGAATTCAGCACCACCAAACCAGCCCTACAGCAAATGCTAAAGGAACTTCTCTAAGCGGGAAACATAAGAGAAGAAAAGGACCTACAGAAACAAAAACAAAACAATTAAGAAAATGGTAATAGGAACATACATATCAATAATCACCTTGAATGTAAATGGACTAAATGCACCAACCAAAAGACACAGACTGGCTGAATGGATACAAAAACGAGACCCATGTATATGCTGTCTACAAGAGACCCACTTCAGACCTAGGGACACATACAGACTGAAAGTGAGGGGATGGAAAAAGATATTCCATGCAAATGCAAATCAAAAGAAAGCTGGAGTAGCGATACTCATATTAGATAAAATAGACTTTAAAATAAAAAATGTTACAAGAGACAAGAAAGGACACTACATAAAGATTGAGGGATCAATCCCAGAAGAAGAGATAACAATTATAAATATATATGCACCCAATATAGGAGCACCTCAATACATAAGGCAAATGCTAACAACTATGAAAGAGGAAATCAACAGGAACACAATCATAGTGGGGGACTTTAACACCCCACTTACACCAATGGACAGATCATCCAGACAGAAAATTAATAAGGAAACACAAGCTTTAAATGACACAATAAATCAGCTGAATTTAATAGATATCTATAGGACATTACATCCAAAAACAGCAGATTACACATTCTTCTCAAGTGCACATGGAACATTCTCCACAATAGATCACATTTTGGGTCATAAATCAAGCCTTGGTAAATTTAAGAAAATTGAAGTCATATCAAGCATCTTTTCTGACCACAACACTATGAGATTAGAAATCAATTACAGGAAAAAAACTGTAAAAAACACAAACACATGGAGGCTAAACAATATGCTACTAAATAACCAACAGATCACTGAAGAAATCAAAGAGGAAATCAAAAAATACCTAGAGACAAATGACAATGAAAACACAACAATCCAAAACCTGTGGGATGCAGCAAAGGCAGTTCTAAGAAGAAAGTTAATAGCGATAAAATCCTACCTCAAGAAACAAGAAAAATCCCAAATAAACAATCTAACCTTACACCTAAAGAAATTAGAGAAAGAAGAGCAAACAAAACCCAAAGTGAGTAGACAGAGAGAAATCATAAAGATCAGAGCAGAAATAAATGAAATAGAGACAAAGAAAACAATAGCAAAAATCAATAAAACTAAAAGCTGGTTCTTTGAGAAGATAAATAAAATTGACAAACCTCTAGCAAGACTCATCAAGAAAAAGAGGGAGAGGACTCAAATCAATAAAATTAGAAATGAAACAGGAGAAGTTACAATGGACATGGCAGAAATAAAAAGCACCATAAGAGATTACTACAAGCAAGTATATGCCAATAAAAGGGACAACCTGGATGAAATGGACAGATTCTTAGAAAAGTATAACCTTCCAAGACTGAATCAGGAAGACACAGAAAATATGAACAGACCAATTACAAGTAATGAAATTGAAACTGTGATTAAAAATCTCCCAACAAACAAAAGTCCAGGACCAGATGGATTTACAGGTGAATTTTATCAAACATTTAGAGAAGAGCTAACACCCATCCTTCTCAAACTCTTCCAAAACATTGCAGAGGAAGGAACACTCCCAAACTCATTCTATGAGGCCACCATCACCCTGATACCAAAACCACACAAAGATATTACAAAAAAAGAAAACTACAGACCAATATCACTGATGAATTTAGATGCAAAAATCCTCAACAAAATACTAGCCAACAGAATCCAACAACACATGAAAAGGATCATACACCATGATCAAGTGGGGTTTATCCCTGGAATGCAAGGATTCTTCAATATATGCAAATCAATCAATGTGATACACCATATTCACAAATTGAAGGATAAAAACCACATGATCATCTCAAAAGACGCAGAAAAAGCTTTTGACAAAATTCAACACTCATTTATAATAAAAACTCTCCAGAAGGTGGGCATAGAGGGAACCTATCTCAACATAATAAAGGCCATATATGACAAACCCACAGCAAACATCATTCTCAATGGTGAAAAACTGGAAGCATTCCCTCTAAGATCAGGAGCAAGACAAGGATGTCCACTCTCACCACTCCTATTCAACATAGTTTTGGAAGTCCTTGCCACAGCAATCAGAGAAGAAAAAGAAATCAAAGGAATCCAAATTGGAAAAGAAGAAGCAAAACTGTCACTGTTCACAGATGACATGATACTATACATAGAAAATCCTAAAGATGCCACAAGAAAACTACTTGGGCTAATCAATGAATTTAGTAAAGTTGCAGGATACAAAATTAACACATAGAAATCTCTTGCATTTCTATACACCAGCAATGAAAGATCAGAAAAAGAAATAAGGAAACAATCCCATTCACCATTGCAACAAAAAGAATAAAATACCTAGGAATAAACCTAACCAAGGAGGTAAAAGACCTGTACTCAGAAAACTATAAGACACTAATGAAAGAAATCAAAGAAGACACAAACAGATGGAGGGACATACCATGTTCTTGGATTGGAAGAATCAACATTGTGAAAATGACTATCCTACCCAAAGCAATTTACAGATTCAATGCAATCCCCATCAAATTACCAATGGCATTTTTCACAGAACTAGAACAAGAAATTTTATGATTTGTATGGAAATGCAAAAGACCCCGAATAGCCAAAGCAATCTTGAGAAGGAAAGACGGAGTTGGTGGAATCAGGCTTCCCGACTTCAGGCTATACTACAAGGCTACAGTGATCAAGACAGTATGGTACTGGCACAAAAACAGAAATATAGATCAATGGAACAGGACAGAAAGCCCAGAGATAAACTATGGTCAACTAATCTATGACAAAGGAAGCAAGGATATACAATGGAGAAAAGGCAGCCTCTTCAATAAGTGTTGCTGGGAAAACTGGACAGCTACATGTAAAAGAATGAAATTAGAACATTTCCTAACACCATACACAAAAATAAACTAAAAATGGATAAAAGACCTAAATGTAAGGCCAGACTCTATAAAACTCCTAGAGGAAAACATAGGAAGAACACTCTTTGACATAAATCACAGCAAGATCTTTTTTGATCCACCCCCTAGAGTAATGGAAATAAAAACAAAAATAAATAAGTGGGACCTAATGAAACTTCAAAGCTTCTGCACAGCAAAGGAAACTATAAGCAAGACAAAAAGACAACCCTCAGAATGGGAGAAAATATTTGCAAATGAATCAACAGACAAAGGATTAATCTCTAAAATATATAAACAGTGTATCCAGCTCAATATCAAAAAAATACACAACCCAATCAAAAAATGGGCAGAAGACCTAAATAGACATTTCTCCAAAGAAGATATACGGGTGGCCAAGAGGCACATGAAAAGCTGCTCAACATCACCAATTATTATAGAAATGCAAATCAAAACTACAATGAGGTATCACCTCACACCGGTTAGAATGGACATCATCAGAAAATCTACACACAGTAAATGCTGGAGAGGGTGTGGAGAAAAAGGAACGCTCTTGCATTGCTGGTGGGAATGTAAATTGATACAGCCACTATGGAGAACAGTATGGAGGTTCCTTGCAAAACTAAAAATAGAAATACCATATGACCCAGCAATCCCACTGCTGGGCATATATGCAGAGAACACCATAATTCAAAAAGACACAAGCACTCCAATGTTCACTGCAGCACTCTTTACAATAGCCAGGACATGGAAGCAACCTAAATATCCATCAACAGATGAATGGATAAAAAAGATGTGGTACATATATACAATGGAATATTACTCAGCTGTAAAAAGCAATGAAACTGGGACATTTTTAGAGACATGGATGGACCTAGAGACTGTCATACAGAGTGAAGTGAGTCAGAAAGAGAGAAACAAATATTGTATATTAACACATATATGTGGACTATAGAAAAATGGTAAAAATCAACCAGTTTGCAAGGCAGAAATAGAGACACAGATGTAGAGAACAAGCATATGGACACCAAGGGGGGAGAAAAAAAATATATCTAATTGTACACTTTAAATATATGCAGTTCATTGTATGTCAATTATATCTCAGTAAAAATTCTTAAAAAAAATCAGGATAATTTGAAAAAGAACGAAATAAAACCTCTCAAATGAAAAATGTAATCACTAAAGTTAAAAATGCAATAGATCAGATAAACAAACAATTACACAGAGCTGAGAAAATATAAAGAAATTATCCAGAATGAAGTTCAGAGACATAATGAAATGCAGAATAAAGAGCAACATGCTTAGGTTTAACAAAGTTTTATTTACGGTCCAGAAGGGGAGAATAGAGGAAATAAGAAAACCTGAATATTTCCAAGCAAAATAGATAAAAAATTTTCAAAAGAATCCACATCTAGACACATAGTGAAAGTGTATCTAATTTAGTACTTTTGGTGTATTTTCCATCATGATTTATTTGAACATTCAATTAGGACTTTGCAGAGGGAGGGGATATGGGGATTTATGTATAAATACAGCAGACTCACTTTGGTGTACAGCAGAAACTGGCACAACAGTGTAAAGCAATTATACTCCAATAAAGAGCTTAAAAAAAAATTAGGACTTTGCTCTTCTACATAAAAACCATAAGATGTTTTCCTGTGTCATTAACTATTGCAGGGCATTGGGAGGGGATTCTATTCTAGTAGTTCAGATAATAAAGAGATGGTGATGATCTGGATTGGGGTGATAGGTGTTGGAATTAAAATAAATGAGGAAATAGAATTACTTAGAGACCAAACTGACAGAATTAAGTGATGGATTTGATGTGTATTTTAAAATCACTTTCAAGTTACATTGAAATACATTATATCTTTACAAACATAAAGGTTTCAACGTAATTTTATAAATCCAGCAAATAACACAAGTGCAATAACACCTTAATTGGAAGTACATAAAAATTTCTTACAAAGTAATAATTTGAAATTTCAAGTTCATGTGCCAGCATTTTTACCCAAAGAGTCAACAGGATAGGTTTATGGGAATTATATTTTCTAATACTTTTACCGAACAGTATAAATGTATATGTTTCCTTCTGAGGAAAGAAACAATAGTCTCTAAAATAATAGAAAAGAAAAAGTCTTGGCTCCTAACCAGAGACTTCTATGGCATAATTCTGTCTTCACTATATAACAGTGAAGGCTATTAAAAATCCAAAACTGAAGCAAACTCAACTCCTCATGCTGCTTTAATAATTGTGTTCTGAGGGTCTTTGCTACATACTTGAAATGCACTGTATTTTCAAAGCTAACTGACTGATTTATGAAGAAATACACATGTGTTTTTTGCTTCACAAAAGCAACCAAAAGCACATTTGGATATTATTAAACTGAAAAGATAAAATATTGCACAGGTCTGACAAATTAATTTCAAAATGTTTCTTTAAGATCAACAGTGTATCAACTATATCTTAAATGTCATCACGTTGGATGACCAACTAAGCAGATTTACAGACAACTGCATGGCTCAAAAGGAATTATTTTGGTCTGTCTGTCAAAAGCTATTATGTCCAAAGACATGGGCATCATCTCCATCCACCCTGTAAGCAGTGGAACCCCTTCTGATAACAAGGGAGGTATACTCCACATCATGCATAATTCTTCAAAGTATTTTCTCATCTTAAGATTGGCTCAAAAGTGACCTGTTATGGGGAGAAATAAAATCCTAGCAATCACACGAAAGAAGGAACTGTCAGCATTCCATCCTTCAGACTGTAATTCAGAGCTGTTATACAAGTCACATGCTGGTCTTATCAGAAATCTGCTTTCTTAGCTTTTCTTTGCACATTCCAGCCTATCTTCACATACTCTGAGTTTTTTGTGATGAAATAAGAACTCTAAAATATAATCATTGGTTGCTGGTTTATACTTTACTAACCAGGTCTAAGGCATGCTTTTGATGAGTCTGAGAAAAGGCTTCCACACCTGGCCGGCGCCCAGCCCAGCCAGCCGTGTGGCCCTGGGAACAACCCCTCTGCTGATTGGCATTTCTCTTCAAGGTCGATGTAGCCACTCCGAGGTCTTTCAAATTCTCAACTCTGGCCCCTTGAGGAGCTGTAGAGCTATGTGACCTCGGCTACAGAGCTCTGCTCCCTCAGGTACCAAGCCCAGAAAAAAGGGGGGCAGCTTTTCTTAGGATAAAGGAGGAACAAGGCATCAGTGCCACTCACTGATAACATTTTTCTCCCCATGTGAAGGTCATTGGCACTCCAGCTCCAACAAATCCACATCCCACAGTTTTTCTTGAGGATTCATTCTTCCGTTCCACAATTACTTACTAAGGGTCTACTATGTACCAAGCACTATTCTCGCTGTCAGGATAGAACATTGAACAAAAGAGGCAAAAATCTCTTTCCTCATGGAACGTACATTCCCCATTTTGGAAGGCCTCTACTGCCCAGAAGGATTCATTCCTGCTTCTGCAGCACCCAAAGAGCCACTGTGGCACCCTTTACAATAGACAGACCCAGAAGAGAAAACTGGAGTTCTTGGTTATAAGTAATAGCTAATAAAAAGGTTATAGCAGTTGAAATGCTACATTCCTTCTCCAAAGCTGATTTTTCTTTTGGCCACAATCTCGCAGCTTGTGGGCCCTCAGCAGTGAAAGTGCAGAGTCCTAACCACTGGACCGCCAAGGAATTCTTTGAATTTCTTTAGTTTTCATAAACATATAGCTGTACTTTTCTTAGAAAAACAAAAAGTATATCAGAGGAAAATTTGAACCACTTGAAGCTAAGTGTAAACAGTTTGGTACTTAACTAATCTGTTTCTTAAGAGAAGTTACCTGTGTTCATTACTTTGGAGGAAAAAAATTAAATAAAACTGTCACAGATGTTAGGAAAGTATTGTATTAGTAATAGAAAACCACTGTAATGTGAGGAATCATTCTCAGAAATACTTTAAATCCTCTCTCACCTTCTAGCACATGGGAGGCCTAGGGATCTTTAAAAATATCTTGGAGGAGAATGGATAATATCTCTTAGCACCTTGACTCTCCCAGGAACTTGAGATAAAAGCATGATGCCGGGGCCCCATCTTTCAGCAGTTTCTACTCATTTGTAGGAAAACAATGCTTTCTTTCTTATGTAAAGAATAAACCTTGTATCCACTGTAACTGAATTAATCTTGACATCTGATGAGGGATGGAGGCTACAGAGGCAAATCTGAAAGAAACAGCATTTTATTTTATAAGCTTAATTTGAGTATAAGGCTTATATTCATGCTGATTCCAAAAATAAGGTTACTCAACCAAAATGTAGCAAGGGAGGATCTATTTTTAGTTTTTCCCTAATTACAAGGTTCACCAGGAGAATAAGAATAGGAAAAATTTTGTCATGGAACTGGATCCCACAAAACCTAGAGATTAAAAAAAAAGTAAAAATTCAAAAATACAATTTATTCCAATTCTCCTTTTTTTTAGATTCCTTTCTCTTTTTTTTAACACGCCTGGCTGTCTATATTATGTACTCTCACCCTCTAAAAGTGAGCCTTCCTTTTGTGATACTTGTAACCCAAATATTTCTGTTAGGAATTTTTTTCTACATATGCATTGTTTTATATTGATATAATGTTTATTTTTATCATCAGTGGACCTCAGTAGGTCATTAAATTAAAATTTTAGATGACTCACTTGAGACGCAAAGAAGTCATTCTTCAACAGGTAAGCAAGAAGATTAAAGTCACTTTGCATCCTTGAGCAAAGATACCGACATTCAGAAACAAGGCTGATTGGGAAAGCAACATGGATATTCAGTAACTTGATCACAACCCACAATTCATGGGCGCAGAGTGGAGCCTCTGAGTAATTCACAGGGCCCTACCTAATAAAGATTTAACTCCTGTTTACACAGAGTCTACAGGTTCATTCTCAAGCACAACACTTAACACCTGGAGAATTCCCTGATTTCTTGACCTTGAAATAGAACTGCTGCTGAACTATAGGGAACACAGCATTCGCTTGGGCACCCTCAGAGGAGAAACAGGAGAGCATTACCTTCCTGAGATAAAGGACTCGAGAAGCACATCTCAACTCTCTCCCTGAACAAGGAAATCTTCCCAGAATGTTCAGAGCAAGAGTCCTCCCAAATTCTTTATCAGCTCATTCTAGGAGTTTGCAGGGGGCCTTCTGCTTGGTGTCAACAAGGATTTCTCACACTCAGAATCTCTGGCCCACAAGGATCCAGTTTCACACACATCTGCTAGGTACTCCATCCTGGATACACAGTCCAGGATGCAGTAATCACCAATCTCTCAATAAAATAGGTCAAGAGTGGCAATGTCTGTCCATTAATAATTAAGCATAGGGAGTAAATGAAACCAATGGAATGGGATTATCTCATGGGGTTGAAAATATATCTAATACTTTTTTTTATTCCTTCATCATTTGGAATATAGAAAGTTATTCAGCAAATGTGTCTTGGTTGACTGGATAATACCCAGTGTATCAAACCATATTATGCATAAGATTTGCCCACAGAATCATACAACTATGGCTGTATAATAAACATACTCACATAAATGAGCATCTTAAAGGCTTACCCCTTTGAGCTTCTGAACATTTCTTATGTTTTTCAGAACCAATAAATAAACCACACAAGAAAAGTAAATGCACAGCTTTACAATAATCCCTTGTTTTTGACCCAAGAGAATATGATTCAATCTCATCTACCATTTTATTTACCAGACTTAACTTGGTAGATTTTGAGTATTTCACTCTCCTCAAAAAACAAACACTCCTTCTCCGATGATATCCAAATTAATGTCATAGAGTCCAAAAGCATTTTCAAAAGGAAAGTTCAGAGAATGCCTTGACTAAGAGAACAGCTGGGCTAAGTATGTGGCCTCCCAAGGTCACACACACGTTGACACTCAAATGGCAAACAATGACCTGGAATGGTAAACTTAGTGTTTTTATTACTTATTATTTGATTCTATACGTATAGGTTACATTCTGGATGTGTAGGGAAAGAATTCATCTTTTACAGACTGTAAAACTTAGTGAAAACAGACCGCTCTCTAAATAATTGTGTAATTATATCATAGTGCCTACTATTTAACTGTTTTCATTTAAATTCTCACATATGAAAACGCATAACATCATCTAAAAATACACCGAAAGTGAATCTTTATGCATTATTTCCAAATTGCTTATATTACTCTGAAACTTTTAAACTAAACCTCCTTCCAAGAAATTATTAGATATCATTCTTCTTATAAGCAAATTAGCTAAAATTTCCAGAAATGGTTTTCCTTTGCAATTATATCCTTACACCCTAATTTTTAAAGGAATTTACTGATTTATTTTCTTCAGAGGCAAAATCATCATGATATAATACTGAAAACAGATTTCACTGCAAGTCCTTTTTTTTAATTGAAGTGTTTATTGAGATAATTATAGCGTCCCATGCAGCTGTAAGAAATAATAGCAAGAGATCCTCTGTACTTTTCCCAGTTTGTTTCAATGGTAACATTTTGCAAAACTACAATACAATACCACAACCAGAAAATTGACATTGTACAATCCAGTAATCTTATTCAGATTTCCCCAGTTATATTTGTCCTCATTTGTGTGTGGAGATGTGTTTATTAAGTTTGGTACAATTTTATCACCAGAGTAGGTTTATGTATCTACCACCATAGTGAAGGTACTGGATAGTTCCACTGCCACAAAAATCCCTTGTAATTTACTATTTTTCACTTGGCAGGCACACTGTGGTTAATGAAAGACACCAAAGTCTTGCCTGGTTTTCATATATTCAGTTTTCACCCAAATGTGATTTTTCACAATAGGTGTCCATTTTTCAAATTCATTTTTCATAATCCACCATCTCAGAAGGATCCAGATTACAGCTGCAATTTTTTTAAATCTTCTTATTTTCAGCAGACCATATTTGCTGCACATCATTGTCATAACAGAGAGAACAGGAACATTTTTAAGATGGCAGAAACCGTCATAGTCTGAGGACTGATAAATGTTAGAGTCCCCAGCAAAGTGGAAAACCACAGCCCACGTGATCCTTTGCTTTTGGCCCTGCTGCTGTCTCCCTCTCTCTTCTTCTGGAATCTGTGTTACTCTATTCTCATCCTTACTTATTTTTTAAGGAGATATTGACAAGTAAAGGAAGTTTTAAAAGAAAGGAAATTTTTCTATTTATTTAAAGTCAAGACCAGCAGCTGATACAGAGAAAAGATACAGGTAAATCAAAAAGAGCAGAAGGCAGGAGGATAGAGAAAGTACAATGTTATAAACAGTCATCCAAGTAATTCCACCTTCATGGAGCCAGGAAGATTCTGGCACAGCAGCAAATTTTAAAATAGAGAACATGGGGGAAACGGAACAGAAGTGAACAGGAATATAGAATTTAAGAACATAAGGACATTCGTGTGTTGGAGTCTACAGCTAAGATTCTCAAGTTTACAATTGCAGAGGGCTCTGCTCTTACAGGCAAAGCTGAGTCCAGAGAGTGAGCTGCACTGTTTCTGCACCAAGGGCATTTCTACAAGTTTCAAGTCCAGGATCACCAGGTCAGGACAGTTGTATCACCTCATTTATCTTAGCCGGTGCCCTTCCTGGAAGGCAAAGCCATCTCTGAGTGTTTCAAGATTTCATAATAGACGCTATTCCTGGGATTTACCAAAAGCACCACTCTAAATTTAGGGCACTTTATAAAGTTCACTGGAGAGAGATACGTATTTCCCTCTTAGAGAAAGAACTGACTGGTCCCACCAGAAACTCCCCAACTTGGACCTCACACAGGATGCAATCCCGGGACAACTCCTCCCTCTCAGTCATTAGAAATAACCCAAATGAAGTTTGTCCTCTGATGTAATCATGCTTAATTGCAATTTCAAGAATTTCTATCCCTCTGCATCTCCTTAATTCTATTCACCAACTAAATTAATGTCTACTAAGTACCTATGGTTGTGCTGTGAAGAGTAATCAGTGAATAATATTCAGCAGCATTTTCTGCAGCTTCATATTGCATTGCATTTAAACATGTTCTTATCACATTTTTCCAAGGATTACATAGTATAGCGTATGTGTTTTCAATAGCATTGCTAAAAACTTCCCATGTCTCTTCCTCCCCTGGCCTTACAAATTCTTTTTATGTTAACTAATACAACTAAATTATTAGTCCAAGTAAATAAGTATTCTATGTTGATTCATACAACTTTTTAATTCCATTCCAGTTCCACTGGAACTGCTAACAGTTCCAAATGAGACGTGTCTGTTTTCAGTTAGTTCTAAAGAGGGTAGGTGCTCGCACAATGGGCTTCTACAGAAACTTGAACTTCCTGGGTAATAGCACTGTTCTGAAATGGTCTTTCCACTTGTCAGCTAACCCCAGTATAACATGTCTACAAAGTAATGAACATGTCCCTCATTCATCATTGCCATCCCAGTGTCTGGGGTAGGTATTTGGGTATTTGGTTGTTAAATGAATGACCTTAGGTCATTTTCTGTTTGCCCTTTCTGCATGTTGTCTGGTTCAGACTGCTGACACCAGTATAACCTGAACACAAAATTATCCCCACCAATCTGTTGGAAAGGAACTCAACCATGTCTTAACACACTTTGACCTTTTTCAATATCCTTTCCCAGCTGCTGTTTTCTACTCCTTGAAAGCATAACAAATCAAAAGGCTTCTCTTTTTCAGTAAATTCTGAAAAATAACAACCTTACAAATCATGCCAGGTGAATCTCATTAAGCTCTTTTGATGCAGTTAATGTTAATTCATAAAAGAAAATGTCCTAGATCCTGACTTTAACAATGATGAAAGTTCAGGGACTCATCTAATTCAACTCACAAAATCGGACTACATTTCTTTTGCCATGAGCACAGTGAAAGGGATTCAACTGAGTGAAGGAAAACAAAAGGAAAGGTTAAGTAATGGCATATTAAATTTGTTTTGGGGTGGGGGAGAGTTTCTAATGCTATAATATGGGGGTTTTTTTTTGAACTGACTTTCCCCACCTTTATTAATGACTTTGAGGAGGAGAAGCAAATAGCATCTTAATAACCTCTGCAAGCAAATCACAACATCCATCTGTGCAGTGTTGTTAACATTCAGAGCTGAGAAATGAAACCAAGTAATACAGTCAGATTAGAAATGGAGGCAGGCAATAAAAATAAGATCCAGCCTAGTAAGGTAATATCTCTGTAGGGAATGTTATAAAACACCTTTCTGTAATGGAAGGAAGGTCCTTGTAAAAGTATAATAGTAGAAGAGACATAGAACTGTTATAAGAAACTAAAACAGGATTTACTATGAGTGACGACAGCTTTAAAAAAAAGTGACTGAGGTGTGGGTGGTACCAACATAGGCATCTAGTCCCACTGAGAAGTGATATGGTCGTCTCAAAAAGGACCTAGTGGATCAGCATCACAGTGTTATGCTTAGTTCTCAGGACTTTTGGTGAGAAAAATACAGAAAATTAAAGTAAATTTAGAAAACAGAAAATAACAATTAAACACCTCAATGAATAATTTATATGAAAAGATTTGAAAGGTCAGATCTGTGTGGTTTGCCTAAATAATGACTTTGGAGAGATACAACTATCTACAGATTTCTATAGAGAGTAAATAATTAAGAAAACATAAAATTACTTAAAAAGCTACAGAAAACATATGACAATAAAGAGGTAGAATGAAATTGAGGGGAAAAAATATGATGTCTTCACTTGGATATGGTACTAGTTTTTCAATAGACATCAAGCATACTCCATGATGGGCCAAATCTAAAGTCTTGAACTATGTGATTTGGGGATATTTTATGGTACAAAAGAAAGTTATAGATTCTTCGTTTTTCATAAATAACTGAGGGCACATTTTCCCCTTCCTTTCTTCTTGTGCTAAACACCTGTGTTACCCAACGTGTGTTGAAAATGTGTGGAAAATATTTAAGCCTCCATTCATACACTTAAAATGGAATATTCAACACTTCTGCACAAATATTTGTCAGTTGGGACTTATTCAAGTATTGATGCCAGGGTTGGTGTTGATATTATTACAATCACCTTCCAACAAGACAGGCGGTTACTCTGTCATGTATAAAGATTACTGTACAGAACAAAGAACACTCAGACTAGGGGTACAGTTGCTATTTTCCAGGTTTTTACTTTTAATTCTGTTTTATCCTAACTTTTGGACCCAAAGCCACACAATGTACACTATGCCCTAATCTTTAATCATTTGTATGCATTGACAATATAACTAAAATAGATTCTAATGAAACAGGTTTAATTTGTACGTTAAAATCTCATTTTGTACCTAATACAAGTTTAGGACCCAGTCCCCACTCTCAAGAAATTTGTAGTCTTCTTAAAAAGAGTGGCTATGTACATAAAAAAATAACTCACCAATACAAGGTACAAAACAATCAACAAATAAATGGGACAGAAATACAGTGAGTCATTAAGAGTCAAGAAACTGAGAGCCTTGGGGGCACTAAGCTAGCCCAAAGATTGAAGGAAAACTTTCAGAAAGGATTTGGGCTCCCTATCATTTGTTTGGTTTTCTTTTTTCACAAATAAATATTTAGCACCTAGCCTACTGAAACAACCTTTAAAATAGTTTAACTGTACCTCTTAAATACACCCATTCATAAGTGCAATACTTACCTGCATGCCTACCATATGCCAAGTACTATTTTTAAAACTGAAAATACAGCAATAAACAAAATTAAGTCCCTAATCTCATGGGGTTACATAAGGGAGAGGGGGAGCAACCAGTAAATAAATTTTTAAATGTGTATATAAAATGTCAGGTTGTAAGAGGTGCTATGAATAAGAATAAAGTAAAATAAGGGACTAGAGAATGGTGGGAGTGCTATTTTAAATGAAGTGATTGGAAAAGAGTCCTGCAATGATAGGGTAATATTAAGCAGAGACTTGCAAGAGAGGAAGTGAGCCAAGGTAATACGTAGTGGAAGAGCTTTCTAGGCAAAGAGCACCACAAGTGCAAAGGCCCTGAGGCAGAAGAAGCACATCTGTCTGGCATCTTTGAGGATTACTATGGAAGAGGGGAACATGATTGGACTTGAGATAAGGAAAGTGTCAGGAAAGGAGATCATTTAAGACCTCATTCACTGTGACAAGATAGTGGCTTTTACTTTGATCTGAAAAACGATTGCAAGGTTTTAGTCAGATAAAACATTATCTGTCTCATGTTTTAAAAGGCTTACTCTGGCTGCTCAGTGAAGAATAAAATGCAGGGGACAAGAGTGAATAAATGAGAAATGAGTTAAGAGGCTGTTTCAATAATCTAGGAAAATGATGACGAAGTGAAGCAGAGTGAACTAAATAGATGTGGTGAGGAAAGGTGAGATTCTGAATATAGTTCAACAGTGTTTGCTGGTTGGGGTGTAAAAAACAAAGAGGAGTCAGGGTGAGTTTTCTGGCCTGGCAACTGGTACAGTGGAGCTGCCTCTTACTGAGATGGGGAAGACTGAGGACAGAGCAGGTGTAGGGGCCCAAGGATGGGAGTAAGGGAGCAAGAATTCTCCCGTGCAGGTGCGATGTTTGAGTTGTCTGTTACTTTTCCAAGTGGCAAGAATTAGCAGGCAGTTAGAGATATGAGCCTGGAGTTCAGCAAGCAGTTGGAACTAGAGATACATATTTGTGCAGCTTCAGTATGTAGATGACATTTAATGCCACTGGGCTTCATCAGGGGTGAGTGTAGACAGCAAGAGGGCTAAGGACTGAGTCCTGGAATGCTCCTGTGTTAAAAAAAAAATGAATGTTTCTTTTACATTTTGAATCTACTGAAATTATGATACAGTAGACAAATGCTGAAATTCTCCTCAGTTCATAGTAAAACAAAATTCCTATTTATCAGGTCACCAAATGACACAAAATTCAGGATTTTAGCAGGGATCCCAAATATCCTAAGAAAAGTTAAAGTCTAAACTCAGATCCGTAGCCAAGACTCTGACTTTCTTGACCCTCCCATTAGGAAACAACAACGTCGATAGTAACAAAATATACACTTATGGATCACACGGTAAGGTCTAATACACTCAAAGACAGACCCATTTTGTCTACTGTGCCATTGTCATGGATGGATAGTAACAAAACAGTTTGATTAGAAACACACTGTCACTCTCAAGCCAACAGCAGTTTATATGTACAAAGACAAGGAGCCTCATCCAGGGAGGCTAAAAAATAATCAAGAGAACAAGTAGATAGGAAGCTTACAAGTAACACAATCAACCAGAATCAGGCAGATAAGCCAGAGGCAGTACAAGTGGCAGAAGCCAGGTGGAAAGACAAAAACCAGGAGTGTACAAATACCAGAAAACGCAACAGGTGGGAGGTACAAAGTTCAATAACACAGTCAGGCATCAGTCAATCAATCAAGGGAGGCTCAAGAGGGAGGGGATATATGCATAGACATAGCTGATTCACTTTGCTGTACAGCAGAAACCAACACAACACTGTAAAGCAACTATACTCCAATAAAAATAAATAAACAAACAAATAAATAATTTTTTTTTTTTAGTTTAAACAAGAGGGAGGTAGCCAAAGGGTAGAGGGAAAGGCATGGAGGTCTGCAACAGGAGACAGGAGGGCGCAAGCTATTTGATTACTTTGGAGAATGAGGTGCTGAGAAAATAAATGGAAGCCAGAACATGGAAGACTATCTAAACATATTAAGAGTTGGTACTTGATTCTATATGTGTCAGGGGCCCGTGCAAGGTTTCTTAGGGAGGGAATGACAACATCACATCACATCACCTTTTAGAAAGAATATAAATTGGGAAGGGGCAGGAGGAATCTCTTACAATAAATGATAAGGGTCTAAACTCACAGTGGCTGTAGAAACGGAAAGAAAGTGGACAAGAGATTTTTAGAAGGCAGAATAAACAGAAACCAGAAGGTGGGAATATAGGCAGGGGTTGGGGGTAAGAAGACTCACCGCTTTCTGACCTGAACAAGGTGGAAATAATAGGGACTACAGGAGTGAAAGAAATAGTTCCAGGGATTGGGGGTAGAAGGATAAATTAGGTTCCATTTTGTACAGCAGGAGGAGGAGAAAATTCAAGTAATTCATTTCCATTGTTTAAGCCAAGAAAAAAAAATTAAAGCTAAACATTATAGAAGTGTCAAGAATGTTTTATGATATTGAGGTATAGAAATCAGGCCCAAGAAAGCAAAACATTTCACGTTTCTCTTCTGGTTAGAAAAGAAGAACTTTTCTGTTAAAGTTTATGATAACATATTGTTTCAATTAATCACAGGTAGACAGGATGAATTGGGATAAAACTAAAAATACAAAAAAAAAATTAGTTACCTCTCTGGAAAAGGTAAGTCAGTATTTCCTGTGGTCTTAAATCATCCTTCAAAATGATGGGACAAAAGTGATCCTATTTATTTATAGAGACTTTTTCTTGATAGATTAAAAATTTATATAAAAATCTTACTACATCTCAAGGACACTAATACACTCCATTGCTAATCTACCCTCTACTAAAACTATAAATCAAGAGAATTTAAAAACCAGACATGGTGTTCTAAAAGGAAAGATCATCCCCAAATTCTTCCGCATGTTTTAGAATAATTTCACAATTAAAATCCCTGTATTTTCTAAAATCACCCAATATTTAATAAAGCATACCTATAATAATAACAATATTAGAACTTAGTTTATAAAGCACTTTCATTAACTCCCTACATTAAAGAGAACTCTACACCTGGCTGGGTATATTCACGCATGTTAGAAAAACAACAGTTTTGGAAGACTGCATTTATCAGTGCAAATCATAAAATCTAAATTATTTCTGACCCCTGCTATAGGTTTAAACCTGGGAATGAATTGTTATTGGTTATCATTTGGTCTGTAAATAAATCACAGAAGGCAGACCACCCCCCACCCCCCACCCCCCCAAAGCACTGGGGTAGTGAAAGGCTCCAGCGCCAGAGGAGAAGTGTTGTAATTTAGTTCAATCATGCATTTGTTATGAGGACTCTGACAAGCTTCAGCTCTATGAGTAAGCCTGGCAACACAAAGAAATTCTGTCAAAAATACTGCACAAAAAGAATTGATCCTCTCTTCTTATCCTGAGATACAAAATGTGAGTTTTGTATCTCTAAAGAGCAAATGAAATAGAAATTCTGAACAAGTGCTGAGGCAGGACATGTAACTAACAAAATGCCTCTCATATCTGCCTCATAAAATCCTCCTCATTCTTCAGGACTAACTCAAATAACGCCTTCTCCATAATACCATCTTTGTTCCTCTCACCAGGTACACTTGCTGACTGTGTCCTCTCGCCCAGAACAGGAGGTACTTTCTCCGAGGTATTTACACTTACATGGTAACTGAGTAGTCTACGGTCAGGGACTTTCCAATTCATTCTGTGACTCCCACTACAATTGTCCTGTACCAGGCACACAGAAGACACTAATTATGTTGGTTGAATACTTTAAAACCTTGGAATGCTACACAGTCATTTCAACATGGGTAATCACTTTTAAAAACATTTTGGAAGTTTTTTGGTGCGGATTTTTTAGATGTTTTAATATTTCCAGTGATAGCAGGTCTTTCCCTTCCAGGTTAGATCTTATTTTATTTTAGAAACTGTCAAAAGTCATACAAAATCAGGCTTATATCTCTGAACATTCTCTCTTCTTTCCCCCTTGATGCTAAGGAATGCCCCCTTCTTCCCAGGCCAATTGTTCCACAAATAAATGTGTTGAATGAATGAACAAGTGAAGTAAATGGGAGATGAAATTGTATAAGGGTTTATTTATTCAAAAATGAGGGATATTATTGCCAAACTGCTATAACCAGGCTCTGTCCTGACCTTGGCAACCCGCAGGTTTGACAATGAAGAGGAAAGAGCACTGGGCCCCTACCCGCCCCAGATGCACTATGACTTTTCCATTTGCCCAAAGAAGATGCCCTTGCACATGAGAAATAGTGGTACAGAGACCTGACCAGAAATGTCAGAGGAATTTTAATTGCCCATGAATTTGGCTAGGACAGAAGGGATTAAACTGGGCTTAAAGCTACTAGACCCTTGACAAGGCAATAACTACCACCCATCTCTTATATCTGCCATGACCTCAGGCTCCAAATAACTCAGCACTAATAATGCCTTGATCAGAGATCCCAGTGACTGCCTAAGGAGCCTTCAGAGCCCAGAGCATCACCTCCCACTCTCCTGACCTGCCTCACTTTCCTCCTAGGACTTGCAGGGGCCTCCAGCATCACAGATACCATTCCCAAGTCTAGCTTCTCATTTTCTAGCAAGCACCAGGCTTGATTCTAACCTCTCAGAAGTCAGACCTCAGAGTAAGCCTTGATGGAAAATCAGGAGCGGAAAAAAGAGAAGGAGGGAAAGAAGGCACTGTACTGGATTTACACACGTGACCACACTTAATCCATATACCAACCCTATAAGGTATGTGTTGTTGTACCCAGAAAACTCAGGCTCAAAGAGCTTAAATAATCTGTCCAAAACTTCACATCACTACTGAGAACAGAGCCGGGATTCTGAACAGTTATGAAACTTCAAAGTCCACATTAGTTCCACTGTATGTGACCCTAAAATGCAGCTTAAACCAGTAAGACTGACTTCAACACACATTTCATCACTAGCTCTGAAGACAAATCCAGTAGAACAATCTTGAAAATGCTTTATAAGCAATGGTAGCATCATGGGAACAAGTTGATAAATTTCCAGGGTTACTACCTGGGATTCATTTGAGTTCCTTCTCTATAAAGTCAGAGTAAGGAAAAAGAATCTAAAGAGGAAGGGTGGGGATGGGTGGACGTGGGGGCCAATAGGGCTGAGCCTTCCACAAGTCAACCCTAACAGATAATTTGGGGATTTTTCTTCCTTTTTTTCCAAATAAATCCAATAAAGATGTCAGCATCTATTATAGAAAATCAATTTGAAAGGTTTTCCCCATCCCACCTTAAATGGCTTTATAGACAGCACATAACTCAACTTTATTTCCTATACCAGAGTTATTTCCTTTTTATAATATCATTCAAAGCAAGTTTTTTTAATGTTATCCTTGGCAACCATAAGCAGAATGTCAACAATGCTTAACATATTAGCTCTATTAGAGAGAAAATACCATGAAACTCTAAAGACCTTGATTATTGGGGCAATGAAAAATTCATGCCCTGCTCTGGTGGAGCAAAGCTTTGGCAGCATTAGTGAGACAACGTCAAAGTGTACCAGTGATGTTTCCAACCTGCTGTTTCAGATAAATGGTTTTCATTTTACTGTTTGCTTGTGTTTGATAAGGTTACTGGATTGATTCAAGTTGTTCACAATGCCTTGAAGGCAAAAGATGTTATAGCATCCAGCATCCTCGCAATTCACTAATGCTTTTCTCCGAAGGTTCTTGTCATCATGCCTGAGATGGCAACAGAAAATACTCCGCTTCTCATCATATGTTAACTTTGCTCTGGAATAAGTAAATGTAACTACCAGAAACGCCCAGTGAGGATTTCATGTTGTTGCTTCTCTGTGTTTGCTAACCTGTAGGTAGACCGCAGGAAGATCTGTGGGTCCAAGTCTCAGACTACAAGACAAGTATCAAAATATCTATTCTCAACATGGAGCTGAGAATGCTAATAAGAATTCTATTTTCTCCATAAGTATTGTTATGGTCTCAATGTTTGTACCCCCACCCCCCACCAATATTCATTCATATGTTGAGAACATAATCCCTAATGCGATGTGATGGTACTTTGGGGTGGGGCCTTTCAAAGATGATTAGATCATAAAGGTGGAGCCCTCACGAATGGAATTAGTGCCCTTATAAAAGAGGGCCCAGGACTTCCTAGGTGGCGCAGTGGTCAAGAATCCACCTGCCAATGCAGGGGAGATGGGTTCGAGCCCTGCTCTGGGAAGATTCCACAGGTCACAGAGTAACTAAGCCTGTGCACCACAACAATTGAGCCCGTATGCCACAACTATTAAAGCCCACATGCCTAGAGCCCGTGCTCTGCAACAAGAGAAGCCACTACAATGAGGAGCCCTTGCACCACAATGAAGAGTAGCCCCCGCTCACCCACCACAATTAGAGAATGCCCATGTGCAGCAATGAAGACCCAATGCAGCCAATAAATAAATTAAGTACATAAATTTATTTTTTTAAAAAAAGAGGCCCCAGACAGACCTCTCACTACTTCCACCACGTGAGGTTACAGTGAGATGGCCATCTATGAAGAAGCAGATGCTCACCAGACACTGACTCTGCTAGCACCATGATCTTGGACTTCCCAGCCTCCAGAAATGTGAGAAATAAACATGTGTTATTTATAAGCCACCGAATTTATGGTATTTTTGTTATAGCAGCATAAACAGATTAAGACAAGTATCAAGAAAAATATCTTGACATCTTAAAATATAGGTCGTTGGAAAGTAAAAGTACCCTTCACATAAACAAACTGAAATTTTTGAAGTAAAACTTAACTCATACCATTACCCTACTTTTATCCAGAGTTAACAGAAAAGTTATAGTAGTGTATGAAGTTTGTGGCTTTGATGGGTTTAGGTATAGACATACAAACCTACTGTTTCACACAAATCAGAATATCAACCATAGAAATCTCATATGGAAAAACCATTTCTGAAGGTATCTTCTATATTGCAAATTCCAACTTTCTTATCATTGTGCCCAAACGAGGAAAACTACACCTACAAAGAAGTTTTCTTCAAAGAGTAAAGGCCTCACAGCTCCCCCAACATCTCCCCTCACAAAAAGCCCACAGACAATTGAGAGCATTGGTCCCCTTTCTCCCTTTAAACTGATTTATATGAAACGAAAGGTAAGAAATCAGAAAAGCAAATACTAGGCACCTACATATCCAATGTCTAGCACTATGCAAACAGAGTAGAAGGATTATAGAACAAATGAGGAGAAAAATGGTTTCTTTCCTTCAGGAGTTTATAATCTAGAGTCAGAAACTAATACAAAATGTTTGAGAATATTTCAAAGAAAGAGCAAAAGCAAACATGAGAGAAAAGATGAGAAACCAGAACCTGGGTAAGTATTTCAATGCAGACAAAGCAGTTCTGACTTGGGAGATCTCTGGAGCTTTTCAACTTCCTCTAGAAGCTCTACCACATGGCCTTTTCCTCTCACTGGGGAACCCCCAGGTCACGTCAGTTTCTTTTCACAAAGTCCTCTACCTAATTCATTTAAACAAGTATACCTGTGTGTGTGTGTGTGTGTGTGTGTGTGTGTGTAAAATGCTCGACACTATCATAAGCAATGAAAATGCAGCAATGACATAAAATAAAATTATTTACCTTCATTCAGATTCCATTCTAGTGGGTGAAGGCAGACCATCAACAAAACAAATATGTAAAATATATAATATTCTAAGAGGTGGTAATGTGTACAGAGAAAAATTAAGCAGGGAAGAGAGATTAGGAATGCTGGGAGAGAGGCGGTACAAAGTCAAATAGGATCGTCAAGGAGGGTGTAGTAGAATAATGGCCCCCAAACATATCCATGTCCTTATGCAGCCAAATAGCTTTGCAGATGTGATTAAGGATCATGAGATGAGATTATCATGTGTTATCCAGGTGGGCCCAATGTAATCGCAAGGGTCCTTATAAGGGAAAGAGGCAGGGAGCAGGGTCAGAGGTAGGATATGTGAAGACAGAGGTTGGGGTGATACAACTGTTGCCTGGAAGGAGCCATGAGACACAGAATGTGAGCCTCCTCTAGAAGCTGGAGAAGGTAAGAAAGTAGATTCTCTCTGAGAGAGAATGTGTGTTCTTTTAAGCCACTGAATTTGTACTAATTGGTTACAGCAGTAATAAGAAGCTAATATAGATGATCTCACTGAGAAGGTGACATTTGAGCAAAGACTTGAAGGAGGTGAGGAACCAGATCTGCAGATTTCTGGGGAAAGGGTGCCCCAGGAAAACAGGAAAACAGCGGGGCGAGTGCCCTGGTTGGAAACAGGCCTCTCCACGTGGAGAAGCAGAGCAACACTGGAAGTCAGGTGAATAGGATGAGGCAGGTCGGGGGCGGGGGGTGGGAGCTCACTTAGGGCTTTATTGGCCACTGTTGTGGCTTATTCTGAGTGAGGCAGGGAGTGTAGGGGGGCTAGGAATATTTATAGGAATTCTGAATGTTTACAAGAGGAATAAAAGTAGTGTGCTGGTAAACTGTTGTGGGGTGGGGATGGGAAGCCTGGATTTGTCACATTTGCTGATTTCCATGGTGTAAATACTCCCACCGTGGTCAATTTCCAGCTACTAGGAGTTTAACAACCAACTCACAAAATTCCTGAATATTTAATTTTCAGCCCCAGCAGGGCACTGCACATGTGATCTCCATTTGCCAGTTCCTCACTCTATTCCATTTGGGCCAAGAAGTTTACCAGGCAAAATACATAAGAAAGGCCTCAATAAAAATCAGTGAGAAGATACCCGAGTTTGACAGATGTGAGATTCTGGAATCTAATTTCTCTTTATTTTTTCCTTTATTTATTTATTTATTTAACTTTTTATTTTCTATTGGAGTATATCTGATTAACAATATTGTGATAGTTTCAGGTGCACATCAAAGTGACTCAGCCATACATATACATGTATCCATTCTTCCCCAGACTCCCCTCCCATCCAGGCTGCCACATAACATTGAGCAGAGTTCCCTGTGCTATATCGTAGGTGCTTGTTGATTATCCTTTTTAAATACAGCAGTGTGTACAGGTCAATCCCAAACTCCCTAACTATCCCTTCCCTCCACCCTACCCACCACCCCCTGGGGTAACCATAAGCTCCTTCTCTAAGTCTGTGAGTCTGTTTCTGTTTTGTAAATATGTTCACTCGTAACATTTCATTTCTAATTTCTCTTTAACTGCTCTGCCTGGTATTAAATGATAAGTTAAAAAGAAGCACTCTTACTTTCTTATCAGAATATTGCCATTAAATACATAGAAGACATATTGAACTGTATTCAGTCTTGCTTATTTTTCATTATCCTCAACAGAAACGGTATCAGAGACCAGCTTCATAAAAGGAGCTACTGGGTAAAATAATAAAAATAAAAAATTTTAGTATACCTTGATTCAGTCAGAGGGGAAAAAGCAGATGGAAAGAAGAAGGCAGGCTTGGCCAAGCCAATGAATGAAGCTAAACTTAGGAGGTACCAGGAGAAAAAGGAACTCTACCATGGAAGTATTCAATCTTAGAGTTTCAAGAAAGCAGAGATATTGTTTAGTCCAATACTATATTTTACACTAGAGGAAAGTGAAATGTATATCCAGAAGCAAAATCTAAATTCTAGATGGCTTGAATAGACATTATATCTATATATGTCCTAGGAAAAACATGATCAAGATGGCATGTAGTGACATGTCTGTTATAGGGAAGAACATCCACATTTTTCTCCAGCGTTGGAAGCCAGTGTGGAAATAATCAAGATCCCTGAACTAATGTAATTTAATGCAGTTCAGTACCCTCACTTAAACTATGCTCCTTCATTCAAGGGGGTGGAAGGTAGGTGATTGAAACTGCGGATAGTTAAGGATCTGGACCCCAGGGGAAGCTGCACAGAGCAAAGGGAAGAAACAGAGTAGTAGAGAAAGGATGTGAAGCCATCAACTTCCCTCACTGATCCTGGCCCCTGGAGTTATGAGCCTAGAGGTCTTCACTGGGCCTCAGAGTAGCTTCTGGCTCTGTTCATTACTCTCTCCCCACCCCCAGCTTTAGCAAAAATAAAGACGTTTTTGACATACAAATGCCTGACTGAGTGGTGGGAGTTTAGGGATCCTCCACTCTCAAGGGAGTCATAGGGGTTAATAACCAATAATCCTGGAGATTATTTGGTATCCTACAGCAAATTTTAGTCATCTTGATTTTCTGCTAATGCCTAGCTGAGGTTGAGAGTAGAGGGTTGAAGTGAGAATAGGAAGAAATAAAGCTGGCTTTGATGAGTGGAGCTCTTCAGAAACAGTAAGGCATAAACTGGAAACCAAGAAGGATCTTGGAACAGCTCTGGAAAGGACAGCTTGAAAGCAGAAGATACCTGGGGGACACTGATGCCCAAGACTTGGCTGATACTGGAGCCCAAGCAATGTGTTAAATTTTATTGTGGTAAATATAGACAGCATAAAATTTACCATTTTAACCGTTCATAAGTGAACAATTCAGTGGCATTAAGTGCATTCAAAATGTTTTGCAACCATCACCACCATCCATCTCCAGATCTTTTTCATCATCCCAAGTAGAAACCCTGTACCCGTTAAACAATAACTTCCCATTCCCACGTTCCCCCCGTCCCTGGTAACCTTTATTCTACTTTCTGTCTCTATGAATTTACCTATTCTAGACACCTCATGTAAGTGGAATTGTACAATATTTGTCTTTTTGTGCCCGGCTTACTTCACTTAGCATATGTGTTCATATCCACGTTGCAGCAAGCATCAGAATTTCATTTGTTTTTATGGCTGAATAATAATCCATCATATGTATATACCACCTTTTGTTTATTCATTTATCCATAAATGGACTTTGGGTTATTTCTACCTTTTGGATATTATGAATAATGCAGTTATGAATACGGATGTACAAGTATCTCTTTGAGTCCCTGCTTTCAGTTATTTTAGATGTATATCAATCTATGAGTGGAATCACTGGCTCACATGGTAGTTCTGTTTAAATTTTTGAGGAACTGGCATACTGTTTTCCACAGGCTGTACCACTTTACATTCCCACCAGCCATGCAGGAGGGTTACAATTTCACCACATCCTTGCCAATGCTTGTTATTTTCCATTTTCTAATAATAGCCATCCTAATGAGTGTACAATGTGTTTTTTTAATGCCACTCCTATGATTTTAATGTGTAACCAGGGGGAGAAAGGCATCTGAGGCTCAATTTTTCATTTGGGTAAAACGGAACAAATAAACCCCATCTCAAACAGTGGTTGTGATGATTAAATGAGTACCCCATAGAAGGTAATCGACAAATCAACAAGTGTTGGCCTCTCTCTCATTCCCTTAGACTTCTACTAAACTTCCTCCGTCAATGCCCAGAAAAACTTTGTGAAGTTTTAAACTATGTAGATTTGACATAGGGCTGATTTTAACTTCTGCTTTGCTTTACCTATAGATCATGCAGCAGATGTCAGATGTGTCCTCCATTACCTCTAAATAGCACTACACCTGCGCCCAGCTTTCCTCTAAAATTAAGTACGCATCAGTTCTATTATTAAACAAACAAGGAGCAGCTGTAATGCTCAAGGATCGCGTGGGATTATACTTTAAAATGACAGCTCTGCCAACACTTTTAGTATGTTGAATAACTCCAACAAATTGTCTAGTTAAATTAATAAAAATACTTTGGCCCCATAAAATCCTGAAATACTTGGCAATAGAAGCAACAAAATATTTTACAAGTAAAGCATACACGTATGCTTAGAAATGCTTTCAGAGATAAGTAATGAAGATGTTTACTTTTAATTAGTGTGTTTTCTTTCATCCCTGTCACAAACCATGGCTTAGTTCATTGGTTGAACACTCATTGCTTGTCCTTTGTAAAGTGCTGGAGATCTGCAGTAATGTTATTTTGGGGTTTCTGACAGAATCTACAGAAGGCCCCAGGAACCACAAACCTATGAGTCAATGAATGATGCAATGTCTAAAGTATTTGCAACAAAACAGTGAACAATTGACTTGCAACAAAGCTGGAATCAAACTACATTAAAGAAAAGGTGTTCTAGCCAGATTTTCCACTATGCACAACCAGGGATCGATGAAATATTGGAAAACCCAAAGTGATTGTGACTCCGCTGTGCGTTTATCCTGTGGTGTCATAATGTGACAAATCAACACAAAACAACAGCTAACTACATAAAGGGATTTGCAGAGTGGACTCAAAAATCTGTGAAAGCAAACAAAACTTCTTGCAGTTTTCCACTTGCTCAAATCAAACTATTCACAGATTTCACATGCTCTTCTGCGTAATCCAAAACTTGAGAGGTCAGCCTTTAGGTAAAATTCAAAAGTCAACAGCTTCTGATTGGCAGGCTTTACCTCCCCTGCCTTCCTTCCTTGCATCTCACTTCCTTTCCCTTCAGTGTGTCACAGATGTGGTGAGTGAATCCGTTACTTGGCCTAATTTATACTGGCCAGTTGGGGAAGGTCTCTCTAAAGAACTAACAATTAGGCTGAGATCTACAGCAGAGCTTCTCATTCTTTAATGTGCATATGAATCGCCTGGGGACTTTGTCAAAGTGTGGATTCTGATTCATTAGGTCTACAGTGGAGCCTGAGTCCTAACAAGCTCCCAGGAATACCCGTGCTGCTGGTCTTCGACACCACTTAGTGTAGTAAGGATATAAGTGAATGCTAGCCAAAGGGAGAGTGAGTGCATCCCAGTCCAAGCAGCCCAGACCAGGCCAGCTCACGGATCTGAGAAAAGAACAAAGTGACTAAGACAAATGAGTACTGGCATGAAAGGTGAGGCTGAAAGGGTAGATGAGAGCTAGGTCAATGCATTAGGTGCCCATTAGGTACAAGGCACGGGGCTAGGCTCTGGGTAAACAGAAATAAATTAGGCAGACTTACTCCCTGCATCCTTAAGAGCTTGCAGTCTAGCAGAATTTACCTTGTAGGTGGAAAACCATTAAAAGTTTTTAAGCAGGGGAGAAGTATGATCCAATCAAAATCTTTAAGGGATCTCTCTGGATGCTCTGTAGAGAATGAATTAAAGGGGCACAAAGTTGGAAAAAGGAGTTTTGTTTACACATCAGGTGGGAAGTATTAATGGGGATGGAAGGAGACTGCTTTTAGAACATGTTTTTGAAGTAGAATAACAGGACTCGATTGCAAGTGGTTCTACTAGAGGTGTGGCAAAAAGAAGGACGCATCAAGGATTACGCCTCATTTCTGGCAGAAGCAAGTAGGCAAATGGAGGTGATTTCTAGGAAGAACAAGAAGATTGGATAAGAAATAAGCTAACCGGGAGGAACAGATTTAGGAAAAGGCATCAATGTGGGAATAGAACTCAAGAGTTCTGAGTTCTGATTTTAGGTATGCCTGCGAAAATCCAAGTGGAAACTTAAAAAAAAAAAAGCAGTTGGACATGATGTTTTGGCACTTAGCAGGAGAGGTCTGTAGTACAGATTTATATTTGAGAATCATAAGCATTTAAATGATATTTAAAGCATAGGAATTATTAAGATCTTGTTGAAAATCTGTATCAAGTGAGAAGAGGGCCCAGAACCAAGACCTGAGGAACTCTAGCATTTAGAGTTTGAAGGTAAGGAAGAAGGAGATGTGGGAAGAAGGATTTGAACCAAAGAAAGGGGAAGAAAATCACCCAAGTATAGAATAAAAGGAGCCCCCCAAAAAGAGAGATTCAAACTAGAGGAAGAGGTTTACTGAATATTCCTGAGATCCAATAGATCCAGGGATCCTGCAGAAATTCTATAGAGAGTTCTTTTACCAGAAGAAGGATACTTCCTCTACGGTCGCAGGATTGCAGAAGCTTATAAATTACAGATAATATTGTACCTAATTGTAGAGCTTAATGATTTTCATTAAACCTAGCTGTCCATGATCTAATGCAGTCATCCTGTGAATTAAGTGGGGCAGACAAGTTATCTACATTTTACACATGAAGAAAGAAGGAGCAGAAAGATGAAGTGGTTTGCTTGAGGTCCCATAGGAAGTTAGTCCCACTGTCAGCTTTAGGTCACAGGGCTCCTGACATTATTTCACACTGGAAATGTGGACTGAATTAGATACAATGTCAGTTACTATATTTTTAAATCTTGAAAATTAGAAAATTCTTATTAAGATTTTTATTCATTAACAAAGTACAAATCAGGGAGTCAGCACCACGAAATGTTTTGTTACACAAATCACCAGACACAGGAGAGGTTCCCTTTTCTGCTTATTTGCAAGAATTGAAATAGCTGTGGGTCAAAAAGTTAGAGAAAACTCAAATAGAAAAAGGTTATTTTGAAGGGATGAAATTAAACCTAGCACAATAAGTGAATGAAATTCTAATTAAGTGAAAGATGATGAAGTTCAAAATGAAAGGATTTCACTTCCAGGAATCTGAGATTTGGTAGGGGGAGTGGGGAAAACCTAAAGACACAAAATCAGAAGCTTTCTGGGGGGAGGGAGAGAATATGAGAAACATCAATTAGAAAAGCTTTTCAAATTCAAAAAGACTATTAAAACTATCAAATCCCTAGAACTAAACTCCAGTTGGGAAAAACTCTGAAGGAAATGATCTCCCACTCCCATGAGATACCAAACATGATTTAGGTAAAAAATTCTTAGTTTTATGGCTGGGGAGGTAGCAATAAAGAAAATGAACTTCCTGCCAGTGATTCTTTTTCAAGCCCTGCCAATTCCTGGATCTGGGGAAACTGTAAAGAATATCCAGCCTCATGTTTTAAGAATTGCCGCAGATCTCCAGCTTACCTGCATTCGAGCATCGGAACATCCTAAGCCTGTTGTTTCTAGCCCAACCTGGAATTGAGAGGAACAGGACTCTTGACTGTTGTTCACTCTCAACTGTGCTATCTGTGTGTCAGCATAGCAGGGCCATCAGCAGCAGGTGCTAGAGAGATACAGATTGCTGGAGTAAACAGCTGATGAAAAGCAGAATCTTTTCTCTCTGGCAGCAATATCAATACCATGAAGCACGTCTCTTTCTGAGCTTTCCAAACCACTTCAAAAGCAAGTTTTCTGGTGTGGATCAAGAAAGCCAGGCACACTGCCCCCAACTGCACAGACTCCAGCCAAGATATTGATGAGGGAAGGTAGCTCAGGACCCATGCTCAGGCCATGCAGCAGTCCTTCTCAGAGCTCTGTTAGCTCCAGCAGACCTGGGCAGCATCTGAAGAAAGCGGAGTTGAGTTTTGTGATATTCAGCCAACCCAAAGGTGCCAAGTTCCCTGGACTCCCAGTGCCACCCTCCCCCGGCCCCTGCCTACTTCCTGGTGGCTTGCCCAGGCTTACTGTCCCCAGACTTGTCTTTTGTCCCCATCAAAACCAAGTAGGCCTGTGTCTGTTTCCCTTTGGACTATATGAACTAACTCAGTAAATCTGTCAAGTGAACTTCTACTCATGGTTTAGTGAATGTTGCACACAGATGGGTTTGCTAAAGATTCCCAAGCTCAATTCTGCCTTCTTCAAATTGAACCAAGGCCTGTTTAGGTTGAACAAAACTCTGGGACCTAAGCATGAGATCTGAGTTGGCTTTTTATCTCTCAGTCCTTTTATTTAAACTTTTTAGAAAATTTCCTTAATTTAACCTGAGACATATGACATTTGAACTATTATGGAAAAGCCAGTGGGGCAGAGAATTTGGCGACAGTCTTTCAGAGCGCCACAAATTACATGAAGTTTATCAACCAGACCTCCCCTGTGCCTTTCCCCAAATTCTAGATCTGCACTTTCAACCACAAAGCTTAAAGTGGCAGCCCCTCCCTGTGAAACCTACAGTTGAGGATTAATTCCTGAAGACTGACTTCCATGAATCAAAGGCAGAACTCGCTAGTGAAGAGACAGCATAAATGTGGTAGCCCAGAGTTAGACCTGCTGCAAATCTCAGCACCATCTCTTCCTAGTTGTGCGATTCTTGGTCTCTCTGACCCTCAGTTTATCATCTCTAAAATGGGACTAATAACATGTACATCAGAGTATTGCTGTGAGGGTGAATGTGAAGATATCCAAAATTATTTAATATGTCCAGTGCTTGACATAGAGTTGAGCATACAGCAGTTACTCAATGAATATTAATCACCTTCCCAGTTCACATCTTCAAATAGTGAAATTTGTGATTGAGACAGGAGATATTTCCCAGCAGTCCTATGGGAGGCAGTCAAATTTATTGCTAACCAATCAGGAAGTTTGCCTCAGACCAAAACATCACTTTTATGCAAGCCTAGAATTTGGTGAACAAGACGGGTAACAGTCAATATCCCTAAGAAGACACTAAAGGATTTACCCCATAATGTAATTCTCTCACTGTACTTGTCCACTGAATCTCCATTTAGATTTCATTTCCACGTGGGAATACAATTTACCATAATGGAAGTGATTAAGATGGTATTTGGCCAAGGAACAAATCTCCACACTATGTCGCTAAGAAAGATATATATGTACAGAAAACAAAGCACAGGAAAATAATACTTTATTGCTACCTGGAGATTTCCCCCAAACACAGCTGAGCTTAAAGCTGGAAGGACTGTTACTAACTTGATCTGATGCCAAAGCAAGCCAGAGACCCCTCCCACCTACTTCTCCCAAATCCCAAGCTCAAGTCTTAGATCTGGACACTCCCTTATGAGAAAGGGACAAACACCTGTCAGAGAGAGGATGAGGAAAGCACCCAGACGAAGAGTGGTCTTAAGGATGCCAGGGAAGCTTGCCTAGGTTTTGTTTTATTTTTTCTTGTTTGTTTTTGTTTGTGTGTTTGGTGGAAGAGAGTGGATATTCTCTACTGCCAAAGGATTAGAATTCAGACATGCCTTATGCAACATTTAGGGGAACAAAGGGGGTCCCCAAAAAAGAAATGATTAGACTTTCTCCCAAAAGGAGTAGTCGCAAGCTATGTTAGCTCTCCAGCTTGCCCATAAATTTTTACCTAGAGTTAGGGAAGTTCTACCTCTAGCTGTGGCTCATAAAAGATCCTTAAACTTGACCAACCACAGAAGTCCATCTCCTTGGAGACGAAGTAAAAAGGAAGGTATGATAGAAGCTGTGGGCTTTCTGTCCTCCACAGGCCAACAGAAATGTCTCTACTTCTTACAGAGCTGGTGCACAGAGAAGCTTCAAATGATGCTTGCCCACTGACAATATCTCACCACAAATACTAAAGATTTCAAAGAATTTTTTGTCTGTATTATGGTACCCTATTCACAGATTAATAAAGCTGCTACCCAGAAAGAAGTGAGATTTCAAAAGAAAGAATGCTAGCATTCTCCAGGTCTTAAAAAGCACTGTAGGAGAATGGTAAATAAGTCCTAGACTCAGATAGACTTAGACTCAAACTCCAGCTATACCACTTATTAATTGTGCGACCTTGGGCAAGTCTCTCAAATTTAGTTCCTCAGCAAAATTGGAACAGTAAGAGTAGACGATAATAGGGTTTTGTGTGGATTTGTTCATAAATTCCACTGTATGATTTCAAAGCACATGTTTTATCTACAATGTTATAAAGCCTCCTATGAGAAATTAAACTATTAGAAGTCTCACGTATGTAATTCTGTAAAAATTCTGTAAATATAATGGGGTAAGAATGAATAAATCTTTAGAAGAAATAATCAAGTATGCTTTGTTTTTAAGAAATCCAGACTGACAGCTTCGACAAGAATCAAGTCATCATTTTATATACTTTTCAGGGACTAGATTTTACTAGATAAGGTGCTATGGACTAAATGTTTGTGTCCTCCCAAAATTCGTATGTTAAAGCCTTAATCTACAATGGGATGATTGTAGGAGAAATCAGGAGACTGGGTTTGGGGGAGTTAATTTAGTTCAGGTGAGGTCATGAGGGGGAGGAACTCATAATGGGATTAGCTTTCTTAATCTTGGACTTCCCAGCCTCTAGAACTGAGAGAAATAAATGTTGTTTGTTTATGATAATATGTTATAGCAGCCCAAGCAGACTAAGGCATAAGAATTCTCTTTTTAAAAAAATCCTGTTTAATTGTAGTCACCTACCATTATGAGATGCTGTCTCCTTTCTCCTCCCTTGAAGTATCAGCTCTAGGGCTGTGGCTCCAAGGAACCAAACCTCTAACCCACATCTGAAGGATGTTTCTGTCACACTTAGACTATCGAAGAATGTTTACTACATGGGATGAAACATCTCCATGCTGCTCCCCAGTCAATATCTGCAGAGCACACCTCTGTGGCTTCTGTTGGACCTCTGAGACTACTTAATCCTGCCCATCAGAATGAGGTGTCAGCTTTGCCCTCAGGATGCACATTAACGCCCTGCTTAGCTCTGAGCACTGAACACTGAACATTTGGGCATTACCTCTGACCAGTGGCCTCTCTCGCTGTTCTAACGCCCGTCAACCTGACTCCCAGTCAGCCTTGGCCTCCACTGAATACCAGGCCTCCTGGAGCCACTGATAACTCCATCAAAGTCAGAACATGATCTGCTGCCTCCCAATCCAGAGTTTTCCCTCAACTCCATCAGTATATATATTAAACAACCAGGCTTGCTTTATTTTCATTTTCTCATTTTGCCATTTCTTAGAATTCCCTTTTTAGAGAATCCTGACCTCCCAACATTCCATAATCCTCTTGAAAGGGACACAGCAAATATGCTGCATGCACAGTGCAGACAGAGGCTGATTTCATTTTTCCACCATCTAAAAAGCACATAAGGTAATTTCTAAACCAGCAATAAAATCTATTTATAAAGAATGCTCATTTGTTTTCTGCACTTTCCAGCACAGAGGTTCAATTTATTTCCTTACCATAAAAAGAACCATTACCTTTTTTAAACAATCATAGTTAGTACATTTTAGAAATGTTTTAATTTAAAAAAAAAGCAAAAACAAAAACAAATCCAACTTACAAATTAGAGTGTAAATAGCTTTCTTTAAAATGGCCTCATTTCAGACCCAGTTTGCTGATTGATGATTTCGCTGTGCTTCAAGGCAAATGATTTCACAGTCATTGGGTATATAATATAATGATGTTTTATGAAGCCGTTAGTATCACTAAAAATATAATTATTATAAATGAAATTATAAGGAAAAAAGAGAAATCTTCACTCCGACAATGCCAAATTTTAGAGTAACTCATAAGTTATGTTTCTATAAGAAAAACCCTACATGTTTCTTCTATGGGACAAACCTAATTGCACCCTGAAAACAATAATTATGGAATAGGAACTATGGTAATTTTTTGAGTACCCTGTGTTCTTGGGAGCAGCTGCCTTCTGTTATTAGAAGGGAAACAGCAGCACCTTGTGGACAAATAAGAAAGTGGAAACATTTTGCTCAAGTAGTATCAGGTTGTATTTAAAATAACACTTTTTTAGGTTTCTATAGCCCTTTCTACATGAGGAGTAGTGTCATATTTGTATTTAAAGGACAGCATAGCATTGATTATAGAGATTTACAAGTGATCCCAAAGTGTATTCAGGGAGACACATCATCTAAATACAGCTTCAAGGACCCTTTGTAAATTCCAAATTTGGGTGTGGGAAAAAATGAGACAGAAGATTTCTTTGAATGAACCAAAAACTTAGAAGACAGATTAAAAAAATTATTTAATCAGGCAGTATCAATGATGTCCATTCACACAATTCCTAATTTTTGGCAATATCATAATCTAAAAAGTAAATTCTAGCAACAATAGTGCAAAGGAAAAGGAAAGGAAAGAAGAGCACAGCCTTCATCTCCATACTCCCTAACCCCACTTCCCCCTGCCAGTCAACAACATCTCCCCACAAAGGCTGCTTTCTCACCTGAACTTACCCTCTACTCTCTGCTCACATGGTCCAGGGGACGCTGGGAGGTCCTGAGCCCCTTTCAGGGAGCCTGCAAGGTCAAAACCCTTTCCGTGACAGTACTTAGGTGTTATTTGCCTCTCCTACTCCCATCTTCTTCCCAGTGTACACTGGAAGTTTCCCAGAAGCTACCCAGCATGTGATATTACAAGAAATTGAATGTGGAAGCAGACAGGAAAACCAAAATTTCTTCTATTAAGCCAGATACTAAAGATATATGCAAAAGTATAAAACAATGCCACTCTTTTCATCAATTTTAATAAAATATGTTATTTATGTTAACAAGTGACAGGTCTATTTTCTAATAATTTTTAAAATTTCTCAGTTTTAATTTTTAGTATGGTAAATATAAATAGATATAATCCATATTTTTAAAAAAGAGCTCTTTAGGGTCAATAATTTTTAAGAGTATAAAGGGGTTCTGCTACCAGAAAATCTGAGACCTGACACTCTAAAGCACATACTCCCTGCAGTAGCTTCCACCCACTCCATTTCTTAAGGATGATACTTGATCAATCATCTCCCACTCCCCTCACCCAAGCTATGTTGCAAAATCTGGAAACTATTTCCCTGCTCCAGGCCTCCCCCATACGGGGCAGTGCTCCGTATTGTGGGCATTATTCATTAACATCTCTACAAAGAGCTCCCATCATGTCATCAACCTATTTGAAACCACTTCATTCATACCCTCTCTCTCTAAGACATATATTTTAAATGTCCTCTCTCTCCAGCGCAATAGGGCTCTGCTTAGTAATGTCAACGGAAAAAAAAAGAAAAAAGAAGACACTTTGAGGCTTTGATAAGAGAGAAAATGATAGAATGTGGTAGAATGTCATATATCACCTGTCCTGTCATCTTGTACTTTATGTGATATATCTTCTGTGCACATTAGTCAATGTTACATGTTGAAGTAAATCCATAAAGAATACAGTTCAGAATGTCCTAGCTTAGGTCCTTGGAAGATGTGCTCATGATACCCTTCGTAACACTCCTGAAATGTTAAATATTTTTACTGAAAATGATTAAAGACAAACATAAAACCTGAAAACATAAAACTCCTAAAAGAAAACATAGAGAAAAAGTTCCTCAACATTGGTCTTGGCAATAATTTTTTGGATGTGACGTCAAAAGCACAAGCAATAAAAGCAAAATAAACAAGTGGGACCATAACAAACTAAAAAGCTTCTACACAGCAAAAGAAACAATCAACAAATTAAAAAGGCATTATACAGAGTGAGAAAAAATATTTGCAAATCATATGTGTGACAAGGGATTAATATCCAAAATATATAAGTAATTCATTAAATAGAAAAAAAACCTATTAAAAATGGACAAAGGAACTGAGTAGATATTTTTCCAAAGGCCAACAGGTATATGAAAAGACACTCAATGTCACTAATATTCAGGGAAATGGAAATCAAAACCACAATGAAATATCATCTTACACCTGTCATTCTATTAGCAGGAAGACGAGATAATAAGTACTGGCAAAGATGTGGAGAGAAGGGAACCCTTATGCACTGCTGGTGGAAATGTTAACTGGAGCAGCCACTATAGAAAACAGCATAGAGGTTCCTTAAAAAAGTGAAAAGAGAACTTCCATACGATCCAGCAATTCCACTTCTGGGTATATATCCAAAGGAAAGGAAATCAGTGTCTCAAAGAGATATCTGCACTTCCAAGTTCATTGCAGCATTACTCACAATAGCAAAGATGGAAACAACCTATATGTCTGTCTATGAATGAATGGATAAATAAGATGTGATATATATACATATATATACACATATATATTTGTGTGTGTGTGTGTGTGTGTACTCTCTCATAGAAACAGAGAGTAGAATGGCCGATTTTTTCATACCAGATCTATATGTTTCGCCTCCATTTTCTTTCAGTCCAAACAACAGAACACAATTTTAGTAAAGTTAGTGCAATTGATCTGGACCCAACGTGGACTCCACTGCTCTCACACTGAAATCACTGTTAAACCTAATCTTCTGCCACCAAAAAATTGGGAAGAATGTACCACATGCACTAGTCAAAAAAATTGTTTTACCTTGCTTTTAAAAACTCAAGAAAAACAATTCCTTCCAGCAAAATTAAGAAATAAAACTTTGGAAATGTAAAATATGTTACCTTTGCATAAGGATGCTAATAGAGAATAAATATCAATTTAAATTTTTATTTCAAATTTTCATCTCAAATGAAAACTTTTAAAAAGGGAAGGGTTAGTAATTTGTTTAAAACTTTCAATTTAAATTAGCTCAAGTAAATATAAGGATTTTCCTTCATTTAAAGCCTTTTTCACAAGAACACTTTAAAGCATAATTGGTTTCTCCTCTAAATCTAGTCCCCAGTCACCATTTATAACAGAACATCAAAGATTTCAGACGTGATTTTGAAGCTCTTGCACCTTACAAAGTGCTATTTGCAAATTCTTACCCATCTTTAAGTATACAGATGACAAAAGATACAGTATAGTACAATACATATAGTATGTGTGTAAATATTGTATCTAGTTATAAAAATTTTCCTTTTAAAAAATAAATATTTAATTTTCAGAAAAGATAGAAGCTTGGGGGACAACCTTCTCCAGCTGCCAGCCATGAAAACATAAATTCTAGGTCAATGTTTCCTAAATTTGCCTGACTGCTAAGAATCATTTGTGACACTTAACAAAAACACATATTCCTGGGTCCCATCAATGATCTTCTGCATAACAATCTCTAGATGAGGGGCCTGAGGGTCAGTATTTCTAACATATATCTGCAGTGATTTTTTTTGGGGGGGGGGGGAGGGGCTCTCCACACATCTTGTGGGATCTTAGTTCCCTGATCAGGGATCAAACTCGGACCCACGGCAGTGAAAGCACCAAGTCCTAACATTGAACCGCTAGGGAATCCCCTCAACATATCTTAAGATCAGTAAAGTCTGGAAAATTGCACAAGGATCCCTCTCATTGAGTAACCTTGAAAACTTGGGAATGTTAATGGAAAATATGTTAACAGAACTTAAAATTTCTGCTCTTGCTAAAAACAGTGTTTGCTCACACCTCCTCCATTCATCAAGATCCTAGAGCACTTATGTAACTCCTGAAACCACAGAAATCTGGAGGAGTTGAAAATGAAATTAACTAAAAAAAAAAAAAAAAAAGACAAAGCAGCTGCTTAACTTCAAAATGGAGGGTGGGACTAGAAGAGAGAGTCATGATTTTATCTTGATTCCAGTACTAAGCATCCTCTTAGATTCTAGGAACTAAATTGGATACTAATCTACTAAATCATTTGTGATGGTTTTGTTCTCAGTCAGGTTTGAAATGGGCCGATCTTGATTCTGTGGTGCCACCGGGAATCGGGGGTTTACTATTGCCTAAGATTCTTTTTTTTTTTTTTTTTATAATCCTGATGTTTATTTATCAAATTTCATCAGTGGAGTCATCAACTGGCTTTTAAAATAAGGGCAGTTTCATTATAATGGCATACTTGGCAAACCATATTATAGAAACCTCTTTCAAGATTTTTAAAAGGGGGCGACACTGCTCAGCATTTGGTACATGAATATATAAAACACCTACTGAAAATCTTCCCATACATCATGAAAACTTGGAGGTAATTTGTATAGCTTGAGCTGTCTTCATTTTAGAATGTTATGCACAAAAAGGTCCTTATCATCAAGAACAGAAAACTGGCATTTTCTGTATTCAGACTACAATTTACAACACAACTAGCTTTTGATGTTACAGTAAGTAAATTATATTTCAAGCTCCAGAGCATATGGGGCATCAAACTTGATTTAAGTTTTATATGACAAAATTCCCAATAAATATTTCTTTTAATAAATGGCTTATCAATAGTCTCAGATTCACTCTAATCATCCAAGAAAAAGTAGTTTCCGCTCTTCTTTTGTTCCACATCCTTCACTGAGTTTGTTTATTCTTGGCCTATAGTTGTTTGGATCTCTTCTGAATGTGATTTCAAGCTGAGACAAAAATTTATTCATGCCAGCCAAAAGGGTCTGAGGGCTGTTTGCAACTGTGTTCTTAGATGGAACACTATCAAAAACAATGACTCGATCTGCTAGATAGGTGGCCATGATGAAGTCATGTTCCACAACAAAGGCTGTCTTCTTAGCACGGAGTATGAAACGTTTGACAACTCGAGCAGCCATCAATCTTTGCTCAGAATCCAAATATGCAGATGGTTCATCAATTAAATAGACATCAGCAGGTTTGCCCAAACAAAGAGCTAAAGCTACTCGCTGCGGTTCACCACCAGATAATGTCTGCACCTCTTGATCGATGATGTTTTCAATTTGCAGAGGCTTCATAACATCGGTCACAAATTGTGGATGAGTGTAAGCATCTCTGATCTTTTCATGTAGTAGCTGGCGAACACTTCCAGTTGATTTGGGACTGATTTTCTGTGGCTTATCACTGACGTTTAGAACGGGTACTTCCCCTCCTTCATCAGGTTTGTCTTCCAGCAAGCATTCTGATAAACGTCGTTTTACCAGTACCATTTTCCCCCAATATCACCATGATTTCAGAATCTGTAAACTCTCTAGCTACAACTGCTAGCTCAAACTCTCCCATCTTTTTCTTCATTCCAGGATATTTGTACATACACATCTTTTTAACTTCTTCTTCATTTGCTGTCTCAGCCACTTTAAAAACAAGTGATGCATCTCTGAATCTCAAGTTTTCTGTTGGAACGTAGCCATTCAAAAAAATGTTTATGCCTTCTCTTACACTAAAAGGCATAGTGACAACACCATAAGCACTTGGTATGCCATATAAACAGCAGATGAAGTCAGAGAGATAGTCTAATACACTTAGATCATGCTCCACCACAATGATATATCTATCTGGATTTATCAGAGATCGTATAGTAACAGCAGCCTTTAAAAGCTCTTTGACATCTAGGTAACTAGAAGGTTCATCAAACATGAAAATATCAGCTTTCTGTATGCAAACGACAGCACAGGCAAATCTCTGCAACTCTCCTCCTGAAAGATCTTCAACATTGCGTTCTTTTAGATGGGTTAAATCAAGCTGCTGACACACAACTGCTTGTGTCTTTGTTTCATCTTTTCGGTCCAAAATAGACCCCACCGTCCCCTTTGCAGCCTTCGGAATCTGGTCTACATATTAAGGTTTGATAATGGCTTTCAGGTCATCTTCAAGAATCTTGGTAAAGTAATTCTGCAATTCAGATCCACGGAAGTAAGTCAAAATTTCTTGCCAATCAGGTGGATCATCATACTTTCCAAGGTTTGGCTTTTGCTTTCCTGCTAAAATTTTTAAAGCAGTTGACTTTCCAATACCATTAGTTCCAAGCAATCCCAAAACTTCACCTGGAAGAGGAATAGGCAACCTGTGAAGTTTGAAGGCATTGGCACAATATCGATATGTTGTTTCTTTTTCCAGGTTGCTTGGTAAATTGACAATTGATAAGGCACCAAAGGGGCATTTTTTAATACAAATACCACAACCAATACAAAGAGTTTCAGAAATCCCCGCTATTTTGCTCTGGGCGGTAACCTCTATGCATAATTTTCCCATTCGAACGATGGGGCAACTCTTTTTGCACTCCTGCCGACATTTCTTAGGTTTACATTTGTCATGGTTGACAATAGCAATTCCTGTTAATTTATCTGCCATTATTCTAAGGAAGTAAGAATATCCAGTTCCTCTGGAGAAACGGATTCCCCTCGCGGAGGGGAACGCAGAGGCCAAATCAGTTCTTGCTTTCACTTCTCAGCCACACAGCGTGTTCCTACAGCCACCAGCCAAAATGGCGGTGCCTTGCCTAAGATTCTTTAAGAAATTCAAACTGGTCTCCATTTTTCTATGTCACAAAGAGCTATGGCCTGAGTGGGAGGGTCCTGGTATCACTTACACAACCCATCACACTCACTGCTGCATAACAAGCGTCCTGGAATACCACATTGTTCATCTCGCCCCATTACTATTTAACCACTCTCAAGTGCTTACTGATTTCATACAAATTCTTCAGCTAAAAAATGACCCCAACTTGCCTTCTCAATCCTAGTTCCCACCACTCCAATCTACATGCCCTGTGCTCCAAACGACAGGGCTGCTCACTGCTCCTTACACAAGCCCTTTACTCTTCTACCTCCATGCCTTTGCTAGTATTGCTTCTACTATCAGACATGCCTATCATCCTCCATCTCCATCTGTCAAAATCCTACCCATTGTTCAAGACCCTTCTCAGATGCCACGTTGACTATTAAGCTGCTCCTGATCTCTAGAGGAAGACAAGAGCACAAACTCCTATAACATGTCACCACCTGCTACAGCATTATATCTTTCTCAGGGCCCTTTGATATCTAATAATAACAGCTAACATTTATGATGCACCATTTACCAGGAACTTTTAAAAGTATTTTCCTATATTAACTCTCAATATTCATCATAACCCTAGGAGGTATCCTCTCATTTTAAAGCTGAAGAAACATAGTTATGTGGAGGTTAAATAACTTACAAAGTCATCTAACTTATAAAGACAGCAAGGCTTGTCCACCCAAGCAGTCTGTCTCCAGAAGCTACACTCTTAATTATACGCTATACTCCCTCTCACTGCACATTACTTAGATGAAGGCCCTTAAGATCAGGCCCTGAGTCAAAGCATCTTTTTTATTTTCCTATCACCATGCATTGTCTTTGCAGAGAGCTGATAAATAAATAAGGAATTGACTTCCAATGGCCTGCTATTCCTCTCCCATCCAATATGTCTATGTCTGTTTTTCTACCACAACCGCTCCTATCTAGTCAAGTTACACTTTGTTCCACTCTCTTCATTATCCCACACCAGGCTTTAGAATCTTAATATTTTAACTGACATTTAGGCAAGGTCTACTGTGAAGCAGGCATTGGGTACAGGTGTAGGTGGAACAAGGATAAATAAGCCATAGTTCCTGTGCTCGAAAAGCACACAATTAAGCTACAGAAACAAAGGCTATTTGGGGGAACACAGGAAGTCCTTCAAAGATGACATTTTGGAGGAAATGAGGCCTGACTTTGTCTTAAAGGCTGAAAAAAAGGGGGTCACATGAAGAGGGTGGATAAGAGGCCAGAGCAGCATTCCAGGCAGCAGAAGCAAACAGAGCTTTCAAACATTTCCAGTAATTTTGTTTGACTGGAATTAATGTGGCAGGGGTTCAGTGGTGGGGAAAGAGGCCACGATCACCTGTTTATTAAGTGATGCTAGGATTTTCCCTCCCGAAAGCAACAGGCTTCCCTTTAACAGATTTCAGGTAGGGGAATAATGATCAGCTATTTCTTTAGAGAGATGACTCAGCACTACAGAAGATGGTTTGGAACGGGGAGAAAATGGAATCAGGTAGGTGGATTATAAATCTGTTGAAGAGATTGGAGCAGGTGACTGAAGCTGTGAAAGCCTCTCAAGACCCACCTTATACGGAAAGACCTCTCTGATTACATTAGTTTTCACCGTCACCCTCCCACCCCACCTCCACCCAAATTCCTGCATGTTGGCACTTAATTGTCCTATTTTATTCTCTATTTGTTTCCTGTGCTTTACTCAAGTCTCCCTAATTTAAACAGTACAGTAAACGTTTATGGGATGGAGATGGCTTGTGAAGTCGTCCAAGGCCAGATAACGCGTTCTGTGTTACCCAGCGCCCCCGCCGTCCCGCCGCACACGCCGGCCCACGCCTCGGCCGCAGGACGCGGTCAGCACCCATCCGCCGTGGGGAATCCCGAGAGCTGATGGTCTTTTCACCCCTGATCTAATTATCGCCTCCTCGCAAGACCTAGTAGGCGGCTCTCTCCAGTGTCTAGAGACTCCCAGAAGGGCTGTGAGACCCGCCACATCCGCCAGAGGGCGCGTCTCCGAGGTTTCCTCATTCAGAAAGGCCTAGCTTCCGTTCTCAACACGGAGCAAATGAACGCTGGTCTATTTAGGCCCACTGCGGTTGCCGTAGTCCCAGGCTGTAAACAGGAAGCAGAGCTCTATTTCGGACTCAGTATTCCGGTGAAAAAGGCCAGGGTTTCGAGGGAGACACGTCCAACTCTGCTGTCGCATACGTTCTCAGGGAGTTCGGACTCCGTCTCCACTTTGTGCCTCCCTCGCCCGCTCCTGCTCCGTTCACGTATTTTGCCCTGAGCCAGCCCCCACGTCATAATACAGAAGCGGCACCGCGACCATGGCCGAATACTCCTACGTGAAGTCCACCAAACTCGTGCTCAAGGGAACCAAGGCCAAGAGGTAAGACCGCAGGTTTGTGCGGGAGACTCTGCCCTTCTTTTCCGACAATCCTCCGCTCTGCCCTCCCTGCGGCGAGTCTCGTGGAGGCCTCGGGGAGCTGTCATTCAGGCTCCCGGCCCTTGGGCCTGGCCTCCTGCCGGGATGAACGCAGGTGCAGAGACGCGCCGCCAAAGTTGCGCCCTAGCTGGGCGGACCAATAATAGCCCGGGAGCCACAGGTTCAGGTCGCTTGATGAGCCACCCGCCTCCAGACCTGTGCTTGGTGGGTCTGTATTAGTCTGATCGTGTAGGTCATAACAGTAACTTCCTTTGTTAGGGATAATTTTTCAACATTGTCTCCCTCCCACCTAAAAAAATTAATTTTTAATGCAGTATGCTGATGTGGATTTTGAAAAGGATATGGATTCGAATTTGCACTCCCCCAATTACCAATTTTGTGATTTGTGGCAGGTTAGGTAATATCTTTGAGCTTCCGTTTACTCGTTTATTGGGAGGGATTAGTGATACTCTAAAAGGATTCTTATGAGCATTAAATGCGATAACATGTACAGTAAATAAGTAGAGCCAAATTCAGGAAAGAAGTTATAGTGGTGATCTATGGGTATTAGATTTTTAGGAAAAGATATCTGCTCACTCATACCTCCACCTCTTTTTTAACTGGTAGATTTGCTCAGGGTTGATCATTCACACAAATGTTGAGCATTTCATCCTGGTCTCAGTGATAGAGTTTCAGGAACTTTTATGTGAGATGGAAAGAAAGTGTCACGGAGCAAACTGAAGTCACTGCTGTTGAGACCTCTGCCTAGGGGTCTGGCATCAAGAATTTATCCTGAATACATGTGAAACTGATACTGTCTGAACGCATAGGAAGGAGGGGACAGTTAGCTTCTGAAAGCTTATTTTGTGATGAAAATGCAAACAAGTGTGTCTTATAGTCATTATAACCATCAATATAATTAACACATACGTAGCATTTTCTATGTGCCAAGAACTGTTCTAAGCTCTGCATATTAACTTTTTTAAAAGTCACTGTTGTTTTTTTAATTATTGATATAATACATATACTATAAAACTCACCATTTTAATGTAGAATTCAGTGGCTTTTAGTGTATTCAAGGGTTCACCACTGTCAAGTTGCTGAACATTTTCATCATCTCAATAGGAAACGCCAGAGTCATTAGCAGTCACTCCCCATTCTGCTCGTCCCCTAATCCCTGGCAACCACTAATCCACTTTTTGTCTGTATCAGTTTGCCTCTTCTAAATGTTTCATGTAAATGGAATCATATAATATGTGGCCTTTTGTATCTGGCTTCTTTTACTCAGGGTAACATTCGCAAGGTTCATCTAGATTGTGTGAGTACTCATTCCTTTTATGAGTGAATAATATTCCATTGTGTGGGTATAACACATTTTGTGTTACCCGTTCATCAGTTGATGGACATTTGAGTTTCCACTTTTTGACTCTTATGAATAATGCTGCTACGCATATTCTTACACAAGTTTCTGTGTGGACGTATGTTTTCATTTCTCTTGGGTGTATACAACTAGGAGTAGAATTGTTAGGTCCCGTGGTAACTCTGTGTTTAACTTTTTGAGAACTCCAAACTCTTTTCTAAAATGGCTGCACCATTTTACATTTTCACAAGCAATATATGAAGATATGCACTAACTCTTAACCCTCACAATAGCCTTAAGAGTTGGGTTAAATTATTATCTTCATTTTATAGGTGGGGAAACTGACTTACAAAAGATTAAGTAAATTTTCCAAAAATCACAGAGCTAAGAAATGACAAAATCAGGATTTTAAAAGGCAGTCTGGCTCCAGAGTCTGTTACATTAACTGTAACACAATAGGTACAGGGTCAGACTTCTCAGTATTAGAAGTAAGAGGGTATATCAATGTATATCATTGTAAATCAATAATTTATATATCAATACACATCTTAAAAGAGTCTTCTAAGATTCCATCTTACAACATTTAGTATGCAAATCAATATATCTGAAGTCATCTATATAAATTATCTCCTGTAGTAAGAAGAAAAAGAGCAAAGAGAAGAAGAGAAAAAGAGAAGAAGATGAAGAAACTCAACTTGATATTGTTGGTGAGTCAGTTTTCTATACTTTATTCTGAGAAAAGTTAACATTGGTTGAGACCCCTTTAAAAATGTTTCCTAGTAGTGATAAGTAGTAAAAAAAAAAAAAATAGAAGGAATTTATGACTGACTCATATATATTTGTCTTAAAGTGCTCAAATATTACTTAGAGCGTTAGGTTGCTTTTATACCCTAGCACATTAGGTCCCTGATGCCTCTTCTTCATCATCAGAGCAAAGCACAGGAGAGAGGACACATAGCTCTCTGATTTAATACATACCACCATTAGACTCCTTAATAACCCAGAGAGTCTGTTATATCATTTTAAAGGCCTGATATAGATAAATATTATTTAACCAGATATATTTTACAAATTATTTTTTCTCTCTCTCTTTTTTTTTCTCATACTGATATCCAATTGTCCCAGCACCACTGATGAATAGACTTTTCTTTCTCCATTAAAGTGCTTTGGTATCTTTGTCAAAAATTGACTTTATCTGTGTTAGTCTATTTCTGGACTCTGTTCCATTGATTTGTCTATTGTTCTAGTGATATATGTGTCTTGATTTATGTCATTTCATAGAGTCTTGAAATCAGATGGTGTGATCTCCCAACTTTATACTTCTTTATACCTCTGTACTTCTTTATACTCTTCTGGATCCTTTGTATTTCCATACATATTTTACAATCAATTTATTACTTTCTACAATAAATCCTGTTGAATTTTCTGGGAGAATTGTATTGAATCTAGGTCATTTGGGGAGAATCAACATTAAGTGTACTGGTCAATATGGCAGAGAACATATAAAATACAAATAATTTTCAATTGTTAACTATTACATTTTTAAGATTTAATGATCAAAGCATGTTGATAATGTTTCTGAGTAAAGTTTTTTTTACTGAAAACAATTACAGCTATAAGTCAGAAATAATTCAAATTATAAGGTAAACCTCTCACTAAATTATTTTAATTGTGCTAAAATATACACAACGTAAAATTTATCACTAGCCATTTTTAAGTGTACTGTTCAGTGTCATTAAACACATTCATATTGTTGTACAGCCATCACCACCATCCATCTCCAGAATTTTTTTCATCTTGCAAAACTGAAACTGTACCCATTAAACTATAAATGCCCATTCCTTACTCCCACCTAATCCCTGGCAACCACCATTCTGTTTTCTGTCTCTATGAATTCAACTACTCTAAGTACCTCGTAAGGATGAAATCATACAGTATTTGTCCTTTCGTGACTGTCTTATTTTACTTTGCATAATGTCTTCAGGGTTCATCCATGTTGTAGCATGTGTCAGAATTTCCTTCCTTTTTAAGGCTGAATAATATTCGCTTGTGCAAAAATACTACCTTTGTTTATCCATTCACCTATCAATGGACACATGTGTTGCTTCCACCTTTTGCCTGTTGTGAATAATTCTGCTGTGAACATGGGTGTATAGATAACTCTTTAAGACTCTGCTTTCAGTTCTTCTTGGTATATAGACCCTGAAATGGGATTGTTGGATCATATATGGTAATCATATTTTAAATTTTGTGAGAAACCGCTATATCATTTTACATTCCCACCAGCAGTACACAAGAGTTCCAGTTTCTCCACATTCTCACAAACACTTGTTATTTTCTGGTTTTTTGATCATAGCCATCCTAATGGGTATGAAGTGGTATCTCATGGCTTTGGTTTGCATATTCCTAATGATTAGTAATATTGAGCATTTTTCATGTGGTTATTGGCCATCTGCATATCTTCTTTGGAGAAATGCCTATTCAGGTCCTTTGCCCATTATTTGAATTGAGTTGGTTTTTTTTTGTGGTTGCTGAGTTTTAAGAGTTCTCTGGGGCTTCCCTGGTGTTGCAGTGGTTGAGAATCCACCTGCCAATGCAGGGGACACGGGTTCAATCCCTGGTCCGGGAAGATCCCACATGCTGCAGGGCAGCTGAGTCCGTGCGCGGCAACTACTGAGCCTGTGCTCTGGAGCCCTCGAGCCACAACTATTGAGCCTGTGCGCCACAGCTACTGAAGCCCATGTGCCTGGGGCCCGTGCTCTGCAACAAGAGAAGCCACCACAGTAAGAAACTCACGCACTGTAATGAAGAGTAGCCCCTGCTCGCCACAACTAGAGAAAGCCCATGCAGCAACGATGACCCAATGCAGCCAATAAATACATTTATAAAAAAAAAAAAAAAAAAAAAAAAGAGTTCTCTGTATATTCTGGTTATATTCCTTATCAGATAAATGGTTTACAAATATTTTCCCATTCTGCCGGTTGTCTTTTTACTCTCTTGATAGTGTCCTTTGATGCAGAAAAATTTTTCACTTAGATGAAGTCCAGTTTGTCTGTTTACTCTTTTATTGTTTGTGCCTCTGGTGTCATATCCAAGAAATCATTGCCAAATCCAATGTCATGAGGCTTCTCCTATATGCTTTCTTCTAAGAGTTTTATAGTTTCAGCTCTTAAATTTAGGTCTTTGATCCATTTTGAGTTAGTATGTATATATGACATTAGGTAAGGTCCAACTTCATTTAAGCTAAAATTTTACTAAATTTTTATTAGTTAATAAAAACCTGACCTGTTTAGCTGAATAGTTTTGTACAGTATGATTAACTCAATTTTTAAAATTTTTTATTATGGAAATTTTCAAACTGATACATAAGTAGAGAAAAGAATGTAATGAATCTCCCATGAATGTAATAAATCACTGAGCTTTAGTAATTATCAATATTTTAACAGTCTTGTTTCATTTACACACATGCCCACTGTGAGATATCTCATGCATACTTTTTTCTGGAGAATTTTAAAATAAATCATAGATACTGTGTCATTATACATATATACATAAATGTGCATTTCTTATAAGATCAGTGTCTCTTTCTGTCTTTCTTTTCTTCCTTCTGTTTTGCTCTTTCTTTTAATACATAACATTATCATTATCAGACCCAACAAAAACTGGATACAATTTAGGTTCATACTTGACAGTGAAAAGCTAAAGCTTTTCCTCTAAGATTGGGAACAAGACAAGAATGCCTATACTTGCCACTTTTATTCAACATAGTATTGGAAGTCCTAGCCAGAGCAATTAGGCAAGAAAAAGACATCCAAATCAGAAAGAAAGAAGTAAAAATGTCACTATTTGCAGATGACATGATATTGTGTATAGAAAACCCTAAAGACTCCACCAAAAAAACTGTTAGAACTGATCAACGAATTCAGTAAGGTTGCAGAATACAAAATGAATATACAAAAATCTGTTGCATTTTCTATACATTAATAATGAACTATCAGAAAGCAAAATTAACAGTCCCATTTACAGTTGCATCGAACAGAATAAAATACCTAGGAATAAATTTACCAAGAAGGTGCAAGACCTGTACACTGAAAACTGTAAGACATTAGTGACAGAAATTGAAGAAGACACATAGAAAAGACATTCCATGGTCATGGATTAGAAGAATTAATATCATTAAAATGTCTAAACTAACCCCAAAGCAGTCTACAGATTCAGTGCAATCCCTATCAAAATTCCAGTGGCATTTTTCACAGAAGTAGAACAAACAGTCCTAAAGTTTGTATGGAACCACAACAGACCCCCAAAATCAAAGCAATATAGAGAAAAAAGAACAAGGCTAGAGGCATCACACTTCTGATTTCAAACTGTATTATAGGGCGGAAGACCTAAATAGACATTTCTCCAGAGAAGACATACAGATAGCCAAAAGGCACATGAAAAGATGCTCAACATCAGTAATTATTAGACAAATGAAAATCAAAAGTACAAGGAGGTATCACCTCACACCAGTCAGAATGGCCATCATCAAAAAATCTACAAACAGTAAATACTAGAGAGGGTGTGGAGAAAAGGGAACCCTCTTGTACTGTTGGTGGGAATGTAAATTGATACAGCCACTATGGAGAACAGTATGGAGGTTCCTTAAAAAGCTAAAGATAGAATTACTGTATGACCCAGCAGTCCCACTACTGGGCAGAGAGAAAACCATAATTCAAAAAGACACATGCACCCCAAAGTTCATTGCAGCATTATTTACAATAGCCTGGTCATGGAAGCAATCTAAATGCCCATCAACAGACATGGATAAAGAAGATGTGGTACATATATACAATAGATTATTACTCAGCCATAAAGTGGAACGAAATGGGGTCATTTGTGGATGCACCTAGAGACTGTCATACAGGGTGAAGTAAGTCAGAAAGAGAGAAACAAATATCATATGTTAATGCATATATGTGAAATCTAGAAAAATGGTACAGATGAACCGATTTGCAAGGCAGAAATAGAGACACAGACATAGACAGCAAACGTATGGACATCAAGGGGGGAAAGGGAGGGGTGAGATGAATTGGGAGATTGGGATTGACATATATACACTAATAGGTATAAAATAGATAACTAATGAGAACCTGTTGTATAGCACAGGGAACTCTACTTCACTTTGCTGTTCAGTAGAAACTAACACAACATTGTAAAACAACCATACCCCAATTTAAAAAAAAACTGTATTATAAAGCTACAGTGATCAAAACAATATGGTATTGACATAAAAACAGACACAGTGGAACAGAATAGAGAGCCCAGAAATAAACCCATGCATATGTAGTCAGTTAATTTACAACAAAGAAACCAGGAATTTACAATCAGGAAAGGACAGTCTCTTCAATAATTGATGTTGGGAAAACTCAACTGCTATCTTGTATCATACACAAAAATTAACTTAAAATGAATTAAATATTTAAATGTAAGACCAGAAACCATAAAACTCCTAGAAGGAAAATATAGGCAATAAGCTCCCTGACCTCAGTCTTAGCAATTGCAATTATAATCTGGAGGCATACATAAGAAACAGGTTATAATAGTCATTGCCCCTGCAAAGCTTCATGGATTGTATCAGTGTCAGTTTTTTAGTTTTGATACTGCACTGTAGTTATGCAAGATGTTACCATTGAGAGAAAGCTAAAGAGTATCTGAGATCTCCCTGTATTATTTCTTACAAACACAAAATTAAAAAAATTTTTAAATGTTATAATGACAACAGCAACAAGTAAGAACTTTCTGTTAAATCCAAAATATAATCTAAATTACTGCTTTTATTTTTCAGGAATCTGGTGGACAGTAACAAACTTTGGTGAAATTTCAGGAACCATAGCGATTGAAATGGATAAAGGAACTTACATACATGCACTTGACAATGGACTTTTTACACTGGGTGCTCCACATAAAGAAGGTTTGTGTCTGGCAGAAGCAATGAAAGGAAAAAGGCCACTTTGAGTATATATTTCATGACGTTCATTCACTTAGGCCAAATTCTAACTAATCTCAAATACATTTCTAAGGAATGAATCCATTGATTTGACTCTTCCACTTTTTCCTTCCTCACTATTTACCAGTTATTGGCAACTCCCTCTTTCCAGTTTAAACATTTGAAAACATTCTGTATAGTTCCAGAAGAGTATCCATGGGAATCAGAAACAACAAGAATAATTGAAATAATAAATGGAAAGAAAAAGAAAACCTGGTTGAGTTTGAATTCCTCTATTCTTTAGACCTGCCACAACTAACCTGGAGCATTAACTAACTATTAATAATTTGAAGTTTTCTCATTCCTTTTAGTCCATGGGAAGAAGCACTAATGAGATATGAAGTATTAGAAGATTAAAAAGCAGAAGCTTTTTGTCTGAATGGCCACCCCTTGAATAAATTAAAGCATTTAGTTTTTTAAATATGAAGTGCTTATTTGTCTATGTGCTGACTGCATTTTAAAATAAAAAGAGATAGTATATTGGAAGCGACTAAATAAGCAACATGCTGACCTATCTTGTTAAGTATGTAAAACTAAACTTTAGTTATATAGAAGATAAAGTAACTCTTGATAATATGAATACTGTATTATAATTTCATCATAATATATTATTCTTACATTTCGTTTTAAAAGAAAGTTTTTTTAAGTTAAAGAGTATCTTTACATGTATATTTATAAGAAATTTCAAATTTATTTCAAAATGTTTTTCTCCTGTAGTTGATGAGGGTCCTAGTCCTCCAGAGCAGTTTACAGCTGTCAAATTGTCTGATTCCAGGTGAGTCTGAGTTGAACTACAATTAATACATTGTAATACAATATGATACATTATAATAGAGTTTTTGAAGAATAATGAATTTGGAAGATGTTTGCTATTCAATATAAGGTATTATATAATACTTGTAGTAAAAAAAGTAGAATATTAAATTGTATACATAGAACTACATTGTCCAATATGGTAGCCACTAGCCACACATGGCTTTTGAACATTTGAACTATGGTTAGTCTGAAATTTTATACACACATATTATTTTTATGTTCCATATTTAATTTTCTTTCAGTTTTAACATTTATCTATTTTATTAATCTGAAGAATTGCCCTGAAATCTGGCTATGGAAAATACCTTGGTATAAATTCAGATGGACTTGTTGTTGGGCGTTCAGATGCAATTGGACCAAGAGAACAATGGGAACCGGTCTTTCAAGATGTAAGTACTATTATTGTTTATAAAGCCTCCTTGTCAATGTAAGAGAAAGTTTCTAACAATCCATGAGAGCATATGTTCAAAAAAAAAAAAAACAAAAAAAGTAGAGCGCAATAATATAATGCATTAAAATTTTTAAAAATCAACATGAATTCATAACCTTAAAAAGATCTCAAAAAAAATAGTGCAACACGGGGAAAAAAATCAACAAAGTGAAAAGAAAGCATATAGATTGGAAAAAAGTATTTGTAAACCATATATCTGATAAGGGGTTAATGTCCAAAATATATAAGAAACTCATTCAATAGAAAAAAAAAATTTTAATTAAAAAAATGGAGGAAAAAACTGAATAGATATTCTTCATTATATCAACAGAAAAAGCAAACATATCATAAGGCCAGGATAATGAGTCAGATACTACCATACAGAACTTTAGGGATGTTCATTTCACTTTATTTTTGGGAAGGACACTAAGTTTTAAATTTTTTAAGTTTAAATGAAAGAAAGACTTAAAAGTCCCTGATGTAACAAGTAAAACTTTATTATAAAAAGGGACTTAGCGGAAGGATGAGCGGCACAGATTTAAACCACCTTGGACTATACAGCCACATCCATGCTCACCAAGAGTCACCCAAATGACAAAAAACCCAACCCGTACCACGTCGAATAAGAAATTAAATCAAATCCATGTTATTAGCACTTTTGTAACTGGATATGATAGACGATTTAATTCTTCCTAACCCAAAAGTCCCTCAGACATTGATTCTTAAAGTTCTGAGCAATAATTTCAAAGACATTGAAGGCTAGTTTTTATATATTTTCTCTGCATTTCTTTTTTCTTTTTCTTTTAATTTTATTGAAGTATAGTTGATTATACTTCAATCAACTATGATATGTTTTTATATTTTCTAATTATGGAGAAAAGTTTATTTAAAACACTATTATAATTTTTTGTCTTTAAAGCTAATTTTTTAAAACACTGAATCAGTTATATCCTCAATAAATCTTTGAGGCCAAAGGAAATAATTCTATTCCACAGTTAGAATTTAGTCCTACTAATAGAATATACTAAAAATATTTAATGTGGTTATCTTTGAGTAGTAAGGTTATAGGTGATCTTGGTTTTCCTTTCTATATGTTTTTTTTATTTTCCAGGTTTTCTTCACAGTCTTTTTCCTGATTACTTTTAGTCTTGGAAAAAAGTCAGTTTAGTCTCAGGACTTAAGAATTTTTTTGCAGGTATTCTTATAACTTCTTATTTTGTTTCATTTAGGGGAAAATGGCTTTACTGGCCTCAAATAGCTGCTTTATTAGATGCAATGAAGCAGGTGATATAGAAGCAAAAAGTAAAACAGCAGGAGAAGAAGAAATGATAAAGGTATCATGAGACTTTTTTATAGATTAATACATTTCACATACATGATGTGACTACATCTCTTTAAAATGTTGCAGTCTGATCCAGGTTTGCTGTGTGTAAATGCATTAGGGAAGGCCAGAGTGGAAGGCTCAAAGAAATGAGGGGAAAAAAGCCTTTCCTAAAGTGGCCTTAATCCTTATAAATAAAGCATAAAAATCCATGTTACATATTCTCTACCATCAGCATAATTTAAACACATCTATCAAGTATCTGTATATGTTTTGTTTTAAATCCTGTATATGTTTTGTGTCATATATTTGAGTTTATTTTTTAAATGTTCTTGATTTTCATAATCCTCAGTCTTACAGTATTCTTTACACTTTGAAAAATATTGCTAATCTTTTAAAACAAGAATGTTAATACCAGTAACTTCATTTCATCAGTTGGAGTTGATTGATAGAGAAATACCATTCTAGACAGCTCAGGATTAGAAGTTTCGGTATCTCTTTCATAGTTTTCTCAAAAGCCATTTTCACTACCAAAATCTCAAAATATTTAAATCTAAAACCTAGATTTTCTTTTGTTATGTTTTAAAAAGTGTTAGTCATAATATTTTTCAATTACATAAACAAAACTAAAGCAAGAAACTGCAGGTACTCTGCTGAGTGAGGCACATGCATAGTTGTCTTTAATCTTCATAGTGTTCCTGTGAGGTAGTTCCTATTATCTTAACTTTACAGAGGAGGAAACAGCCTCTGACCCTCCTTACATCCTCAGTGTTTTGATCAGTCACTTCATGAAGTCACACAGCTAAACTGGAGACAGGATGTGTACCCAGGCCCAACCGACTCTAGAAATTACATCCCACACCACACTGCTTCTCAGGAAGCAAGTCATAATTATAGCCGTTTTTATATTAAGTACCTGTCAGATTTCCCTGGGTCTGTTTGGCTAGTCAGGTACCTGGAAGCTGTGAGCAATGATAATCCAGCACTCTTTCCACCTTGCTTTTTATGTTGCAGGCTCTGCTTGTCTGTGTCAGAATCCACCTTTATAGCCTGGCCTTATCTGTCAGAACACATTCCCTCCTGCCAAAAGCAGTATTGTGTCACAGGTCTGGCCAGAATTTCCCCAGGTCTTCTGGGACTCCTCCAGCCAATACGGTTGTACACATATCATTTGCACATCCCTATTGCTCACCACTTTCTAAGCAATCTTGGAATTGTGCTCTAAGCCACAGAGGTCACTTTTCAGATGTGGGTGCTTTGGGTTGCAAACTGCCAGTTTCATGGCCCTGAATTCTGTCCCCTTCTTGCCCCACCTAGTTGATCCTAATTGCTGTATCTGTGTCAGTTAATTTATGGCATGTGATAGTAAGTATCTGTCAAAACTTATGAAGGTATAAAGAGGATTTAAAAGGGATAGATTCCAATTAGGTAAAAACAAATTGCATTATGTTGAAAGTTTTAATGTCTTTGGTGATATCCTATACATAGGAAAACAGCTGTTATCTTAAACTTTCAATGTTATAAAATGAACACTAAATAGCAGGATAATTTGATCCCACTGTATTTACTTTTGCAGCCAAAATTAAACTAGTTAAATTATTGCCTAATTGGCTTAGCAGGATCTGATCTCTAAAATGCCTTTCAAATAATTTTCTCTTTGGTGTTTCTGATATAAGGGCTCTAAAGAAACATATAATAACAATTATTTATATAAAATATATATAAATAAAAACATATATAGAACCTTTTTTCCGAATCTAATTGCTAAGTTAATTGTTTCTTCTTTTGCATAAGAAATCACCTAGAATGTTCTTTTGTAACAAGTAAGGTAGGGCAAAGGGAAGATAAATGTGTAACCTGTTGGATTCTGATCTCCTATTCCAGATTAGATCCTGTGCTGAAAGAGAAACTAAGAAAAAAGATGATATTCCAGAAGAAGACAAAGGAAATGTTAAGCAGTGTGAAATCAATTATGTGTATGTATTTGTTTTTCTTTTAGAACTATAGATTTGGCAGTGACATGCTTCTCAAGGCACCTAAAATAAATACTTGAAGGACAAGAAGAGACAACATAATGTAGACTCTAGGACAGAGCACTAAGCTGAATGTTTCTCTTAAGGGTTCAATTTTCCTAATTATCGTGCTAGTTTTCAATGCTCAAGTCACTTGGGTTAGTCTGTTCTCCCTACTCTATAATAGAGTGGCTGTCATTGTCAGTACATAATGCTGGCCAAATGCTGCCAGGACACAGGAGACTCCAGCCAGCATTCCCAAATGTTGAGTCTGTATAGCTACCCAAAGATACCTTCTTGATGGTGGGGTACTAGTCATTTTTGTTGTTGAAAAGCTGTGTTATTTAAGAAAAACAAATAGTTTTTTTAAATGAACGAAAAACTTTTAAAAATATTTGTAAGCTCATCAGTAAACATGCATAATCAAAGTTTGAGATTTTTAAGAAAGATATTTTCTTAACAGAAAGAAATTCCAGAGCTTCCAAGACCACAAACTTAAAGTGAGTAAAGAAGACAGTAAAATTCTTAAAAAGGCCCGGAAAGATGGATTTTTGCATGAAACACTTCTGGACAGGTAGGTATATTTTTACTCTTTTCCAACTATTTTCAATAGCCAGTAGAAGTGGTGTATATAAACGCATGTTCTTTTTTTAATTACTGTAATTTTCAAATTTTTGTCTTTCTTTCTAACTTTTGAATGTGGTGGTATTACCTTAAAAGGACATCATAAGTCTGGGAAAAGATCACCAAGAAAGAATATCTGGAAATAGCCAGATTCCCCGTGCTTATATATTTTGTTGTAAGAAATTCAGCTTTGATTGAAACTACTTCATAAATTTATTTACTGTCAACTTTTTATAACTATTAGAACCAGGGCTAGAAAGAAGTAGTTTGACTAATTTCAAAAATTCAGTGGGTTCTGTTAAAGTAGTACAGGTTTCCAAAAAATGAGATAAAAATCAGTTTAAAAATTTCTAAGTACAAAATTGAATAATAAAATTAGAGCACTTTTATTAAGTTGAATTCAGATGTGTGCAGCATATTTATAATAGCCCATTATTGATATTTATTTGTTAGTATTCCTATTTAGGTAAGTAGTGTCCTAGATTTACAACATTAGTAAAATGGTTAGAGGGGTTTAGCTGTGAGCTTACAAGTATAAATCAAGTAAATGCTAGATCGAAACAGAATTTGGCAATCTCCTGCCATTTGTTCAAGTCTTATGTTGCAAAATTAGCCTTAAGACATTTCTTTACTAAAGACAATGTCCTGTAACTTTTATCACTTGCGAAAATACAACATTGCCACCTTGTTACAACATTGCCACCTTGTTAAATAGAAGTTTAGGGCATGCTTAAATTCAGAGACAATTAAAATTGCTATTATGGATTTAAAAAGCCCTTAAGGCAAAATGAGTTAAAGATTTGGAAAAGATTTTTTTTTGTGAGAATAAAATCCATTTAGTATAAAATGTAAAATTGAAAAGTAAAACTTTAATTAAAATATTTTAATATGTGTGTGGTAATATAATAACCAAAATTGAGAGCACAGTTTCTGAGCATGAGTTTATGTTTAGTAGCAGTTGACAATATACGACATGTTTTTACATAGATTAATTTTTATTATTTGCTTTTGTTTAAACAGGAGAGCCAGATTGAAAGCTGATAGATACTGCAAATGACCAGGATTTTTGTTTCTGTCTTTTCCTTTTGTTTTTTTCTGAATAAAAAAATCAGTGGAAGTGTTTTTACAGAATTATTGGGCTGTTATGGAACTAGTGCTGATTTAACCAAGATTAATCAAGTTTAATTGAGATTCTCCGTGGATGTACTTTTTTAACTAACTGCAGTGTTTCACATGGAAATGAAACTTAGAGTGCACACTTAAAGTGCCGTGCAATTTTTTTTCTTTTCTGGATATCCTATCATAAAGCAGGAAGTGCGGTTCTATGACACTGATGTTTCCTGTGCAGCTTGTAGAAGCCTACTTATTGCTTTACAGTCTTACCTAGTACAGTAGATGCCTAATCAGTACTTTTAAAAGGAAGTTAGAAATTCCCAATCCAATCAGTCAACAAGGCTTTGATTCTACCTCTTAAACACTGTCCAGGTCACACACAAGCCAAACAAATATCAGCACAAGGGGGCTGCACAGAGAGAAAGAAATCAGGTATTAAGCAGTGGTGGGAACAGGCAACATTACAGAAGAGTGAGTAGGTTCAGAACAGAGGATAAGAGTGAAATTGGGGACATTCCCTACTTAGGACAGTTTAGCCACAATGGATATGTATATAATGCTTTCATCCTCACTTGTGGGATGGGATGGGAGCTATTAAAAGAGGTTCAGACATTAAACATCACTGAGGTCTGCTGTGCTAGGACAGTTTTATTCCTAGCCTGTCTCCTGTCCTCATGGAGTTTATATGCTAGTGAAGGAGGATAACAAATGAGTAAAAAATTGCAGGTAATAGGTGAGTGTTCCTTCCCTGTTTCTAGCACTGCACTTTATACAACCCTCATTATAGCACTGAAGTCAGTCTGCGAGAGTGGCAGAGATCAAGAATGAATGTATCTACATATAGTCATGTGGTCCACATTTTTCTGTCTCGTACATGAGCATATCATGAGAAATTTTGTTTAAAGCACTATCAGAATCAAGATACATTCTGATCAAACATTCCCCTGATTTACTAGTCTAGTAACCTTATCAAAAGGAAGGTTATACAATATACAATAAAAGCACAAGCAGAAAAAGCTCCCCGTACCCAATTTTGACTGCTCACACATTTTCAGATTAGATCATTTTGATTTTTCTATCTTCGTGTTCACTGACTCACTCTTTTACCATCTCCAAATTGCTATTAAACCCATCTGGTGATTTTTTTTAATCACAGACACTATTTTTCACTTCTAGAATCCATCTGATCCTGTGGTTATTGCTATTGTTGTTAGAATTTCTTTTTCTCTGCTGAAGTTTCCTATCCATTCATTAAAAGTCTTTTTTGGTGTTTTTGTTTTTAGGCAGAGTTATAATAGCTAAACACCTGGGTCATCTCAGGATCAGTCACCACTGATCGCCTTTTTAGTATGTTTCTTCAGGTGTCTGATATAATATCCTGGACATTGTGACTGATACATTGTAGAAACAGGATTCTGTTTTGTCCCTCTGAAGAATTTTTGTTGATATTGTTTAGTAGGCAGTTAACTTGGTTGATCTCTCCAAATTCTGTCTCCCCACAGTGGGCAACAGCTGAAATCTCCATTCAGTTCTTTTAATTTTAGCTGGGCTGCCTGATGTCTGCCCCAAGGATGTGAAGTTCTGACATCAGTGAGAGATTTGGGCTGGTGTGGTACCCTCTGTGGTTTTTTCCTTTTTCAGGATTCCCTCCTTACTTTCTAGACTCTGGTTACTCTGAACTTTGTCCTCAGATTCCTCAACTAGTAAGATATGAGGTTTCTGTATGAGTTTTAATGACTCAGTGGCACTGCCTGGGCCTGCTTGAAGTTGAAAAAATGTTAATATGATTCCCTTCTTACTAGAATTAACTCCCCTCAAGTTTCTACATACTTTTGGTCACTGTCCATTACCTTTAGATAATTTTAATATTTTGTGCAAAGTTTAATTTTTGTGTGTGTGAGATGGTTAGTCTAGTCAAGCTACTCCACCATGACGTGCTCAAACTCATTACTTCCTGGCTCTCTCGTCCCCAAATTAAGGACCTACCTGAACTTTCCCAGATGCAGATATAAAACCTAACTAACATCCTACAGAAAGAAGTTAATAAAGAAACCATTAAAATAAATGAATACATTCATAGATCTTAAAATAGGACTGAATTCCTAACATGGACTCAGCATACCAGATGACCCAGTACCCACCCAAAAGGTACGGAGTTCCTGGGTCAGCTCTAGTGTAGATGCTAATCAATCCATGGCTTAAACTCCTTATTGCAGGAATTATGAGTATATTTACTGTCATTATGAACTCTTATGACACAGAAGAATATATTAAAATATGCTAGCTTGACATCATATTTTACTAACCAAATTATTATGATGTGATATCTTTCATAACGGGTGAAAAACATCAAAAATGACTTTTCAAGATATTGTTCTTTTATGGTATTAACAATATTAGCCTAAGGAGGTTAATGCAGGTAACCTCTATGATAATTTCTTCAGGCTCACTCATCTTGAAATCCATTTCACTTAATTAAAAGATTAGAAACAATGATAAAAAGGAATAATTTCATACCTTTACTTCCCCTTTTCTTACCCACCTATTTTTCAGGTTTTTTTTAAAAATGCATATTTCATTAAGGGAACTGGATAGGTGCTAAGGTAGGTTTTGCTTTATGACATTTGCTTTGTACTTTACCCCAGGAAAATCTCTGGCACTATTTGATGCATTTCTGTTTAATTTTTTGCCACTGGGCTACTTCTCTTAAAACATTACTGAGGCTTATTTTCCATGATGGAGAAACAATACGCCTTCTTTCCATTTGGCCTTGTTTCAACCCTGCCTTTGTATTCATAAAAGAAAACAAAACAAAAAAACCAACAACAACATTTTCTTTTCGGAGTGCATAGCAAGGCCTTATAAATCAAAAAATCTGCAGGTGTTCTCACGGTGTTCTGCAAGCCTAATGAGGTTTTGCAATCCTGCTCTGAGTGCTGCTAGTAGAGAAAAAGGGATATAGCAATACTTATTAATGTTTATTCATCCATCATGCTATTTCCTAATTCTGGTACTCAGATAATAAGTGGAATCGTAAGGTAGAGAACAAACAAAAAGTATGTCTCTTTACTCCTTTAGAAAGGTGGAAACTTAAATATAAGTAGACTCCAAGGTAAGGACTTGACTTCTAACCTCAGTTCCTACCTAAGTCATGACTTCTAACCTTAGTTTCCTAACCATACCACCTGACAAGTTGTAGAGCTGCAGTCAATCACATGTGGAGAAAATAGGCAATGCTTCAAGCTTCTAATGTCTTTTTTTTTCTTTATTATCCCTTATGCTTGTGTAAGTACTATTCCCTGTTTTTTTTAATCCTGCTAACTATAATCCCCCAAGTTTTTTTTTTTTTAATACCAGAAAAAAAAACAGGGAAAACTTAAAACTAAGATAATAGTTTTACAGGCCACCAGCATTCATTCGGTCTGGTGCTACCTGTGTATGTAAAATGGCTTCTGAAGTGTGGTGACTTGTTTGGAAATGGCCAGTGGACCTCAGACCAATCTAGGCTGTTGTGCAGCTCCGTGGCCTTATATCCTAGTGTAGATCAGCTTTAAAGCAGAGCACCAGGAATTGTGTATCCCTTCCTAACTGGTGTTTAGAAAAATAATTTCTTCCCCAATTCCTACAGAAACAGAACCGTCTTGTATGCTCCCTTGTTTTTCATTTTTAGCCCAAAAATCCTCTCTAGAAGACCTTCTATATATCCACCACTGCCTCTTCAACCTCTTCACCTATGGTTACCACCTTTTCTTTTTCCATGTTCCTTTTACTGCCATAGCCTCATTCCACACCAGTGTGCTCTTTACGTAACAGAAAAATGGATGAAGACTTAAGCATTTAGCACAAGGGTAAACAAAAATTTCTAGTAGACAAATTTCCTCTTGACTCTCCATGAAAATGCCCCTTCTGACTTTTTTCCAAGCTGAATTCAGCTCTCATTCCAGTGCACCCAGAGTTAGAGAATCATATACCATCATCCAAGTACAAGTTTTGAAGCTTCCCATCATCCCCACCCATCAACTCCAGCCTTGAAGCACATGCCATCCACACCCATTACCACTGCAATTCTGCATCAGCATCCTCAACCCACCTAGAACCTGGCTTTCAGTCTTTCTCTTCACTGAGCTTCCCATCCTCGGTTTCACGGACTTAGCATTGACACTATCATGACCATTCATTCAACTGCCTTAAAGATTCTGTCAACTCAGCTCAGCTGAGCTTTCACTCCACCTTAAGCTAACTATAGACCAGCAAGGTTAAACAGAGTGCTTCTGCTATGCCTTCATCCTACACTGGAAATCCTTATCTCTAACTCTGAATGACCCTCCAGGAGAATGACTGTTCATTCTTTTATCAAGTACACTTTTCATTTTTGCAAGTTTTGAAATATACCTTCTCAATTCCAAGCCCTCTCTGTTACTATTAGATTTAATTTTCTTGCAGTTAGTGTTTTATTTCTAAACCTAATAGATTATTTGCTTTTTAATACATTATTTTATATTTATTGAATTCATGGAATATAAAGTATCATTTTTCAATCCTCTACTAATTTTTTATATAACAAATAATATACTACCTCTAAGAAATTCCACCTTTTGCCCAATTCCAACTGTAATCAGGACCCTCAGTTTTCTCTTTAATATTAGAAAATTACTGATCAATTCACCATATGGTGTAAATAAGAAGTGAACAATGAAAAGTCCTCTTATATGTCTAAGAACACATTTACTATTCTTTCTTCTGTTCTCCGCCTCCCCCCACTGTTCTAACGCATACCCAGGAGTTGGGGGTCTGGTGCTAATAGACCTACCATTTAAACTACATAGAGTTCTTCTTTCTTGGGATTTCTCATCTCACTCATATCAAACCCAGAAGTGGGGGAGTTTCACCTTGATTTTAGAAAGCCAGGGCTTCCATTTTCAGTAGTATACTAGATTAGACACCATGAATGGCACTCCTTATTAAAACAACTAACACAGGACAAAAGATTTTAAATATCTTTTAAAACATCACTCATCAAATCACCATTAATGAGAATCAGGAAAGCAAAAGAATCTATAGATATCAAACAAAGGGAAAACAGGGACCCTCAGAGATGAATGAGGACCAACACTCACTCTCACCTGAAAGTTTCTGCCAAATCCTGGAGACTTTGGGCATTTGCTTTGACAAATGTCCAAGATACAGGAGGCAGAAACCTGGGCTCACCCAGAAGGGAATCTATGACTAGAAAGGGCTATACCTTCAAGGGTAACAGGGCATGAAAAATAAATCTTATTGCACAGAGGTGAATAACAGAAATTTTTCCTTTGCTTGGCACTGAGTAGAAGGGAAGGAAAAAATAAAAAATATACAGACAAAGCACCATCAATGAGAATCAGGAAAGCAAAAAAAAGTTTAATCATCAAATGTATATTAAATAACTATATGTTATTTAATTGGGGTATATTAAATATGATATGTTTAAAGAAATAAAACTGAAGCTGGGATAGAAGCAGGAAATAAGATTATAAAAAGACAGAAAATTTGAAACAAAAAAGAACTTCAAAAAATAAAAATCATAACTAAAAATTCAGCTGATGGATTAAATATCAGATTAAACAAAAGCAAAGAAAATTAATGAGCCAGAATATAATGGAGTAATTGATCCCAAATACAGCTCACAGGGACAATGAAATGGAATATGCAGTGAAAAAAAGGTCAAGAGAGAACATGATGAGAATGCCTACTTCAGGTGTAAAAAGGAGGTAATAAAAAGAATGAGAAAGAAGTAATAGATATAACAACTGAGACTTTTTCAGACATCAGATCTTGGATTTCCAGTGAATCCCAAACATGATAAAGAAACACCTAAACACATTATGGTGAACTACAGAAATACACAGAAAAAAAGCTTCATCTTAAAAGCAGCTAGAAAGGAGTGATCACCCCAAAATTTCGGCGATTCAGCTGACTGCTGGCTTCTTACTAGCAGATGTGACATCAAAAAACAGCAGAAGAGTACCTTCCATGAGCTAAGAGAAAATAATTGTCAACTTAGAATGCTATACTCTCTGAAACTATCAAGAACAAGAGAAAAGCACTAAAGCAGAATAAAGACATTGTCAGATAAAAACTGAGAGACTTTATCACCAATAGATCAGCATTAAGAGAAAAAGTCTAGGTAGAATGAAAATTATCCCAGAGGGAAGGTCAGAGGTGTAATAAGAAATGTTAAGCAAATGTATTGAAGATAATAATGGGCAAAGTATAAGATATGAAGAACAATTGTGAATGAATCAAAAAGAAAAAAAAGATAGCCAATTAAAAAAAAATAGGCAAAAGACACAAACAGATATAACATAGATTGAATGTTTATTGTTCCCCCCAAATTCATATGTTGAAACCTATTCCCCGATGTGATGGTATTTGTAGGTGAGGTTATAGTGAAAAGATGGTGGTCTATGAACCAGGTAGCAGGCCCAGACCAGACAGCAAATGTGTCAGCACCTTGATCTTGGACTTTTCAGCCTCTAGAACTGCAAGAAATAAATTTCTGTTGTTTATAAGCCACCCAGTCTATGGTAGTTTGTTATAACAGCCCAAGCCAATTAAGATAAAATAATTCAAAGAATTACAAAAGCCATAAATATATGAGAAAATATTTAACCTTATCAACAATGGTATATAGGGTATCCCTAACACTTGGCTCTCCAGGGGGGAAAGCCCTGATTTGTAATGTTTGCTGATTTCCATGGGGTAAATATCATAGGATGAATCAAACTACCAATGTGATGTCACTGGACACAATCACACTGTGATGTCACCGGCTCATGAGAGCCCACCCCAACACACCACTGCATTCTCAATCAGGGCACTGCAAAATAAAACTACAGTGAGATAGCATTTTCAGGCACCAGACTAGTAAAAATTCAAGTCAGTTAATACCAGAGTTGGCAAATACATGAAACAGTAGGAATTCTCATCTACTGTTTGTGGTGGTAAATAGGATTAGTCACTTTGGCTGAATATACGCATATCCTACAACTCACACATACCACTCCTTCAGACCTTTGAATTTTAGATACAGATGCAATAATAACATCCAGGAACAGATTTGGCCTTTTCTCACATGATCCTGATAAAATGAAGCATAGGACTGTGATTGGTTTGGTTGTGCTTCTCATATCTTTACTAGAACAACAAAAACAACAACAAGATCCCTAAAACTTTATTTTAGAGCCTGGAGAATAGAAAGAAAGCTTATCTCAGAGATATTCTGAGATAAAAGCCCAATCCCCAAGGTGTCTCACCCTAGGTCCTTGACCCAGTCCTTTTTCTAGAACTCACACTTCATCCAAGGTCCATCACACATTGGAGACTTTCTACAAGAAGGTTAGAAACTGAATACTACAGAAAGCAAAAGAGAGAGAAAATCAAAGAAGTGTAGTCAGGGAAGAGGAAAGAAGGACAGGCTTGTAGAACCCCAGTTAGAGCTTGAATGTGTTCCCCACAAAGTATTGTTACTTAAAGAAGTTAGAATCTTGAGCTCTGTAAGTAATGTCACCTAATCATCATATATTTATCATACACCATCATTATGTCAGGCATTGTGCTAGATATTGCAGATACAGTGATAACAACAAAGACATGACCCCTGTATTGAGAGGGTTTATAGATTAAGGAAGGCAGACTTTAAACAAATCATAAATAATTAATCAAATAATTATGTATGCAAAGAACCGAGAAGAAAAAGTACAGAATATCTGAGAATTGTTTAACAGGGTGACCAAACTTGGTTTGGAAAGATGCAAGTCAGCGAAGTGTTCTCTAAGGAGGACATAAGTTAAGCTGAACTCTCAAGAGTTATATGTGGAAGGTCAGGCATGAGAAAGAATATTCCATGCATAGGAAGCCAGTGAGTAAGAACACTGAGGCAGGAAAAAGCACTGTATTTTGGAAGAGTTACTTTAAGGAATGAGTGAGGGGGTGTGATAAGCAATAATTCCTTCCAGAGAGGAAGTCAGAAGCAATTCAGCTTTTAAGCAGAGCCTTCTGAGCCATGGTTGAGAATTCTGGACTTGACTGGAAGGGTAATGAGAAATCACTGAAAGATTTAATCAAGCAAGTGAGAGCATGGGTGAAGAAGAAAAGACATCTGAAGACCAGGCTCTGGGGCACCCTACATATATAGAGGTCAGTTGATGAGTAGAGACCAACAGAGGATATTGAAGACATGTACAGTGAGGCATGTAAGAATCAAAAGAGACTGGTATTCCAGAAGCAAAATGAAGCAACTGTTCCAGTGTCTAAGATATGACAATGGAATAGGGCATTTGAGGTAAAATGGAGGCTAAGAGCATTGCGAGGGAAGAGGTCAGGAAACCAAGGAAAACCAGAATATTGGAAAAATTGTCTTTGTGGAAATTGCAACCACCAAGAATACTGACAGGAATCATATTTAAAAGAGTGACAGTGAGCCAGATGTGAAAAATCTTCAAGGAGTGAGGAAAAGCCGGAGGCTTCACAGGTCTACAGATGATCTAGTGTGATGGCACCAGCTTTCAAGTCAAGTCAAACAACTGTGAATGTTATGGGTGTTGGTAACATTAGGTTGGCCGTATGAAAGTGTTGATAGTCAACTACTTGCTAACCTACAAAAATGGCAATTTCATTTGGTTCAACCCAATATAACTGAATATCTATAACATGCATTTGAATTGTGGTTGGCCCCATAAATTGATATATATTTATGTTAGTGGTATTTTCTTTTTCAGTTGTAAACTTCCTTTGATCAGGAATTCCTATTTTACTGTATATGTATCTTTCTCAGCACCTAGTGATCTGCTTGGTACTTTTAGTAGGTCATTAAATACTTTTAACACATAGATTACTGTAATTGCTATTGCTGAGGTATGTTGTCATTTGAGGGTGATAATCATTCTCTTCACCTTTTCTGGTTGGGAAATGATTGAGAAATACACAGGCATCGGGTGGGAATCAACATCAACTTTACTACTATTAAGATGGAATAGAGAAAACAACTTGGACCTGAGGCCAAGATGGGATGCCAACTCCTTCTCCTTTGGAATGAATTTATGCACTCAGTCATTTGACAAATGCAAACTACTTCCCAGGGGCACAGCCAATTCCTAACATGAAAGGCAATAAACTGAGGGCGGGGTAGGCTAGGTTAGGGAGCAGCAGGTGCAAGTACATACAAAAGGCTCCATTTTTACAACCTTCTCTCAGTGTCTCCTAGAGCCACCCTTTCATGATGCTTTCTTCAGTCTTCACAGCCATCATGTCAACGTTGTACTTTAAAAATTTGTTAGATGGGTGCCAAATTTGAAAGATGTAGTCAAAGGCAGCAATTACTTCCCCTTCCAGTCTTGTGATCCAGGGCTTACCACTGTGGGCACACAGATCTGAGTGACAGAGTTAGAGAAGCCAGGCCACACATATGCAGTGACCCATCCAGCTATCTACCAATTAGGTAAGTCACTCTTCCCCTAGGGAAGCATGAATTAGGGTTGGGGAGAATGGTACAAATTTTCTCCCCCAAAATATCTGATGGCTTGGTAAGACCTAAAGCTTATACAATTTGGATGGTCCTCTTTAAGGAAACGAATACAAGTGTAAAATTAGGAAGAAGGTTTGGAAGATGCCTGAGCAAGTAAAGGTCCTGAAACTGAAGCATTATAGCTTTATAAATATATAGCTTTATAAATTCTCCTCTGCCCTTGAGAAGGTGTACATATCTCTTTTTATGTGCATATTGGTTAGGATGCTATCAGATACAACAATTCAACCTGCCAGCAAACCAAATTGAACTGGCTTAAATAATAAAGAAGAGTAGTGGCTCACAGTAATGAAGAGTCCAGTTGTTGGACAGGCTCCGTGGATGGATGATCTAGCAGCTTCACAATGTCATAATGACCCAGTTTCTTTCCACCTCTCCTCTGTGCTGTCCACAGTATTTATTCATCCTTAGGCAGCTCCCTTCAAGTTTACAGCATGAATGCCAGCAGCCATGGGGACTAATAGCTTACTCTTTCCTGTCAGAAGAGGAAGGACAATTGCCTCAATCATATAGCAAAAGCCCTGAGATTCAAACCATAGCCTGCTGAATTCAAGAGTCTGAGTAAGGACAAAACCAAGCATGGGGGCAAGAGGGCCGGGTAACCTTAAACGTCAGGCCAACCAGGGCCCACCTCCAGAGATGAGGCTGAGTATGAAGATATGGCTCATCCAAACCACATGGCTGCTGCATCATGGAGAAGTGGAATTGAGGTTGGTGAAACATCCATAATATTAAACCAGAGGGTAGAGCATGGAATAATGAGCTAAATCTATTGATATTTTACAAGAAGTCATTTGATTTACATTTTCCCTTCCACATTCATCTTTCTCTCCCACAAGACTGAAAGCCCCAGGGCAGGAATCATTTGTTCACTAGTTACCCAGCACCTAGAGTAAGTGCTCAGTGTTTACTGAGAGAATAAATGAATTTACTACAAACTTATGAGAAACAACTGGTTGGAAGCATTAAATAGGTAATTATAATGGTTTATGTAAAATAGAACTATGCAGGAATATGAAGTCAGAACAACAAAAAAAGATTTAGAGATTATTGGACTTGAACTGAATTGACAAATAATTTTCAGGTCTGAACCACAAGTCTTATCAAAGAAAGCAGAAATAGACAAAAGGACATTTTTGTAAAGTGGCTATTCAGGTTCTTACATGCCTGGGGTGTCAGGGATTCAATAAGACATCAAAAATGTTTCACAAAGAAACAGATAAGTGCAAAGTAAAGGATAATTAAGATAACTTTGATTCTGACATTACATGGGGGGCAATTAGATTAAATGTGAGCACCTAATTTGTAGTTTTGTAATAGAATAAAGTCTCATTATACCTTGAGCCAAAAGTAATAATTTGACATATTTTTCTATATAAAAGTAAAACATAAAGCAAGTAATCTTGCTTAGTGTGACAGATACAGCTCCTAGAGGAAAAGAATCATGTAACAGTTTTGCAAGACTTCTGATTTTCTATCTGTTTCATCTTTCATTTTCTAGATTCCTTCCTAAAAAGATGGGCAAAAATCAAGCTTTGAAATTCAGATTACATTTTAGATATACTGTTTTTTATTTATATATTTTAGATATACTCTTTTTTTAATTAAATAGCTCATTGGTAAATACTTCCAGTAAAAATTTTTTTTAACTGAAACATTATTTCCACATTTCATGCTTTTTTAGTGTAAACCTTTGAATATTCAGTTTTATGAGGTTGAGTCAAAAATTATCTGCACTCCAGTTATATTAAAACTTCTAAAAATTCTACAGCCAGAGTGTGGATAATTTTTGACTCACCCTCATATTAAATCAAGTCATACCTGTGGTATGACTTGGTAATGTGTTATGTGCAGTGGATTTCATTCAGGGGTTGGGTGGTTAGGCTGCAATGATTTTAAATCAAGGCCCCACCTCAGCAACCCAGGAATGTTAGGTAGGAGATTAGAAAATGTCCACAGCTTGCTAAGAACTTCAGCTATTCTGATAAATGATTTGATTACTGATGCTGACTCTGCATACTAAATAGGTTACCTAAGTCTTATACTTGATGATTGCTGTGAAGATAGTATTTAAACCACCCTTCTGGCCAACATAATCATTCATTTGTACACTTAAATACCATTTCTATGAATATGTCCGCATGCCATAAACCATAGCAAAGTTTCCTATGGCCACATGCTTTGCCTTGGCCTTCTGTACATTTCTACTGAAGAATCAACTAGGTTAAGAAAAAAAGATGTAAGTGTAGGAAAAAAATGCATAAAAAGTATATATATACAATGGAATACTACTCAACCATAAAAAAGAAGAAAATTTTGCCATTTGCAGTAGCATGGATGGATTTGGAGGGCATAATGCTAAGTGAAATAATGCAGAGAAATATAAATACTGTATGATATAACATATTTGGAATCTAAAAGATAAAACAAGCTGGTGAATAAAAAAAGAAGCAGACTCAAAAGATACAGAGAACAAACTAGTGGTTACCTGTTGGGGAGAAATGAAAGGGAGGGGCAATAAAATGGGATTATATGAAATCATGTGTGTAAAATTTTGTAAAGCACCACAGAATTTAAAAAACCTGTCATTCAATAAAAAAATTTTTTAAAAGATGAATACTCTTCAAACCAAATAGCTATTTATATAAAAGATGGGACTCCTCTCCCCCCCCCCCTTTTTTTTTTCCTGGCTTATTTTAAGGTCCAAGATAGTTCAACCTATTTACACACACATTTGCACAGAGTGAAGCCCAGGTCTTTACAATAGCTCCTTATGCCCTATATAATCTGCCCTCCCCCACTTACCTCTGCGACTTCATCTACATTTTTTACCCCCTCTTCCTTCTGCTTCACCCACACTGACTTCCTTGGTGCAGCCAAACATGCCAGGCACATTCTCACTGTCAACCCTTTGCCCCAGCTGCTCCCTCTGCCTGGAATCCTCTTCCCTAGGCATCCACAAAACTAACTGCCTCTCCTCCAAATCTCTGCTCAAACACCACTTTCTCAACAATGCTTGTCCTGTCCATCTTACTTAACATTGTGACTCTCCCTACTCTTGATCCCCCTTACTCTGCTCTTTCTCTATAACATTTATTACCTTCTAACATCCTATATAAATTTTCTTGGGTATGATGTTTATTATCCATTTTTCATCTAGAATGTAAGCCTCGTGAGGGGGGAACCTTCTGTCTTTTTTCTCTGCTTATCCCCAGTGTCTGGAGAAATGATGGGCACATTATAGGCGGACATTAACTATTTTTTGAATTAATGAACATTTCTATGATCTGCTTGCTCACGGCTGAATCTGGAACCACTTTAATCATGTGATATGTTTCAAAAGTCAAACTTCCTCCTCAGAGAGAGGAACCCTGTCATCTACCAAAAAAAAAAAAAAAAAACCTTGGAAAAATCCCCCAAATTCTCATTTCACAATCTCCAACAAAAAGATTGTTTGATTTTGAAAACGAAGTAATACAAATGGGTAAAATTACAATTTCAAACACACAAGAAAAAAAAATGAAGATTTTCATGATAGTATTCTGAGTCTTACTAAAGCATTTAAAAAAAAAAAAAAAAAGGCTAGTTGGATGTCAAAGAGGCTCAGTGAGAAAGAGGAACCCAGAGGGTAAGATTTCCTGTTGGACTTTTAAGTAACTCATCCCACTAGGGCGACGGCGTCCATCCCCGGCATGAATGCCAAGTAAATGGATCTGTAAGGTTGTTTTTCAGGTGCAGGCTAAGCAGACCCTGCATGCCTACCCACCTCCCAGGTTCACCGGGGCTCTGCCCACCTTAAGCCTTTCGTGAGGTAGGCGAAAGCACACAGCTGCTTCCCATCAGTGAAGGACGTTTCGCGGTTCTACCTGGACGTACCACCTGCTGCCTAACGGCAAGTAACTCAAGCCTCAATTCTGTGGCTTGTCAGCTCGGCTGCGAAAGCCTAAATGGGTGATTCACAGCCTTCAGTATCCGTGAGAATTAATTATCCCCCTGGCGGCCCCGACACCTCTCTGGTGACCCCGCGGTCGGGACGAATAACCTCACTCACTTCGGCCCTGCTCTCCTCAGAGCGCAAAGACGGGTCGCGGTCGCGTGTTAACGCCGCGTTTTGAGACGCTCGTGACTTGCGCCTGTTTGGTGGGCTTTCGGTTACCAAGCGGCCCGAGGGCAGACCTCGCCCTGGACTGTTTAGGGACGCCGCACGACGGCACCTGGCGGGGAGACGAGCTGGAGGAGGCCTAGACCCCCACGTTGCGGGGTGGGCGCGGCCCCTCGCGGAGGCACTTCCCCGGGGGAAAGTTCCTCAGCCTCCCCCGCCGGGGCGGGGCTGGGGGGCGGGGCTCGGGTTCGGCGCAACCATTGCCCTCAGAGTGGTGGGGGGGAGGGGAGACGCGACAAACACCACGGTCCTAACGCAAGGGCTGGCCCCCATCCTGTGGGTTCGTTCTTCCTGTCGGAAGCCTCCCTCGTCCTGCCGCGCCACCGAAAAGCCCGGTCCTGTCCTTCCTGCCCCATCTCCTGCGGGACCGTCCCCCCCCGCCTCGCGTGGTACGGTCCGACTCGTGGGTCACGCGGCGGCGGGGGCGTGGCCTGCTCCGAGCTTAGGAGGTGCCCCCTGCGGCCTCCCCTCGCGTCCTTAGCAGTGGAACTGGCGGCTGGAAGGATGCGGGGCTGGAGTTGCCTAGCCTTCGTCTTACTGAGCGTGACCGTCACCTGCTCGGTGGCGCAGCAGGTGCCACCGGTGGGTGAGCTGGAGCCGAGGGCGCGGAGAGGGGCGCGCGGGTGCACCTGGGGTGGGGGAGCGCAGGTGCGGGGCGGGCGGGGATTGCGGGACATCTAGTCGTGGCAGCATCTTTACAGAGGTCCTGAACTGAGGTGTGGTTGCGGGCTGGCGAACCGCAGCCCGAGTTGACTCGGTACGTGCTGGAACAAGGGAACCTTTTAGAAAAGTCCTAATCTCTGCAGAATGGTGGTTGTGATTTGCACACCCTCACCTTTGTTCTACCAGTACCAGCCTCGCTCATGCAGAACTGCAAGAGAAAAAGTTCCAGTTGGTTTGTGTACATGATTAACGCACTGCTTGAGGACTTTGGCATCCTCGGCCTGGTGACGAGGTGCTGAAGGAGAAGTAGCAGCTAAGATCCTGAGGGTCCTGAGAAAGGGCGAGACGTCCCCAGCCAGGGCAATGGGAGTAGCCCAGGCCCACCCAGATGTGGCTGCCTGGTGGCGTTCACCCCCAAGTCAAGTGAACAGTTGTGGGTCTTTCCCCCTCACGGACTCGATAACTACAAGAGACAGTGAGGGACCAGTATCACTCTTATTTTGCAAGGGAGGAAGTTGACTCCAAGTGAGAAAATGCCTAGCCAGAAGTTACACTATGGTTTTCGGAAGCGTGACTGAGCTCAAGCCTCTGGACACCCAGTCTGGTGCTCTTGCATAATTCTCTTCTTTAAAAGCAATACGACTGCATTTTTCTTTTTCAACAGATCATATAAATAGGAACTTGAGTGCATGTGACCTAAGACTAGATGAGGATATTGACATGGGGAGCAAGATGTGCATTCTCCTTTTATTCTTTTCTCCCCCCTCTTTTATGTTATTACTCTACAGAGGAAAACTTTAAGAATAAAATCGTGGTGAGATGTTGTTCAGCGATTCAAAACTGATACAAGATAAAGCAAGTAAAAGCAGAAGACAAAATAGTGTGCACAGTGATTTCAGTAACAGTAAAATACACAGTACATGTATGTGGGTATGGATTGGAAAGGTATATGGAAGAAAAAAATGAGTCTGCTTTAGTGTGGGTAGCAAATTAATTTGCTTTGAAGTGGTTGGGTATGGAAATTTTTTAAGAATTTTATACTTTGATACTGCCAGTGCTTTCTGCTAAAGACCCCAGGAAACACACCTACAGTTGAAGAAATTGGGCTTATTATTCTGTGCTGAATAAGAATACACACCATGGGCAACCGTGGGACCTCTCATTTAAAGGGCATTAGGAAAAACCTGTTTTATAATTTAGACTTTGGTTGTGTGTTTCAGGGGCAGGTCTAAGGCATGGGGGGTTTGCTCCTAGATTGGATGTTTTTAGAAAGTGAGGCAACACTGTGATTGGGTAAAGAGGCAACAGTCATTTGTTTAGCAAGAGAAGGGCGTATTTTGTATTTTGTGGCTTGCACAGTACCCTTGTTTTTGTCTGTGCTTAAAAAGAGTCATCAAGTGGCCTTGGTTTGTCACATTTGATCATGTCTCAGATCCACCTTCGCTGAGGTAGGCATTCCATGAGGTTGGTTATGTCTAACAGGAGAACATAAAGGGCCTGGCTTTTGAGTGTCAGATCAGCAAGTGATAATACTGAGAGGTCTATTTGTGGACCTCAGAACAGTTGCAGATGTCAGGGTCTGCCTTTTATTTTCTTTCTCAGTACTTTATTTTTCCAAGCAAAATTACTTTAAAAGGTATTTTTAGAACAAGGAAAATCAACAGCCCCTCCATGAATTTGATAGTTCTTATCTGAAACAGTGGTTGTCAAAATCTAGTCGGGCCTCTGGTGTCAGTTTGGGAAACTGCTTTCACAAGTCTTTAATGAAACAAGAAAAATGAGGCTGTAAAATTATTAATTTAGAATGTTAACTTTTATTCTGATTATTACTTTCCAATTTTTTGTTAAAATATTCTTTTATGTGTGTGAGTTTTTGCTTTGTTTTGTTTCTTTTAACATCTTCTCTTTGGAGCATAAAAATTGGGACTCCCCTGTACTGGGCCCCTCTCAATTTTTTAACTGATCTGGAAAATCTGGGAACCACTGGCTGAAAGTATTTGGGGAACTTCACAGAAGTTCAGTGACTTCATCCTTTGACAAGAATAAGCAATTTTCATTTTGAATTGTTCTATGATAAACTGTAGCCACATAGTAACAAAATGTATTTCAAAACTGCTTTTGACAAATATGATCATGGGAACTGGCTTTAAATTACAAAGAAAAATAATTGGATTTGGACTGTCTGTGGGTTTTGTTTTGTTCTGTTTTGCTTTTGAGGCTTTTCAGACTATAGCATATTTTAAGGTCTTCTTGAGTTATTCTTTGATTCTATTAAGAGGTGGTGGTAACAAGCTATCCCACTTCTGGGTATTTATCCAAAGAAAATGAAAACTAAATTGAAAAGATATCTGCACTCCCATGTTTATTGCAGCATTATTTACAATAGCCAAGATATGGAAACAACGCAAGTGCCCATTAATGGATGAATAGATAAAGAAGATGTCCGCCCCCCCCAATCATACAATGGAATACTACTCACCCATAAAAAAGATGAAATCTTGCTATATGTGACAACATGTATGGATCTTGAAGGTATTATTGCTGAGTGAAATAAATCAAAGACAGATGCCATATGATTTACTCAAATGTGGAATATAAAAAGCAAAATAAATGAACAAACCAAACAAAAACGAACACATAGATACAGAGAACAGAGTAGTGGTTACTGCAGAAGGAGGGTGAAATGGGTAAAGAGCATCAACTCTGTCATGCTGGATGGAAACTAAAGTTTTGGTGGTAAGCATGCTGTAGTGTATACAGAAGTAGAAATATAATGTTGTACACTGGAAACTCAGTAATGTTAAAAACCAATATTATCTCAACAAAAGTAAATTTTAAAAATATTTTGAAAAGAGAGATGCCGATGACAGATGTGCAGGAAGAGTCTGGTGAAGGAGGTGGAGGTGACTTGATCCAGGGCTATATAGACCTTGTTAAAGATTTTGGAATTTATCCTAAAAACAGTGGAAAGCTGTTGACTGGTTTTAAACAAGATGTGATAAATTTCTCACTTTCAAAAGACCCATTTGGATTGGAAGGGAGCAAGGGTGGATATGAGGAGACTAGTCCAGCGGAGGAAACAGGGTGACTTACAGGAGGGTTGTGCCAGTGGAAAAGGAAAGAAGTGGATGATTCCGGAGAAGATTTGGGGGTAGAATGAGCTGAAGGAAGAGTTGGATGGGGATGAGGGACAGGCACCTTTCTGAAGTGCTCACCTGGGCGAATGGTGGCATCACTACCAGGGAACATGGGGAAGAATGAAGATCATTTTTACTTCGGTTATGTTGAATTGCACATGGCATGGAGATATCCAGCAGGCCTTTGGGATTGGAGCTCAGAGTCCAGTTATAGGCATATTGGGAGTCATAGGCATATTATTTGAAGCCCATTGGAGCAGGTGAACATTGAGCATATAGAAGAGAAGGAAAGAAGAGGCCTAGTCAGAGCCTCAGGGACATGTATGTATCAGGTCGAGAAGAACTGGCAAAGTTAAAGCAGCTGCCAGAACTGGAGAGCGAGTGTTAGGGAAGCTCAGTGGAGAGGGTGGGACAGGTCACCTATGTTGAATGCCATTGAGATGTCTGATATGTTGTCCTTAGCCCCTAGAGGTCATTGGTCACCTTGGCCAGCGCAGTGTTGGGAGCAGAAAATAGATTGTAGTAGCCTATGGAGTGATCAGAAGGGAAGGATTAGAGTGGGTGAGATGACTGTTCTCAGTCATGAATCTAAGCAGATTCCTAAAATGTGTGAAAATTAAACACACTGGCTCAGTAGTGAATTGCTGAATCGAACTTGTGCATCTGCTTCTCAAGTGTGTAATAACATTGTGGACATAAGCCACTGAATCAGCTTTCAGCAATGATTTTCACAGAGTTTCCCCAAATCACATAAACCCCATCTGGCTTGGCCAGTTTTATTCTACTGCATTTGCTTTTCCCCCAGTACTTTAAAGGAAGGAATACACAGATACCATCTGTTTGCTTATGCAACAAATACTGCTCGCCTCCTCTGTGCCAGACTCTGTTCCAGATGCGGGGAACAGGTCAGTGAACAAGGGAGAGAGGTCTTTGCCCTTGTGGAGTTTGTTCACATTCCTTTTACCTAAATATTCTCAGTTTAATAGGGTACCATCCCTTCAAAGTTCAGAAAACAAGTGAAAAACATTGCCTGCTCATTTGAGTTTGTTACATATGCAAGAAACTTGTCTTTTTGAGTTTGTTACATATGCAAGGAACTTGTCTTTTCTTGTTCGAGTATGTCTTGACTATGTGTCTGCTCTGTTGTACATAAAAACACTTTAAGAAACAAATCTTATTTAGAAAATAGTTGTTGGTGAATTAAAAGATTGAAATTGTCTTGCTGAAATTGTTCAGTTTCTTTTCCGATGGTAAGAACACTGGTGTGAGCTATATAATTTCTTTACGTTACCTTTCATTGCCTTTTCCTGATTATATGAATAAGACAAGCACAGGAGGGCTTTCTGAACTCATTGGTACAGTCTTAGAAGCATGCATTTCATTGGGGTTCTCATTCTGCAGGACTCAGATATTTTAGGAAGCTGGACAAGTTATGTCATTTCTTATAGGCATGGAGCATTCGGGTTGCTAATGGAAGAATTTTCGCTTTATATGTTATTTCCCTAAATATAGTTATGTCAAGTAGCTCTGTAGCTAGTTTTTTCTTTTTAGTGAGTGGGGAGGACATAAAGAATGATTAGTTTCAAAGAGGTTCAAGTTCTTATCAAATAACCAGAGTAATTAGAGAATTCGCTGACTCAGGAAGTATTTACAAGACACTTTACAGAGATTTTCACCACTTTCTTTGGCTTTAGGAAGCAAAAATGAGAGAGAGCACACGTGAGAGAGATCAAGATTTTAAGTTAATCATATTTTTTCACCCTTTGACAAAGTAGCACAGCATACCAAGCAGACTACCTAATAGCTCCCTCTCATCTATTTACATTCTATACCTATCATCTGTTTAAATTTTTACCTATCTTTGTAAGGTTTTCTACTGTTAAATCCATGTATATTTCAATTTGGAGATAGTAATAATCTTTAAATACCAAATGAGCTCACTGTAATTTTATTTCAAATCTGTACATAGATTTTTGAAGCTGTCTTTCCTTGTAGAAGTCTCCCTTGAAAGTAAGGATGTAACTGTCTCCACTCTACCCCAAATCTAATCTTTTTGTTTAAAATGACTGTTTTTAAAGGGTATTGTGCTTAGTGAAATAAGTCATACAGAAAATGACAAATACCATATGTTATCACTTATAGGAAGAATCTAAAAAATAAAACAAATACATGAATATAGCAAAACAGAAACAGACTCACAGTTGCGGAGAACAAACTAGTGGTTACAGGTGGAGAGAGGGAAGGGGGAGGGGCAGATAAAGGGGGGAATTAAGAGATACAAACTGCTATGTATCAAATAAATAAGTTACAAGGATATATTGTACAGTCCAGGGAATATAGTGAATATTTTATAATAACATTAAATGGAGTATAATCTATAAAAATTTGAATCACTATGCTGTATACATGAAACTACTGTAATATTGTAAATCAGCTCTACCTCAGTAAAAATTAATGTAAAAAATTTAGAAAACAAAGTTGAAAAATGACTTTGGTGTCAGTACCTTATGAACACCTGAAGTACTCTGGTCTTATGGCTGCTGCCTTTAAAAATTACAATCACATTTACCCTTTACTCTCACAGCCAGTTTCTCTGCAGATTTCATGTCTATGTATTTCATGTTTGTTTATTGCTGCCGGGATTATCATAGTAAAATGTCTTATCAACCTCAGACTCCTGTGTGTATGGTAACTAGGTTGCTCTCTTACCTCTTGGACAGTTGAACTCTTTCCTAATATTTGATAGTGCACTGGTAATTTCCCTCACAGTTGTAAGAAATATGCCTTGTAGTTTGATTTTATATTGACTTTGGAACCCAAGTCATGCAGATGTAATTACTAGGGAAAGAGGAGCATCATTACATTTCATTTACTCACTGAGTTGATTCTAGTGATCATCAAAAGCCCTGAAGGAAGTGCAGATTGTTCCCTATTAGGAATTAAATTGAGGTTTTATTGTTATCTCTGTGGGAGGGGAGCCTGGACTGGGGCTCTGTCACCACTGTGTAACGTTCTAGTCACTAATGGAGCTGGGCCTTGCATCCAGAGCATGACCCTAAAGTTCCTGAAAACTTGAAATTCAATAAAAAGGGCATAAATTAGATTTTTATGAATCAAGCCACATTTTAAACTCACCAAAAGCGCTGATATTTAGAAGAATCTTATAGTGAATAAGTTAGAATGAAGTAAGAGTTGCATTTCTAAAGTTAATACTTGCCCTTCTTATTAAGTGATGTTTGGAAAATTCGTAGTTGTAAATTAAGGTGTTCTTAAGTAGAGTGCTGCTTTTTGGTGTCCATTTCCAATTTCACTGAGCAAGGACTAGTGAATTAAGAATACCCTGCCCTCCACTGCAGTCATATGTTGTTATCTTAAAGTAATTTTAGATAATGACAGTTAAAAATACTTAAAATCATGTCAGGGAATCACTCTCTGAAAATCCTCCACATAGTGTAAATGAAATCATGCAGTTTTTTAATTTGATATTTTAAAATGTGTATCCAAGTATACATAGTTAAAGAAAATCAAGTAATGTAGGAAGGCAAATGATAACAACTGTCTCTGGGCTTATTCCTCCTACCCCATCCCCCTTCTCTGGAAGCAAACACTTTTTTTGTTGTTTTGTTGTTGTTGCTGTGTTTTGTTTGAAGTGTAGTTGATTTACAATATTAGTTTCAGGTGTACAGCAAAGTGATTAAGTTACATGCTTTTTTTTCCAGATTATTTTCCATTATAGGTTATTATAAGATATTGAATATAGTTCCCTGTGCTGTACAGTAAATCATTGTTGCTTCTCTCTTTTACATACATTGGTGTGTATCTGTTAATCCCATACTCTTAATTTATGCTCCCTTCCCCCCCCTTTCCCTTTTGTAACCATAAGTTTGTTTCCTATGTCTGTGAGTCTGTTTCAGTTTTGTAATTAGATTCATTTGTATTGATATTATTTTTTATATTCCATATATATTATGTTTTATATTCCATATATGATATCATATTTGTCTTTGTCTTTCTGACTTACTTCACTTAGTATGATAATCTCTGGGTCCAACCATGTTGCTGCAAATGGCAATATTTCATTCCTTTTATGGCTGAGTAATATTCTATTATATATATATATACACCCACACACAGACACACATACATACATACATCACATCTTCTTTATCCATTCATCTGTTGATGGACTCTTAGGTTGCTTCCACACCTTGGCTATTGTAAATGTGCTGCTGTGAACATTGAAGTGCATCTCTTTTCAAATTAGAGTTTTCATCTTGGAAGCAAACACTTTTAACTGTTTGTGCTCAAATGATGTTCAACCAGAAACCAGCTCTACTGCCGTACTGGTTATTTGCACCTCAGTCTATTTTGACTAATTGGTGCCCATGCCAAATTGGGTGCTGAAAGTTTCAAATATCACCCCTTGTTATCTTTATGAATACTACTGTTGATAATATGTTTATGCTGTATTTGTCTGAATCCACGTTAGGCATTGTCTGCTTCGTACATATCCATCTCCACAATGGATAAAAATTTAGTTTACTTTCAATATTCCCTACACCTTTCTTTTTTCTTTATTTAACAGTTTTATCGAGATATAATTCACACCATACAAATCACCCACTAAAAGTATACAACTTAATGGCTTCATTATATTCGCAGAGTTGTACAATCATCACTACAATCAATTTTAGCACATTTTCATCACCCCCAAGAAACCCCTCACCACTTAGCCTTAACCCTGAAACCTACCTAGGCAGCCACTAATCTACTTTTTATCTCTATAGATTTGCCTATTCTGGACATTTTCTATAAAGGGGATCATACGATATATGTAACTGGCTTCTTTCACATATCATAATGTTTTCAAGATTTATCCACATTGTAGCATCTATCAGTATAGTAAATGTGCATTCTTTATGACAGAGTAATATTCCATTTATGGATATACCATATTTTGTTCATTCATCAGGTAATGGACATTTGGGTTGTTTCTGCTTTTGGATGTTGTAATGCTGCTGTGAACATTTGTGTACAGTTTTTTTTGTGTGGACACGTTTTCATATCTCTCAGGTTTATACCTAGGAGAGGAATTGGCTGGGTCACTTGATAACTCTGTGTTTAACTCTTTGAGGAACTGCCAGACTGGTTTCCAGAGCAGCTGCACTGTTTTATAGTCCCAAGGGCAGTGCCTGCAGGTTCCAGTTTCTCTACATCCACGCCAACACTCATTTATTATTATTACTGCCATCCTAGTGGGTATGAAGTGGTATCTCATTGTGGTTTTGATTTGCATTTCCCTATTGGCATAGGGAAAGATGATGTGGAGCATCTTTTCATGTGCTTATTGAGTTATATTTTCTTTGGAGAAATGTCTGTTCAGATCCTTTGTGTATTTGTTAATTGAGTTGTCTTTTTATTATTGGAGTTGTAAGATTTTTTATGTTTTCTAGATAGAAATCTTTTATCACATATATGGTTTGTAATTGGCATAAATGTAAGGACTCTCAATTGTTCCATTGGTTTATTTATATTTTTTATGCTGGTATTGCACTATCTTAATTACTATAACTTTGCTAGTAAGTTTTAAAATCAGGAATTGTCAGTCCTCTAATTTTGTTATTCTTTTTCAAGATTGTTTTGGATGTTCTGCATCCCTTGAATTTCCATATGAATTTTAGGATCATTTGTCTATTTCTGCAAAGAAGCCAGCTAGGATTTTGGTACGTATTGCATTAAAGCTGTAGATCAATTTAGGGAGTATTGCCATCTTAACAATATTAAGTCTTCCAACCTATGAACATGTATATCTTTCCATTTATTTAGGTCTTTAATATTTTTCTACAATGTTTTGTAGTTTTCAATGTACAAGTCTTACACATCTTTGGTTAAATTTATTCTGAAGTATTTTATTATTTTTGATGCTGTTGTAAATGGAGTTGTTTCTTAATTTCATTTAGTTTGCTCATTGTTACTGTATAGAAATACATTTGATTGTTGTACAGTGATCTTGTATCCTGCAACCTTGCTCAACTTGTTTATCATTTTAAAAAAGTTTTTAGTGGATTCCTTAGGGTTTTCTATAGAAGATAGTGTCATCTGAAAATGAGACAGTTTTACTTCTTTTCCAATTTGGATGCCTTTTATTTCATTTTCTTGTCTAATTGCCATGGCTCAGTACTTAAGCACAATATTGAAGTGGGGCAAGTGGACTCCTTGACCCCTCTGCATTTTTCTCCCTCTTCTTCTTCTTCAGTTCTTTATGCTTTCACTCTTGCTTAGTAAACATTGATAACATAATTGTAACTGTAATGGAGTCATCCATGCTTTGTCTGTATGTCTCCTTTCAAAGAATGAAAACTGTAAACAATGTTTAATGAAGTGTGACTTGAAAACATTGGTCATTGCTCAATGTGCTGTGATTACACTTCCTTTTCTATAATCCTAAAGCCGTAACTCTTAATGGCACTAAAAGAATATTCAAATATATTCTCTACCAAATACTCATATTCATGCCAAATGCACATATTCATTTTAGTTTGCTTTGTATATATATTATACCTTTCTTATACAGATTTTTTCATTGGCATTTCTAATTTCTTTCCTTTGTTCTCATTAGAAGAAAACAAACCTATGCCATCATCGCTGTATTCTGTATATTTTTCAGCTTCTGACCTATCCTCTCAATATTTGTTCTGTCTGTTCTTCTTGAAACCTACTGAATTCCTATTCCAGTTGAGACCATTTTCTTTTTATTTGGACCATTCTTTTCCAAGACTATCATTTCCCTGTATAGTTTTTGGTTGTTTTTCTTTTTTTCTTACACTCAGTCTCTCTTACCATGTTCTCAAGTTCTTCCAGCCTTTCAGCTGTGCAGTTTATTCTGTGGAGTCCCCCTTTTTAGGACACCTGTCTCCTTGATATAATGTTGCACTATTGCTTTCTATGTCTGTTGATGAGCTGTCATCCTAAGGGTTCCCTTTACCGCTCTATGTAAATTGGAGCCATTCTTTTCTGGATCCTGTTCCATCTTTCTCTCTTATGCCCTTGTTTTGCTAGAGTACATCTTGACATAATGTAAGAAAGAATGTGTGAGAGGTGAACTTTCTGAGTCCTTGCAGTGACTTAATAGTTAAGACTTTAAATGAACTCTCAAAATTGATCGATGCCTTTGCCAGCTATAAAATTCTAGTTTCAAATCAGTTTCCTGCTGAGTTTGATGGCATTATTTTCTTCTAGCGTTTATCTAGCTATTGAGAAGTCTGATGGGAATGTAATTCTTATTCTTTTGTAAGAAACCTGCCTCACCTGGTCCAAACCCAGTGATAGAAGCTTTTATGTTTTCTCTTTATCCTTTATGTTTTGAAATAACTCAGTGATGTGTCTGACTGAAGGCCCTTGAAGTCAGTTATTATTTCAAACAATCAGTAGGCCTTTTCATTTTCAGAACTCAGCTCCTTTCAGCTGTAGGAAATTTTCTTACATTATTTCTTTCATAATTTTCTCCTCTTTATTATCTCTGCTCTCTTTCCAGAAATCTGATTAATCAGATGTTGGGCCCCATGCATTGATTCTCTAAATCTCTCTCTCTCTCTTTTTTTTTTCCCTGCTGTGTTTTCTATATAATTTTTTCCCTATATTCTGGGAGAGATATGCTCACCTTTATTTTTCTATCCTTATTTCAGCAGCTGTGTTTTTTATTGAGGTATAGTTGATGTACAATATTATTTGTTATAGGTATACAATATAGTGACTTACAATTTTAAAGGTTATACTCCATTTATAGTTATTATAAAATACTAGCTATAGTCCTCTTGTTGTACAGTATATCCTCATAGCTTATTTTACACCTAATAGTTTGTACTTCTTAATCTCCTACCCTTATGTTGCCCTTCCCTGCTTCCCTCTCTCCACTGGTAATCACTAGTTTATTCTCTATATCTGTGTCTGCTTCTTTTTTGTTATATTCAATAGTTTGTTGTATTTTTTTAGATTCTATATATAAGTGATATCATACAGTATCTTGTCTTTCTTTGACTTCTTTCACTTAAGCAGAATGCCCTCCATGTTGCTGCAAATGGCAAAATTTCATTCTTTTTTATGGCTGAGTAGTATTCCATTGTATATGTAACACATAATTTTTTTAAATAAATAAATTTATATATTTATTTATTTATCTGTCTATCTCATTGGCTGTGTTGGGTCTTTTTTGCTGTGCACAGGCTTTCTTTTAGTTGCAGTGAGTGGGGGCTACTCCTTGTTGTGGTGTGCGGGTTCCTCATTGCCATGGCTTCTCTTGTTGCGGAGCATGGGCTCTAGGTGCGTGGGCTTCAGTAGTTGCAGCACATGGGCTCATTAGTTGTGGTTCACGGGCTCTAAAGCACAGACTCAATATTGGGGCGCATGGGCTTAGTTGCTCCGAGGCATGTGGGATCTTCCTGGAGCAGGGATCAAACCCGTGTCCCCTGCATTGGCAGGCAGATTCTTAACCACTGCGCCACCTAGGAAGCCCAACACATCTTTTTTCATTCCTCTATTGATGGATGAGCAGTTATGTTTTTAATTACTTGGTTGAACTTTTTTTCATACCATCCTGTTTTTGTTTTATAGTTATAACAGCATATTGAATTTTTCTTGGGGTTACTGTTAGAGTATTGAATCTGATATTAATTTGTGTTAATTTGTTTTATATTTTCCTCTGTTCCTTAAAATATTGGAATATTTTGGAGCTAGTTTTCGTTTGTTTTCTTTGTATTTTTCTAATTGTTAGAATTGGAGGTCTTTCCTCTCAGGCAGGAGTCATTAAACTTTTCCTGTACAGGGCCAGATAGTAAATCTTTTAGGCTTTGTGGGCAGAGGCAACATTGAGGATGTTATGTAGATATTTGTATGCCAAAAGAGAAGAGAAATTTCCACAAAATGCTTACTGATGAAAATTCATTAATAATAAGTTAGTACATTTTTTTAATAGAGGTCTACTAATAATTCTTATGGGTTGGGCATTTTGCTTTTTGGGATTCAGGGTTAGTGTTCCAAAGTAATTGCAAATGTGTGTATGTTATTCCCAATTTGTAATGAGATTGTACATATTTCATCTTTGAAAATGTCTTTTTGTGTAGATAGTATGGTAGGATGAATAATGGCTTCCCAAGGATGTCCATGTCCTAATCCCCAGAACCTGTGAATGTGTTATTTTTTATGGCAAAGGGAACTTGGCAAATGTGCTTTAGTAAAGAATCTTGAGATGGGGGTGTTATACTATATTATCCATGAGGCCCAATATAATCACAGACACCTTTATAAGAGGGAGGCAGGAGGCCAAAGAAGAAAGAAGATGCTATACTGCTGACTTTGAAGATGGTGAAAGAGAGATGTCACAAGCCAACAAATGTAGGTGACCTCTTGAAGCCGGAAAAGTCAAGGAAACAGATTCTGCCTTAGAGCCCAAGGGGAAACTCAGCTGTGCAGAACTGTTTTAGACTTATGACCTTCAGAGCTGTAACAAAATAAATTTGTGTTGTTTAAGCCATTAAGTTTGCGATAATTTATTGTAGCAGCAATAGAAAACTAATGCAGCTAAGTGCCGCCACTAGTATCAGTCCAAGAGTATATGATTTCAATTGAGTCTCTGTGTGTCTGAGAGATGTTTAATTACTTCTTGGCATTTAGGTAGTAGATGGAGGAGTTTTGACTGATGAAACAAAGAGAACAAAGCTGTTTTGAGAAAAGGAGATCCCAGAGAGGTTCCTGGCTCAGAGTAGCATTTGTTCTGCAGAGTAAGAATAATAAATAAGGATGAAAGGAGAGTTCAGTTGAGGGGCCAGCAAACAGAAAAAAAAAAAAAAACCCCATCCCAACCTCTGCATACAGAACTGCATATGACATTACAGCTAAGCAAAAGACTAAACCCGTACACTGTCTCTCTGTCTTCTCTCTTTTTTTCACACATACATACCACCTTGAAGGGTTTTCCTTGACAGAAACTGAAGAAATCATCTAGAAAGAACAAGGGCAGCTAGTATGGGTGTTAGTACCCTGAGTGGTGGTTGGCAAACTACAGCCTGGCACCTGCTGTTGTAAGGCCTGCAAGCTAAGGGTGGTTTTTATGTCTTTTAAAAGTTGGGGGAAATCAAAAGGTTAATATTTCGTGACATGTCAAAATTGTGTGAAATTCACACGTCAGAGTCCGTAAACTGAGTTGTATTCAGGCACAGCTACACTTGTTTGCATTTTGTCTGCGGCTGCTTCAGCACTGCAGCAGTTGGGTTGCTCCAGTGCAGCCCAAATGCAGTGTGCTCATGGCTTTCACTGCTGCTCCATGCACTTCAGATGACGTTTATGCAGTCATAACTCAGCTGCATTGTAAGTGCCACGTGTATCAATGCATCATGTTATTTTGATCTTTAAGAAAATTACTGGGCTAAACCTATCACATCAAAACAAGAAAAGTGGACTTCAAACGCGATCTTCAGGCCACGAGAAGTAGGGATTGTCTTGTCAATTAGCTGGCAAAGCATTGTGTTTATTATGCAGTGATGCTAGAGTTGTGCTGAAAGAATGCAGTGTATGTTGACATTACGAGACCAAGCAGTCATCACAGTATTCCCAACTCCTAGGAAAAAAGTGATTAGAAAAGCAAAATGTAAAGTAGAGTATCTCATCACAGCAGGTTTTATTTACGAATTTTAAAAAGTGAAATGAGGCTGAAGCCAAAGTAAGTCTCCAAGTGGCTTATTTGTTAGCAAAGCAGGGAAAGCTATTTACCAACGGTGAATTAATGAAATCACATTTGATTGCAGAAGTTGAAGAAATGTGTCCTGAGAAAATTTGTTTTTCACTCAGCCTTTAGCCGAGAACAGTTGACTGGAACTTTGGCAGCAACATCAATATCAATTAAAGAACAACGCAAATGATTCCCAGTTATTTTTCTTGACTCTTGATGCTGATCAGTTATCAATATTTATTAAGCATCGGATGCCAGGTTTGAGACTAAACAATTAGTGTCCTTATATAGTCTGCGTAAAACAACAACAGGCAAGGATGTTTTCAAAGAAGTTGATTTAGTAATTCAGTAAGACCTGAAGTGGAATCTGCTATGATATGTAACAGTTGACCGGTAAAAATATGTGTGGAGCAGGAAAAGGCTTTGTTGGACAGATGTACAAGACTTCTGCAAATGCAAGATGTTTAAAACTTGTGGTTATTAATTATATTGTTGGCTGGCATGTACTTTGTGGAAAATACTTAAACCTATCATGTTGTTATTATTCAACTATGAACTTCTTTTGCTGTCATAGATTTTCACATGTGTGAATTTTGTAAGCAATAGATGCTAATTATCCTGACTCAACAGCTGGATAGGTTGGCAGCAGTGAAGTTTTACTACAACTTTTGAACTCAGGGCTGAGACTGAAATTTTTCTGAATAAGAACCACCCTCTGTCACTATTATTGAACGCTGAATGGCCTTAGAAATTAGCTTTTGCTAATTTGATACTGAATTATCAAGTTGATATTTAATATCTAATATTTTATATTTCTAATTTAGAAATGGAATTTAAATTCTAATGATTAAATTAGCCTTTGATAAAAGTTTATAGTTGATGCTGTTTCTTAATGAGTTCAACCTAAAATTACAAGACACAACAGTACTTATATGAGAAACATACTGTAGGATTTTGACAACAATTAGTATTTGAATTTCAGGTAATGTCCGGCTACCTTATATACTTCAAATACAGTCAAAAGTTAAAATAGGATGTCAGATCGCCATTCCCACACATGTTTGCTGCAGATATATTTTCTGAGCTCAAACTACAGTTCTAATAGTTTCCTTCGCTGCTTCAGCTTCCTCTTAATGTGGATTTATGATTTTTCAAAAAAAATTTTTTTTTAACTTTTGCAATATTGGATCTCCAGTGGAAAGGAGATAAACATGCTTGGCATCTAGAACTAGTAATAAAAGAATGATAAATCAGTGTGGCCTTTTTTTCTTTTATCATTTTATACTGAGAACTATTTCTATTTTGCTGCTAAGCTTGAACCATGTTCCCTAAAACAGTCTCATTCCTTCATTGTCCCAGCAGTGGCCTCAGTGGTGGGGGCTCTCCACACGCCTCAAGGAACACAGAGTCTAAGAGACACACAGATAATTGCAGTGCCGTGTCAGAAGTGTCGCGATGGGGATGTGTGCAAATGCTGTGGGAGTGTGGAGGAGAGGGTGGCTTTTTTCCTATGGAAAGTAGATAAAGACTTCACAGAAAAGACAGGATTTGAACTGGATCTTAGGAGTTGGAGCCTAAAGTTGACAAGGTGGAGAAGGGGCATTCTAGGCAGAGGGAAAAGCAAGCGTGTGCAGAGGCATAAAAGGGTGAGAGACCACAGCATGTGGTTGCAGGTGACTATTCACACTAGGGGAGTGGCAGGAGAGGAGGCTAGGATGGTGTGTGAAGGGCCAGATTATGTAGGCTCCCCCCACCCTGTGCCCTGAAAATCTGGTTTAGGATGCGAGTCTCTTGCGATAGCGTTGGCTCATAAGTATAAGTAATATCAGATCCTATGAAGTAATTTCCTTTAATGATAAATCAACCTAGTTATCATAAACATTTTCCATCTACATTCTTTTTTTTTTTTTCTTTTTTCTTTTTGGCTGCGCTGCAGGGCTTGTGGGATCTCAGTTTCCCCGCCAAGGATTGAACCCCCAGGCCACAGCAGTGAAAACCCAAAACCCTAACCACTAGGCAGCCAGGGAACTCCGTCCATCTACATTCTTATCTTTTCTCTTTACTCAATATATTTGCAGTAGGAAAGCCACGTTACAATACCTGGCAAATAGTGCAAATTGAATTGAGACTGAAAATGTACTTAAGTTTGAGATTTTAGAAGTTTTTATGGGAGGAAAAGATTTTAAGAGGCATTGAAATAGTCTAAAGTGCCAAATCATACTTGATTTTGTCTTCACAAGCTGCTTTTGTAGATTGCCTACTTAGTTTTTCTGAAACTTTTAATTGTCTTTTTTTTTTAGTGGACAGAAGACTGCAGAAAATCAACCTATCCTCCCTCTGGACCAACGTGAGTAAACATTACATGATCAAAACTCACTCTGACCTTCGTGGAGATTTTTCTCCATGTAATAATCTCATAAAAATAACAACAGTGAGTAAAAACTTAAGTCATGTCTTTTGTCCTGAGATAATTGATTTTTCTCAGGTTTGTGTATTATGCATTTGGCTAAGACTTTGGACAAATAATAAAATACCCTGTGACAAAAATGTCCATTTCTAGCCTACCAAAATCATAAAGGGTAAAGAAAAAAAAAGGGGGGGGGGGAGAATATTTATTCTCCTCTGAATTCTTCTACCTGCCCCAAGTAGGTAGAAGAATTTACCTACTGATAAATGGAGAGGTGACCTGTGATTTTCTGTGGTGCCTGAGTATAACCTACCCGATCATACTGAAACAAAAAAGTATAGGGTTTCATGTGAAACATTCAAAAAATAAACCCTGGTGTGGTAATCAAAGCTACTGAGGACAAAACAGGATTGGAAAACATAAGGAATGGGCCAGTATCATGTTTTAGTGTGTTTAACGTTAATATTTTTAGTTTAGGGTTTTGGCCTTTTCAAATCCTATGGGGCTAAAGAGGCCCGTGGGAAAGACATAAGAACAGCTCACTGGCCCAGAGTACAGAATGTGAAAAAGAAGGAAGAGGTTTCGGGAAGGGTAACCTTTTTTTGCCCTGCTCTTTTCTCTTGCTGAAAGAAGCCTGCTGCAGGGAAGGAAAGGCAGAGTACATACAACTTTAACCAGTAATATCAAGATGACTTTTCAGTTTTTATGGCACTTTAAGTGTGTGTGTGTGTGTGTGTGTGTGTGTGTGTGTGTATAAATATTGTGCTACACTTGTCTGAATTATATCTTCTAAATAGCCTCTGTTCCAAATACAGTGAAACTGTAATAAACTAAATTCTTTTGATTTACTCACCTTTTTGTAGAAAGAAACAAATATTTGGCAGGAATATTTAGAAGTTACCAGTTCCTTTGTTACTCTGAAGCCAGTGCGCACTCCAGTCCTCTCTAATGGCTTGCTCTCTGAGAGAGGCTCTTCCTTTCCATCACCGCTGGCATCGTATTGATCGTCAGTGCCTTATTGATTACGAGCATCTGTCGGCTGGTCTCTCTGCCCCAATTCATTGAACATGTAACGCGTACCTGCCACATTTAAGGCTTTTTCCCCTACCCCCTTTTATGTGTATGTGTCAATGAATTGATTGCCCTGCAGACTGTCCCTGCTTGGGCATTTAACTGGTTCCACATTAGCGTGTGTGTGTGCGCGTGTGTGCGTGTACATACACACCTAGGCAAATAAGCACATTTTTCTTATACATCTACATAATATAAATATTTTTGCCCTGGTATTTCTGCTGGATTCCTTCCTACCTCACTGGCTTGTTCCCTACACAGAAGTCCTTGGTCCCACTCTGATGTTCGTCCTCTATGAACTACACATGGATGTTGAGGTCTGGGAAAGAAGTGTGGTACTCATGTACCTTTGAATGACAACACATCCTCCTGTACCTTTAAGGCAGTCCTTTTCAATCAAGTGCATAGATTCTGGACGTATGCATGTGCAGTTGTGAGGGAGGAGAGAAACACCTGTTGATCCAGCCTCACCAGTCAGATCAATGCTGGAGACCAAGGGACAGACAACCAGGGCACCCCTGATCCGAGTGCCATTAACATTTCTTTTCTACTGCGCACTGTGCTTCGCATCTGCTGTCTTACTTGTGTATGCATGTTGTCACTTGGACTAGTTTCCAAGCTACCTGGGCAGCCAGGTGGGTTCAGTCAGTGATTAATATTGATTATGATGACCTGGGCACAGGAAATGCGAAATATCAAAAATAATTTCTTGATGCTTATTGTTTGTAGTAAAGTAGGAAAATATTCTGTAGTGATCACTATTGATTAAATACCAATGCTGTAGGACTTCCCTGGTGGTCCAGTGGTTAAGAGTCTGAGTTTCCAATGCAGGGGACATGGGTTCGACCCCTGGTTGGGGAATTGAGATCCCGCATACTGCTTGACATGGCCAAAATAAATAAATACTGATGCTGCTAAGTATTTTTTGCATACTTCATGTAATCCTCACTGCCTTCATAAGGTAAATACTCTTTATTTCTCTAGGAAATAGAGGTGCAGATGTTAAATACTGAAATATTTTAGAAAAATATTAAATGAGGAGGGAAACATGAGATTACAGTTAGCCAAAATCATAGTAAGGTTTAGCTATTAAAATGATTTTCTTAATCAGATTAATAACAGTTCTGTCAAAGAATTCTGATGAGTGGAGATTTTACTGTAGAGAGGCTTCTAGGGTCTTCCCATTCCTACTTAATTATAATCCTCTGCTGTAATGAATTCATCTCCTCTCCATTTCTTCTTTGAAATCCTAGACTGAAAAAGAGTCAGGAGTTCAGGACAGATACAGCGGCATGGTTTGGGTTTTGTTGGATGTTATGAGGGGAGAAGCAGCTGATTGAAGTTCACAGGTAGAACACGGATCTTATGACAGTGCCACCAACGTGCATGGCTCCAGTGGGCCACTAATTTATCATTGCTACTGGGCACAGAAATCCAGATGTACGCTGGTGGGGAGGGGAGGTTAGAGCCATCTGCCCATAACGGGAGGAACAATAATTATTTCATTGAATTGTGGGACAGAATTTTGCATGTGAAATCATGATTAGTCAGAAGCTGAATTCATTTGTTTTTATATAAAGCTTTTTTTCTGGGATTTACGTGTTATAGTATATAACATAGATATCAGCTACTAAGGAAACGGGAGCTTGAAAGTGCTTTGAGAAAAAATTCAGTCTTGTGATTTGTGTTTCCAAAGTTGCGTGTGCTTTCCTTTTCTGTCCAAATCACAGCGTGAGTGGCTGCTGGTTAAGAATTTCATAAAACCTTATACCTACACCCCGGCCCCAAGCTCAGAGGCATTATTCAGAGAATCAAATAATTATTCATGACTATAGAAGAATAAATAGGACCCCAATTCTTGACCTTTAGGAACTAAGCCATACCGCCTTCACCCATCCCCACTGTAGACATAAGTCTGGGTTTATGTCTGTGTATTTAAGAGCCTGATAACACTGCAGCACCCACCGGAGCATACCTTCTCCTTCTCTGGAGCAGGACAGTAAGGGAGCACATGCTGCCTATTTTTAGGCAGCTTTAAGCTCATCAGTCACTGAGTGGCACACCCTCAGAGGCTATTTCAGTTCAGTAGCAAGTGCCAGGAGATAAAGTTTCTATGGTGACAGAGAATAGTTGTAGAGTTTATCCATCAGGAATACCGCCCAGCTCCACTGATAAGGAAGTGAATGTTGCTTTGTCCTCGCAGTAGAAGTTGCTGTGTGTAAACTGAAGAGAAGGACTTTGGGGGTTGGGTATGATCCAGCAGTCCTTGGGCTTGCACTTACTACAGAAGAATGAGAAGAGAAGTATGATAAGAAGAGCAGCATGGCTGAGGGAATAGTGAAGGCTCTGGAAGCCAATCATGGGAAGCTCATACACTATGTTGCCACTCTGGGGACTTGAAAAGTGACCTTACCGAAGCCAACACTGAAGTCCATGATTTGACAATAGTGTTAGACTGTCTAAGAGGGAATTTTGAGACTGGGAAACCAATTGGAGAAGTGCTCAAAGCCTAGAGTAAATCTCTGTAGAGATTTAGGAGGGGGAGAAAAAGGCAGATATTTTCTAGCAGTGATAATCAGGTTACATATAGTTCCTGAGCCAAAATTGATTATTTTGCCTATCACCACTACACATTAACCTTCTAGAACATATAATTCTATTCTAGGATTTCCAAAATGACTTACGATTGTATATACAACATAGGGCAGCAGTACTGGGTGGAAAATGAGCTTTTTTACAAGTTTGATTTGAGTACCAATTTTTCTCTTGTTATTAAGAATATGTCTCTAACATGTCCATATAGATGTAATTGTCTAATCATCATGAAAAAGCTGCTTTTAACATTTCAAGATGATACACCTCTCATTACAGCTACAGGGGTCCAGTTCCGTGGTACACCATAAATCTCGATTTACCACCATACAAAAGATGGCATGAATTGATGGTTGACAAGGCACCAGCGGTATGCTATGATTCTTAAATCTTTTATTTCTGACTTTACTGAATATAATTGCATTTAAAAGAACACGTCGTGATATTAGGTACCAAGTATTTTAAGAATCTGCTTCCCATGGTTCTCTGCTATTTAAAATAAATGATAGTAGAGGAAAAGATGTCATTTCTCTGTAGCTTCTTGCTCTTTTTACTAGACTTTGCATTTGTTTCTTTATCTCATATCATATGCAACATCTAAATAGTTAATCAAACGTTATGTTAAAGATGTCTTGTGTTTACATATGTTTTTAAATAGTACTCTTTTATTTAGCTACATGTGAATAAGTCAAAAGGTTTATATCTGTTTTCATTATACCAATATTAATCTTAAATGTCAAAACTTCATGTCTCTTATCAGTTTTTTAATTTATTTTTCAGCTAAAAGTTATAGTGAATTCCCTGAAGACTCTAATAAATACATTTGAGCCAAGTGGAAAAATTATACAGTTAGTGGATCAAAAGTTGGTAAGAAATATTATTTCCTGCAGTAAATGTTAAACACGTACATATACACACAAGAGTTCAGCAAAGGCTCTGGTATTTATTTAAAGGCCTCTTCTGAGGAGTTTGGACAAATTGGCTTTTATTTCAGACTACTGTCAAAACTTCAGAGGGACTTAAAATTCTGGGGCTTGGTAATATTACAGTAATAGGACACAAAATAGCATGGCAGATTTTGGCAGTTAGCTGCTCTTTATTATAAAAGTATGAACTATTTTACAGAGCATTGGGCAAATATCCACATTTCATCTGGGAGTATCCTTCTGTTATATATACTTAGGTTTGCCAGTTCACTTTTGAAAATTTGGATTTTTTCTTAAGAACTTTGCCTGAGTATCTCAAGACACCGAGAGAGATTCTAGATATGACCAGATGACATGCTCAGCCCAGCCCCGTCTCTCAGTAGCTGTGACCATTGAAACTCACTTGGGTTGTGTGTTTCTTGTCTCTGTACAGTCACCAAACCATTTCATTTCCTGGTCATGCAGGAAGATTCCATTTCTCAGACCCTTTTTTTATTTAAAGGAAACCAGTGGGAAATCTAAGGCCTGGCCCCTGGAACCCCCAGAGAGAGTCTCATCATCCTCTTTCTCTTGCCCTCACTGGCTGGCGGGGTGCAAAGGATTAGGGGAGAAACCAAGGCCCTAGGTCAGATGTTTTAAGCTCAGCAGTAATGACATTTGGGATTGGATAATATTTTGTTGTGGGCAGTGTCTGTGCACTGCAGGATGTTTAGCAGCATCCCTGGCCTCCACCCACTGGATGTCAGTAGCACCCCTTCAGTTGTGACAACCAAAAATGTCTCTAGACTTCGCTGAATCTACCCTGGGGGAAAGCCATCCCTGGTCGAGAATCATCGTCCTAGAGGCTGAACCTTCTGGGCACACCATGACAGTTGTACTTGCCAACCACCAGAGCTGTCATTCCCCATGTTTATGCTCTCAGAGCCTTTGCTTAAGGCTATCCTTTATGTTTGTACTAGCCAGACTTCCCCTAAATACAAATGTTGGCAGAAGCAGCAGCAGAAGAGGCCCCTACACGCCCCGGGTGCCCTAATCCCCCTAACCTGCATGTCAGCAGGGAGAGCAGCGTGCGGAAGGTTTAGGTGCCCAGACTTGACAATCAGACAACATTAGGGGTTTTGTTTGTTCTTTAAACATTGGAGATCAGTTGGTTAGATCAGGCACACACTAGCTGTGTGTCCTTTGACAAGTTTCTTAACATACGAAACTTCAGATTTCTCATCAGGGAGAATTAACTAATAATACCTATTTCATATGGTGGTTGTGAAGATTAAATGACTTGCTGTATGTAAAGCCCAGTGCATGGATGTAAAAAATGGTAAAGAAATGTTCAGTAAGTCATGTTTGTTTGTTACATTGGCAGGAGTATCCCACTTATGCAATGCTTTGAATTCCTAGGTGGAAGAATCATATGCCTAGTTAGATTACATTACATATAAATACCAAGTTGGTGAAAATGGGACTTGTGAATCTTAAACACATTATCTTACCAAGAGACTGTAAGCTTAAATCTTGATCTAATTGTTAGTGAATAGTTGCAGTTGAAAATAAAAGTATATATGAATGGATGAAGATGTCATATGTATACATACAGTGGAATAATAGCCATAAAAAAGAATAAAATCCTGCCATTTGTGACAACATGGAAGGACCTAGATGATATGCTATGTGAAATATGTCAGAGAAAGACAGATACCATATGATTTCATTTAGATGTGGAATTATAAAAAAATGAACAAATATTAATAAAACATAGTCATAAATACAGAGGAAAAACAGGTAGTTGCCAGAGCGGGGAGAGGGGTGGGGGGAGGAGAGAAACAGGTAAGGGAGATTAAGAGGTACCAACTTACAGTTACAGAATAAATGAGTCATGGGTGTAAAATGCACAGTGTAGGGAATATAGTTAATAATGATAATGTAATGTCTTTTTATGGTGACAGGTGGTAACTAGACTTATCTTGATGATCATTTTTAAATGTATAGAAATATCAAATCACTGTGTTGTGTACTGGGAACTAACAAAGTATTGTAGGTCAATTATACTTCAAAACAGACAAACTTGTAGAAAAAGAGATCAGATTTGGGAAGTCAGTTATACTTCAAAATAGACAAACTTGTAGAATAAGAGATCAGATTTGGAAAGGTGGATTGGATGAAGGTGATCAGAAGGTGCAAGCTTCAGTTACAAAATAAGTAAGTACTAGGGATGTAAAGTACACCATGATAATTATAATTAACACTGCTGTATGTTATATTTGAAAGGAAAAATTTTTTTTTTTTACTTTATATGAGATGATGGATGTTCAGTGAACTTATTGTGGTAACCATTTCATGATGTATATAAACCAAATCATTATGCAAAAAAAAAAGTATGTATGTCCACCATTGAATTTGCTCATATGTCCATCATTTGCTAACAGGATGTGGTAATGCTTCTCAGTCCAAGATCAGCTGTTAACTGTAACAGATGGTTAGTGAATGACTAGAACACAGATTTGTTGCTGTGATTGTGGGAAGGAAATAGTACAGTAGCTCCCCTCTTCCTTGGGGAATACATTCCAAGATCCCCAGTGGATGCCTGAAACCATGGATAGGATTGAACCCTATATGTACTTTGTTTTTTCCTATAAATACAACCTATGATAAGTTTAATTTTTAAATTAGGCACAGTAAGAAATTAACAACTAATAAAACAGCAAAGTTATAACAGTACAGTGTCATAAAAGTTATGTGAATGTGCTCTCTCTCTCTCAAACTATCTTATTGTCCTGTACTCACCCTTCTTCTTGTGATGATGTGAGATGATTAAATGTTTCCGTGATGAGGTGAAGTGAGGGGAGTGACATAGGCATTGTGACGTTAGGCTACTACTGACCTAATATTACTTCAGAAGGAGGAGGAAAAGAAGGAGCATCTGATTCTGGTGGTCCTGGATCATCAAGCCATGACCAAGTTGATGGTCGAATGTCAGGAGCAGAAAGTGTCGATGGTTGGGGATCCCAGGTGGGACAGGGTGGGGTGGCAGGAGAGTTCATCGTGCTACTCAGAGTGGCATGCAGTTTAAAATGTATGAATTGTTTACTTCTAGGATTTTCCATTTAATATTTTCGGGCTGTGGTTGACCACAGGTAACTGAAACCTCAGAAAGTGAGAACACAGATAAGGAAGGCCAACAATAATGAGGGTGTGATGCCAGTGGCTAGAGGGCGAGTTAGAGCAGAGAGATGAGGAGAGGTGGTTGTGATGTTCCTGTGTTGTGACCTGTGTGAGGACATCCAAGTGGAATTATTGCAGTTCATCTCTCTAGAGAAAAGGATGAAATATAAGGCAGTAAAAAACAATCTGAGAATCATAGGTCTCTGCCTAGTACCTGCGAGGAGCTTACAGGATACACAAGCAAGAGTTAGAGGGGCCCAATATTGAGTATTACATAGAATCTTTTAGAAATACATGATGTGAAAGTGCTTTGAAAAATAAGCTTTGGGGACGTCCCTGGTGGTCTAATGGTAAAGAATCCACCTTGCAGTGCAGTGGAAGCAGGTTCAAACCCTGGTCAGGGTACTAATATCCTACATGCCTCAGGGCAACTAAGCCCACATACCACAACTACTGGGCTTGCATGCCTCAACTAGAGCCTGCATGCTAGAAACTACAGGGCTCGTGTGCTCTGGAACCCACCACAACTGTAGAGCCCACACGCCCTGGAGCCTGTTTACCGCAACCAGAGAGAAGCCTGGGCACCACAACGAAAGATCCCTCATGCCTCAAGTAAGATCCCGTGTGCCACAACTAAGACCCGATGCAGCCGAAAATAAATAATAAAATAAATAAATAATAAATAAAATATTAAAAGAAAAAAGCTGTGCTCACCTATTGTGGCAGAAATAGCTAGTACAAATTATATGTAAAAGAACCAAATCTCAAAGCCACTCTTCGGGATGAATAATTGCTAATAATTTGTTTTTCAGCCTGATCTACTTGGCAACTTTCCTGGCCCTTTCGAGGAGGAAATGAAGGGGATTGCAGCTGTTACTGGAATACCTTTAGGTAAAGTTCACTTTGCACCTTTTAAAAAATTTAATAAAGTACTTAAAATTCTTTTATTGAGGTATGGTATACATACAGTAAAGTGCACAAGTCTGAGTATACGTGCATGTACACGTGCATGTAATCACAATTCAGAATAAGATACAGAAACAAATTCCAGCAATCCAGCATGCTCCTTCCTGCGCCTTCACACAGTTCTGAGTCCCCTGGTAACCACTATTCTGACTTCACCATAGATTAGTTTGCCTCTTGAACATCTTACAAATAGAGCCGAACGATATGAACTGTTGTCTGGTTTCTTGCACTTATCATTATAGGTAGTAGGCTATTGTGTGAATAGGATATTTGTCATTTCCAGATTTGAGATATTAAGAAAAAAGCAGTTGTGAACATTCTCCTACATGTCCTTTGATGGGCATATGCACTCATTTCTCTCGGGTTATAGGGCTGTGGTCTTGGTTATAGGGTACCTGTATGTTCAGCCTTGTACCCTCTGCCAACCAGTGTTCCAAAGTGATTGAATCCATTGACAGTCAGCATAGCACAAGAGTTTTCGTTTTTTCTACTTGCTAAATCTCCATGTGATAGTGTCAGTCTTTTTTATTTGGGCCATTTTGTTGAATGTGTTATATTCACCCGTTATTGTTTAATGTACATTTCCCTGATGACTAATGAGTTTGAACAGTTTATTGACCTTTTCCTTTTTTCCTTCCTTTCTTCTTCTCTTCCCTCCCTCCCTCATTCCTTCATTGTGCCTATTAAATCTAATGCCCATTTTTATTGGTTTGAAGGAATTGTTTATATATATACTGATACAAGTCCTTTGGCAGATGTATGTATGCTGAGTATCTTCTCCCAGCCTGTAGCTTGCATTTGTTTTTTTTTATTGCTATTTTTGATGAACAGAAATTCTTAATTTTAACGAAGTCTGATTTTTCATTTTTTTTTTTATGGTTAGTGCTTTTTGTGCACATTTAAGTGATAATTTGCCTACCCACCAACATATTCTTCTGTATGTTTTTTGTTTACTTTTTATATATAGGCCCATGGTGTATCTTGAATTAACTTTTGCATATGGTATGAGTTAGGGATCAAGGTTCAACTTTTTTTCCAGTTGATAACACCATTTATTAAAAAGACTATCCCTCCCTCAGTAAATTGCAGTGGTGCCTTTGATGTAAATCACGTGATTGCTTATATCTGAATCTATTTGGGGATTTTCTGCCAAGTTTTATTTATCTATTTGTCTTTCCTTATACTAATACCATGCTACTACATTTACTAAAAGCTTTATAGTAAGTCTTCATATTATGTAGTGTAAGTTTTCTAACTTTGTTTTCTTTAAAATTTTCTTAGATATTCTAAACACTTTGCATTTCCATATAAATTTTAGAATCAGCCTGTCAACTTTAACAAAAGAGCCTGCTGATATTTTCAGCGGGATTATGATACTGACTTTTCCAAGCCACAGACGTGGTATATGAGATTTATTTTTTATTTTCAGGGAAGAGGTCTTGCAGATCATTCATTCATCAGATCCTTTGTTATATCATTTGTCATAGTCTTCATATTCATCATATCCTTAAGTATTGATTTTTTGGAAGCTATTTTTAAAATTTCCATTTCCAGTTTATAGCACTTAATTTAATGAAAGACTTTTTTCTGCCACCCCAAATGTTTTACTTTTAAGCTATCAAAGCAATAGCTTTTATTTTAATTAACCTCTGTATACCTTGGTTTTACAAGTGATGACTGAGAATTTCTGAAAATCTATAGTATTTATCAACAAAAGTGGCTAGATTTTTTTTGGTTTTACTTCTTTAAAAAGATAATTAACATACTAGAAATACATATATTTTCAGCCTATATGAGAAATTCCTTTATTATGTAAAGAACTCTAGCAAATGAATACCACATATAAATATCTCAAGAGAAAAATGGATTGAGAAGATGAACAGATGATTCATAATAAGAGTGGAATTTCACCAAAGTAGAAATCAAATGGAAATAAACATTAGGATGGGAAAAAAACATGTTAAGCTTGACATGTTAACATAAAATGGAACAGAGAAAAAGTGTGTTGTATACCTTCAAATTAAATGCTAAGTGGTATTATTATTGTACAGTTTAGGAAAAATGTTCAGAAATTAAAATGTTTTACAATGGAATTTCTTGATAAGCTCTGCACTTATTCTATTGTCTCTTTTCTCCCCTTAGAAATACTAGTCACACTCTAAAAACCTGGGCAAAATACATTTTAAGCATCCAGCCAAGACCCAGATGTATTAAATTATCATATTTGAGCCCTCCAAAGAAAACTGAAAAGCGTATTGACAAAAAAGTGGACATATAGTATAATTCCAGCATGTCCAAACGTTCAACTTGCTCAGTAGCTGCACCTCTGGGGACTCGTTTTTTCTTGAGTATGCAGAGAGTACAGGCTAATGAAAAACCTCCACTCCACCAGGCATTGAGACTCACTCAGACTGTCTGTGGACACTTATGTACACCCAAGCAAAAACTCACATGGTGATGATAATTAAACTTTTTCTTAAGAACTTTCTAACAATATCATGGTTCTGTATATTGACCAAAAAATTTCCTGTCTTTTCTCATAGGAGAGATTATTTCATTCAGTATTTTCTATGAACTTTTTACCATTTGTACTTCAATCATAACAGAAGACAAAGAAGGTAAATAAATGTGCTGAGGGAGGGTGGGTGGTACAGAGAACAAAGTTGAAGAAAAATCTTTAAATGAAATTAGAAATTGTAAAGTACAGGCTTGCTGTGCAAATACCATGTGCATGTTGCAGTATGGTTTTACAGATCTTGGTAAGTTTTTAAAAGGGAATTGAAAGCTATTCTTATTTTAAAACCACTGTAAGGCCTATTAAAGTTTAATTCAGGCATGAAAAACTCTTGGAAGAAGTACTTCAGGACTAGAAACGTTCTTACTCTTCCTCATGGTCCTACTGATACCCCTATTTCTGATTTGATGTAAGTCCTCCCGGTGGCAGGACAAACTTTCTCCCATCATTTTCCAGCCAACGGACCCTGTGTAGACCAGCTTCACTTTTCCATGTTTTTCCTGACAAGTCCTCAGAGTACAAGGCACAGGATGATTTACCCTGATTCACTCTTATTTTTGACCTATACTCTGGGTATAGCTATAGGTGACAGTCCCTGAAGGGAAGCATGTTGGTAAGTTGCATTAGGTGAGGCTGAGATAGCTATGTCTGAGTAGGACCTGGTCATAGTGAACCAAAAAATGACCACCAGCCCTTTTCCCATATTCCAATCTTACCTGGAACCCTGTGCTCTCAGGTATTGTAGGGGAATCTGGCCAGTGTGACAGGGACAGCAGTTAGAGCTTGTTATGGACTCTGATATTAGATGCTGCTTAATTCTTACTGTTGGATTGAACAGTTGGGAATATCACTTAACCAGAATTGTGTCCAGCTTTGGTTTAGAATCAGTCATACTGTCATAATTGATGTTATATGTCTCTTCTGCTTACTTTCAATTAGGTCATCTACTACATGCACGAAACATGGATTTTGGAATATTTCTTGGGTAAGTAAAAAAGATGTAGTGTGTCTCAGTCCCTAAGAAGGGTAGATTGTATTATTACATTGATGAAAAGTAAGTCCCAAGTCATTCTCAGAATATGACCGGAAGTGAAGGTCCTAGATTCTTTAGTTTTGAGACCAGATGGGCACACTCTTTCTCAGTTATTTGAGAGTTTGTAGCTGAGTTGCACTCAGAGAACAGAAATCTGGAGCATGCTTGAAGGCCCTAGATGCACATCTGGTTTATTGTTTAGAAGGAAGAGTAGCATTCTATTTAATATGTCTTCTTGACCTTTCTGAAAAAAAAAGCATCAATTAGAGACCTAAATATTAACCTGGGGTTTGCTATTTATAGGCTGTGTCATGTTGGGGGAGTTACTTAACTTCTCTGAGCCTCCATTTTATCATGTGAAAAATGGAGGATAAAACTACCCATGCTGAAACACCCCTTTGAGGCCTGGTCACCAGGGATTAGGTAGATAAAGCACCTGGTGTGATGCCTGGCTACCATCATCACACTCATCTCACTGTCACTGTTATTAAATGTCACTGAAATTTGTCTTTTGTAGGTGGAATATAAATAATAATACCTGGGTCGTAACTGAGGAACTAAAACCTTTAACAGTGAATTTGGACTTCCAAAGAAACAACAAAACTGTCTTCAAGGCGACAGGCTTTGCTGGTTACGTGGGCATGTTGACAGGATTCAAACCAGTAAGGAATCCACTGTTGCATAATTTTATAGGTAGCTCTCTGTGAAAGGTGGAGTCTCAGGAAATGAGGACCAAAAAAGAATTTGAAGCCCCAGTTCATCCCATGGCACTTCTTGTTACCTTCCTTCATAGGTTTGAGCTCACATGGTAGAGAAGAGTCAGAAGTGGAGGCTTCTGAGCCTTTGGTGGAGATAAAGCATGTGGTGGGTGTCTAGGGCTGGGAATTTAAGTCTGGAATCTGGCTATGGGTTAGTTAGTCATTAAGGCAAGTTAGTCATTAAGTCTCTGCACTTCAGTTTCCTTGTCAGGGAAGTGTGGACAGTAACATCCTACCTACTTATCTCACACACTAGATGTGAAAAATGCTTTGAACTTCTAGGAAAGCTCTGTTAATACATGGTGATAGTATCATGGTTTGATTTTTCTTTTGCCCGCACCCCCCCCGCCCAATTCCCCAATCCAGGCCCTGATATAACAGTATAAAGTAGCACAGTGAGAGGGCCTTAAACAGGATGGTTGAGGTTTCTGACTTCACTGTTTTGTTTTCTTTTCAGGGACTGTTTAGTCTTACGCTAAATGAACGTTTCAGTGCAGATGGCGGTTATATGGGTTAGTAGAGAGTTCTTAAATAAAATGGGAATTTCATATCTGTTTTGTTATTTTTTTTTTATAATAATTGCCAACCTTGACTTTTTAAAAATTTATTTATTTATTTATTTTATTGGCTGTGTTGGGTCTTTGTTGCTGTGTGCGGGCTTTCTTTAGTTGCAGTGAATGGGAGCTACTCTTCGTTGTGGTGCGCGGGCTCCTTATTGCTGTGGCTTCTCTTGTTGCGGAGCATGGGCTCTAGGCGCATAGGCTTCAGTAGTTGCAGCACATGGGCTCAAATGTTGTGGCTCACGGGCTCTAAAGCACAGGCTCAACAGTTGTGGCGCACAGGCTTAGTTGCTCCGCGGCATGTGGGATCTTCCTGGAGCAGGGATCGAACCCGTGTCCCCTGCATTGGCAGGCAGATTCTTAACCACTGCACCATCTAGGAAGCCCCTAATATCTGTTTTAAGAGGAGGGCTAGACTGTGGCTTCTGGTTAGTAGTTTAATCTCTTCTAGGTCCTGTGACACTGTGTATGTTTGATCTCTTCCAGGTGTCATAGAATGGATTTTGGGAAAGAAAGATGCCAAGTGGATAGGGTTTATCATTAGATCGGTTCTGGAAAATAGCACAAGGTAATCTGGTTACTTTATTATCAGATTTAATATTTATAATTTTATCTTTTTCTTGAGCTATAATTGACATATTAGTTTAAGATGTACTACAGAATGTTTAGGTGTTTGTATATATGGCATAATGATCACCACAATAAGTCTAGTTAACATCCATCACCACACATAGTTACACATTTTTTTTCTTTGTGATAAGAACTTTTAAGATTTACTCTCTTTGCAACTTTCTAATATGCAGTACAGTATTATTAACTATAGTCACTGTGATGTACATTACGTCCCCAGAACCTATTTTACAACTGGAAGTTTGTACCTTTTGACCCCCTACACCCATTTTGCCCACCTCTCACCCCCACCACCTCTATCTACCACCAGTTTGTTCTCTGTATCTATGAATTCCTTTTTGTTTTTTGTTTTTAGATTGCACTTGTGTGATCACATGGCATTTGTCTTTCTCTGATTTCATTTAGCAAAATGCTCTCAAGGTCCATCCATATTGTCACACATGGCAAGATTTCATTCTTTTTCATGGCTAAATAAAATTGTGTACGTACCACATTTTCTTTATCCATTCATCCTTAGATGACCAGTTAGGTTGTTTCCATAACTTGGCTTATTGTAAATAATGCTGCAGTAAATGTGGGGGTGCATGTATCTTTTTGAGTCAGTGTTTTCATGTCCTTCAGATAAATACTTAGAAGTGGGATTGCTAGATTGTATGGTGGTTTTAGTTTTTTGAGGAACCTCCATACTGGTGGTTCCATAGTGGCTGCACCAATTTACATTCCCACAGATTGTGCACAAGGATTCCCTTTTCTCCACATCCTGGCCAACACTTGTTATCTCTTGTCTTTGATAATAGCCAGTCTGACGGGTGTGAGGTGATACCTTATTGTGGCTTAGATTTGCATTTCCCATTTTCTCATGCACCTGTTGGCCATCTGTATCTCATCTTTGGAAAAATGTCTGTTTAGATCCTCTGTCCATTTTTTAATCATATTGTCATTTTTTGCTGTTGAGTTGTGTGAGTTCTAGATATATTTTGGATATTAACCTCTTATCAGATACATGATTTGCAAATATTTTCTCCCATTCAGTAGGTTGCCTTTTCATTTTGTTATGGTTTTACTTGTTGTTTAGCTTTTTATAATGTAGTCCTACTTATTTATTTTTGTCTTTGTTGCCTTTGTTTTGGTGTCAAATCCAAAAAATCATTGCCAAGACCAATGTCAAGGAGCTTATTGCCTATATTTTCCTTTAGGAGTTTTATGATTTTAGGTCTTACATTTAAGTCTTTAATTCATTTTGATTTTTGTGTATGATGTAAGATAGTGGTTTGCTTTCATTCTTTTGCATGTAGCCATCCAGTTTCCCACATACCATTTATTGAAGAGACTGCCCTTCCTCAACGTGTATTCTTGGTTCCTTTTTCATAAATTAATTATGGGTTCTCTGTTCTGTTCCACTGATCTATGTGTCTGTTTTTATGCCAGTACCATTGTTTTGATTAGTATAGCTTTGTAATACAGTTTGAAATATAGTCATTCTTCTTTTTTCAAGATTGCTTTGGCTCTTCAGGGCCTCTTGTGATACCATACAAATTTTTAGGATTGTTCTGTTCCTGTGAAAAATGCCCTTGGATACTGATTACAGTGAATCTGTAGGTTGCTTTGGGGTAGGAGGGACATTTTAACATTAATTCTTCCAGTCCATGACCGTGGAATATCTTTCTGTTTATTTGTATCGTCTTCTACTTCTTTCATCAGTGTCTGTTAGTTCTCAATGTACAGGTCTTTCACATCCTTGGTTAAATTTATTCCCATCTATTTTATTCTTTTTAATGGAATTGTAAATGGAATTGTTTTCTTAATTTCTCTTCCTGATAGTTTGTTATTAGTGTATGAAATCACAACTGATTTTTGTATACTGATTTTGTGTCCTGCAACTTTACTGAATTTATTATTCCTAATAGTTTTTTTTGGTGGAGTCTTTAGGGATTTCTATATATAGTATTATGTCATTTTCAGATAGTGACAATTTGACTTCTTTCCTGATTTGGATACATTTTATTTCTTTTTCTTGCCTAATTACTCTGACTAATACTGCCAATACTATATTGAATAAAAATGATGACAGTGGGCATCTTTGTCTTGTTCATAATCTTAGAAGAAAAGCTTTTAGCTTTTCACTGTTGGGTATGATGTTAATTGTGGGCTTGTCATATATGGCCTTTATTATGTTGAGGTATGTTCCCTCTATACCCACTTTTTTGAGATGTTGAATAAATGAGTGTTGAATTTTGTCAAATGCTTTTTCTGCATCTATTAAGATGATCCTATATTTTTATCCTTCAGTTTGTTAATGGGTGTATCAAATTGATTTGGTTTGTGGATGTTGAACCATCTTTGCATCATGCTGTATGGTCCTTTTAATGTAGTTTATTTTAAATTACTCATATTAAAATATTTCCCAGATTCATCTTCCATTGAGGAACTATATCAGAATTCCTTACGTGAACATTTGACACTCATCTGGAATCTTCATGTTTTACGTGTATACGTTTATAGGAAGAAAATGGCTTATTTAATGCTGAGGATAGTGCCCCTGTGAAGGGCATCTGTGAATTTTTCTTGGTGTACAAAAAAACACCCACCCATACAGAAAAGAAAAATTTGTATAATAAAAATCTTCATTTAAATCATAATACCTGTTAACCTAGAAGTTATATTCTGTGCTGGTGCAAAAATCTTATAATAGCAAAACTGCCTTTAGCAAGTACTACATCCAAATGACTAGAATAAATGAGCATCAATCCTATTTTTAATGATTTCCAGGGCATAAGATTTATTAGTCTTCTTTGAAAATCCATTTCCATTTTTAATAGCTCTGATTTCCAAGAAGTTTACTTTCTTTTCCTAAGCCATATATATATATATATATATATATAAAATATATAATTTATGTTATTTTCCCTAGTTCTGTTGTTGAGTGAAAGATATAGACTATAAGGGTGGAAAATGACCTCTTGAGGCCGTTTTGTTTGTCCTTCAGGTTAGAGGGAACATTTTAGATCTCAGTGTTTCACCACGTAGGAATCAGGGATTGTTTCTTCCCGAGCCATTGTTCACTATCCTTTTAAAAAAAATACTGTTCCTCAGATATTTGTTTTCCCTTAGTTTCCGTAGCTAAAAAATCTTCCGTCCCAAGTCAACTAAAAATATTTCCTTTGTTTTAAATGTTTCTATATAGTTATGAAGAGGCCAAGAATATACTGACGAAAACCAAGATACTGGCCCCAGCATACTTTATCCTGGGAGGCAACAAGTCTGGGGAGGGTTGTGTGATTACACGAGACAGAAAACAGTCTTTGGATATACAGGAGTAAGTACGTTTGTTAAAGCATAAAATAAGCAGAAACTAAAGCATAGACTGACATATGTACATAGGTTTAAGGCATGAAGCCTAGGAGCAATCTCTCTTTTTGTATCTAGACTCAACCCCAAGCAGGGTAGATGGTACGTGGTACAAACAAATTATGACCGTTGGAAAAATCCCTTCTTCCTTGATGATCGCAGAACACCTGCAAAGATGTGTCTAAACCAGACAACCCAAGAGGTACATTCACGGTGTCATATATAGAAAATGGTGACTATTAAAGGTTATCTCCATTCTGGCATTTTTCATTGGCCTTTGAAGAATGTGTAAACCTCCCATTAGTCATTGTCTCTGGACAGTCCCCACTGAGTTTTTTTGTTTTTAATGTAAAGAGCAGAATTTTACTGTGCTTTTCCCTTTCTTAATTAATGCTGGACACCACTCTGTGGAGTTGAATGGCAAGAATTCAAGAGGGGAGGAAGAGAAAGAAAGAAAATGTGATATATTAGAATCATCACCTATTAACAGTGACCCCAAGGGAAATTCTTTTATGGGGGTTGAGGGAGGTTGATTGAAGAATGTCTTGGTCTAATGACCCATTTGTGTGGATAAGGCTGCCAACATCTGTATTTAATATACTGAAAAGAACTATTTTTGTGTTTTAGAATATCTCATTTGCAACCATGTACGATGTCCTGTCAACAAAACCTGTCCTCAACAAGGTATTTTAAAAAAACATATGTATATATATCTACTTTTAGGAAAAGAATTTGATCCCATGTTTTATCTTTCCCTTTTGTCTCAGATCAGTCAGAGCTAGAATCCCAGGTCATGTTCAGCTTAAGGCTGTTTTTTAAAATGTTTTTGTGTGACTAAAACTGTAACTCTTGGAATGTGACAAAGAAGTGAGTCGCTGCAGTTTGATATCCAGTTTGGTCAGAGTGTTATTTCCAGCTTTACTTGCATGGCATTTGGATTGAGTCTAGCACGTCAGTCTTGACTTCCCTGTGGGGAATCGAATGCTGTACGCTGCAACTAACACCTGAAACTTGACAAAACAAATCTGAAGTCTGTTTTCAGACAGCTTTCTGTCTGGGTGGATTAGGGTTTCTCTTAAAAGTTATTACATCCTTTTATCTTTTCCCTACTCTATAGCTAAAATATGCAAAAGTGTCCTAATCATCCAATTTGCTAATAGCCAGTGGCCCCCTCTTGTGTATTTCTGATTCCTCCGATTTTCCCCATTTGTTCCTTCTCTTCTTTTCCTTGGTGCTTTTCCTAAACCCTCCCTAAAGTCAGTGTGCCTCCATCACCTCTGCCAGAACAAACGGTCCTGTCCGATAGCATGTGGATGAGAACGTGGCTCCTGAGGGAAGCCTTCCTTATGCCCACTGACCCTGCCATACTTCTCATTTTGCCCATGCCTGCTTCATGTGAGCTCACAGTTGGGTTACAGATTCTGTGAGTTCAGTGTGTGCCTTCTCATCTGCATGCCTGCATAGTTTTCCTCACAGCATGAGAAATGCTTTCTAGATAAGGATAGCCAAAGCTAAACTGTTTATACTTCACTACCCCATTAGTCTTTGCAAATTATGCACTGAGGAGGGTTGAGTCTTAAAGCATTGGTGGTGAAGCAATATACTGCTCAGAATTAAGCCCTTGTAAAGAACTGAAGATTCTCTCCCAAGCCTGTTTATATTCATGACCTGGAATAATGGTTCTCTTGAAGTCAGTTGCTTTAATTATTATTGACTTATTATTTGGATCTTTATATCATATAACATTTATTTTGTATCTTTACACACATATTAATTATTTAATGCTAAGAAACTTCATAAGCAATTCCACAAAAAATGCTAATATGAGTCAGGTCTTCGTAGAATTGAAGACATCCTTAAAGTAAAAATAACTTTTCTTTCAGCTGACGGTATACACGGCCTTGATAGATGTTACTAAAGGTCAACTTGAAACGTACCTGCGGGACTGTCCAGACCCCTGTATAGCTTGGTGAGCACACACCTGGCCTACCGGATGCGCTCTGTATGACGGCAAGAGGGGAGCTCGCACGGGGCTGAGAAGTGCAGCCGTCTGATCTCCTTCCAAAGACTGAGGCTCGGGGCAGGTTCTCTTTGAGGCGTGCGCTTGTCCTGCTCTGTCTGCTTACAATTCAGAGGCTGTTTTTGGTTGATTACTCTCATACACAGATAACTTCTGTTAGTGAAGTACAGCAGTCATCCAGAGTTTAGTGATTCGTTTCAGTCTGACATTTGGGGATGGGGATGGGCAAGTAAAACTACTGTGGGACCCCACCTCCATGGAATAAGGCAAATTCTCTGCGAGCACTGAATCCTCTGCATCCAGGTGCGCAGTAGTGAAATAGTCCACCTTTGGGTTTTCACTCTTATCGCCATATTTGCATGTTTTTTTTTCCTCTTGGCTCTATTAAAATTAATATACCATTGTCTTTGCTGTCTGTAACAGCAACGTATTTCACTAATTTTGACTGGAGGGGTATGAGACAGGCATTCAGCTGAATGTTTCTCTTAATGGACAACACATGGGTCTTTGACTAGAAGTACTTTTGGGGGTTCTTGAAGTAACCAGTATGTAAGGCAGTTTTTTATACTCAGAATTGAAGTGTTTCCTTTTTCATAATTAGGCTACTTCCCACTAATCCCAGGAAGGTATTAAATAAATTTCAGAAACAGTCCCAGGTTCTGTGAGTCAATGGTAGATAAGCAGGTCAAAGACTAGTGGAAAATGGGAGGCGAACTGCTATTTTAAACTCTCATAAGTATCATTCAATGTATTTTTTAAAACTAAGTATAGTTACTAAAAATGTTTTTCAGAAATCAGTCTATTTATGAGAAGTGCTAATAGAACTTGTTAACCTTTCAAACTTTCACAATTAATTTTGCCAGTTGGGCAAGACTGCAGCCACTTCATTCCTGTATAACATCAGCTGTATTCGTGACATTTAGTAGAGTCACTGGAGGAAGTGTCTGTCAGCAGTCATGTATGCTGAGTGTGTACCTACGTGTTTGTTTGAGGGTGCGGGTTATGGAGAAATCCAGGCTGCCTATAGTATTTGAATTAATATTACAAGGGTTATGTAAGTGGGTTATTCAATTTATGACTAAATGGTCACAATCTCACATGACTAACCCTAACTGAATGGTATCATCTCAGTGCGTAGGTATCCAAAGGCAGCTTCTCCCCCCCAGATAGGAGGTGTTTCCACAAAACTGCAGTGATGCTAGTGTAATATTAGTGAAGCAAGGAGAATTACAGGAGGATCTGTGTTAAAAACAGGATTTGGTTAATTTTAAAAAATCTTTTGTTCCTAATTTACACATTTAATAATTTTTTAATAGAAAATGTCGTGAATTTTTCATGAAGTTCCACATCCCCTTCAGTTTACCTCAGTGTGTCTTAAAACAGTGTCATTTTCTGTGGGTGCCACGGCATGAGAAAAGGTTAGAAAGCACCATCACAGAGCTCTGGGTGGAAAGTGAACCCAGAGACCTGGTTCTGGTTCTGACTCCTTCATCGCTCAGTTGTGCCCTGGGAGAAGCCACCAAGCCTTCCTGCACCTTCAGGTCAGCCTTTGTCAAGTGAGGGTTTAACCCCATTTTTCTCCAAGGTTTCTTCTAACTTTATGAGTACAGATTTAAACTGCATCTCAGGTTAGCAGGCAGTTAGGTAGCAGCTGACATCCAGGTGCTGTTGGAGACGTCAGAACCATTGTAGTTTTCTTTATTCACAGACGTGCATGGGTGCATCTAATAAAAAGTTTTCTTAATAAGTATTTCAACATAATGATAACACTCTAATTTGCAGAAAGAATGTGCATTGTTAAAGCAGTCATGGGCAGCTAGCTTGGATGCCTCCAAATAGCCTGTCGGTTGCAAATGGACGTTATTTTTATACATGGATAACATATGTGTAATACATATGTATATCTTACACAGACAGTAAATGTGTTTAATTTTGAAAACATGTAGCACCTGAGTTCAATGCCAACCCTCTTTCAATCTCAGGAAAACAATGAACTCAAGTCATGCTCAATAGTCCACTGGGGTAAACAATTTCAACTGCCACATACAGATAAGATACGAGACTGGGTTGATAGCATTATTTCAAAATGTTATGATAGGAGATAGGAATTCTAACAAGTCAACTACAAGACCATGCATGTCCAGGTGTGTGAAATCTCATTACCCCCAGGAGCAGTGACCAAGGAGAAAAAACTTGATGTTAATAAGTTTGTTTTTCACATATGCAAGGTACAATGGACCATATCGCCAAATTGGAATAAGACTTTTCATCTTAGTTACTGAAAATAAATATTTCCTTGTGTATCTAACACCTAGTGATTGGCTCGCTCTGTTATTACCAGTAGAGAATTAAGTTTACCATCTTAACTATAGAAAATAGATTTTCAGTATTATATATTTTTTCCTGTTAATTTACAGTTGCTAGGTGGAATAAATGTGTAAAAATTTCACTTCTGTTTTGTCTTTAAGAATACTGAGTGCATATTATATATGTAATAGTTTCCAAGTTATAACTCTTATTGCCAGTGAGCAATGGTGTCACAAAGGGGAAGGGGCACCACTTGGCATTAAGAGATCTGGGTTCTAGTCTTGGCTCTGCCACTTATTTTTCCTGTATTTAAAATATGAAGACACTGAGGCCCAACGGAAGATCTTTGCTATTTGCAAAATTTTTAGTGCTGCCAAAGACAAAGGAATGATGTTTGGCTGGTTTTATAACCAAAAGAATAAGGGAATAATCTATAACAAGTCAATATGTACTGAACAATACTGTTGTCGCCAGGTAAAAATTTGTATCTTTCAAATAATTCATGTTGAAAACCTGCCATGGCCAAAGTAATCTGATATTGAAAATTCTTCTATCATCTCCTTAAGCTCTCAATATGCCAAGAGCTAATATGATGGATTTTTTTTTTTAAATCCTAAGTGCTTGTTTAGAAGAAAGTATAGCTCCTATTTTTTTTTTTTTAAATCATAGAATTAATAGACTATCCAGCTAGATCTTAGATTTCAAGAGCTGAGTACAAGTGCTTTTAGCTTTTTTCTTTTTTCAACTCAGTTACTTTTAAAACAATGACAAATTCAGCCTTAAAAACACAGAGAAGAGCTAATAAAATTTTCAAGTCATTTATTAAATTTTAACCAAAGCAGTTATCCTTTGGTGTATCATTTTTGTGTAAAATACTTTGAAATAAAATTTAAAAATAACCAGTTGCACCAGTTGCAGCTTTCCCAAGGTAGTTAGAAAACAGAACTGTTTTACTGTAGAATTATTTTTAAGAACTTTTATTAAGATATAATTGACATACAATAAACTGCATATATTTAAACTGTACAATTTGATATTTTTTCCTTATCAGTAATATATGTATGGCAGTCCCCAAATCCCAATCCACCCCCCCCTTCCCTCCTTGGTGGCCTTATGTTTGTTCCCTACATCTGTGTCTCTGTTTCTGCCTTGCAAACCAGTTGATCTGTACCGTTTTTCTAGATTCCACATATATGCATTACTATACCATTTGTTTTCGTCTGACTTACTTCACTCTGTATGACAGTCTCTGGGTCCATCCACGTCTCTACAAATGTCCCAATTTCGTTCCTTTTTATGGATGAGTAATATTCCGTTGTATACGTGTACCACATCTTCTTTATCCATTCATCTGTTGATGGACATTTAGGTTGCTTCCATGTCCTGGCTATTGTAAATAGTGCTGCAGTGAACATCGGGGTGCATGTGTCTTTTTGAATTATGGTTTTCTCTGGGTATATGCCCAGTAGTGGGATTGCTCGGTCATATGGTAATTCTATTTTTACTTTTTTAAGGAGCCTTCATACTGTTCTCCATAGTAGCTGTATCAACTTACATTCCCACCAACAGTGAAGAGGGTTCACCCTCTCCAGTAGCTATTGTTTCTAGATTTTCTGATGATACCCATTCTAACTGGTGTGAGGTGATACCTCATTGTATTTTTGATTTGCATTTCTCTAATAATTAGTGATGTTGAGCAGCTTCTCCTGTGCCTCTTGGCTATCTGTATGTCTTCTTTGGAGAAATGCCGATTTAGGTCTTCTGCCCATTTTTGGATTGGGTTGTTTGTTTTTTTTTGATACTGAGCTGCAGGAACTGTTTATATATTTTGGAGATTAATCCTTTGCTGATTCGTTTGCAAATATTTTCTCCCATTCTGAGGGTTGTCTTTTCATCTTGTTTATAGTTTCCTTTGCCGTGCAAAAGCTTTTTTTTTTTATTTTTATTTTTTTATTTATTATTTTTTTGGGGGTACACCAAGTTCAATCATCTGTTTTTATACACATATCCCCGTATTCCCTCCCTTCCTTGACTCCCCCCCCCTCGAGTCCCCCCCTGCCCCAGGCAAAAGCTTTTAAGTTTCATTAGGACCCACTTGTTTGTTTTTGTTTCCATTACTCTACTAGGTGGGTCAAAAAAGATCTTGCTGTGATTTATGTCAAAGAGTGTTCTTCCTTTGTTTTCCTCTAGGAGTTTTATAGTGTCTGGCCTTACATTTAAGTCTTTAATCCGTCTTGAGTTTATTTTTGTGTATAGCGTAGGGAGTATTCTAATTTCATTCTTTTACATGTAGCTGTCCAGTTTTCCCTAGAATTTTTTATAATTTTATTTTTGATAGTTCCATTAGTTTTCCTACAGAGCAACTTTTTTCTCCTTCAAATTAAAACAAATTTAAAACTTTTAGCACTGTGAACAACAGTATTTTACAGTTAATATTTTACAGGATTCAGCATAGAAAAACTGGAAGGTACAATTTTTTAATAAAGTGACTAATGACAAGTTGACCTAGAAGGAATGTTTTTTCATGTTCTGCTTTTTAGATACTGCCACAGTTTATTTAATAGTGATTTTAAAATTTACTAATAAAGTTATGTAACCCAGGTATGGTAAAATAAAGGATTTTGTCTGTGTGCAGAGATACCACATTAAGTTTGCATCAGACCTACTTTTATCAGTTATAGCTCTGAGCTACTTGATGGCTTCTATACAGGAAGCCACTGGGCTAGGTTATCTTAATATTTTTAAAAATATAAAAACAATACAGTAATTCATTCCTTTTGGTAAAAAAAAAATTTCTTTTTTTAAATGAAAAGTCTATATTTCACTCTAATCTCACTCCTCTCCTGGGAGGTAACCTCTCACACATACTGTGTGCTATGTCCTATGTTCATTTTTGTTTTTCATTTAGTGGTATGAATCCCTTTCCGTGTCACTATCAGTTTTCATCATACTTTTAAAATGCTTTGTAGGATTCTAAAATATATGGACATTTAGTTTGTTTTCATGGTTTTGAAATTATAAGTAATGCTACAGTGAACATACTTTGAATATGTTGAAGTTTACAGAGCAGATAACAAAGATGTGTTTAGGTGCACATTTATTTTGGATGATACTACTGAAGCACCTTCCAGAATGTTTGAATCTTTATACACTTCCACCAACAGGGGGTAGAATGCCTTTTCCCAAGACACTCAAAACAGTTAACTGTTGTCAGATGACATTGGTGAACACGTTTGTAAGAGTGAGAGTACAGTTACTCTACTTCCATTGCCAGATTCATTTTCAAAGAATCTCTGGGGCATCCTGCATCCTTCTCTTCCTGGGGAGATGGGGTCAGGTGGGTTACAACTCCAGTTTGGCAGAGGGTCCACTATGAGTACCTATAACAGGTGCCTGTGTTGGGGCAACTGAAAAAAGAAGGAAAAAACCAATGGAGGACCCTCTAAACCTAGAAAAATCTGATCTGAAAGGGTGGGAAGAAATCAAGGAATTGTGACTCTTGGCTGTAGCTTTATGTTCCAAGACAGTTATTTTCCATCTAGACAGAATCAACAGCTTGAAACTAAAACACTTCACACTGAAGTCAAGTTCAACACTGAATGATGTATCCAGGGCTCTATAATTACCATCTCATAAGTCATTTTGGAAACACCAACTTGCCTAACATTCAACCCTTCTGGCTACTGAGTCACTGAATCCCAGAAGCCTTTGGGGACAATAACTTATCCAGCACTGGAATAAGAAAAAGACTCTATTCTGTCCTTCCACAATGTCTGCTCTTAAGTTAACTGGTCAGCGATAGAACCAGGCTGGAGTGACCCCTGGCTTTATTCATAAAGGCAGCACTTAAGTTCTATAAATGATTCTCCGTGGTGTTCTGCTTGGAAAGCTTTCAAGGTACTGCTTTTATCATTATTACAAACAAGTCTGGCTCTGTTTTCTATATCCTTCTTACTTCTTGCAGCTCGATAAAGAAATGAATTGAGCATGCATTCAACAGGTGCAAATGCAATTCAGTAGAAAAGGGATAGTATTTTTAACAAATGGAACTGGAAAACTGGATACTAATCTGAAAATAAAGGAACACTGATCCATATCTCTCACCATATACAAAAATTAATTCAAAATGATAATCGGTGACCCTAAATGTAAAAATCTAAGGCTACAAAATCTCTAGCAAAAAACAGGAGAAAGGGACTTACTAGGTGGCGCAGTGGTTAAGAATCCACCTGCCAGTGGAGGGGACGCGGGTTCGATCCCTGCTCCAAGAAGATCCCACATGCTGCGGAGCAACCACGCCCGTGCACCACAACTATTGAGCCTGCACTCTAGAGCCCATGAGCCACAACTTTTGAGTCCACGTGCCACAACTATTGAAGCCTATGTGCCTAGAGCCCGTGCTCCGCAATAGGAGAAGCCACTGCAATGAGGAGCCCGTGCACCACAATGAAGAGTAGCACCCACTCACTGCAACTAGAGAAAGCCCATATGCAGCAATGAAGACCCAACAGTGAAGGGAGGGAGGGAGGAAAAAAATCTATATGACTTTGGGCTAGGGAAAAATTTTCTTAGATATACTACATGCATGATGCATAAGAGAAAAAAATGAATCAGCCTTCATCAAAATTGAGAACTACTGTTCTTTAATAGGTACTGAAAAAAGAATGAAAACATTAAGCTCAGGAAAGATTTGCAGATCACTGATTTAATAAAGGATTTTATCGAGAACATATAAACAACTCTTACAACTCAAAAATAGGAAATCCAACAACCCAATTTTAAAAATAGGCAAAATATTTGAAGACACTTCAAAGACAACATACAGATGTCAAATGTATACCTCAGAAGGTGTTCAAGATCTTTAGTTATTAGGGCTATGCAAGTCAAACTGTAATGAGCTACCACTACACATGTATTAGAGTGTCTAAAAACTATAAAGACTGATAATGGCAAGTGCTGGCTGGGATGTGGAGCAAGTGGAACCCTCACCATGTTATGGAGTAGTAATGTAAAATGGTACAGCCACTTTGGAAAACACACCCCAAACCAGAAACAATCCAAATGTGCTTCAACAGATGAATGGATAAACAGTGGTGGTACTGATAGGGACAGAGTAAAGGGACAAAGTAGGTGATTAATAGTTAATCCCACTAGGGCGCTGTAAGTAAAGAAAAAAGTATGGGAGACCCCTGTAAGTTAGTGATCACGCAAGAAAGCAGGTTTAACCACAAAGCCATCAAGCAGGCTTGCTTAGCAACAAAACCACACAATAGAAGCATGAGACATGCCCCAAAACAATGGTGGCACGAGACCCATATCCTGCCCAGTGAGCTCAGTAACTTAATGATTCCTAGGACGTGCTCTGCACGCACTGAAAACAATATAAGGAAAAGGTAACATTATACTAAAACCTGAGATGATTTACCGTATTTCAGTATATGTTACTGCCTTTTTGCTCATTTCCACTGTGCCACGATAGTCAGGCTTGACTACATAGGGATAAGAAAACTCTCCCACCTGACATGGAAGAGGAGCTGATGATGGAAGCCTGACGTCTACTCAAGAATGAGGAAGAAGGTGGTTTTTCCCTCCCCACTTTTCATTTGATTATAAAACTGTAGCCCACTGATTTCTTGGGACACGGCACCCTCTTGCCCACCTGCTTGTAAGCCTCACAAGTGTTCTGCTCTAATAAATCACTTCTTATCTTTCACTTTGTCTCTCGCCGAATTCTTTCTGTGCTGAGACAAAGAACTGGAGCTCCTCAGAGCCCCCCGAACCACCACCAAGTGGTTTCAGTATGTCCATACAACGTAATGTTATTCAGCAATTCAAAGGAATGAACTATTGATGCATGCTACAACATGAACCTCAAAATAGTATGCTGAGTGAAGAAAGCCAAAGATATATACTATATAGTTGCATTTATATAAATTTCTAGAAAATGCAAGCTAATCAACAGTGCAGCAAATCAGTGGTCACCTGGAGATGAGGTGCAGTGGGGCAGAGGTGAGAGGGAAGGAGTCCCAAAAGGCCTCAGGAAACTCTGGGGGATGATAGATATGTTTATTATCTGGACTGTGGTAAGGGTATCATGGGTGCATACCTATGTAAAAACTTAGCAAGTTGTATACTTTAGAGTTCACAGCAATCGCTCAAATAAGGTTGTTAAAAATATACTTGGGCGCACATTCAACAACATGGGTGGCCTGCTAGGTATCAGGGATACCATGTTAAGCGGAAAAGAAAAGGCAAGCTCTCTGTAGATCTTAGGACATTAAACAAAGAATCCTCCCTCCTATGTCCTTCCTCAGCTTCCACTCCTTGCCACACACACTCCCTCTCCAGTGACTATTGTGTCACAGGAGGAAGCTGTTAACATCAGAGGATTTATTCAATCATTGCTTCAGGCAAGGGCTGCTAGTGATCCTAGAGCTTGGACTCTGCGGCTATTTAGAACAGGACAGAATACTCGGGTCTGTGTAGACTGTTACATCCATTTTTGTACGCTTAGAAAAGCCCATCAGCTTTCCTCAGAAGAACCAGCACTGGGTTTAAAAAAAAAAGCTCAAAAATAAACCCACACACCTACAGTCAATTAATCTTCAACAAAAAAGGCAAGCATATACAATGGAGAAAAGACACTCTTCAGCACATAGTGTTGGGAAAGCTGGACAATGAAATCCGAACACTCCCTCACACAATGTATAAAAATAAACTCAAAATGGTTTAAAGATCTAAACATAAGACATGACACCATAAAACTCCTAGAAGAGAACATAGGCAAAACATTCTCTGACATAAATAGTAGCAATATTTTCTTACATCAGTCTCCCAAGGCAAAAAAAGTAAAACCAAAATAAACAAATGGGACCTAATCAAACATAAAAGCTTTTGCACAGCAAAGGAAACCATAAACAACACAAAAAAGACAGCCTATGGACTGGGAGAAAATATTTGCAAATGATGTGACCAACAAGGGCTTAATTTCCAAACTATACAAACAGCTCATACAATTCAATAAATAAACCTAAATAGACATTTCTTCAAAGACATACAGATGGCCAACAGACACGTGAAAAAATGCAAACATTGCTACTTAGTAGAGAAACACAAATCAAAACTACAATGAGGTACCACCTCACACTGGTCAAAATGACCATTATCAAAAGCCTACAAATAATAAATGCTGGAGAGGGTGTGGAGAAAAGGGAACCCTCCTGGACTGTTGGTAGGAATGTAAATTGGTGCAACCACTATGAAAAACAGTATGGAGGTTCCTTGAAAAACTAAAAATAAAGCTACCATATGATCCAGCAATCCCACTCCTGGACATATATCCAGAAAAGACAAAAACTCTAATTTGAAAGCTACATGTACCCCAATGTTCACAGCAGCACTATTTACACAGCCAAGACACGGAAACAACCTGAATGCTCATCAATAGATGACTGATTTAAGGAGAAGTATACACACATACACTATGGAATATTACCCAGCCATAAAAAAGAACGGAATATTGCCATTTGCAGCAGCATGGATGGACCTAGAGAACATCATACTAAGTGAAGTAAGTCAGATAACGACAAATATTGTATCACTTATATGCAGAATCTAAAAAATAATACAAATGAATCTACATACAAAACAGAAACAGATTCACAGACACAGAAAACAAACTTACCGTTACCAAAAGGGAAGATGGGGGAGGGATAAATTAGGAGTATGGGATTAACAAACTACTGTATATAAAATAAATGAGCAACAAGGATTTACTGTATAGCACAGGGAACTACATTCAATATCTTATAATAACCTATAAAGAAAAATAATCTGAAAAAATATATACATAATTGAATCACTCTGCTGTACACCTGAAACTAACACAATATTGTAAATCAAACTATACATCAATTAAAAAAAAAGTTCTCAGAACAATGAAGGAGTGTAGTGGACAGTACCCACACATGTGCTTTCTTTTCTTTACCCTTTCCTTTTAATTGTATTTAAAGTGCCAGAGAAGGGTAATGATAAGGGTAGGGAAATAAATCTGACATGACATTTTATGGTAACAGTGTAGATATAAAACATTTCAATGAAAAACAACTGTCAGAGGTACCTGCATCTATTATAATACTAAAGACCTTCAGTAATTGTATAGAAGATCAGAAAGACTTCAAATTAATCTCCTCTACCCAAACTTCTCGATATAATTTTCCTTGATGGGTCTGATGCTTTGCTGAATTCCTGGTGTTTTTCATATAGAAATGCTGGCTCTTCCAAGCAAGGCAACTGAACAACCATATTTGTACGGAGCCAATTATTTCTTTGACAGATAAAGAATGAGTTTTTTATATTAAAGGAAGTTGAGCAAGAAACATGCCAATCTAATTCTGAGTAAATATGAGTACGTAGTATACAAGACAGATGTTACTAAAAAAATAGAAGAGCATGGCTGCACTGTACCAGAAACATCTCAAGTTTAATAAATCTTCTCCCTGGCTGGTTGATATGTCATTATTTTCCATGTCTTGATTCTTTTTTTAAACTTCAGTTGATTTACAGTGTTATGTTAGTTTCTGGTGTATAGCAAAGTGATTCAGTTATACATGAATATATTCTTTTTCATATTCTTTTCCATCTTGGTTTATTACAGGATATTGAATACAGTTCCCTGTGCTATACAGTAGGACTTTGTTGTTTTTCTATTTTATACATAGTAGTTTGTATTGAGTTTTTTTTTACACATTTAAAATTGTCAAGCCACAATTCTGGAATAAATTCTAAAGCATAAATGAATCTGTCAATTTAAATGAAAATGCAATTCAGGGTTGTATGCAGGATATACATTTATTAACAGTGAAAAAGCATTTACCCAAAGTGAATGTTACAAAATACAAAGAGGACCTGCTGTACAGTCTGGTGAGCTCACTCTTTTAGGCATTATTTCAACCTGCGCAGGCTTCTCTTTCACTCCTTTTGACCTTTTCTTCCTCTTTCATCTCTAACCAAATTTTTAACTTAAAAATTAAGACAAACAGTAATATTTAATGCCTAACCCTTTAGCAACAGTTACCAGGGAAAAACATATTAAACAAGTTATCTGCTCTCAAGTCCTAGGTATTTTAAAACTAAATTATCTACTATAATAGAAAACAACAGACCAGATTACAACAGCTGTAAGTCAAATGAGCACATTTGATAAGGTTCACAGATACTATAGTAATAACTAAGACATAAGTACAATGCTTCCACTGTATCGATCTTCAATATGCATGCAGAGAGAGAGAGAGAGTTTTAATATGTAAGGCTTGGCCTGAGTATCAAAATGAAGTTTCTGTACAGAGTCTAGAAAACAAATACAGAACTTAAGCATAATATGATGTAACTTATGTTTCAATTTCCCTGAAGACAAGCCAGTTGAATAAGAATTCCTATTTCCGGAATGGTAGTTCTCTGAATAAGTTTTATTAAAGTTGGAGATAGATGTCTCACATAATTTAAATTATGGAGCAATACAGTCAATGTCCGCATAGGGAAATCCTCATTTAATACTCCCTGACTGGACACTGTACTTTCACACTGAGGTATCAGGCAAGAATTTCAAAGGAATACCAACCAAATTCTTTTCTTATGGGTTACTTCAGTTAATTGTTAACAAATTTAAAATACTATTTGGAACAATTCTTCATATTTTATTCAAGAAAGAATCTGTAAAGATGACTTAATTGTTAACTGGCTCTGTGAAGCCTTACTGGGTATCTGGCAAGTTTGGGATCTAAAAGTATTACACTTTTAAAAAGCTAATTTACTTACTGATGAAGAGGTCACATAGATTTTCGTTACTCAATACTCCATCTGAGAACCTGCTTCTCTCTCACTACATACAGAAAGCAACTGCTATGCTTTGGCCAAAACTATCATCTCAAAAGGCAAGGTTGTCTGAAGGCATATAGAACTTTAATGTTCTGGTACATAAGTTTAATTATATTCATCCCTACTTTAAAGAGCTTGGTTTTTCTTTTAAAATTAATCACAATGTTACTTTACTTGTCTGTGCAGAAATACTCTCTAATTATAGAAAACTTTTTTTTTTTACTTTTAGACTGAGGCAACACAGATATGAATTGAAATTCTAGAAAATATTTATCTAATAGATAATTATATAAGTTCTAGGTACTAAGGACAAGTATTCTAAACTTATTATCCAATTTGAATAGAATATTTATATATATTCTACAATAACTTCACAGATATCCCCAGATACCTTTATAACCTGCCCTATTCTTGCACAGGAATAAGACATGCAGGTATCTAAAAGAACACAGACCCAATAGCAGCAACACTGGCATTATTTGGAAGCCTGGCCTAAAGGCTGGGCTTTACAATAAATAGTATATTTCTCTAACTCTTGACCATTGCTCTTCTCTGAATAGCCTAATTATGTAGAACAGTGACTTGCTGTAATAGAATTGAACATAATTTCCAAAAAAGATAGTTTACAGATAAGTCCAAACTTTATTTAAAACTACATTTTAAATTTAACGTTACCAAACATCACAGTGGGGAAAAAAAAAATCAAGAAGAAAAAAATGAAAGAAAGAAAAAGAAAAAAAAAAAAAAAAACCCACAGTGTATCAAGGCTTGAATCTGTCCAGAATTCAGTTTTTGATGTTTTAAACTGCCATGGGCAGAAATTAGCACACCTACCAAAAATGCAGTGTCAAACTAATTTACATTTTATACAGATCAAAACAGATGTTTATTTAGTGCCATATATGCATTGACTACGTGAAGAGAGAGTTAGTTGGGCCTCTGGAGACATCTCATGTACTTTGGGCTCCCACTGTTTCTGAAAAACAGAATCATAGTTAATGCCTTATAAATTACTTACTGAGTTAAGACCTTAAAGAATTTAGTTTACTATTGCTCTCTTCCATTAAAACTTTCACTTTTAATATAAAGTTATTACAAAAGAAACTTAGTTTGCTATAATAATTCCCTGATAACACACTGCAAGAGTTTAAAAGGCATAGGTGAGGGTTTCCATTTTAAGATGACAGAAAGAGCAGATACTTCCTCTCTCTCTGAAAAAAAACAAAACACCCACTAGAAAAAAAAAGGAAAAGTATAAAAATGAATAAATCCAGACTAAAAGAAGAGTGAGAGAACAGAGAACAGGAGACAACAACAAATTTCCAGAATGCTCAAAGCAGATGGAGGCATAGTGAAGAGTGGAGGAAGCTGCAGCCTAGACACATTAGAACAAGCAGCAGTGGAGAGGGTACCAACTGAGATCCTAACAGGCAGAAATGGACTGAAGACTAGGAAATTAAGTGAAGGTTTGATATTTGGTTGGCTCCTCTCTTCACTCTATTTCTTAAAAAAAAACAAAAAATTTTATATGAGTTTAATCAATTGATGAATGGATGAACAAAAAGAAAATCTTTGACCTTGATGCAAGGCGGCCCTTGGGTTGTGCTATTAGGACCCATAAAGAAGGAAATCTGGGACTATCACTTGGCTCTGCAACGAATCATATTTATACAGATCATCTTCAGGAAAGTATAGAAGATTTAATTATTATAGTTACAAAAACAGAATGTGTGTCTACTTTAATAATGTTAATAACATTAAGAATATGAGTAAAACTGAAGGGAGAAGGCAGAAGGAAAAGGGGAGGAGCAAGTAGTTGGCTAATGACCAAAGTTGACGGAATTAGAAAATGTATATATTTATAAGAACAAAGGTAACAGAAAAACCAAAAATAATATAAACACCGAAAGAAGAAGAGGTAGGTCTAAATACTTTTCATTTGGGAGACAAGAAATATTATCTAATTTTTAAAATTAAGAAAAATTATAATAGTATGCAGATATCTAGAGGATCTCCTCCAAAAGAATTCAAAACCAATAATGAAAAGAAATGGGCTCTTGCCAATCATCACTAATTCTTTTGTACCTTTCTTCCTTAAGCCATGTGCATATATTATATTGTTAAAACTAAGAACAGAAAACATTATCTGATACTACTATTTTATAAATTAGGCAGCTGAACTAAAATTTTTATAGAATAATGCTTCCTTTCTAATGTTTAGCTTCTATCTTCCAGGTACCAGTAGCACATTTTAAAAAAATAAAACAAAACGACAGTATCCGGATTCAGTAACTTTTCAATATGATATGGTTAAAATTGATAACTCTTACCAGGTTCTTTTAGTGTCTGAGAATTCCCAGCTAATTCTTTAGTCTGCATTTCACATAATATTTCACCAGATAAATGGTTTTTCTGTTCTTCTTCTACCATTTTCTTCCTTAGATCTGCCTTTAGAATGAAAGTTAAAAACACAAAAATCATTTTTCATCTCAATAATATTTGTTATACAAAGACAACTTTAATTAAAGAGAGCAAAATACCTCTGAATATATTGTCAGTTTAAGTGGTAAATCTTCAACTTTCACAAAGTCTTCTTCATCAGATTTTTGACTTATGTTACCAGATTCTGCTTCCTATAAGATTAACAAATTATATTTAATGAAGGCAATCCATTCTATCTCTGGATCTAAACCAAAGTTATCCATGCCAAGAGATAAAGTGGATTTTTACATGTGTATGTATGTAAGTCTATCATATTCGCTTTTCTTCTATATTCAGCTCAATGAATAGAACAGAAATCTAGAGTTCACAGGAAGGGCTACACATTTGCAACTGTGGACATACAATCAAGCTTCTGTGTCCCCATTTTACAAAACAAAGAGTCAGCTCATACAGGTTAAAGGAAGAAATAGTAGTAGTTATACTGAGGGCTAAAATAATTAGAACAACTCTGATTTCTTGATATGTTTACAGAATGCATCAGAGCTATCTCCAGCAGAATATAAGTAAACATGTACAGACTTTCAATATCAACTCTGGAAGCTCAAATAAAAAGATGAGGTATGAATTCAGTAACTCACAAAAGTTACTAAAAAACACCTCACACTGTTTCTTTGAAACCTGAAGTCTTCTATTCTAGTTCTTTCATTTTTAATAGCATCATCATTCTACCAATTACCCAGGTGGAAACCTTAGGTTTTTCTTTTTCTTGAAACATCTCTCACTCATCTCTCTCATTCAGCTCATTTTGTATTTATATGATAGAGACTCCTAACATAGCTTCCTTGACAACACTTCTTATACAGTCATCAGATTCATCTTCAAAAACCATGACTTTGACCACTTCACTTTCCTGCACAAAGACCTTCAGCAGTGCTCCCTGCCTAAAATTCAACTTCGAGACCCTCTATGATCTAACTTCAAGTTCATTTTGATTGAACGCCTCCTATAGCAATTCTATGCACTCATCAAATGATAACAAGAACAAATCTAATAAGTAACTTTCACAGTCTTAAATGCAAAATTTTACTGGTAGTGAAACAAAGCAGTTAAGAGAGTTACTCTTTCTAGTAATGTTTTTGAAACATTATAAGCCCCCTTGCTGAGAAGCTATGAAGTCATAATTGTAAATATATCTTTTGGAAGAAAACGGATGTTATTTGAAAAATGTGTGAAACACATTCTTCAGACCTAAAGGTACATTATTATAAATCCTTCATTTTTACCGAAAAGAGAAAGTACAGTATATAAAACATAAACAACCCAAGGATTCAAAAAATAACCTATTTGCTATAAAATTAAATTGAAACAAAGGTCCAGAGTAAAATTAAACTTACCTACTTACATCATAAATGCAGATTTGCTAGCTTACTTTTCTGTCATTCACTATACAGAGACAGGGACTCTACTGCTGGCAAACTTTTATTTCCCATCCCAAATGTCAACTTTCAGGTTTATCAAAGATTTATGACATGTTCCAAATTGTTGAGAAGTCAAGCATGGGGAGCCTAAGAGATAATTCACGTATCACTATCCCTTTAGATCTGAACTTGAATTCTCCCAAGGTTTCCACATAAAACTTATCTCTTTGGTCCTCATAACTATGAAAAGTGGAATTTTAGGTTTTGAGACGGTCATCTTAACTCACTATCACTCTTCTGTTCGAGTTTAAAATAAGTCTAAATAAGAAATACAAATGTTCCAACAGTTTCTAAACCTAAACACAAAGCAGAGCTGTGTTTACATACTAGAAGTGTTAACCTGAAAATGAAGAAAATGCACAGCAACGAAATATAAACCATACGTACGTAGTCATTCACTAACACTGGAGATTCAGTATCAGGACTTCCAGCCAAAGAGCTTTCAGGAGTTTCCTGAGCAGATTTAACTTCTTTGACTCTAGGCACCAAGGTTTCAACTTCAGTTAAAGGTAAAGGCAATGGGTTAGGCTGATTGGATGAATCAATGGTAGTAAGAGAGTCCTTCTGGACAGCTGTATTTAAAGGTTGCTCACTTTCCACGATATTGAGGTAACAGGGCTTCAAAGGAGTGCTATCTTGGTCATCTGTCATTAAAAGAAAATCTTAACGTTAGTGTAATGCAACTGTCATTAAATTTCACTATTATACCAAAGAGACTAAAATGTATAAATGAGAGTAATCAAGACATTTAAGACCCAAAAGAGAAGGCAACTAGAAATTATCCTTATCAATGGTTCCCAAGTTTATATGACCAGATTCGTTTGGGGATGCTTTAAAACTTAGATTTCTGAAATCCACCTGATTTCTAATGAAACAGGATTTTCAGGAGTAAGGCCCAGGAATGGGTATTTTAAAAAATCCCCTACATTTATTATCTAAAGATACCTTCCTTACAAAATTTTTCTCTGTGTTTAAATATTTGTCAACTTTTCTTTAAAAGCTGTTTGCAGAAACAAAGCCCTCGTGTTTTCTACAAAGGATTTAGGGAGAGAAAAAAGACATATATCAGGTCCAAAATACCTTCGAACTTCTATTAGCTAAGAATTTACATTTTTTTGTTTTCAAGCACATAAAGGGCACTTTAGATAATCTTAACATTGAAACTTAGTTAGATTTCTTACCTTTACTAGTGGTGTGTTCTTGTTCTGATGGGACATTTTTGCTTTCTGCTGATTTTTCAAAATTATGCTGTGGAACCTAGAAGGAAAAAGTGATGTCTAACAGTAGAGCCTAAATATATGGTCACTATACAGGAGATGGTTGGTATGTGTGGTTATGTCCAACCTGAGACCTTCATACAAGGGAATCTTAAGTTATCTTCTAAAAGTGTTTCAAGGAGGCTGTGGTTGCAATTTGACGATGACTGAGTAAAAAAAGGTATCCTTTTCTTAACCTCAGAATAATATAAAGAGCTGGAATATTATGGACTCTACTATTTTTCATTATTTTGTTCAGACCAGACTCTATCTTAAATGAAACTAAAAGACATGTAGATGTTACGTGAAAGGAAGAGGAAGTGACTAGAAGGAGAGAAAGATGAACAAAGCTAACTGCCTTCTGCAGGAGGAGAAAAAACTGAAGATTATTCACCTCATAACTGAATGTACCAGATTCTAAGAAGGAAGGGATACGGTGGTGGGGTAGGAGTTGGTGACAAAGGGGTGGTGTTGGTGGTTGTTTGAAGCTGTTTAAGAAAACTGTGGACCCTTAGATTCCCTCCCCCAACCTTGACAGAAAATGAGAGATTATATTTTGGAGAAAATGAACTAGTAAGCCTCAGACCTGGGGGCAACAGGGAAGGGGCAGGCTGCAGGAAGCACAAATGACGACAGGATGAAGTGCCACAGTGAAACAGAAAGATCTAGTGCAAGTTTGTGTAATGGTTGGATCCTCAGCCCTAATCCTACATGTAACTCCAGAATACCAACAGCCAAGGAGGTAGACCTCCTCCCAGGCAGAAGACTGGAGAACCGTCCTTTAGAGAAACCAAACCACCCCAGAGAAAAGACCAATAGGAATTGACATTTGGGATTTTCTATCAAAAAGCTATCTACTTAGCTGCCCTACGGTGAAGCCAAAAAGAAACCCAACTGGCTTTTTGGTGTATAATTCTTTAATATAAGCACCAAAGGTACAGTAGATATTTAAAAAAGCCTCTGGGTGGATAAGAGAAAATACTGCTCCCATGAAGTAACAGAGTGCTATTAAAAAGCAACAATCAGAAAAAAAGTACTTAGAAATTAAAATATGACAGTTGAAATAAAAATAATTTCATATACATATTAGGATCAAAGAAATCTCCCAGAAAGTAAAACAGAAAGAGCAATGAGACAACAAAAGGAAGAGAGGAGAAAATTAGATCAACCACGAGGGCTAATAACATGTGACAACATTTATTCCAGAAGAAAATGGTGAGGAGGAGATAAAAGAAATAAAAGAAAATTTACCAAACATGAAGAACATGCTATAGATTGAAAAAACAACTGAGTACCTAGTGCAGAGAATGTAAAAAAACCTACAACAGTGTATAACACTGTAAAATCTCAGAACTGCAGGGGGAAGAAGCTTCTAGAGCTAAAAAGAAAAAAACATATCTAAGAAGAATCAGAACTAAGAAAAGGACTGGACTTCTCAACAGCAACACTGAAAACTAGAAGACAACAAAGCAGGGCCTTCAAAGACCTGAGGGAAAAGCATTTTCAACATAGAAGCATTAAGTTTTCCTAGACAACATAAATTCCCGAAATATTTTTTGCACTCTTTCTTAGAGAGCTACTGTAAGATGTGCTCCACTAAAATGAGGTAATAAACCAAGGAAGAGAAAGATTAGATTTGACTCCAGAAACTGAGACCTAATAAAGAACAACAAAGGGGACCAAGGCTGGTAGCTATTTAAGGTCTAAAGAAGAGCCAAACCCAGAATGGAGCAGGAAGGGAGAAGGCTCCAGAAAGGACAAAACTGACTGATGGGTTCATGTAGAAAATTCTACTGAGAAGTTTATAAAGCTATTGGTGGGCACAGCAAAGACTTTGGGTTTGTGATCAAAGAAAATGGAGTAAATAAAAAATTGAGACAATTATTAAATTCAGGTGAAAAAAGTACAAGACTAAGCAATAAATAATATTTGCTTAGTTCAACAGTCAGTAATATTTACATAGTTTGTTTACATCTAAATATTTGGTTAAATACAGATTTAACCAAAAGATATAATGAAACCAAGTGGATAGGATTAACATAATTAAATGAGGAGCCACAAGTGACCTAAAAATCTTCACCTGCTATAATATAAGTCAGTAGGTAATGTCTAATACATAAATGAATACATAAATACACATACATATTATTCAGATATAAGGAGGTAAATAGAAGAAATCATACAAAGTTTTGCCTCTGGGGCAGGATGAGGTGAAGGTAGGAAAGGGAATGATTTTATTTTGTTACATACCACTTCCATGTATGAGTAGAAAAAATAAAACTTAAAAATCCAGATCTTCTAAAGTAACTGCATAGCTTTTTAGGACTTGTTATCCAAAAAAAACTTTTAGGGACTTCCTGGTGGTCCAGTGGTTAAGACTCCACGTTTCCAATGTAAGGGACGTGGGTTGGATCCCTGGTCAGGGAACTAAATAAGATTCCACGTGCCACACAGCATGGCCAGAAACAAAAACCAAACAAAAAAATTTTTTTAAATGCTTTAAATGTAAGCATTGCTAAATACAAAAATAATAATAGTGTTTCAGATTTCAATAAGGATATTAAAGAAGTTTGTATTCATGAAAATGAGAATGGGGAAGCTGTAAATTTTAACATCTTTAAAAAGAATCTGCTTTTAATAGTTACAGTAAGACTGGTGGAGGGTGTGTTAGTCTGCACTGGAATACCTGATTGTCGTGTTCATTTTCTTCTGTAGTTTCAGTGTTCGCCTGAAGTGAAGTCTGGACATCTACAGGTCCCTCTTCAAATTCTTCTATTTCTTCCTCTTCATTCTCATCTTCTCCACTTCCATAATTAGTCAAAGCCTGAGTTTCAGCTTTGGACAAATCTAAGTTGATTAATATACAATTTTTAGTAAAATTTCAGCACTTAATCTTAAAACTAGTTACCATTTATTGCATTCCTGCACTGCACAAGTGCTTTACGTATAGTATCTGAAATCTTCAAAACAGTAAGGACTAGAAAACTTTGGTGTAGAAAAGACAGGTAATTTAGTCAGAGTCACACTGGAATTCAAATTCAGAGTTGTTTGACACCTAATTCTGTATTCATTCCACCCACCAAACTGTTTCAATAAGCAATCTATAAAGACCGAATATATAAACCTAAGTCTAGAGCCCTCAGACTTACTGATAGATACTGGGCATTCTTCACTTTCTTCATCCTCCTCTTGATCAGACACATCAGATCTCACATTTTTAGGACCATCACCATCATAAACCTCAGATGTTTGAGTCTGCTTAACTGTTTCAGTCTCATCCTTGTCCTAGCCACAAATAAATTTGAGTAATTAATTCCTTAAAGTACATTTTTAAGAGGTATATACTAAGTCTATCATAAACAGTTATTATCTAATAAAAATATAAAGAATCATTTTAAATTTAGTTCTGTTTTTAAAAGAAAAGTCTGTCAGAAGAAAGGACACTTTATGACATACTTTGCTCTCAAAGATTAAGGTAAAAGCTGCTAAAATCACTTAATCTTTTTCAAAAGCATTGATTGGCACATACTTTGTCTTCATCATCAATTTCTCCAGCAGGCGAGCCATGATCTCCTTCAAGAATCCTTTTGGCCTATAAGCAAATCAATTAAGCAGAATTTAGGGGTAATCATTCATCATTACACTTAAGGACTCAGTAAACTTTAACAAATGCTGCATTTTTTAACCATGATCCAAAGAGATGACTTTTCTTAGAAATATAAATTCAATTCTTTTATTTAAATCTTCTAAATGAACAAAACAAAAAGCTAACTGTCTACCTCATATCTCCTTATACATATAAGAAATATCACAAACTTACTAAATCCAAACCAAAAATCTTGATTTCTTTCCTTCCAAAGCCCCATCTTCCTTCAGTCTTCCCAATCTCAGTAAATGGCCCTTCATTCACCCAAATGCAAAAGTCAAAAAACTAGGAACCAACCTGTAGTTTACTTTTATTATCCACATCTAAACTACTAGAATGCCTTATTGACTCAATCATCCAAAAGTATCTGTTGTTACACACTCAAAGCTAAGACACGCCATTTCTTACCTGGACTATTACAACAGCCTTACAACTGATGTCTCTGCTTCTATCTCTACTCTTTTTTACAATTCCTACTCAGTATTGTATCCAGACAAACCTTAAACTTGAGATTATGTCACTCCTCTATTTCAAACTTTCCCATGAGTTTCCATCATGCTTAGAATAAAATAAAATATAAGGTCCTACCACAGTTTCTAAGGTTCCATAAATCTGTGACCTCATCTACATGCTCAACTCATTTAAAGTGTTCCTGCCTCCCTGGCCTTCTCTCTGTTCTCCAGAACACTCAATCCTGCCTTAGAGTCTTTACATTTAACAGTTCTCTCTGCCTGGAATGCTCTTCCCTTTCATCTTCATTATAAACTGCTCTTGTCTTTCCATGGCTTAGCTCACATTTCATCTGCTGAAGGAATCTTGTGATTCCGCCATCTAATGCATCCCTTCCTATCATTTTTTATAGTATTATCCTCTTTTATTTTCTTCAAGCTCAAAGCAATGGCTGAAATGATCTTAAACTTAATGTCTAGAATAAACTCATCATGAAAAGTGTGAAAAAGATGGCTTGACTTTATCTACTTTCAATTTCAGGAAGAAGGGTTATCTCTTTCTGTTTTGGGTCTTGACCTGCTTTCCCTCGCATGATTAGAGTCACGAAAAGGGTGCTGGTCTAGGGAGAAAGCCTCCTGGTATGCCTCAAGTTGAGGGGAAAAAACCTCCAATTTCATATGTGATCAAGACTAATTTAAGAAGGTATAAGCAGCTACAGGGATGTGCAACCAAATCCTAACCAATAACAAAGCGTGAGTATTGGCTGGGGTGACAAATACTCCTGGGGCATCTACTGGAATTGGCAATAGCCACGGCA